>NC_090938.1:399801969-400409408 GCF_040938575.1 Ambystoma mexicanum | reverse complement strand
TCTGTAAGTTGCGCCGGTCGGCAGAATGTCGGAGATTTCCCTCTGACAACAGACTTGGGGTTACTTGTGTTTTAGGCTTTCCCCTTGGCGGCCAGGTAGGTGCACCCACACATGTGAGGTACCGTTTTCATCGGGACACCTGTGGGAACGCGAGACGGTAGGCCATGTGTTGTGGGGGGCGCGTTTCGATGGGTGCGGCGAGCGAAATGTGCGGAAAAAGCGTTTTTTTCCCCACATTTCCGACTTTGCAGGGCTGTCTGGGTAAAAAAATCTGGGGCGATGGGCGCAAATCACACCTCTGCGGATTCCCACGGGTGTCCTCTTTTCGAAAATGCATGGGGTTCCCTGTTTTCCTCGGTGGCTTGGACACCCGAGGCCCATATCTGTAAGTTGCGCCGGTCGGCAGAATGGAAAACAGACTTGGGGTTACTTGTGTTTTAGGCTTTCCCCTTGGCGGCCAGGTAGGTGCACCCACACATGTGAGGTACCGTTTTCATCGCGACACCTGTGGGAACGCGGGACGGTAGGCCATGTGTTGTGGGGGGGCGTGTTTCGATGGGTGCGGCGAGCGAAATGTGCGGAAAAAGCGTTTTTTTCCCCACATTTCCGACTTTGCAGGGCTGTCTGGGTAAAAAAATCTGGGGCGATGGGCGCAAATCACACCTCTGCGGATTCCCACGGGTGTCCTCTTTTCGAAAATGCATGGGGTTCCCTGTTTTCCTCGCTGGCTTGGACACCCGAGGCCCATATCTGTAAGTTGCGCCGGTCGGCAGAATGTCGGAGATTTCCCTCTGACAACAGACTTGGCGTTACTTGTGTTTTAGGCTTTCCCCTTGGCGGCCAGGTAGGTGCACCCACACATGTGAGGTACCGTTTTCATCGGGACACCTGTGGGAACGCGGGACGGTAGGCCATGTGTTGTGGGGGGCGCGTTTCGATGGGTGCGGCGAGCGAAATGTGCGGAAAAAGCGTTTTTTTCCCCACATTTCCGACTTTGCAGGGCTGTCTGGGTAAAAAAATCTGGGGCGATGGGCGCAAATCACACCTCTGCGGATTCCCACGGGTGTCCTCTTTTCGAAAATGCATGGGGTTCCCTGTTTTCCTCGGTGGCTTGGACACCCGAGGCCCATATCTGTAAGTTGCGCCGGTCGGCAGAATGGACAACAGACTTGGGGTTACTTGTGTTTTAGGCTTTCCCCTTGGCGGCCAGGTAGGTGCACCCACACATGTGAGGTACCGTTTTCATCGGGACACCTGTGGGAACGCGGGACGGTAGGCCATGTGTTGTGGGGGGCGTGTTTCGATGGGTGCGGCGAGTGAAATGTGCGGAAAAAGCGTTTTTTCCCCCACATTTCCGACTTTGCAGGGCTGTCTGGGTAAAAAAATCTGGGGCGATGGGCGCAAATCACACCTCTGTGGATTCCCACGGGTGTCCTCTTTTCGAAAATGCATGGGGTTCCCTGTTTTCCTCGGTGGCTTGGACACCCGAGGCCCATATCTGTAAGTTGCGCCGGTCGGCAGAATGTCGGAGATTTCCCTCTGACAACAGACTTGGGGTTACTTGTGTTTTAGGCTTTCCCCTTGGCGGCCAGGTAGGTGCACCCACACATGTGAGGTACCGTTTTCATCGGGACACCTGTGGGAACGCGAGACGGTAGGCCATGTGTTGTGGGGGGCGCGTTTCGATGGGTGCGGCGAGCGAAATGTGCGGAAAAAGCGTTTTTTTCCCCACATTTCCGACTTTGCAGGGCTGTCTGGGTAAAAAAATCTGGGGCGATGGGCGCAAATCACACCTCTGCGGATTCCCACGGGTGTCCTCTTTTCGAAAATGCATGGGGTTCCCTGTTTTCCTCGGTGGCTTGGACACCCGAGGCCCATATCTGTAAGTTGCGCCGGTCGGCAGAATGTCTGAGATTTCCCTCTGACAACAGACTTGGGGTTACTTGTGTTTTAGGCTTTCCCCTTGGCGGCCAGGTAGGTGCACCCACACATGTGAGGTACCGTTTTCATCGGGACACCTGTGGGAACGCGGGACGGTAGGCCATGTGTTGTGGGGGGCGTGTTTCGATGGGTGCGGCGAGCGAAATGTGCGGAAAAAGCGTTTTTTCCCCCACATTTCCGACTTTGCAGGGCTGTCTGGGTAAAAAAATCTGGGGCGATGGACGCAAATCACACCTCTGCGGATTCCCACGGGTGTCCTCTTTTCGAAAATGCATGGGGTTCCCCGTTTTCCTCGGTGGCTTGGACACCCGAGGCCCATATCTGTATGATGTGAGAGTGTGACATTTCCGGTGTGAAAACAGACTTGGGGTTACTTGTGTTTTAGGCTTTCCCCTTGGCGGCCAGGTAGGTGCACCCACACATGTGAGGTACCGTTTTCATCGGGACACCTGTGGGAACGCGGGACGGTAGGCCATGTGTTGTGGGGGGCGTGTTTCGATGGGTGCGGCGAGCGAAATGTGCGGAAAAAGCGTTTTTTTCCCCACATTTCCGACTTTGCAGGGCTGTCTGGGTAAAAAAATCTGGGGCGATGGGCGCAAATCACACCTCTGCGGATTCCCACGGGTGTCCTCTTTTCGAAAATGCATGGGGTTCCCTGTTTTCCTCGGTGGCTTGGACACCCGAGGCCCATATCTGTAAGTTGCGCCGGTCAGCAGAATGTCGGAGATTTCCCTCTGACAACAGACTTGGGGTTACTTGTGTTTTAGGCTTTCCCCTTGGCGGCCAGGTAGGTGCACCCACACATGTGAGGTACCGTTTTCATCGGGACACCTGTGGGAACGCGGGACGGTAGGCCATGTGTTGTGGGGGGCGCGTTTCGATGGGTGCGGCGAGCGAAATGTGCGGAAAAAGCGTTTTTTTCCCCACATTTCCGACTTTGCAGGGCTGTCTGGGTAAAATAATCTGGGGCGATGGGCGCAAATCACACCTCTGCGGATTCCCACGGGTGTCCTCTTTTCGAAAATGCATGGGGTTCCCTGTTTTCCTCGGTGGCTTGGACACCCGAGGCCCATATCTGTAAGTTGCGCCGGTCGGCAGAATGGACAACAGACTTGGGGTTACTTGTGTTTTAGGCTTTCCCCTTGGCGGCCAGGTAGGTGCACCCACACATGTGAGGTACCGTTTTCATCGGGACACCTGTGGGAATGCGGGACGGTAGGCCATGTGTTGTGGGGGGCGTGTTTCGATGGGTGCGGCGAGCGAAATGTGCGGAAAAAGCGTTTTTTTCCCCACATTTCCGACTTTGCAGGGCTGTCTGGGTAAAAAAATCTGGGGCGATGGGCGCAAATCACACCTCTGCGGATTCCCACGGGTGTCCTCTTTTCGAAAATGCATGGGGTTCCCTGTTTTCCTCGGTGGCTTGGACACCCGAGGCCCATATCTGTAAGTTGCGCCGGTCGGCAGAATGTCGGAGATTTCCCTCTGACAACAGACTTGGGGTTACTTGTGTTTTAGGCTTTCCCCTTGGCGGCCAGGTAGGTGCACCCACACATGTGAGGTACCGTTTTCATCGGGACACCTGTGGGAACGCGGGACGGTAGGCCATGTGTTGTGGGGGGCGTGTTTCGATGGGTGCGGCGAGCGAAATGTGCAGAAAAAGCGTTTTTTTCCCCACATTTCCGACTTTGCAGGGCTGTCTGGGTAAGAAAATCTGGGGCGATGGGTGCAAATCACACCTCTGCGGATTCCCACGGGTGTCCTCTTTTCGAAAATGCATGGGGTTCCCTGTTTTCCTCGGTGGCTTGGACACCCGAGGCCCATATCTGTAAGTTGCGCCGGTCGGCAGAATGGACAACAGACTTGGGGTTACTTGTGTTTTAGGCTTTCCCCTTGGCGGCCAGGTAGGTGCACCCACACATGTGAGGTACCGTTTTCATCGGGACACCTGTGGGAACGCGGGACGGTAGGCCATGTGTTGTGGGGGACGTGTTTCGATGGGTGCGGCGAGTGAAATGTGCGGAAAAAGCGTTTTTTCCCCCCACATTTCCGACTTTGCAGGGCTGTCTGGGTAAAAAAATCTGGGGCGATGGGCGCAAATCACACCTCTGCGGATTCCCACGGGTGTCCTCTTTTCGAAAATGCATGGGGTTCCCTGTTTTCCTCGGTGGCTTGGACACCCGAGGCCCATATCTGTAAGTTGCGCCGGTCGGCAGAATGGACAACACACTTGGGGTTACTTGTGTTTTAGGCTTTCCCCTTGGCGGCCAGGTAGGTGCACCCACACATGTGAGGTACCGTTTTCATCGCGACACCTGTGGGAACGCGGGACGGTAGGCCATGTGTTGTGGGGGGCGTGTTTCGATGGGTGCGGCGAGCGAAATGTGCGGAAAAAGCGGTTTTTTCCCCACATTTCCGACTTTGCAGGGCTGTCTGGGTAAAAAAATCTGGGGCGATGGGCGCAAATCACACCTCTGCGGATTCCCACGGGTGTCCTCTTTTCGAAAATGCATGGGGTTCCCCGTTTTCCTCGGTGGCTTGGACACCCGAGTCCCATATCTGTATGATGTGAGAGTGTGACATTTCCGGTGTGAAAACAGACTTGGGGTTACTTGTGTTTTAGGCTTTCCCCTTGGCGGCCAGGTAGGTGCACCCACACATGTGAGGTACCGTTTTCATTGGGACACCTGTGGGAACGCGGGACGGTAGGCCATGTGTTGTGGGGGGCGTGTTTCGATGGGTGCGGCGAGCGAAATGTGCGGAAAAAGCGTTTTTTTCCCCACATTTCCGACTTTGCAGGGCTGTCTGGGTAAAAAAATCTGGGGCGATGGGCGCAAATCACACCTCTGCGGATTCCCACGGGTGTCCTCTTTTCGAAAATGCATGGGGTTCCCTGTTTTCCTCGGTGGCTTGGACACCCGAGGCCCATATCTGTAAGTTGCGCCGGTCGGCAGAATGGACAACAGACTTGGGGTTACTTGTGTTTTAGGCTTTCCCCTTGGCGGCCAGGTAGGTGCACCCACACATGTGAGGTACCGTTTTCATCGGGACACCTGTGGGAACGCGGGACGGTAGGCCATGTGTTGTGGGGGGCGCGTTTCGATGGGTGCGGCGAGCGAAATGTGCGGAAAAAGCGTTTTTTTCCCCACATTTCCGACTTTGCAGGGCTGTCTGGGTAAAAAAATCTGGGGTGATGGGCGCAAATCACACCTCTGCGGATTCCCACGGGTGTCCTCTTTTCGAAAATGCATGGGGTTCCCTGTTTTCCTCGGTGGCTTGGACACCCGAGGCCCATATCTGTAAGTTGCGCCGGTCGGCAGAATGGACAACAGACTTGGGGTTACTTGTGTTTTAGGCTTTCCCCTTGGCGGCCAGGTAGGTGCACCCACACATGTGAGGTACCGTTTTCATCGGGACACCTGTGGGAACGCGGGACGGTAGGCCATGTGTTGTGGGGGGCGTGTTTCGATGGGTGCGGCGAGCGAAATGTGCGGAAAAAGCGTTTTTTTCCCCACATTTCCGACTTTGCAGGGCTGTCTGGGTAAAAAAATCTGGGGCGATGGGCGCAAATCACACCTCTGCGGATTCCCACGGGTGTCCTCTTTTCGAAAATGCATGGGGTTCCCTGTTTTCCTCGGTGGCTTGGACACCCGAGGCCCATATCTGTAAGTTGCGCCGGTCGGCAGAATGTCTGAGATTTCCCTCTGACAACAGACTTGGGGTTACTTGTGTTTTAGGCTTTCCCCTTGGCGGCCAGGTAGGTGCACCCACACATGTGAGGTACCGTTTTCATCGGGACACCTGTGGGAACGCGGGACGGTAGGCCATGTGTTGTGGGGGGCGTGTTTCGATGGGTGCGGCGAGCGAAATGTGCGGAAAAAGCGTTTTTTTCCCCACATTTCCGACTTTGCAGGGCTGTCTGGGTAAAAAAATCTGGGGCGATGGGCGCAAATCACACCTCTGCGGATTCCCACGGGTGTCCTCTTTTCGAAAATGCATGGGGTTCCCTGTTTTCCTCGGTGGCTTGGACACCCGAGGCCCATATCTGTAAGTTGCGCCGGTCGGCAGAATGTCTGAGATTTCCCTCTGACAACAGACTTGGGGTTACTTGTGTTTTAGGCTTTCCCCTTGGCGGCCAGGTAGGTGCACCCACACATGTGAGGTACCGTTTTCATCGGGACACCTGTGGGAACGCGGGACGGTAGGCCATGTGTTGTGGGGGGCGCGTTTCGATGGGTGCGGCGAGCGAAATGTGCGGAAAAAGCGTTTTTTTCCCCACATTTCCGACTTTGCAGGGCTGTCTGGGTAAAAAAATCTGGGGCGATGGGCGCAAATCACACCTCTGCGGATTCCCACGGGTGTCCTCTTTTCGAAAATGCATGGGGTTCCCTGTTTTCCTCGGTGGCTTGGACACCCGAGGCCCATATCTGTAAGTTGCGCCGGTCGGCAGAATGGACAACAGACTTGGGGTTACTTGTGTTTTAGGCTTTCCCCTTGGCGGCCAGGTAGGTGCACCCACACATGTGAGGTACCGTTTTCATCGGGACACCTGTGGGAACGCGGGACGGTAGGCCATGTGTTGTGGGGGGCGTGTTTCGATGGGTGCGGCGAGCGAAATGTGCGGAAAAAGCGTTTTTTTCCCCACATTTCCGACTTTGCAGGGCTGTCTGGGTAAAAAAATCTGGGGCGATGGGCGCAAATCACACCTCTGCGGATTCCCACGGGTGTCCTCTTTTCGAAAATGCATTGGGTTCCCTGTTTTCCTCGGTGGCTTGGACACCCGAGGCCCATATCTGTAAGTTGCGCCGGTCGGCAGAATGTCGGAGATTTCCCTCTGACAACAGACTTGGGGTTACTTGTGTTTTAGGCTTTCCCCTTGGCGGCCAGGTAGGTGCACCCACACATGTGAGGTACCGTTTTCATCGGGACACCTGTGGGAACGCGGGACGGTAGGCCATGTGTTGTGGGGGGCGCGTTTCGATGGGTGCGGCGAGCGAAATGTGCGGGAAAAGCCTTTTTTCCCCCACATTTCCGACTTTGCAGGGCTGTCTGGGTAAAAAAATCTGGGGCGATGGGCGCAAATCACACCTCTGCGGATTCCCACGGGTGTCCTCTTTTCGAAAATGCATGGGGTTCCCTGTTTTCCTCGGTGGCTTGGACACCCGAGGCCCATATCTGTAAGTTGCGCCGGTCGGCAGAATGGACAACAGACTTGGGGTTACTTGTGTTTTAGGCTTTCCCCTTGGCGGCCAGGTAGGTGCACCCACACATGTGAGGTACCGTTTTCATCGGGACACCTGTGGGAACGCGGGACGGTAGGCCATGTGTTGTGGGGGGCGTGTTTCGATGGGTGCGGCGAGCGAAATGTGCGGAAAAAGTGTTTTTTTCCCCACATTTCCGACTTTGCAGGGCTGTCTGGGTAAAAAAATCTGGGGCGATGGGCGCAAATCACACCTCTGCGGATTCCCACGGGTGTCCTCTTTTCGAAAATGCATGGGGTTCCCTGTTTTCCTCGGTGGCTTGGACACCCGAGGCCCATATCTGTAAGTTGCGCCGGTCGGCAGAATGTCGGAGATTTCCCTCTGACAACAGACTTGGGGTTACTTGTGTTTTAGGCTTTCCCCTTGGCGGCCAGGTAGGTGCACCCACACATGTGAGGTACCGTTTTCATCGGGACACCTGTGGGAACGCGGGACGGTAGGCCATGTGTTGTGGGGGGCGCGTTTCGATGGGTGCGGCGAGCGAAATGTGCGGAAAAAGCGTTTTTTTCCCCACATTTCCGACTTTGCAGGGCTGTCTGGGTAAAAAAATCTGGGGCGATGGGCGCAAATCACACCTCTGCGGATTCCCACGGGTGTCCTCTTTTCGAAAATGCATGGGGTTCCCTGTTTTCCTCGGTGGCTTGGACACCCGAGGCCCATATCTGTAAGTTGCGCCGGTCGGTAGAATGTCGGAGATTTCCCTCTGAAAACAGACTTGGGGTTACTTGTGTTTTAGGCTTTCCCCTTGGCGGCCAGGTAGGTGCACCCACACATGTGAGGTACCGTTTTCATCGGGACACCTGTGGGAACGCGGGACGGTAGGCCATGTGTTGTTGGGGGCGTGTTTCGATGGGTGAGTCGAGCGAAATGTGAGGAAAATGCGTATTTTTTCCCACATTTCGGACTTTGCGGGGGTGTCTGGGTAATAAATTCTGGGGTGATTTGGGCATATCATACCTCTGCGGATTCCCACGGGTGTCCTCTTTCCGGAAATGCATGGGGTTCCCTGTTTTCCTTGGTGGCTTGGACACCCGAGGCCCATATCTGTATGATGTGAGAGTGTGACATTTCCGGTGTGAAAACAGACTTGGGGTTACTTGTGTTTTAGGCTTTCCCCTTGGCGGCCAGGTAGGTGCACCCACACATGTGAGGTACCGTTTTCATCGGGACACCTGTGGGAACGCGTGACGGTAGGCCATGTGTTTTTGGGGGCGTGTTTCGATGGGTGCGTCGAGCGAAATGTGCGGAAAAAGTGTTTTTTTCCCCACATTTCAGACTTTGCAGGGGTGTCTGGGTAATAAATTCTGGGGCAATTTGGGCATATCATACCTCTGCGGATTCCCACGGGTGTCCTCTTTTCGGAAATGCATGGGGTTCCCTGTTTTCCTCGGTGGCTTGGACACCCGAGGCCCATATCTGTATGATGGGAGAGTGTGACATTTCCGGTGTGAAAACAGACTTGGGGTTACTTGTGTTTTGGGCTTTCCCCTTGGCGGCCAGGTAGGTGCACCCACACATGTGAGGTACCGTTTTCATCGGGACACCTGTGGGAACGCGGGACGGTAGGCCATGTGTTGTGTTTGTGTGGTTTTCATAACGTTTTGACCCATTTGCTGGAGCCCTTTGTCTCACAACCCTTTCTTTTCCCAAATGTGACCTACATTTAGTCGCTGCTTTAGCCACCATACACTTTTGTAACCTGCACAAGTCACCTACCCTTGAAAAGGTCTGCCTGTGCTCTTTCAAAAAATGTATGGCTGCCGTTCCTCACCACATTGGTTTTCCCAATTTACACATGCTAAGTGCGTCTGGTCAGGCCGTGAGCGTAAAACTCCTGTGTACCATGGCTCAGTGTTTGGCTTGTGGTATTGCTTGTTTTGTACAAACACTACAAAAATGGTATGCTCTCCTAACTGCAAGAGTCGGGGGAATGTAGCGGAGCATTGCTTTTCTCAAAATTCATAGAAGCCATTGCCGTACCAAGCCAACCATGTCCAACACATACCTTTTTTTTCAGTCATTTTCCCGCTTTTCCCCCATTCGATGGCAGTTTCCCCTACCTAGTTGTTGCCTGACCTATACAAATCACCCCTTCCTAAACTTGGAATTTTGTCTACTTTTCAGAAATATATGCCTTTCTGTCCTCCAATTTGGCTTTCCTGCCCTTTTCTTCCATTCCGTCCATGCATGTCCAATTGGCAAAAATGGCAAAAATCGCCTACCTCTCACAAAACGGTTGATATCCCCATCAAAATAATTTTTTTCCATTTCCACTCAACCTGTTCCTGAAAGCCAACACATTGGGGAACTCAGCACAGCAAACCATTTGTTCCTAGCTCTTACAAGGAAAAAACCACAGGCTTCTTTGTGCATCATTTTATTGGCATTTTTTGAAAAAACCCAAAATTTTCGCACATTTTCCTTATTTTCTCTCACCCCCCTACAGCAACCTGGGATTCCTGGGTGGCGTTACGACCGCCTACATGTGGGAAGAAAAGGAGCCAAATTTGGCCGTGATATCTCATGTAACAAAAAAGTTACAAGCCATTGAATGGCCACATACCAAAATCACCAAAAAAGGCTCTGGCACTGGGGAGAAATACCCATGGCACTTAAAGGGTTAAAGTGACAAACCATGTGGGTGGCCCAAGGTTGCGTAGCATACACGTACATCTGCGTGCCGTCGGAACCAGTACTCTTTCGTACCACGCATGTTTGCCAAGAGATTTGTAATACTTGACTGTAAAACTTTGTCCTTCTCTTGCACCTTTTGAAGTAGCTGTCTAGCAGACATGTTTTGAAACTGGGAACCTGCTTTTAATGTGTGAGCAACTCCAAAAAATAGCGTTGCCAGTTCACTTTCAAATAGCAGGTGGAATATGTACTCCACGTTCTGTCTAAATATAGTGTCTTCAGAATACATTCGTAAACAGCGGTATTCTGATGCTGTTGTTTGTGTGCCTCTTTCATCGTATCTTCCACCTTTTCCAGTCTGGAAGTGTAGAGGAAAGGCTCATGCTTCCACACTTTTTTCCCATGTACTGATTGGTGCTCCTTTGGCTTGCCGCATTTGATATGTTTCTAGTGCATCGTCTATGGTGTCTTTGGAGTGCAGTGGGTGAATTGTATAGTGCTCTAAAATATTGGAGGTTGCACTAGGATCTAGACGTTCAAATTGGCCAGTTGTTGAGGAGTCCTGAATTATTTCAGTTGTTTCTCTCAGGTTTTCTTGAACGTTTATTTCCTTGTAGTATTCATTGTTTTCTTTGAGGTATTGCAACACTTCCCTAACTTTGGTTAAATCCACTAGTTGCTGCCAATTTCTTTTGTCTTTTGTAGGTACACCATTTACCAGGATAATCAAAGATTCTTGTATTGCCCTTTGCACTCGTAGAGTGTCCACATTTTCTTTGAGATCTAATGGTAAATAAACTAATTTACCACGAATGCCTCTCAGTAATTCGGTGGGAGGCAATTTTGCAGTTTTCGGTTGAAGTCGTATTATTGCTTAAAATGGGTGCACTGTTTGGATTATAAGGGTCTCATACAAATTAAGCTGCTGCAGTGCGTTTGGCAGTGGAAATAGTTCTAAATTATTACTAATTGCCCGTGAAGGCCGTTGGTTATTGTTTTGCAGTGCAGTATGTGCACAGTATGGAGGTGTTCGTAATTACATATTTGTTTTCAGCTAGAAGGTACAGAGCTAATTGAAACCTTTGGGATTCCTCATTGCCTTCTATTTTCTTCATTATATCAATAGTTTTGGTGCTCTTTCTATAGAAAGTTCTACGACAACACACACATACTTGGTTTGGCATTTCAGCAGATGTGTATTTCTTTTCTGTATGTGTAATATAAAAAGTTGATAGCTGCGCTGTTGTCAGTATTGTTGTCTGAAAATGCTGGAGTTTGTAAGTCCTCTTCAGTTCCATAATAATTCCTTTGGATGTGCTCTATTTCATCGAGCACTTGTTTGGCTGTACCGTGTAGGAGAATATAATTTCAATGTTGGAGTGCTAGAGCTGGACTTTTTGTATAGTACAGTTTGTAAACTAGATTTCTGACTGTTGAATGGTGGGTTGCTAACATTTTGATATGGTGGAAGGTGCTTTTGCAAGCAGTTCCAGAAATACAGGCTAAGGAATGTCCTTGTATTCCAGTGTAGTTGCGCACTGGACAGGAATCCATAGTTTGTAGTATTTTTCTTTTTCGTTTGTCGTTGCCTTTCACATACTGATTGAAGAATTGCTGCTAAGATTTGATTAAGCATTGGCGAATGTTACACATTAATGTTCAAGGCCATTTGTAGGTGAAGCGTGTTGCTTTGGGTGAATGGAGAGTGCCATCTAAGTTTGATGGGGGTATTTCTGAAAGCAGTGTTTCCTCTTCCATTATGGTATTGTGTATCTTTTCATACCCGCGTCCACTCCGATGTAAGGCAATTTGGTTTGTTTGTTCTTGTTTGTATGATTCTTCATTGAAGTATGGCTCTGTGTTGGTGGTGTGACTCCACTCACCTGTACAGATGTGGCCAAAGGTATCTATGCTGACATTGCATTGTTTCGAAATAGTGCTTGCAATTTACCAATTAATCTTGTCAGTGGTTTCATTCTGTTCAAAATTACTTTAAAGAATTTTCGTTTCACGCTCATTGCACTCTCTACAAGAGCTTCTAGGATGACTTTTCTGCGGTAGGTTTTGAGGGTTGAGCATGATTTCTGTTCTCTGCTTATAACGTTATGAAGGACTCTGTAGTGGACATTTTTTTGTAAAATTACTTTTTCAGAATGCTTGCTTGTGGTCACATTACCATTTGTACGTGCAATCTTAGCAGTAGTTTGCGTTGCACTGTACTTAGTGGTTTTCTTTTCATTCTCACATTTTGACAGATCAAGAACACTGTCTTTACTGGTAGATGCATCAGTTTTCCTTAATGTCTGAATTACCTCTTCTTCAACTTTCTGTTCATGTTCAGCTTGCAGTGCATGGCTACATTCTGTGTTTTTAGGTTGTGTGGCTCTCTTTCTGCGTTGCTTTCTACGGAGTTGCAGTTTGGTAGGCATTGTGTAGTAGCTGTTGTCGAAGAAAGGGACGTGTGGGTGTGCAAAAATTGAAATTAATATGTATGCAATGTGCATGAGTGGGTCAATGGGAGAGTAGGCATTTAACTGGAAGTGTGTCACTGTGCAGTGATGTCTAACATTTGGTCGGGGACATTATCTTACTATGTGGGGATTAGTCTAATGGTGGCGACATAACAAACACTGAGCACCTGTAGAGGTGTCATTAGTAACAATGAAGTACATACTGGTGGATGGTCGCACATCTATGTGCTACAATACACCAATAGTGTACTCTTCTACTAAGACATACAACAGTATGATGGTATTGTACTTAGGTTGTTGCTTTCTGAGGGTAGGTTTATTGCAGGCTGTATTTTGTAGTGCACACTACAGTGGCTTTGGAAAGCTTACGATATGATATGAATGGGCACTTGGGAGCATAAGCATGTTTGTTAAGGGGGTAGGTGGGTTATTTGGGAGTGTATTGTATGACTTGTTATGAAACACGTGTGTGTATTAGTGTAAACCAATTTACTTTCAAAATGCAGTACTTCGCATTGTGGAAGGATGACAAAAAGGTGCGGAAAGATGTACAGAGTGCAAAGCAGAATGTTTTTGTGTGTGCATTTGCATGTACTTCTCTGCATATGTATGCTTGATACATCAGTGCAGGCATTGCTTTTGGGCTTTAATTTCTTTATTCAAATTTATGAATGTTACTGTTGTGTATGCACACATACATTTTTTTATTGCTTAACTACTGTTATCTATGACGTGCGACAGGAAACATTTCTGCTTGCAATGTATGCACTTGGCTTAGTTTGGTGGGAAAGGCTGCGTGATCATTTTGTGTGCGATTTTTACAAATTTGATAGGAGGTGCGTTAATCGGGGAAAGCATTGTAAAATTGACGGAGCAAAAGAACAGAGTAACCATTTCCATATACCAATGGCTGTCATGGGCAAATGGCAACTTTGCCATCACCTACCACTGTAGGAGCCATTTAATGGTAGGTGATGGGATAAATAACAGTACACATTTTGAGTACGTTATAGAGATTCACTGCTAGGTACCCTGTTGCTACGAACTTATAATACAGTTGCCACTGTACAAAATATAGTAATACCTACTAGGCGTGGTGATGGGTAGCGATGCCGATGTATGTGGGTGCAGAACTCGTAGATGGTTTTATAGTACTTTCCTGTGCAGGTGGTTTTGATTTACAGGAGATTTGACTTATGCATATTTAAGGGTTGGTATGGACTGTTCAATAGTTGTGTTAGCGTTATACGCACAATTCTTGGATGTAATTGGTGGATGCGTAAGTAATTGTTTAACAGTAGCCAATTAGGGAGTGCTGGTAAAAGAGTACTGGAAAGGGAAGAAGGACTGGCCCTGCTTTCCTAGGGCACGTCCCTCGCGGTAGTTGAGTAAAGCGCACGTGCTGCAGGCTGTCCTTAATGTGCTTGTCATGGAAATGGGACTGCGGATTATCTATTCCGGTGTATCTATGCTTTTCTGTTCCATGCTAGGATGTTCATCTGTGCCCATGAGAACCAAACTGTAGTGTTTCTAGTGTGACGTTTGTCAGTGGCGTTGATTTTTTTTTTTTTAGTCATCTGTTGCACTATGTACGGTGCAGACACTTGTGCAAAAATGTAAGTAGGAAAAGCAGAGAGCAATCCCTTACAAGGAGCACACAAAAAGGTTTTTCTTTACACGTCGCTTTAGCAAAATTAGAACAAAACACTTTTCACAACTTCCACCAAGACACACATTTTCTATGACGATTAAAATGTGTTTGTGAAGCCCCCCACACAGGGCAATATGTTCGCGAAAGCTGCGCCATTTGGAGGTGCGCTCGTGCTACATCCGGTTTTTTTTCAGGGTGGCTGCAATGGAAATGGGACTATGCAGGAGTTGGGATTGGTCAATATGATTTTGTGGGTGTGGTGTGTAGCAACAGATTGTGCCAGAACGTGTGTTTGCAAATAGGAGTGGAGATGGCTACAGGTATGATTGTGCCGTTCAGTAGGCGCACTATATGGCTTTTGGGCGACTCCTGGATACATTGGGTACAGGTTTACGCAGAACGCTGTGCATTGGCAGCGCACCTTGGGTAGCATAATGTCGAAGTGCACTGGTACGGAATCCGTGGGATGAAGTGGGTCCTCTCTGTGCCAGTTTGGTGACGCTCGCTCATCCAGACATTATTATTGTTCATTGTGGAGGGAATCTTTTAGGGCATGTTAGCAGCATTTCACTGCAGTTTTCAATGAAGGAGACATTTCGGCAACTCATGGAAATGTTTCCAAATTAACCTTCATTTTTTCTCGTATTGCCCAGAGACTGATGTGGCTGCGTTCTTCCGCGTGTGGGCCACAAACTTAGAAAGCGCGGCTCAATGTGAACAAGGCTGTTTGTGCCTTTTTGCGCAACGTTGGCATGTTCTCCTTCCACAATGAAAACATTACATTTCGTAGTACCAACATTTTTCGTTCCGATGGAGTTCATCTGACATGCTGGCAATGAGCTGTTTCTGCGTAATATTCAAAATGCAGTGCACCGCTTCCTGCAAGTCTAGCAAGCATTTTCCCTATGGTTGTTCACCACGTCTAACGTTGCAAACACAAACGGCACAAAAAGGCTCTTTTCAGAGCCACTACTTTGTTTTGCAAATGCGTACAATGCTTTTGCCGGAGTCCCGCCGTCCGTGGTTGCCATCTCTGTACGTGGCGCTCATAGGCTGCGCCACCGCCTGCATGCTTTATTTCAACTTCTATTTTTCAACAGTGCAAGGTGGCTCTGATAAGAGCCTTTTTGTCCCTCCGCCCCCCTTTCTGGTTCTGTAGCATTTTTCCTGTTATAAGACACGCCACAAAAGCCAGCAATGGAAGGGAGATTTGGCAAAGAGTATCAATCACAGGTGTAAGAAATCATACGTGGAGAGTAGAAGTTGTGGGGTGCACCTCGCTTGGATAGGGGGCACTCTTTGTCATCCTCCCGGACCGAAGCTGCAAAATCACTTCGAAAATGTTCCCCCCTACACAGTACCATGTCGCAGTATATGCATAATACAGTGACCTTTGAAAGGTATGGGTCTGTTGCGGTGCATATGTCCTCCAAGGCTTCTTGTGGGATGCGGTGGCCCACTGGAGTGTCCATAGTGGTGTCAGGAGCAGATGCGGAGGATGCTGTAAAGGAAAATAACGTACTGCCTGCTTGGAAGGGGACAACCCTCCGAACACCTGCCTGTTGGTTTGCTTTCAGGTGGCGCCGCATGGAGGTGGTACCGTAGCTGTACAAGCCAGGTTTTGCGCGTCCGAGTGCCAGTGCATTGTACCTGGTTTGCACGAGATTTTGGCACATCTCCAACAGTCCTAAATAGTTTCCACATCCACGACTCACGCTGACTGCAGGCAATGGGGATTCCTTCTACTTTATTCTGGTTTCCTTTTCGATGGCCCTCCACATTATGACACCTGTTCCCTTTCTCAGGACCTTCAGAAGGAGGTGTTGGTGGTGAGGGTGTGGGTGCTCCTGAGTCAGAGGTAGTAGCAGAAGCTTTGGTGGCCATTACTTGGAGAGGTACTTTGCAGGCAAACAATTGGTGATAAAGCAATTTCTGCATGAACCAATGTGCACCGCTGCTCTTCTCTGGAAAGCCAAACGGGGATTGCAGCGCACTTGTGAGGTGTTCCCTTTTATAGGGGTGTTGTGGAGAATATGCCACCGCAAAGTAGGCTTAAGTGTTTCCCTACAATACCTACATGCAGAAGGAAGAGTGTAGTATCTCTGTAAGAGTGCACTCTCACTGTAACACTCCATACATTGCAGAAAATTGTCCTCTTTCGATGTGCATGGATCTGGCTTGTGTCCGCCAAATAAGGGAACCATGCGCAGCGTTGTTCCGTTACCATGGTGACGCCGTCATTGTTCTCCATTTGGACGCCTGTCTCCGATATTTTGTGGCCACATGCATAGCTCTCCTACGGATACTCTTGCTATCCCCAGACTACTTAAATGTACGGCACACATGCATTGAATATTTCTACATAAGCTTGGTGTGAGCACAATACAGTAGGTGGAATGTTTATGTGCAAAGGTACTTGTAGGACGTGGGTGCATGCTTCCACCTACTACAACTACATCACACGTTTCTTTGCATATCATGACCAGGGACGGTGTTACCAGGTGTCACAGGATGAGATGCACATGTGCGCAGTTGTGCGACCGAGAAACGTACTGTCCTGCAACTATTTACAGGCGGTTCTGTGCATGCAAATATGCGGCCCATACTGGCGTCCTACGGTCGCTTTCATTGTGATTGCGCATAGGGCAGCCAGGTGTGGCAGTCGTACGACTCCTCCATTTTCCTCACTTGCAATCATGACATTTGTGGTGTCATCTTTGAGGTCATGGGTGTTAGTCCTTGTAGTGCACTGTGGTAGCGCGAGTTATGGTTGCTTAACTTACCATAACTGGCGAATTTCTGGGGGTTTCGGTTTTACCCGTAACCATAACATCCCTTTAACAAGGTTTTTTGTTAGTGAATTTCATAGGTTTTTAGTAGGGCACTTTAACCATAACGTTGCTTTAGGCTAGTTTTTTCAATAAAGGGGAAGTGTTTTTATCACCGCAACTTGACCATAACATCCCCTTAACAAGGTTTTTTGTTAGTGAATTTCATAGGTTTTTAGTAGGGCACTTTAACCATAACGTTGCTTTAGGCTAGTTTTTTCAATAAAGGGGAAGTGTTTTTATCACCGCAACGTGACCATAACGTCCCTTTAACAATGTTTTTTGTTAGTGTGTGTGTGTATATATATATATATATGTGATTTCTATTTTTTCCAAATGGATTCAAATTAATCATTAATCGAAAATGTTATATTTTCCGATAATATTGTGATTGCTATTAATGTGGTGAAATACGAGAAGCTGTGTTTGGGACTGAAAGCCGCTCCTCTTCACGGTCCTGTTTTAGAGAAGGTGGTTCATCAGTGTCCTTTTTGGCAACTGCTTCTATACCCTCATTTACAGGGCCCTAGAAGAGTCTAATGCAAATGTCCTCTATGAAGCCTGCAATAAGTTATGTCAATACTTCACCTAATTCTCCCACAAGCTCCACACAGCAAACAGTAGGCCTTCCTTGCATCTTTCTTTGTCTTGAACCCTTGCTTCACTTTTCAGGTCAGTAAAGCCTTTTTAACTTTACTAACCGGCTCAGCTCATTTATATTTGGGTCACCGGTGCACCTTTATGGCTACCGGTGCGCTTTAGTTTATACATTTGTACCACGCACCAGTGGTGCGAGGGCATAAGGGCGCACACAAATACAAACAGGCATAACTGAGGCAACCACCCATACATAACGATACTGTCTGCAAATACACATTTTCGGAACATGAAAGTCTTTAAGCACCGGTGCTTTTTCCCCCTCAGCCATATTTTCTGTTTTGTTTTAATTTAGCAAACACCAACTTACATTGGAGTGCTGCAGGTTTTACCTTGTATCCCTTTTCAATTTTGTTTGGCAAAATACTTAACGCCTTTTTGAAGTACTGAAGACTGGCTGGTGGCAGTGAACCAGGTTTTTCATCTTTTTTTTGGTGCACTCCAGAGGACTAGTTCCGTTTCCTTATAACGTCATTTTGAGTACTATATTCTCAAAATGACTGTTTCATAATATGTCCTATTTATTGGCCATCTTGTTTTTTCATCCGTCTTTCGGTCCTCTCGAGTCTGGAAACAGCATATAAGGGCGTGCACTTACCGGGATCTGACTTGGATTCCCAGGCTACTGCTTTTGTTTGGCTGAACTGGTCAAGACTAGGTTTTGGATGATCTGGCCCCAATACACACCCCTGCTGAGGCGGAGGGGGGTTGTGACTGTCCTAACCTGTTTGAATTGTGCAGATCCTTGACATAGGTAGCCTGGATTTTTCATAAGAAGTGGAGCATTGCTGCTGTTCTGCATGGCGCCCACTGGTTCCAAGAGTACAAAGAGGAGGAGCCTGTTCTGAAGACCAGACAACTGCTGCTATGGACAACCAGCATTATACAAGTCCACTCCTGCTGCTCTACATGCGACCAGAAGAAACCCTTGTTGGTGCCTTCTTCAGTTGAACCAGTGGGAACAATTAGTCCTACTTTGTGCACTAGAAGCCTACCATCAGTAGCTATCTAAAGTGTCCTGAGAACATCCTGTGAGCTGGTGATCCACTGCCAAGGCCTGTCTGCTGCTACAGTCCCCAATCCGAGCTGGAGCTTGAGACTCTGCAGAGCATAAACTTGTGGCCTAGGAAAATTGCTGCTGCTCTCCAATGCGGAGAGGGTCTTTTCTGGAGCCTCTTTCGTGTCCCAGCCACGAGTCGGGCTTGCCTGACTGGGCTTTATTTTCTGTACATCTTCGTTTTCTGAGTGTTGGTGGTCGTCATTGTGGGAGTAGCTGTGGCTGCTGTCCTGAGGTGTCTTGGTCATCCAGCTATAAGTATGTCAGAGCTGTCCTGAAACCAGAAATCTGAACTGGAATCAATCGCAACACTATCTTAAGCCACTGCACCTACGACAGCCATGACCCCCATTGACTGAACCGATGAGTGAAGTAAGCATTCCTGGCGTTTCTTTAAAGCTTAGGGTTGGTCACCTAGAAAATCAGAGTATGGGGGGGGAGACAGTATGGACAGTACATACCTTGCCTCATAGAGATTTTATGAACTCAAAGCCCAGACATTAGTACTACCTTTCCCTCACTCATTTCTAGAAAGGATCCCCTCCTGCAAAACCTCTAGGGTGGTATAGTGTGTGTCACCCAACTTGCTTACTTACCTGTTTTTCTTCAAGAAGTGCTTTTAAAAGGTATTCCTATCACTTGCCTTTTGGACGTGGCAACACTTGAGCAGGCGAACTTGCACTTCCTAAAACCGGGTACTTAACTGAACACTGACCTTTGATGAAATGAATAGTAAACTGCCAGGGAAGAACTGCGTAAGTGAGGCACCTGCCTTCTAATTAGAAGTCTGGTTGTAATATTGTGTTTCTCTTACCACTGTACTATTACAGTTGTGCATGGCATTGTTTGAAGCCCCGTGGCATTAAAGGCTTTGGTTTCTGTTTCGCTGAATCGAGCTGCTGGGAGCCTTAACCCTTTAAGTGCCATGGGTTTTCCCCCCAGTGCCAAGGCCTTTATTGGTGATTTTGGTATGTCGCCATTCAATGCCTTGTAACTTTTTTGTTACATGAGATATCTCGGCCAGATTTGGCCCCTTTTTTCCCCATATGTAGGCGATCGTAACGCCACACAGGAATCCTAGGTTGCTGTAGGGGCGTGAGAGAAAATAACCAAAAAGGGCGAAAATCTTGTGTTTTTTCAAAAAATGCCAATAAAATGATGTACAAAGAAGCCTGTGTTTTCTTCCTTGTAAGAGCTAGAAACAAATGGTTTGCTGTGCTGAATTCCCCAATTTCCTGACTTTCAAGAACAGGTTGAGTGAAAACGAAAACAATTTATTTGGATGTGGTTATCAACCGTTTTCTGAGAGGTAGGCGATTTTGGCCATTTTTGCCAATTGGATATGCGTGGACGGAATGGAAGAAAAGGGTAGGAAAGCTGAATTGGAGGACAGAGAGGCATACATTTCTGAAAAGTAGACAAAATTCCAAGTTTAGGAAGGGGTGATTTGTGCAGGTCGGGCAACAACTAGGTAGGGGAAAATGCCATAATTTGGGGAAAAAGCGGGAAAATGACCGACAAAAAGGTATGTGGTGGACATGGTTGGCTTGGTAAGGCAATGGCTTCTATGAATTTTGAGAAAAACAATGCTCTGCTACATTCCCCCAACTCTGCAGTTAGGAAAGCACACATTTTTTGTAGTGTTTCACAAAACAAGCAATACCACAAGCCAAACACTGAGCCATGGTACACAGGAGTTTTATGCTTACGGCCTGAACAGACGTACTTAGCATGTGTAAATCAGGAAAACCAATGTGGTGAGGAACGGCAAGCATACATTTTTTGAAAGAGCTCAGGCAGACCTTTTCAAGGGTAGGTGACTTGTGCAGGTTACAAAAGTGTATGGTGCCTAAAGCAGCGACTAAATGTAGGGCACATTTGGGAAATGAAAGGGTTGTGTGACAAAGGGCACCAGCAAATGGGTCGAAACGTTATGAAAACCACACAAACACAACAAATGTCATACCTTCCCGCGTTCCCACATGTGTCCCGATGAAAACGGTACCTCATATGTGTGGGTGCACCTACCTGGGCGCCAAGGGGAAAGCCTAAAACACCCCTAACCCCCAGTCTTTTCCGACAGCTGAATTTCACAATTTTTCCAGACGGGCACACCATACAGATATGGGCCTAGGGTGTCCAAGCAACCAATGAAAACAGGTAACTCCATGCATTTCCAAAAAGAGGTCTTCCGTGGGAATCCGCAGAGGTCTGACTTGCGCAAATCAGCCCAGAATGTATTACCCAGAAAGCCCAGCAAAGTCCAAAATATGGCAAAAAAAACCCCAATTTTCGCACATTTCACTCGGCTCACCCACCGAAACACGCCGCCAACAACACATGGCCTACCGTCCCGCGTTCCCACAGGTGTCCCGATGAAAACAGTACTTCACATGTGTGGGTGCACCTACTGATGCGCAAAGGGCAAAGCCGAAAACACAGGTAACTCCAACTCTTTTTGCACAGCAGGATTGCAGGATTTTGACTCATGTGCACACCATGCAGATTTGGGCCTAGAGTGTCCAAACCACCAAGGAAAACTTGGAACAGCATGCATTTTTGAAAAGAGGACACCCGTGGGAATGCACAGAGGTCTGACTTGCACAAAGCGGCCCAGAATTTATTTCCCACAATCCCCGATAAAGTGTGATATTTGGTGGGGAAAAAACACAATTTTCACTTTGTCGGGGGTTCTGGGTAATAAATTCTGGCCTGCTTTGCGCAAGTCAGACCTGTGCATTCCCACTGGTGTCCTCTTTTCGGAAATGCATGGGGTTACCTGTTTTCCTTGGTGACTTGGACACCCTAGCCCCATATCTGTATGGTGTGCCGTCTGAAAAAATCGTGAAATTCAGCTATCGGAAAAGACTTTGCGTTAGGCTTTCCCCTTGGTGCCCAGGTAGGTGCACCCACACATGTGAGGTACCGTTTTATCGTGACACCTGTGGGAATGCGGGAAGGTAGGCCATGTGGTGTTGGCGGCGTGTTTCCGTGGGTGAGCAGAGTGAAATGTGCGGAAATCGGGGTTTTTTTTCACCACATTTCGGACTTTGCCAGGGTTTCTGGGTAATAAATGCTGGGCCGATTTGCACGTCAGAGCTCTGCGGATTCCCACGGATGTCCTCTTTCCGGAAATGCATGGGGTTCCCTGTTTTCCTTGGTGGCTTGGACACCCTAGCCCCATATCTGTATGGTGTGCCGTCTGAAAAAATCGTGAAATTCAGCTGTTGGAAAAGACTTGGGGTTGGGCGTGTTTTAGGATTTCCCCTTGGTGCACAGGTAGGTGCACCCACACATGAGGTACCGTTTTCATCAGGACACCTGTGGGAATGCAGGACGGTAGGCCATGTGTCGTTGGTGGCGTGTTTCTGTGGGTGAGCCGAGTGAAATGTGCGGAAATTGGGTTTTTTTCACCACATTTCGGACTTTGCCAGGGTTTCTGGGTAATACATTCAGGGCCGATTTGCGCAAGTCAGACCTCTGCGGATTCCCACGGATGTCCTCTTTTTGGAAATGCATGGGGTTCCCTCTTTTCCTTGGTGGCTTGGACACCCTAGGCCCAAATCTGTAGGTTGTCTCCCCAAACCCTTTGGGGGTTACAAGTGGTGTAGCCTTTTTCCTTTTGCGCCCCAGTAGGTGCACCCACACATGTGAGGTACCGTTTTCGTCGGGACACCTGTGGGAACGCGGGAAGGTATGACATCTGTTGTTGGCGGCGTGTTTCGGTGGGTGAGCAGAGTTAAATGTCTGAAAATTGTGTTTTTTACCCCCAAATTTGGACTTTTCCGAGGGTTCTGGGTAATAGATTCTGGACCGATTTGCGCAAGGCAGACCTCTGTGGATTCCCACGGGTGTCCTCTTATGGGAAATGCATAGGGTTCCCTGTTTTCCTTGCTGGCTTCGACACCCTAGGCCCAAATCTGTAGGTTGCCCACATGAACAAAATGTGCTGTGCCGAAAGGCTTGGGGTTACCAGTGGGTTACCTTTTTCCTTTTGCGCCCCAGGTAGGTACACCCACACATGTGCAGTACTGTTTTCATCGGGACACGTGTGGGGACGCGGGAAGGTAGCCCATGTGGTGTTGGCAGTGTGTTTCGGTGCGTGGCCAGAGCGAAATGTCTGAGAATTGTCTTTATTTCCAGCCAATTTCAGAGACATTTCCCTTTGTCCACTCCCCGAAACACATCGCCAACAACAGATGTCATACCTTCCCGCGTTCCCACAGGTGTCTCGACTGAAACGGTACCTCACATGTGTGGGTGCACCTACGGGGGCGAAACAGGAAAAGGGTAACCCACTGGTAACCCCAAGCCTTTTGGCACAGCACATTTTGTTAGTGTGGGCAACCTACAGATTTGGGCCTAGGGTGTCGAAGCCAGCAAGGAAAACAGGGAACCCCATGCATTTCTGAAAAGAAGACACCCGTGGGAATCGAAAGATGTCTGACTTGCGCAAATCTCCCCAGAATGTATAACCCACAAGCCCCGCCAAAGACCCACATGCGAGAAGGGTGACCAAGGCCAGGGATATTACCGCCGACTTTGCTGGAGCTCTGGCTGGCCTGCGTTACAGCTTCTCCCCACCAGGGAGTCCCGGCAGTGTGCCAATACCTCCCCCAAGGGAAAAGCTGTAATGCAGCCCAGCCACAACTCCAGGACGGTTGGAGGTGATGTCCCCAGCCTTGGATATCCATGCATCATGTGGGTGTACCGTCCCTTAAGCACAGCGGCAGCTCCAGGGATTCCCGGCAGGATCCCCATTCCTCCCCAAAGGTGACACCTGTAATGTAGCACAGCCAGAGGTGGAGCCTGGGCTTGCAGATGGACAACCCAGATGGGAGGCATCCGCTCCCAGGGAAACACCAATGTTCTGCTGGCATGGGAGGCAATTTGTGGCCTGCCCCTGCAATTGTGTCCCAGCCCACCAAAATATCTGTCCAGACGGCCCATTCCCACCCACACCACCAACAATCCAGCCCCAGTCTCACCCACCCCACTGGCAGTGGGCCCTAACCATAGAATAATAAAAAAAAGTACTTGCATAACGTTGCAGCTGCTCGTGTAGAAAAAGCTGTAAAAAAAAACAGAAAACATGTGTTACCTACGGTCACACCAGCAAAAACGAATCAATACTTTCAATGCATGCCCCTCCTTGTAAGCCATCCCTGGCGGTTTACTGAACCTCACCCCCCCCCCCAGCAAAACCCATTTGCCCCTTCCTACGGGCAGATATCTGCCCTCAGGGAGGGCTGCATGAGGTGCCCCCCCAAAAACGTCAGACAGGCCCCCCAATGGATGGGGAAGTAGGGTTTGGGCACCCTGGGGCCAGATTGGCACACCAATGTGCCCCTCTGCTCCAAGGCACATTTGGTAAACAAAGAAATACATTGGAAATGGCAAGCTGCACTTTAGTGGGGGGGCTGAGGGGCACCCTACACCACCAGGGAATTTTGTAATGTGAAGGGGGGTCCACCTCTCCACCCCCACCCCAATTGGAGGAGCGGCGCATATCATGTAGCCCTCCCTGGGGGCTGATAAGGGGGGGGCTGTCCTGCACTCCTCCCTGGGCTCAGGTGTCCCTTCCTAGGAGCAGATATCTGGCCCCAGGGAGGGCTGCATGACATGGCCCCCACTCCCGTGTGTTGGAGTCCCCACTCAGTCCCATTGGAAAATTCCCTGTCGTTTTGGGGGTGCCCCAAACCCCCCCCCCACCCTAAAATGCGGTCAGCCGTTTTCACTTTTTTCCTTTGGTAACCCAACTCCCCTTGGCGCAGAGGTGGACATTGGTGTGCCAATCTGGCCCCAGGGTGCCCAAACATTACTGCCCCACCCACTGGGGTGCCTGACCCACAATGTTTGGTGGCCCTCTCCCCCCTCACCCCAAATGGGTGGCGGAGGCACCTCATGCAGGCCTACCTGGGCCTCCTACAAACGGCTGCGTGAGGTACACCCCCCTGCATTTAGGGTGGGGGGGGAGAGGGCCACCTAAAATTGTGGGACAGGTCCCCCAGTGGGTGGAGCAGGAAGGTTTGGGCACCCTGGGGCCAGATTGACACACCAATGTGCCCCTCTGTGCCAAGGCAAGTTTGGTAAGCAAAGAAAAAAATTGAAAATGGCAGGCTGCATTTTAGGCGGCTTGGGGGCTGAGGGGCACCCTACACCGCCGGGGAATTTTGTAATGTGAAGGGGGGGGTGCACCTCTCCACCCCCACCCCAGTTGGGGGGGCGGCGCATCTCATGTAGCCCTCTCTGGGGGCAGATAAGGGGGGGGGGGCTGTCCTGCACTCCTCCCTGGGCTCAGGTGTCCCTTCCTAGGAGGAGATATCTGGCCCCAGGGAGGGCTGCATGACATGGCCCCCACACCAATGTGGGTGGGCGGAGGGGGTCACCAACCCATCCCATTAGAAAATTCCCTGTCGGTTTGGGGTGCCCCACAGCCCCCCTAAAATGCGGTCCACCATTTTCTCTTTTTTCCTTTGGTAACCCGCAGAGGGGCACATTGGTGTGCCAATCTGACCCCTGGGTGCCCAAACCTTAGTGCCCCACCCACTGGGGGGCCTGTCCCACAATTTTTGGTGGCCCTCTCTCACCTCACCCCAAATGGGTGGCGGGGGCACCTCATGCAGGCCTCCCTTGGCCTCCTACAAACGGCTGCGTGAGGTACAACCCCCTTCCATTTGGGGTGGGGGGGAGGGCCACCAGAAATTGTGGGACAGGCCCCCCAGTGGGTGGGGCATTAAGGTTTGGGCACCCTGGGGTCTACATACATGTGGCCCCATGCTTTGGAGGTTCGGGGGCCACTTACCTAGTAAGCGGCCCCCTCTCCCCCCATACTGAAAAGACATCCCTGGTGTCTAGTGGCATTGCTGCCCACGGATCGAGCGTCCTGCGCCCGATCCGTGAGCAGCAGTGCTTACACAAATGGTGTCGTTGGAAAGGTGAGAATCTCCCCTTCCAACGAGACCTGCCTCGATCTCTGGCTTGAAATACATCTGGAGATCGAGGCAGAGGGAGAAGGGCACTCACCTTCTCTCTTCACCGCGGCAGCCCGAAATGGCTGCTACAGTGAATTTACTTTCAGTTTCACGCCGGCGTGCATTACGCATGCCTACGTGAAACTGAAGGTAATCCAGCCCCCTGGCAGTGAGGAGGGACCTCCCCCTCACATAGCCCGGGGGTTGGATTACATTTTTGAGCCAAAAAGGACGAGCTATCAGGTCCTTGGCACCCTGGAGGGAATTCTAAGGATGAGCTATCAGGTCCTTGGCACCCTGGAGGGAATTCCAAGGACGAGATACCTCGTCCTTAGCACTTAAGGGGTTAAGGATTAAACTGCTGCAGTGTGTGCGAGCACACTAACGTTCCCATTTAAAACTACATTCAGTTCGCCCTTGTGGCGTGAAGCCCCATGGCGTTAAGGGCTGTGGTTTCTGTTTCGCTGTTTGGCTGGAGGGTGGATGTGAGACGGTAATTCACAACGGATATATTCAGGAATATCTATCGGCTTCAGAGAAGTTTGTAACAACACGTGCCCAAGTAGCCAGTGAGTAAACTTTGTTACTAAGCTTGCCGTGGCATTACATTGGAACTTTAGGGCGGGGAGATGGACTCTGGCGGCTCCCTGAGCTGTCGGGCGTTCCCTGTCCTGAGGCAAGTCACTGGTGAAGAATTCACGCAGAGGATTTGATTGGATCACGTGGAACACTATTAATCAATTTTTTCAAAAAGGAAACTGATGTGAGTTATTGAATTCCGAAAAAGTGGAACTCCTTGACCTTTGACTTTTTGTGCTGACACGGGCTGCAAGCTTGTCTCTCCCCATCGGCTGTCACTAGAGGTTTTGGTTAACTGATTACATTAATTTTTAAAGGACCGTGCGCTAAAGACCTCCTCTTGTGTTGTGTCTGTATTACTAAAAACCACAGACCCCTGCTATGCGTTTTTTGCACGATTGAGCTTTAACATTAGATTGCTAGGTTTTAAGTGCAGTACTTGTGTGAGAAACTTATTTGGCTTCAGGTTCCTGCACAATTGTCGCTGATTTGTTCTCAATAGGTTTTATACTGTTGGCAATCGGGTGCTTAATGCTATTTATTGAGCGGGGCTTATCTTTTAGCTTGTATATCTCTGCAGTGACTTTTTACTGTTGGTAAGAAAACTCTTTTAAGGTGTTTTATAAAGTTTACTCATACTGCATACTTTTGGTACTGGGGATTTGGCTGTTATCGTCTTTTGGGAAGAGTTATTTCAAGGGGGCTCATTGATTAGGCCATTTGTGCCTGTTCAGGTGGGGTCATATTATATAGAGTTACAAGTTTGTGTAAATGGGAGTTACGCTAAGAAGCAAGAGCGGTATGCCAGAAGGGGTTTCGCCCCAGTTGGGTACTGGGGGTGCACCTTAGGCTTGGGATCAAGGAAGTACTGGGGGACCGTCTCATGTAAAAAGCACACTACCCACTTCACAATAGTTGAAGTCCCCGGAAGAAGGGAGAACACCAGCAGGTACTCCAAAAGCCATTGCCAGAAATTCAATGTCCGTTAGGGAACTCCTGGATTATGTTAGTCAGGGCACTGTAAAACGAGAGGAAACACTGGCTGAGGTTGTCGGTGATATAAACCAGGCATCATCTAACATTGAATCTAATGTAAATGATATGGTGGCAGAGGCAGGGATTCCAGTGGGAGACCTAGTTTCAGACCATTCAATTCTGGCCCCAGTTATTTCACATGAGTTAGTAAAGAGAGTACGACTATCATTGGATTTTAAAACTAATGATTGGTCTATTCCCGAGTCTCCTGCTCGTGAAGCTGGCCTAACGGAAATAATAATACATCATTATTCTAGGAATAATTCAGTTCATAGGGGTGGACCTCTGGCACAGTTGCCCTCTCGTCCACACTTGGAGGGCCACGTGGGGTTGGGTGAGATTGCCAAAGGGGTAGTAGGTGGGACAGGTATAGCTGTGGATTTGGGGTTAGAAGATGGTATTAAAGGGGGTGGCCAGGAGGAACATCTAGCACCTGTGGATGAATTGTCCTTTCCTATTTTGTCTCGAATTATGAACTCTATGGATAGAGGCTATGAAACACTTAATTTTGAAATTCGGGATCTTAGAAAATCTGTAAAGGAAGTATTGAATAAAGTACATTTACTGGAGGGCTACATAATGGCAGTGTCAGTTTTCAACACCTTGCCACTCAGAAGGGATAGTACGTTGGTTGTAAGTACTCCAGAGGAAAGGGGGTGGATGTGAAAACAGAAGAAGGTCCCTTGACAGGGACATTGTTAGGTCTTCATTAGAGGAAGTTCACTCCGATGTACGTTTACCGTCAGTGTCATGTTTGGGGCTGTTGCGAGAACGGAGGCCCAGGTAATTAGTATTCTCCAGCATGGGGTCTGGCATGGATTCACATGCTCATGAATATTCCCCGTCGTCAGGCTGGGAATCCTCGGTAAAGAAAAATCAGTATCAGTTTCGTTTCTGATCTGTCTTTCGTAGTAGTAACCAATCACTGATCTCTGCGTCATACTGACCACAGCCAATGACTGCCATCTCCCTAAGCCCCGCCTCTGGCAGCCATCTTCAGATTTTTACCGCACGTTCAAGTGTTGGGATCCTCGTGCTATTGCTCTCGAGCTTTAGTGCGTTTTCGCGCTTTTTCATAGGAAAATTCTCTCTTTTTTCGGTCAAAAGAGCCTCAAGCTCCACCGTTTCTTTATCCGATCAACGGGGACCCGTGTCGGATTCTTCTACGCCCCTCAAGGGTGAAGATTTCGTCGAGCCACGCTTTTGGAGGACTCCAGAAGTTTCTCAGGCCCATCTCGGACATGGCCCAGGAAAAGGGAAGCTCGACGCCCGGAAAGCTGTTCAGGGTCTGCCCTGGATGCCAGCTTCAGAATGTCTTCAAGGAGGACGAACACTCCCTTTGCCTCTACTGCCTGCATGAGGACAAGACGCACCTGGAGAAGGACTGTGCGTTTTGCGGCAACATGTCGGAGCGGACCATGAAGGACCGCCATCTGCGTCTCGCCAACTGGCTGGAAGGGAAGAGCCCGTCAGGCGCGAAAAAGAAGTCCGAGCGGTCTTCTAAGACCTTTGAGGGCGCCCCGGCGACGGGGGCCCAACAGAAGGCCAAGCACTGCGAGTCCGCTGGCACCGGGAGCGCCAAACGGTCGGGCTCTTCGGTTGCCAGGCAGGGCGCAACCTCCCCGGCGCCATCAACCACGAGCCAACGTTCTGGCTCGGGTAAGAGGAAGTCCGAGCACCCGGCGAAGCTTCTGGAGAGGCCCCGGTTGAGCTCGAAGGCCCCATCGGAGGGGGAGCGAGGCGGTGACCCTCCCCCCAAGGAGAAGGCGGTGAGCGCACCTAAGGTGGTGAAAGCCTTGATCCACCCTGCCAAGGCCTCTATCGAGACAGTCGCGGCAGCCCTGGCTCACCCTGTGGAGGCTACACCAGTGGAGGCGACCTCGGGGCCCAGAGTCTCCCTGCCACCACGGAGGGAGTCCTCTTTCAAGCCCATCGACAGGACCCCCGTGAAACCTCCGACAGAGAAGAAAAAGGGGGGGGCAGGAGGCCATTGTGGACTCGGCCTCAACCTCTGAAGAGGAGCTGATCGAAGTCTTAAGCCACGGCATTGGCGTGGAAGAAGACCAGCCCGTCGGGAGGGACCCCGACGAAGGAGACGACGAGAACGTCGAGGGTGCCGACGAGGTTCCTGACCGCCCGTCGGAATCCCCTCAACCAGTGCCGCAAGACAACTCGGCGGCCATTTTGTTGGCTATACAGTCCTTATGCTCGGAGATAAGGACGAGATTGCCGTTACCACCAACGGAGTAACCGCTCCCGACGGGGGACTCGGAGCCAGGCCCTTCTGGGAGCCCTCCTCCTAAGAGAAGAAGGATTCATCCTCCACCTCCTTTTCAACCATCGCGCCCTGCTCAGCCCTCCTCCCCGTCACGACCTGTGGGGATGATACGGGGACGGACACGGCCGCGACGGGTACAGACAACGAAGTTTACGACGAGGATCTTCCGTCGTCACCTCCTGCCCGGAGGAGAAGAAAGGAGGCTTCCTTTATCAACAGCGCAAGACCAAGAGGAAGACGGTCCTCGCTGTACCTCTACTGGACGATATCTGGGATGAGGGTCTCGCCCTCCTCAAGAACCCATCCACAACGCCTGCGAGAAGGGATCGGTACGAGAAGAAGTACCGGGTCCCGGATGCAGCCCCCTTGTGCCTTCGGTCACAGCCGACCCCGGACTCGGTCGTCCCCCCGGCGGCCAGGAAGAAAGCGGGGGGGGGCTTCGGCCTCTACGTCAACCTCCCCGCCCCGGACGGCGAGGGAAAGAAATTGGACACGATGGGACGCAGAGTCATCTCATCGGCAGCGACGACGATTAAGGCTGCCAACGCCTTGGCTATCGTAGCCCGCTACGACAGGGAGTTGTGGTACAAGATCGCCCCCCTGCTGGACTTCCTACCGGACGACAAGAGGGCGGAGGCCCTAGAGATCTTGCAGGAAGGAGAAGTGGCGTCGGACCACGCCATTACGATAGCGACGGACATCGGTGACACTGGGTTTCGCCAGTTGGGCAACGGCGTGTACCTTAGACGGCGTGGATGGCTCAAGGCAACGGACTTCCGGCAGGACGTGCAGACCAGAGTTTTGGACATGCCGTTCGACGGGAGCAACCTGTTTGGGGAAAACAGTGGACGATTCCCTACAAGCCATCAAGACGGACACGGAGATGGCCCAGGCTCTTGGTGTTCTCCAGCAACGACCGCCGCCCTTTCGGAGCACCGGAGGCAAGCAGGTGCCTCCAAAGGTTCCGGCGGCGGATATTCCACCTACCGTCAAGCGGCCCGTTCGTCGTCCCAGGAAGCCTACAGGGGACGAGGCAAGTCGGGCAGACCCCGCCGTCGTCGCCAGGGAGGACAAGGCGGCAAAGCCTCGTCGAAGCAGGACTGAACCGGCCGTGGGGTCGGGCCCCCACCGAAGCATCCCGGTGGGAGGCCGGCTGGCGAACTTCGTCAGCGTGTGGGAGTCCATCTCCACCGACAGTTGGGTGCTGGACGCCCTGGCCCAGGGTCACGCGCTCGAGTTTCTAAAGAAGTGTCCGTGCGCCCCCCCCCATGGCCAGGAAGGAACATCACGTCCCTCAACTTCTCTTGGAGGTAAAGGCGATGCTCAAGAAAGGCGCCATCGAGCTCGTCCCAAAGAGGCTTCGGGGCTCCGGAGTTTACTCAAGATACTTCCTCATGAAGAAGAAGACAGGAGGATGGCGTCCCATCCTGGACCTACGACGACTGAACAAATTCATCAAGGCACAGAAGTTCTGGATGGTCACCCTCCAGCACGTCCTGGGTCAGCTGGAGGAGGGCGATTTCCTGTCGTCGGCTGGAGGAGGGCAATTTCCTGTCGTCGTTGGATTTGGAGGATGCTTACTTCCATATCCCCATCCTAAAGGGACACCGAAGTTTCTCAGATTCGTGGTCCAAGGGCGTCACTACCAGTTCAGAGCCCTTCCCTTCGGATTGAGGTCGGCACCCAGGGTGTTCACCAAGTGCCTCGCACCGGTGGCGGCGCGGCTGCGCCTGGAGGGGATCCACGTCTACCCCTACCTGGACGACTGGCTCATCCGAGCAAAGACAAGGGAGCTCGCCGCGGAGCACACGGCGAGGACCGTCCAACTACTCACGGACCTGGGGTTCTCCATAAACTACGCCAAGTCCCACCTGGTGCCCGCGCAAGACGCGCTGTTTCTGGGAGTGAAACTCGACACAGTGGCGCTTCTGGCCTCTCCGTCGGAGGAAAGGACGAGGGCCATCTTGGGCAAGGTGCAGCGGATGCTGGTTGCGGACGCGGCCAGGGTGAGGTCCATCAAATCCCTCCTCGGAATGATGTCGTCTTGCATTTATCTCATCCGCCTGTGCAGGCTTCGGATGCGCCCGTTACAGGAGTTCCTGGACGCTCGCTGGATCCAGATGACGGGCAGTTTCGAGGACAGGATCACACTCGACAAGAGCTTTCAACGAGCGATCCGGTGGTGGGGCACCCGCGCGCATCTGACGGCGGGCATGGACTTCCAGACCCCGGGCCACCAGAAGACAGTGACCACGGATGCCTCCCTGGAAGGATGGGGAGCGCACACCGAAAATCTGCACGCGAGAGGCCTTTGGCTTCCGACGGAGAAGTCCCTCCATATCAACGTCCTGGAGCTCCGTGCAGTGTTTTGGGCCCTCAGGTCCTTTCTTCCGTCCCTCAAGGGCAAGATGCTGAGGATCTTCACCGACAACACCACCACCATGTTCTACATCAGGAAGCAGGGCGGTACCAGATCCCCAGCTCTGTCCAAGGAGGCGCAGGATCTAGTGGACCGCCTCTTCCGACGGTGGGGCACACCCCAGATCGATCTGTTTGCGACGGCGACAAACTCCAAGTGCCGGAGGTTCGCCAGCAGGTTTCCCCAGCCGAGGAGCATGGGCGATGCTTTCTCGTTCCACTGGGAAGGCCTGTTTCTATACGCGTTCCCTCCATTGCCGTTGCTGATCCGGCTCATCAACCAGCTCAAGAGGTCACGGTGCAGGATGATCCTCGTCGCACCTGCGTGGCCGAGGCAGATATGGTTCCCGGACCTTCTGGACTTGTCAGCGTCCCCGTCAATCAAGCTGCCAGTGGACGCGGATCTTCTCTCCAGGGAAGGAGGCGCCATCCTCCATCACGACCCGAAGTCGCTGAACTTGCAGATCTGGCTCCTGCAGCGTTAGAGTTTGGAGGTTACGACATACCGGCCGACTGCAGAGAGGTTCTTGCAAAGGCCAGGGCGTCCTCAACTCTTAAATGCTATGGACACAAATGGAAGAGGTTCTCTGTCTGGTGCCACGCACAGAAGATTAACCCTCTACGGATTACGGCTCCTCAAGTACTGCCGTACCTACTGACGCTGGACTGGCGCACGCTTCCATCAAGATTCATCTTGCTGCGATCTCCCGATACACCAGAACCACGGGACGGACGTCTTTGTGGTCTCATCGTCTGGTGAATGAATTCATGAAGGGACTGTTCAGATCGTTCCCGCCGGTGAAGGCTCCTGCCCCGGCGTGGGAGCTCAACGTGGTGCTGACCAAGCTCATGGGACCTCTGTTCGAGCCTCTGCACTCAGCTCCGTTGAAGTTCTTGTCGTGGAAAACAGCGTTTCTTGTGGCCATCACCTCCGCACGACGGGTGGGAGAGATCCAGGCCCTTTCCTGCAAGCCCCCGTACTTGACTTTTCACGACACGAGGGTAGTGCTCAGGACGCACCCCTCCTTCATGCCCAAGGTGCCGTCGGACTTCCACCTCAACGAACCCTTGGTGTTGCCTGTTTTCTTCCCGTCGCCTTCGTCGCCGGCTGAAAGGACTTTGCACTCGCTGGATGTGGCTAGAGCGCTGAAGTTCTACGTGGACCGCACGAACAGTTTTCGGAAGACGTCACAACTTTTTGTGAACTTTGGACCTGTCTATCAGGGGAAGGCTCTCTCAAAGGCTTCCATTTCCAGATGGCTCTCCGGCTGTATCATGTACTGTCATCGGTTGGCTAACCGACCGCTGCCCGGCCGTCCGAGAGCCCATTCCACCAGAACGATCGCAGCTACCACGGCGTTCCTATCTGGGGTGCCCCTGCTGGACATCTGCAGGGCTGCTACGTGGAGGTCGACGCACACCTTCACGAAATTCTACTGCGTCGACTGGGATTCCAGGGAGGAGTCCAGGGTCGGCCAAGCAGTGCTGCGCAACCTGTTCGCCTAAGGTGAGCCTGGTGAGAAGGTAAGAGATGCTCAATGTTGAGTTGTTGTATTGCTTAATGCTGAGCCTGTTGCCACCTCCCGTGGTTGTACATGTGTGTACTGCTATGTATTCTTTTATTCATGAGCATGTGAATCCATGCCAGACCCCATGCTGGAGAAGGAACAAGTTACTTACCTGTAACTGTTGTTCTCCAGCATGGGTCTGGCATGGATTCACATGCGAACCCTCCCGCCTACCCCTCTGCGGCTCGTCACTTGGTCATACTGCCACTTCACGTGCTACCAAATCTGAAGATGGCTGCCAGAGGCGGGGCTTAGGGAGATGGCAGTCATTGGCTGTGGTCAGTATGACGCAGAGATCAGTGATTGGTTACTACTACGAAAGACAGATCAGAAACAAAACTGATACTGATTTTTCTTTACTGAGGATTCCCAGCCTGACGACGGGGAATATTCATGAGCATGTGAATCCATGCCAGACCCATGCTGGAGAACAACAGTTACAGGTAAGTAACTTGTTCCGTAGTCACAAGGGTAAGAAACAAGGTATTAATATGAGTTACGGTAAGAGGAGCGATAGAGGTATCCCGTCAGGGGAAAAAACTAAAGAATTGTAAACTTCCCTCAAGTAAAAATAATAAGGGCTCCAGAATATTTCTGAGAAACTTGAGGCTAGAAGTGGACAAACATGTGCAACCTGATAGGGATTTGTTGGAACAAAAAAAAAAGAGACTTCTTTAAAGTTACAAAAAAGGTATAGTTGGTAAAGTGTGTGAGACCATTGTCCCGGTTATGGAGGTACCAACTACAGACAATACTGAGGAGGAGGATAGCCCTTCGTTTGATTTGAGTAATGCATCGGTATACCCTTTAGATGAAGTTGGGCAAGATCTTGGGCGAGATGAAGTCCCTGTGGAGCCCTCAAACATCGGCTTTTGCTAAGGAAGGGGCCAGGGGAAATGTTGTCTCATGAGGGAGGGTGGGGTGGTACCCTTGTGTGGCCCAGTAAGTTTAAAATTAGAAAGTGAGACTATCATTCCAGTGGTACCAAAAGGACAACCACCGAAGGAAAAAAAGCTTTATGCTATATTCTCAAAACCAGTAGTTTTGAAGGAGTTAGTAAGGGGCCAGTCCCCTACTAAGATCCAGCTGGCTATGCGGCTGCCTCCATCCAAAGTAGTTAGAGAAGTGGGGTTGGACGAACCTAAGAGTCAGTGTGTTCCCATTATTAAGGCCCCCGTGAATAGGGAGTCTGTACTGAGAAGGAGCTCTAAAGCTTGGGTTTCGCAGTATCAGAACCACCCACCTAAAAAGGAGGTTCTGGTTGATGAACAGTTGTGCATCTACCTAAACCGGCTTTTCGAAATTGCCAACAGATATCCGTTGAACAGACATTATATACTTGCTCTAATGCAGGAAATTCCTAACTTAAGACTGATGACGACGGGAGACATTAGAACGGTTGAATCTGTGTATCAAGACTGTTTAGATACAGTAAAACTTCATTCTAGGTCATTTCTAACTAAGGATATTGTTATGGCAGAGAAAGAGCGCTTCCTAGCATTGGGCTTTGAGGTCCCCGATACAGGTCCTTCGATAATGTCAAGCTTGGCTCCAATCTACTCAGACAAGAGTGGGAAGGTGCGAGAGCCATTAGGGACGTGCGATCAGGACGTCTACAGCTCAAGAGGCTATACACAAGATCCTACTCAGAGGAGATGGGAGGGACCCTGGGTGGAATGAAGAGAGTTATATTACACATGATGGTCTAATTGGTCCTTAGTTACCTGGAACGCTAGAGGTTTTAAGAACATTATGAACAATCATGATCTCTTTGTCACATCTGACATAGTGTGTTTGCAGGAAACACTTTTACAGGATCCACCCTTAATAGAAAGCTTTGAAGTTGTCTATATTAAGGCCCGACGGGGTGAAAAGGGAAGACCTTATTGTGGCCTACTGATGGCTGTCAAACGTTCTCTTGGGGTCTCCATCCAAAAAATTGAAACTGACAGGCCCGATATCTTGGTGGTACTTCTGGGCTGGCAGGATATAGAGGGTGGTTTGTTTAATACATGTCTTCTGGTAAATGTATATTTTAGTCCAATGATTGAGCATTTAGAGGAGGCCTTGACAGCTCTATAATTTTACATTGTTGAGGGAGTTTCCTGTAGAAGAGGCCTCTTTGATAATTGTTGGTGATTATAACGCTGAATGCCTGGAAGACAAGTGGTACATGGAATCAAATAGAAAGTCTGTGGGTAAGGAATCCCGTGCTAGGGGTAAAAGGAGTCATCCAAGAATTCGAAGCATGGGATTTGGTTATCGTGAATGGAAATGTTCAAGGGGATATTCCCCCAGATTTTACATGGCAGAATGGTCTATGGAAAACAACATTAGACTATGTTTTTGTCTCACAGGACTTGGAATTAAGGGGGGGGCTTCTTGGAAGTAGCCCCTTGACTTGGAGTGACCACTCTTTGCTATTATACAGCGTGCTCCTTCCTGTAAAGAGGGAACACGTTGTGTCACTGGCATTGGAAATAAACCGTGGAAAATCTGAGGTAAAATGGGTGCCAAGATTGGCCAAGGCCTTTGTTGGAGAGATTGTTAGTTTATCCTCAGACAGGATGGCCTTTCTATGTTCCGCAGAGGTGTTCTCGGTGACGGTATAGGAGGTCCTGGGCAGGTTAACGTTAGAGAGATTCCTAAAGACGGGGGAGAACAAATTGGTTGGTTCTCATGCTTTTGACGTGGAGACCCAGGTGCGTAAAAAAACAACTGCACTGTGAAGTGAGGTGGTTGAAGAAGACGTTAACTGTTGGTTACAAGGAAGAGGTCCTAAGACAAGTCTATAGAAATTGGGTGAAGGGGAGGCAATTTGTATTGTATATTAACGACGCCGAATGAATGTAGGTATGTATGGCAGGTAATAACACAGGAAGATTTTGGCAGCTAATTAAACCACCTGGGAGAGAGGGGTTTCTGCAGGCCCATTCAGTTAGTGAAGAAGCATGGGGTAAGTATTTTTCTGAACTGTATAGGGTAGAGGGTCTGGTTAGGCCAGTTGTTTGGTCCCAGGCTGAGTGGAATGGGGCACTTGCTTGGGACCTGGAGGATATAAGTTATCTGATAAAAAGGAGCAAGCGGTCTAATGCACCGGGGCCAGATGGCCTATCAAATTTGACATATAAAGACAATTTGGTGGTCTGGTCTAAAGTGTTATCAGACCTATACTCTTGTATTCTTGCTAACAAAGTGTTCCCCGACACTTGGTCTGCAGCCACCATAATACTGATTTTTAAAGGAGGGGATAGGTAATCGCCCTTGTACTACAGGCCAATATCTCTTTTGGATGCCTCGAATACAACTTTTGCAAAAATTATTTTGAAAAATGTGTAAAAATGGGCATCTGAATCAAATTCCCTGGACACTTATCAGTCAGGCTTTCGACAGGGACTGGGTACTGCCTCAAATTGTTTTGTCCTGGATTTACTTGCACATCAAGCCAAAGCCCAAGCCAGACCAGTGTTCTTAGCCTTTCTGGATATTAGTAAGGCCTTCGATCACGTAAACAGGGCTTTTCTTTGGAAAAAGTTACATGATCGGGGATGCCCTTCTCCATTGGTGGGTATACTCGAAGCACTACATACAGATACAAGAATCAGGGGTTGGTTGGATGCCTTTGGAGGATAGTCTGTTTCCGTGGTGAGTAACAGGGGCTTACGCCAGGGGTGTGTACTGGCCCCATTTCTCTTTTGTTTTTATCTCTTGGGTATAGGAGGCCATTTGGGAAAAGTTAACTCATTCCCTCCAAGATTCGGAACCCAGGTAATTCAATATTTACTATATGCGAATGACATCGTCCTGTGACTTGAATGCAATAGGCCTTCAACGAGCTCTGTTTGCAGTTGAATTCTTGGAGAGTTTGGACTTGTCATTCAATACAACAAAATCGAAGGTATTAGTGCTAAACGGCGGCAGGAAAAATTGTAAAATGCTGCCCTTGAAACTGGTAAACTGGAAGTAGTAAATAAGTTTGTGTACCTAGGCCTTTCTGTTTATAAAAATGTGGATGGACCGGAGCTCTTGGTGGATCTTAAGGTTTATTTTCTAGGTGCACTCCTGGCTTTAAAACTATATAAACAACAAACGGTACCAAAATTGATTTTTGGAGCCCAAACTAGGTGTCGGCATTTAGACTGGCCGAAACTAGAGGGATCAATCTGGCATGAACTCCTTCAGTTACCACACTCAGTTCCTCTACCAGGGATTCTGTTTGAATTGGGACAGCTCCCAATTCAAGCTTTGATAGACTGGGGTACGCTGTATTTTACATCCAGCGGCTGCCTCAGTTCATGAATGTTTGAATTCCGTATGGAAGCAGGGTGGTTGTAGGGTTCTGACAGAATGGGTCTCGGGTTGTGAAAAAATGTTACAAGAAGCAGACCTATCACCAGAAGTACTGGGTTTGACACCCAAAGTGGCTAAGTTAAAATGGTGTACACACGTCTAGTCCAATCTAAGAGGAGCCCTATTGGATTTCAAATGTTTTGGTGACCATTTTATGTGGACATGTAAAAGTTTTAATGTACCTGCTCCCTACCTGAAAAAACATCCTTCAAGGCATGTTAGGTCTCAAATTTTAAGGCTCAGATTAAATTTAGTGTTAACTCAGGACATATTGGGCCGGCGGCGGCTTAATGTTCCATGGGATCAGAGACTGTGTCGCCACTGTCACACTCACATTGAGACTTTGAAGTATCTATGTGTAGAATGCCCGGGTTTGGACACTACGAGGACTCGAATCTTATCTTTTAATGTTTTTGTCACAGAGGACGATCTTTGGAGGAGGATTTTAAATTGCAATGAGTTGAGCTTGTCTATTCATATTTTAGAGTTTTTAAAGGCCATTGCAGTGTGCTTTTAGTGTAGGGTAAATAAGAAATGAGAAATGCTAAATTGTCAAATTTTGTGTGATGTTAAATTATGAAGAATGTGTTGTTTTTGTTGTGATGTGTTAGTACAATTTGTACTGTATGACACAATAAAATAAATAAAATAATTGCATTGTTTGAATTGCTTTTAGCTGTGTTGGAGGATAAAGTGTTGTGTAGTTCTGTTTTGGGTATGCTAACAGTATATATACATTTCTGGGGCTTGTAGATGCATAGATTCACATAATTTGCATAGTCTGCCATTTGGTGGTTGGCTTTAAGTATTATGTCTTTTTCGAATTCATAAAATAGGTAATTGACAGGGGGTTCCTGTCACACTATACCTATCCTTTGGGTACAGGTACCCATGATCGCATTGACGTCCTTGGATTGCTTTTTTCCCCGCTATCGATTCGCAGCAATTACACCACAAACAGAAAGCTTTCTATGTCATTAGACGAGTGGATGCCTGACTTCTAGTCCGAAGCATCGACTTATGAGGGAACAACTTAACTCGACCAAGGCTTTACAGTAGGTAAAGTGGGGAGTTCAGTTTGGTGTTTTTTTCCCCACTATTGGAGGCTTAGAGAATGTCTATGGTAATAGATTCCTCTCCCAGGACGACACCAATCTCTGCTGTGTGTTCCTTACATTTTCACCGAAAACTCAGCGATCGCTGTCAAACGCGCTGGAGGAATTGGCCGAACCCAACATTTCCACATTGAAACTCTAGGTCAGGGTTTCAGACGCAGGGGTAGGATCCTACCACCAACAGCCTACCATGGATAGGCCTACCGGCTAAGCCTTGTACTCCATCCCCAGCTATGAAGGCTCGACCACAGGTTGAGTTGGGGAGAAGTCCTCTGGCAATCATGAGGCTGCAAAAACACACAAACCTCGTAATGAGAAGAAGGTGAGGGTCAGGCTCCACAGACTAAAGGATATATGACAAAGAAAGAATGGTCTATTCAAGATTTCAGCAAAACCATGACAGAAATGGTGTCTTTAATGGAAAAACATGAAGCACCAACAAGGAGAAAGTCAAGCACACCATTTAGTGAGCCTCCTAAAAAGGGGACCAAAGCAGATACCCTAGTGGATTTTTATTTTGCCCCATTTTCAGACCATGAAGAATAATAAGAGACTGGGGACACACACTACTATTCTGGAGTATCAGTATTCCATTGATATTGATGACTATATTATGGCTCCCCCAGTTGAAGTTGACTCTCTAGTTACTTCATCTCCCACTGAGGATAAGTTCCAATATTCAGATCTACTGAAAACATAGGCCGAATGCTTTAGGATCGTCACTGAAGAACCGGATGAGTACATAGATTTCTCTGGAGGAGAAGAAATGAATCTCCAATTGCATTCCTTTGCGAACGTCTATTAAAGAGAGGATAAACACCGCTTTCAACAAACCAGTCTCCACCAAAGCAGTGACTGCAGGATGGAGAAGTTCAGGCCACTCTACACAGACCCATCTACATCAGGGGTCAACTGGTGCCTGAATCTTGAATAGTCACTACAGCCAGGAAACTTGCAAATCAATGTCAGCTACAGTATATCCACTGGCAAGCAGAGTAGCTGCATCTACTCCTTCGGCTGTAAAACAGCAACCTCCGCTGCATACTGCACCATGATTGCAAATGCCACGGCCCTAACGCACAGTTTAGTTTAGTTTATTTTCTTATATAGTGCACCTCACCCAGGGGTATCTGGGTGCGCTTATACCTAGACAACGAAGCATGGTTATACAAATCAAATACAGATCCCGCCATGCGGGGAAGAGGTGAGTTACAGTTCATCTTTCTTGCAGAAAAGGGTACTGGAGGTGTGTTACAGATCACCTTGAAACCAGAGTCTGTGAGCAGAAAAGCAGAACATAGGCAAAGGCAATAGATTTACACGAACAGAGCGCATAGCTAGACGTGCAAATGGCTAGGCATATGTTACATTATGGAGATAGATTTCTGATGCTTGTTAATCTGCTTAGAATCACATGCTGTGCATATGGTCCGACATCCAGTGGTAACCGCGGAGTATTGCATCTTGTCTTTCGGGGACCGAAAGGGGACGTCGGCATAGGCGTGTCTGAAACACTATCCCTATCGTGACGTGTGTAGTACCCAAAATCCCTCACGCGCCGAGGTCCCTCAGATTGTTTTTTACCACCCAGATAACTGGTCGCCCTATAGCGGATGCTCTTCATGAGACATTGTTTATCCTACCGAATTGTCGGTTTAATCCCCGTTAAGTCACTTCGCCCATCAAGAACATCTTCGACGAAGACTACGGGGGAATCGTCTACGGCTGTGGGTTCCGGCGCCTAAGATCCGGCGTTCGGACTTCCACGTGGTCGGGCCTTCTGGCCGGCCTACACAGTAGGGATAGTGGGCTCGGGGTTTGCCATAACTGTTATGTCTTTCCTCTTTTCCACTGCTTTCCTTTTTGGTCTGGTCACCCTTCCCTTCTGCTATTGAAAGGACTCCAATTAGATTCTGCTCTGTGTGTAGGGTCAGATATCCGTGGAAAGACAAGCACACGTCGTGTAACGCTCGTCTCCCCTTAGAGCACGACGAAAAGCGGTGTTCGGCGTGTAAACTCCTTAAACCTAAAACCCTTAAGGAGCGCCAGTTGAAGCGGTGGGCCGCGTACGGAATGTCACGTGTGGAGCCTCCCACCCCTGCCGCGACACCAGCCGAAAGTGACGGGGGTACATCGGATGACCAAACGTCCAACGCGGATGTTATAGACCTTGAGGCAAACTATTCTAGAGCTGCCATGCCCGTCCCCGACCCTTCCAGGCTCGACTCCGGTCTTGCTACAGGGACCACATGTCATGATCTCTGCTTCCAAAAGGTCAGGGTTTTCCCAACTCCCTTGGAAGCAGATCCATAACCCAGGTTCCGAGTGCCAACCAGTCCCATTTGGGACCTTTTGGACCCAGTCCTGGCGCCAGTGGCACCAGGCTCATAAATATGCCCAGTCCCAGCGCTGGAAGCGCCGGGCTCATAATGCTTGGGTGGATTTACATGCAGCAGACCATGCTGCTTACTTGCCTGCCAGTTGAGCCTCTGATCCTCTTCTGTTTGGAACTACTTTTCCTGTTGGGTGGGGCAGGAGCCACTCCCTAGATTCAGAACACTGGAACTCTTCTGGAAAGCAGGAACTCTTTTCTTACTTAGGCGTGGCTGTGGAAGGAGACACCTAAGCACTACAGGAGGCTATTTAAACCACACCCGATGGATGAATTTTGCTTTGCGTTATTCTGCATCCTCTGCAGCAGAACGCTCATCGTGTCTTCTGCATCTGATCCTGGGCCTAAGGAAAAAGGCTTACCATCCTGAATCCAGTCTTCAGCAACACCTATAAAGACAAGAAAGAACAGTTTAGCATTACGGTCTTCAGTGACAGCTCTTCACTTACCTGGTCCATCGGCTGTCACCAACGCCTCGCGCTGCATTCCGGCATCTGAAAGACAAAGGCTTACGCTCCGGAGGTCTTCACACTGCATTCCGGCATCTGAAAGACAAAAGCTTACCAACTCTTCGCACGCTCCGGAGGCCTTCGGCGCTGCATCCCGCATCTGAAAGATAAAACAAGGTGCGTTTAAAGACATTGGGGAACTTTAATACTCACGTGCCATTACTCCTTTCCACATCTAACCCAGTGGGTATTCCGGCACCCTGCAGCCGCTCCGAACTTGTACCTGCAAAATAAAAAGACAGTTAGAGCGCATCGTGAAGCAGGCAACAAGCGCTTACTTACGTGCTTCCAGGCGCTTCTATTCATCACACGGGCTCCATCTTCAACTCACTTCAGCCCGGCATCCGGCATCCGCCATCGCCGGAACCCTGCAAAACAAGAAACATCATTACTAAAGACTTTAAAGACATTAGAATTACTCGAAACTTACCGTTCGTGCAGTAAACGACGGACAGCAGTCCTCTGAAGTCAAGAGGCCTGCTCCCCTTATCCAGTGAAGAAACTGGTTACAGCACCCTGCCCCGAGGCAGATGGAGAGCACAGCGTTCACTTACCTACGGTGAGAGCGTTAACCTTTGGGGTTCTACAGGAGAAGAGAAAGGGAAGAAGAGAGAGACATTCAATAACCCAGTTCCTTAATCCCATATTTTCTATCTGCAGACATCTTACCCTTCAAGTCAGACATACAGTGCACAGAGGTCCAGCCCAAAGAGCCAGCCGTGTGTTACACATCACCTTTGCAGATACGGTATACGGCCAGTCAAGACCGGCGCCTCTACGGGAATCAGGTGAGCGTTACACCACACCCGGTGACGGGGGCGTACAATCGCACCGCACAAAGCACACAACCCAAGCGCCCTCCTCGACGACTTTGTTGAAGAAGGCGAAAGCGCCAACGGGTCTGCCGGAAACTTCGGCGGCGCCCACGGATCGGTCTGATCCGAAGCCTTCCCCGCATCCGCAGCAGTGCATGACGACTGGGCATAACAAAAATAACAGGGGCGCTACTCCACAAACTACACGCGCAGAAGTTTCAGAACAAGAAACTTCGATGGATTTCAAGGTTTCCAAGGCCCATATAGGCTCGAAAACTACGAGTAGGCCTCTACCCGAGAAGCCATCCGCTGGCCCTTCTGGAGCCGCGGAAGACATTTTCACTGCCGACACATCATCGGAGGCGTTGTCTCCCGAAGATTCGGTGACTATCCGTAAGAGCATCAATAGGATTGCTACGGCGGTGGGCCTAGTACCGGTTCTGCCCACAGTTATGGGCCAATCCGCCGAAAAGTTTTCCACAGATTTGGAAGACGATCCTGAAGACTCTTACGAAGAAAGCCAGGTACCCCTCTCAAGCACCAATAGGAGATCCTCTCAACGCCTTAGGGCGGAGAACACGGTTCCTATGCAGCTAGGTCCATTTGGGTCATCCAAGTGGACCACGGAGCAATTTGAGGGGTGTATGGATCGGCTGGAGTAGTTTTTCAGGGCTTCTGATCAACCTCTGCTGAAAAAAGCTCGGGTAGACCCTAACCCTCAAACACCAGATGTCCAACACCTAGATATCCAACACCAAATTGACTATCAAGAAGATGTCCAGATGGACACGTATAGAGACATTTATACAGAAGAAGAGGAGTCTTCTTTTCTGGGCAACTATGGGGAAGATCAAGGGGCAACAGACAACTGGGAGGACACCCAGCAGGACGATCACAACTCTGATATCGTTTGCCTCGACTCTCCCCCATCCACCCCGATTCGACAAGTTCCCCCGGTGGATGATCAAATGGCTTTCAACAACATGTTAAAAAAAACAGCGGAATTCTTTAAAATTGCCACGCTTGAAGCGTTGCCCGAACAAGATTTCGCAGAGGACATTATTAATGAAAAGCCTCCGGCAAGCCAGTCTATCCCTCTCTTAAGCTCTGTAAAGAGACGGCTGGCCCCTTCCTTACTCACACCCGCTCAGACTAGGGCTGTGAACCCAAGGGTCGAAAAACTTTTCCGACACTCCCCTACCGACCCGCTTTATATCAAAGGACACGCAATCCCAGACTCGCTGGTGGTGACCAACACTCGCAAGAGAGCAGGGGTTCCCTTTGCCGCGGGAGAGTCACCCACCCCCGGACAAGGAGTCCAAAAGGTTGTATGCCTTAGGCAAACGGGTTACGTCGGCGGCAGCCTATACCGCCCGGATTGCCAATAACATGACGTTACTGGCAAGCTACGTCGACGCCCAATGGAACCTACTCCAGGAAGGCCTTCAAGAGGTTCCAGAAACAACCAGAGCCAAGCTTCTCGCCATTGCCTCGGAGGGCAAACTTGCCAATCAGAATGTTGTAAAAAAATACCCTGGACACCGCAGGGACAGCAGGCAGGTCTCTCGCACAGGATACTCTCCTAAAGAGGCACGCGTGGCTGCGCACGTCAGGCTTCAGGCCTGAGACCCAGGCGTCCACTATCAACAAACCCATCGAAGAGGCCAACCTCTTCGGGAAGGCGGTAGACGATGCGTTGGAGACAGCCAAGAAGGAGCACAAGACAATTAAGTTGCTGCACCAAATTTCCCAAAAACCCTCTTCACAGAGGCGCAGTAATTCTCGGTGGTCCTTTCGAGGACAAGCCCGCGCCGCTCAAAACAATTTCGGCACGGGCAACTTCAACTCAAGTCAACCTGCTGCAAGCCCCACTTACTACCCCCAGAGGGGTAAGAAAAGAGGCAGAGGCTCCAATTCTAGAGGAGCGTCAACTTCGGGTCAGAAATGATCCCCTCCCATGTCTCCCCGGTCAGGGGCGATTAACATCTTTCCTCAAGGCATGGGAGGGGATAACTTCAGACCAGTGGGTCTTATAGACGGTCGCCAACGGTTACTGCGTGTAATTCGCCCGACCTCCATAGTTCAGACCGCCGAAACATCAACGCCTTTCACCGGAACATCTGCAGATCCTGATCCAAGAGGTGGAAGCACTGCTGGGAAAGGACGCCATAGAAGCCGTCCCGATTCTTCAGGTAAACGAGGGTATCTATTCAGTGTACTTCCTTGTACCCAAAAAGGATCCCACCATGCGTCCTGTTCTAGACCCGCGCCCAGCGAACAAGTTCATAAAGCCCCAGAAGTTTCGCTTGGTAACACTGCAAGAGGTGATCCCATTGCTAAAACGGCGGGACTTCATGACAACATTGGATATGAAAGATGCATACTTTCATATTTCAATGCTGCCAGCGCACAGAAAATTCTTAAGGTTTGTGATTCAGGACAAACACTACCAGTTCAAGGTACTCCCCTTCGGCATAGCCTCGGCGCCAAGGGTGTTTACCAAGGTCCTGGCAGTGGCAGCGGCACACCTGCGCAGAATTTCAGTTCCAGTTTACCCTTACCTCGACGATTGGCTCATCACGGGGGACTCGTTCGACGTTTGTTTTTCCGAACACCCAAAAAACAGTAGACCTACTGTTCAGCCTGGGATTTTCTATCAACGAAAAGAAATCCAGCTTAGTCCCCAGCCAAGTAAAACAGTTCCTAGGGGCTCTAATTCGTACGGAAGACGGTCTAGTCTTCCCTTCCAGCGAGAGGGTTCAGAACATGCTCTCTCAGGTTCCTCAGTATGTAGCCAGCCGAGAGGTGACGCAACGCAAAGCTATGCGTTTGCTAGGGATGATGGCGTCATGCATATACTTGGTTCCCCACGCGCGGCTGCGCTTACGTCCCATGCAAGAGTGGCTCAACAGCCAGTGGTGTCAGGCCAGCGGACAATGGGAAGATCTGTTAGTTGTCTCCCCAGCCCTCGTTCTCTCTCTGCAGTGGTGGTCGAGGGAGAACCTCTTGAAGGGGAAAACCTTCACCACCCCTGCAGCGGGAGCCACTCTCACGACAGACATATCTCTCACGGGGTGGGGGGCTCACCTGCTTCAACAGACAGCGAACGGAGTGTGGTCCCCTCAGGTAGCGTCCAACCATATAAACCTACTGGAGCTACTAGCAGTGTTCAAAGCATTGAAAGCCTTTCAGGAGCAACTGCAAGGGAACACAGTGCTGGTCCTAACCGACAGCACAACAGCAATGCATTACCTGAACAAACAGGGGGGCACTCACTCTCCAGGGCTATCCAAGCTGTCCCAAAACATCTGCATATGGGCTCTCAAACACAAGATGTTCCTGATATCTCAACATGTTCCAGGGGAACTCAATCTTCTGACAGACGTACTCAGCAGAGATTTTCCTCTGCCAGAAGAGTACGAATGGCGACTGCATGAAGACATTGTATCCAACGTCTTTGCAGAATGGGGGTTTCCAGAGATCGACCTGTTCGCTACTCAGGAGAACGCCCAATGTCAAGATTACGCCTCCAGGTACCCCCAGAACCGATCCAAGGGGAACGGTCTCTGGATAACTTGGTCGGGGAAATTTGTCTACGCTTTTCCCCCCCGACTCCCCTTCTGAACAAGATAGTACACAAGATGCACCAGGAACCAGTCACCATGATTCTGGTGGCTCCCATGTGGGCCCGCCAACCTTGGTTCGCGCACCTAATGGAAATGTCCCTCTCCCCACCAGTCAAGCTGCCCTGCCCGTACAACATGTTGTCTCAGGACAGGGGGAGACTCTGCACCCATGCCCACAAACTCTGAATTTAGCAGCCTGGCTCCTGAGGTCATAGAGTTTGGACATCTGCAACTCCCTCAAAGATGCATGGACATACTGAGGGAGGCAAGAAAGCCTAACACATGTTATTGCTATGCCAGCAAATGGAAACGGTTTGTCATCTGGTGCAGTTCCAAAGGCGTCAATCCCACTGATTGCTCGCCTTCACACATTGTGTTACATCTAACCCATCTGTTGGACTCTGGGTTAGTCTTCAATTCCTTAAAGGTTCACCTAGCGGCGTTGTCAGCCTACACCACGTCACAGCAGAAGTTGTAGTGGTGGAAAATACCTGCGATTAAAGCCTTTATGGAAGGGGTTAAAAGAATGTATCCCCCCATCACTCAACCAGCCCCTGGGTGGGAACTAAATGTGGTTTTAACTAGGCTCATGGGACCCCCTTTTGAGCCTATGCATAAAGCTAGTCTGAAAGACCTGACTTATCAGAAGAGTTAGCGAACTACAGGCCCTCTCGGTTTTGGACCACTTTGTTACAGTCCACAAAGATAAGGTAGTTCTGCGCACACATCCCAGATTTTCGCCGAAATTTATTTCGAAGTTCCATGTGAACCAGTCAATTGAACTACCCACGTTCTTCCAGAGACCTACTAACATGGCCGAAAGAAGCCTTCACACACTAGATGTGCGCAGGGCAGTCATGTTCTACATGGATAGAACTAAACCACTGAGGAAGACTTCTTTGTTTCAGTGGCAGCTGGTAGCGAAGGGGATCCTGTCTCTAAATCAGCAATATCAAGGTGGATTGTGAAATGCATCACACTATGTTACACTCTTGCAAAGAGAGAACTGCCCTTCAAGCCTAGAGCACATTCTACTCGAGGCACTGGGGCATCCATAGCATTCATTGCAAATGTTCCCCTAGAGTCCATTTGCAAAGCGGCAACCTGGAATCGGCAACCTGGAGTTCTGTACACACCTTTACAAAACACTATTGCCTAGACACTCATTCTAGGTCTGATTCTCAGGTGGGACAAGCAGTACTAAGACATCTTTTTTTCTACTGTTCCTTCTCACAACCCACCTCCAACTCCAGGTACTGCTCGCTAGTCTATGCACAGCATGTGATTCTAAGCAGATTAACAAGCATCAGAAGACATGCATTACTTACCGTAAAAGCATTTCTGATGATTGTATCTGCTTAGATTCACATGCGCCCTCCCTGCCTCCCCGCTCGGGGTGGAAGGAACATAGACTTCTTACTACATTCTCTCTTCATGTACTCACTCACTATAGCCTTGGGCTCCCTCATGGCAGAAAAATTACAATCGGAGGGACCTCGGCGAGATAGCTAGAAAATCCAATTTTACTACTAGGGAGCGGGTATTAATCAGGGCTCCTTTGATGTCTGGCGAGACAGTGAGGGTGTGCTTGCTATCCTTTGGAGTGGGTTGTTTATGCACTACATCTGTTGTAGGAGTAGCAATGGGATCTGAGGGGCAGGGTAGTTTCTGGAAAGTGTTTGGGGGGGGTCGCTTAAAGCGGGACCCTAGTCTGATATTTCGTGCGATGAGTGAGCATGGGACAAGTGGTGTGGGTGGGGTGGCGAAACGGTGGATCCATTCCTCGGGGGTGAGATAGCTGCAGGTATCCAGGGGAGGGAGACCCGTGCCGGGGGTGATGTAAGGCAGTTACGTAGCTACTATGCTGAGGAGAGTTAAAGGAAAGAGCGCAAACGTGAGAGCTACAGGGTGGGGCTAGGCCATTCAGACATATTGCAGGTCTAACGTAAAGGAGAAGATCAGATGCTGTGCAGTGGTTGCCAGAGGCTAACAAGCGAGTGACGGATGCAAGAGGGCAGGTAGGTGCGGTTAGGGGATAGTAGTCAAGGCGGTATCACGTGCAATAAATACAGTATTGGGCAGCAGTAGATGGTAGTCGCACACAATATTTGCACACGCGGTAATAACAGATATAATAATGCGCAATGGGACAACATGGAGGAGTTGGAAAAGCACATTCCCACAGAGTTCCGAAGTACCTTCCCTAAGATGGTTCAGCAGAGCAAATAGTAGGCAAACGCCATAATCAAGAACATACTAGATGCTGCAGACACACCAGGGGGTCAGGTGGCTCAGTCGTTATCAGACCCCATGCTTGGCTGAGAGGAACAGGGTTCAAGGCAGAAACACAGGCTACCCTATTGGACAAACTTATTTAAGAGGCCACTCTATTTGGGAAAGCCATAGATTTAACTCTAGAAAGTTCAAAGAAAGACCATGACACACTTAAAACCCTGGGTCAGTTATCGGGTAGTACTGGGAGGGTGCTTGAGAGCCACAAAGCAAGATGGTGGCTTTATAGTGAAGCTGCAGGGACTGAGAGCAGTGCCAGATTAAATAAAGACGTTTGCATTTATCCTACCTGTGGTCGACAGTGAATGCTGTAATCTAAGACGGTCAGGAACCTAACAACCGCACTAACCTGGCCCGGGGCCCTGTTCGCAGAACCAACTGGGTGGTCCGTGTGGAAGGCCTCGGGCCCCAGAGAAGAGGCTGAAACCGGTGCTCCTAGGATGTGACTTAACGGTGGAGTGAAGAGGACAGCGCCCATGTTGAGCCGTGGGGTTCCTTAGCTGATTGTCCCCATTCGGGAATCAGTGGCACGGGTGAATGGAGTGGTGGGGACAAAATTAACTACGGCTCTAGTCCAATCTGGCTCCAACACGAAGAGCCACTAATTGTGTGTGTGTAGGGACAGGCCAGCTCTGTAAGAGTCGATGGCGACACATGCTCAAAGGAGGGCTGGGGCCTGGCCGGGCTGACCACTGGGCGGCATAAGAGGACAGATAAACCAGCGCTGAAGCGGGAGGGAACTGGAAGAGCCCCCGATAAAAGGGTGAACTGGGTAAAGAAGAACACATTCAATTTTGCAACCCATGCTTTTCCCACGGTACTGCGAGGCAACTATCCTATCTCATGGATTTGACACTGGGCTCTACTTACAGAAAGGTTGGTGAAACTCCAATGTGGCCCTGAAGTTCGGCGGGGGGCGACAATACCCTGATTTCTAACTGCTGGAAAGCACAACCTGGAACAATTACAGAAAGAAGCGAAATATCGGTCTGGTCCACGACGTAATCCATGGTGAAAGGGTGTACAAAACTCGACTGTCTTTCTCAAAGAGACCCCATTTGTTGTTCATGACTGCCAGAAAATACAACACGCTCCGAGATACCCATTCAAGTGCTGCACCTACCTGGCAATTGCAGTCACCTATCAGACAACCTAAGCAGGGTGTGCAAACAGAATCACGAGTGGGAAATTAAAACAGATAGACTAAAACTGATTTTCAGGATAAAGGGACAGCCAACAGTGGATCTGTTTGGAACAGCCCTGAACACGAAATGCCAAAACTTTGCATTCAAGCAACCTGCAGAAAGGGTCACTAGGGATGAGTTGGTCAGGGATATTTGCCTGTGTTCGCCCCCTCCAACCCCTACTCCACAAGGTAGCGTACCGTTTACTACATGAGAGGCTAACACGGATGTTGATTGCACCAATGTGGGCAAGACAAACATGGGTGCCTGTACACGTAGTATGAGACTAATGTGATGGAACACCCCTGTTGATGCCCTATTTTTTGAATTTGTAAAAGATCCATCTAACTATCGCCCCATAGCTCTCCTGGACTGCATTGGCAAAATCTTTGGGAGTTTGATCCTAAAAAGATTCCAAACCTGGGCAAAGACAGCGCCCTGCAATGACATTTTCCAAACGGGCTTCAAAAGACATGCGGGCACGGCGGCAAACATCCTTTCCATCAGTACTCTCAAAAGCAAAGCACAGGAGAGAAAATCTCGAATCTTTATGGCCTTCATCGACCTTTCCCAGGCCTTCGGCTTAGTCGACAGGCACCGCCTTTGGGACAAATTGGAGGAATGTCGCTGTCCCCAAGAAATCCTCCAGTCAATAAAATACTACACTCGGATACAGCACTAAGGGTTCGACTGTCACACTTAGGAAACCTTTCGGCAGAAATCAAAACGGGCAGAGGGGTGAAACAAGGCTGCCCACTGGCCCCCGCACTGTTCCTGGCATACATAGGTGACTATGGGGAAAAAGAAGACCTTGCCCGTTCTTTTCCACCATCTCTGGGACCAGTCAAAATTAGTCATCTTTTGTATGCAGATGATCTCATTCTGTGTGTTCAAACCCAAATTGGCCTCCAGAGACAGTTAACGAACCTACTCCTCTATACCTCAGAAAACAACTTGAAAATAAACAAAGATAAAACCAAAATGATGGTCTTAGAGGGGGGACCCAAGAAAAAAAAACACAAAACATTCAGATGGTTATTAGAGGATACAGAAATTGAAAAACTCTGACGGGATCCAAACACAAGAGACGGCTACAAAAAACAAATTGCTGCAGCAACTTCCTCAACCGTTTAGTAACTTAAATGATCCAATGAGTTACATAAAAAAATTTCCAAGCAGGGCGTCTCGAAACTCTCTATTAAGAATAAGGCTTAATCTCCTGGATACAAACGAAATCCGCGCCATTAGAGGGCTCTCAAAAACAAATAAATGCCGCTTGTGCGACAACCACATTGAGTCAATCCGCCACCTTCTCACGTCGTGCCCCAGAAATCATCAACTCAGACACAAGTACCTAAACCATCTACTAGTGGAAGAACGTGGGTGGGACGAAGAAAAATGGTGGTGTAGATTAATTGTAGGAGACCGAACAACCTGGTTACTAGCAACAGTAAAAATTTTGGAGCACACAATGCATCTGCTAACATAACCAGGATACCGCCCTGCTAAGACATTCGAAACGTAAACGTAGACTTTTCTTATTGTAACGTCCCCTTGGGACACACACAAATAAAAAAAATAATTAAAAAAAAATCTGTAATACTCCGAGCCGATCACTAGATGGCAAACTTTGCAAAGCATGTAATCCTAAGCAGATACAAGTCACAGAAAGACAATTGCTGGGTAAGGAAGTACCTTTCATTTTTATATGTATATATATTTCTGAGGCTTGTGGATCTGCTTAGAATCGCATGCTTTGCATAGGTCGACATCTAGTGGAAGTTGCAGAGTATTGCGCATGACGTTTTCGAAGTTTGAAAAGGGACGTCGACGGGGCATGGCTGTAATACTATCGCTAGTGTGACGTACCCTGTACCCATGATCCCTCACGCATCGAGGTCCATCAGATTCATTATGTTCACCATTGTGGCAAGTTGTTCTTTCGCAGAGTCAGAGTCAGTAGCTTGAGCTACTTTGTGAGTTAAGTCATCCAAACCTTGTCTGCCATTTGCGTATCGACACAGTAATTTGACAGCTATTTACTGTGAGCATCTCAACGGCTGATCCCGGTTTCAGAAACCGACATTATGTTTCGACAGCGGGCTTTGTCCTACACTGGGCTTCGACCTAACCAGTAGGGAGAGTTGGGGGGGACTGAACCATTTTGGTTAGAATGTATACCCCCATTTTCTGCCCCAACTACATTTGTCCTGCTGCCTTTGTGTCCGCCTGCTACTATGGAGCGCACCCCTTTTAAATTTGTCCCAAGTGCAACAGAAAATGCCTCTGGGTCGACAGTGACTGCTACCCCTGCTTTCCATGTGACATCTTGAATCCCATTGCGCAGCGCATAAGCTCTTTAGCCCGAAGACCCTAAAGGAGCGCCGTACCAAGCGGTGGCCGGCATACGCCATGTCGGCGCAGTCGGAAACAGCCGCCGGGAATTTTAAATCAGACCACGAAGGCTGAGGTAGCCGAGACTCTGATTCGGAGCTCGAGGACACCACCGTGGAACAATCTAGTTCCCACACACCTGTACCCAGCCTCGAAAAGGCAGACGCAGCACGCTGCTATTAGAAAGGCCTCTGGCGACACCGGTGTGTGTACACACTTCCCATAAGCACATATCCTCTAGCCGTCCCTCGATGGATACGTCCAGGGAAGACGCACACCTTCATTTGATGCCTACCGACTTCACACTGACCGTGCCCACTGTGGTTCCACCTATGCGCTTACCACAAGGCAATCACACATACACTCCGGTGAAGGGTGTGCGCACACACCGCTCTACGGCTGAGCCAGACAGCTGAACAGCTGCCAAAAAAGCAAAAAATACAATTTTGAGAAAAACATCACAGAGAGTACTCTAATCAGGACAAACAGGAGTAATCCTCATCTTTGTCTTCTGCCCTCCACAAGAACATGAAGACACCCCTAGAGCGGACTGTCCGATTGAAGCTTCTCCTGTGGCCCCTAAGGTCACTTCAGAGCCAAGTTCTATCTTGCCTTCTGCCCCCTGGACTTGATCACAGTTTGAGGACACTCTGGGCAAAATGTCATTCTTTGTGGACCTCATGAGTAAGCTGCCCACTCACTCAAAGCCTGCTGAGCAGCCTCCTATACCATCTCTACCGGCCCCAACCCTGCTGCCCTGGGAGCCTTCACAGGGATCTCTTCAAGAGGACATGCAGTCCATGCAGGCTGACCAGGATATGTGGGTTGATGCCCACTAGGACAACCCAGACATCATCTTTGTCCACCCCTACGTAGTTGAGGGTGGTCATACCCTATTGCAAACAACCTCTTTACAATGAGCTGCTTAAAAAGGCTGCTCACCATTTTGGCATCGACACTGAAGAATCCAGCCCCGTTGGGACCGACTTCGTTGAAAACATTCTCGACGAGAAAAAGCCTGTTAGCCAGGCTATAGGGCAGCTCTGCCCCTCTGTACTGCCTCTTACTAGGGTGGTTAATTCACGAGTGGAGAAATCTTTTAGACCCTCTCCTTCAGATCCCCTTTATATTAAGGGTCACGTCAAGCTTGATTGTCTACTGGTGACCGCTACCAGAAAAAGAGCTGGGGTTCACTCTAAACCTCTGAGGCAACCGCCAAAAAGGAGTGCAAAAAACCCTATATGCTGGGAAAGTGTATTACAACCTCCACTGCGTAACTCACCAGGATAGCAAACGCCACCACCACTGCCACCACCTTGCTTGCCTGCTACAGCAGCACCCAGTGAGATGAGGCCTCGTGGCATCTAGACTCGGTACCAGAGCCAGCTCACACCCACCTTCTCAAGATCACCACCGAAGGCAAACCGGTTCCCCAGAAAATCCTCAAAAATGTCTTGGATTCTGCAGACACTTCCGGAAGGGTCATTGCAGAGGGTACCCTCTTAAAAAGACACTCTTGGCTCAGAGACGCAGGATTTAAGTCCAAAACACAAGCCACCTTAATCGACATGCCCATCGAGTAGGGTCTCCTCTTTGGCAAAGCTGTCGACGACCAGCTGGAAACAGCAAAGATGGAGCATGAAACAATCAATACCCTTGGTCAGATCTCCAACATGCCCTTTGTTCCTAGAGGAGCGTTTAACGCACACCGTAACTTACGGACGCAAGGTTAAGGAAAACAAGGCCAAGCCGGAGCAAGCTCGTCAAGTGCCTCCTTTTACAGCCCACATGGTCCGTCATCTTACCAGTACCAGCAGTGTGGGTTTCACTGTGGGAAAGGACAAGGCAGAGCCGCAGCCTCTAGGGGCGCAGCAGCCTTGCCTCCAAATGACATGCCGATCCGCGTTCCCTTCAATGCGTCACCACTCGGTGTCGCATAACACTCTTCACCCAGCAATGGGAGGGAATGACATCAGAACACTGGTTCCTCAATACTGTGACCAAAGGATATTTGGTAGGAGTTCCTCCAAACACCTCGCCACCACGCACCGCGTGTAGGATGAATGTCCACCGATCACGCCACATCCTCCAGGAGGCGATCCAAATCCTATTACTGAAAGGAGCCATCGAGCTGGTGCCCTTCATGGAACAAAATCAAGGTATTTATCCAATGTACTACCTTGTTCCAAAGAGAGATCTAACAATGCGCCCAGTGGTGCACCTTCGCCCTGCAAACTCGTATGTCAAGCCTAAAAAATTCAGGATGATAACGCTGCAGGAGACCATCCAACTTCTGAAAATAGGGGGTTACATGACAACATTGGACATGAAAGGTCCATACTTACGTATTTCAGTGTTGCTAGGGCACAAAAAATACCTTGGATACAAATTGGGAAACAAGCACTACCAATTCAAGGTGCTACCATTTGGCAATGCATCAGCCCCCAGGGTATTCACAAAGGTCCTAGCAGTGGTGCACGCCCACTTGCGCAGGCAGTCCATTCCAGTGTACCCTTACAAAGACTGGCTTATTACCGGGGAGACTTTAGAGATGCCTTCAAAACACACAGCAAACTATCAATCTGCTGTTCCATTTGGGCTTTTCCATAAACAAAAGGAAGTCTAGTCTAGTGCCCAGCCAAGTGAAGCAATTTCTGGGGGCACTGATGAAAACAGACGTCGGACTAGTGTACCCCTCTGAAGAGAGGATCCAAAACATGCTGTTTCAAACACTGCAGTATGTAGCCGGTCGTCAGGTGGCGGTACAAAAGGCAATGCGCCTGCTTGGCATGATGGCTTCCTGCATCTACCTAGTGCCTCATGCCAGGCTATGCATGCGTTCTATGCAAGAGTGGCTAGCGAACCAATGGTCACAAACAAGTGGGTTGTGGGACAATTAGTAATGGTTTCGCAACCTCTGGTTCAGTTGCTACTGTGGTGGAACAGAGACAGTGTGCTAAGGGGACAGCCTTTCCACGCACCAGCTATCAAGGTCACTCTCATGACAGATGCATCAATGACTGGGCGGGGCGCTCACTTCCTGCATCACACTGCTCGTGGCCTGTGGACACAGGTGCTAACCAGGAAGCACATCAACCTTCTTGAACTACTAGCGATCCTTAAAGCATTGCAAGCCTTCAAGACTCAGCTATCAAACAATACAGTCCTAGTCCTGACGGACAGTACCACGGCCATGTTTTATGTAAACAAACAGGAGGGTACACATTCTCCAGGGCTGTCCAACCTAGCCCAGAATATCTGGCGATGTGCACTACATCACATGTTCCTAGTGGCACAACATGTTCCAGGGGAACTCAATTCTCTGGCAGACGTACTAAGCAGGAGTACAGTGCTACCCTCAGAGCACAAATGGCAACTAAACAGACATGCTAAACCATGTCTTCTCAAACTGGGGCTTCCCAAAGATAGACCTTTTTGCATCCCAAGATTACGCGTCCAGATTTCCTCAGAAAGGATCCAAGGGGAATTTGCATACCCCCCCCCTGTTACCCTCACCCCCCTCCGACATCTCTGCTGAACAGCTACACCGGAAACAAGTAGCATTGATCCTAATAGCTCCAATGTTTGCCCACCTGGTTCTCACATCTACAAATGATGTCCATGTCCTCTCGTGAAACTACGCTGCACACACAACCTGTTAACCCAGGATCAGGGAACAACGCTGCACCCATGCCCCCGGAAGGTGAACTCAGCAGCTTGACTCCTGAGGTCCTAGAGTTCGGTCACCTTAACTTAGACCAAAGGTGCATGGAAATACTCATGGAGGCACAAACACCTAACACAAGGCACTGCTATTTTAAAAAATGGAAACGTTTTGTGTTATGGTGCAAAACACAGTCTCTCAACCCAACCAACGGTTCTCTAACCAATATAGTCAATTACCTGCTCTACCTACTTGACTCGGGATTAGTCTTCAACTCACTCAAGATACACCTAAAGGCTCCTCTTAGACCATGTCTCTGAAAAAAATGTTGTGGTGGAAGGTACCTGTAGTTAAGGCTTTCATGGAGGGTGTCAAAAAGACCTCAATGTTGTGCTCACCAGGCTCATGGGGGCCCCCCTTCGAGCCTATGCACAAGGCCAGCCTCAAACATCTGACATTTAAGACAGCATTCCTCATAGCCGGTACCTGATATCAGAAGGGTTAGCAAACTACAAACTCTCGGTACAAGCCTCTTTCGTACTTATACACAAAGACAAGGTGGTGCTACACACACACCCTCGCTTCTCACCCAAATTCATATCAAAATTCCATGTCATTCAAACTATAGAGCTTCCTATGTTCTTTCAAAATCCTACAAATGCAGCAGAAAGAAGTTTACATACACTGGATGTACACAGAGCTGTCATGTTCTACCTTCAAAAGACAAAGCTGATACGGGAGACAGATTGTTTTTGTATAAGTGGCCGCGGGAAGAGGAGACCCCATCGCTAAAGCAGCTATTTCTAACTGGATTGTCAACTGCATCCAACTCTGTTACTCTCTTGCTGAGAGAACATTGCCCTTTAAGACCAGAGCACACTCAACTCGAGGCTCTGGGGCAACTTTAGCTTTCATAGCAACGGTGCTTCTAGATGCCATTGCAAGGCTGCCACTTGGAGTTCAGTACACACCTTCATCCAACATTACTGTCTGGACACACATTCTAGGGGTGATACACAGGTGGGACAAGCAGTGCTTAAACATCTCTGTGCAGCACTACCTCCTAATAACCTGCTCCCTTCTAATAACCTGCCTCCTTCTACTAGTACTGCTCACTAATCTATGCAAGCAGGTGATTCAAAGCAGATCTGCAAACCTCAGAAGGGATACATTACTCACCGTAATGGTATTTCTGGTGCTTGTATCTGCTTAGATTCACATGTGCCCGCCCTGCCTCCACTCTTGGAGAAGAAGGTGCTTGGGAAAGAATGTGAGAAACCTGAAGGTGACTCACCTGCTATTCCGTGGGAATCTGTCATCCAGGTGGCTAGGACACGGCCATCGCCTTTTGAACCAGTTCCTCAGTGTGGACAAGTGTGGGGAGGATCACCTGGATGAGGGGTCTTCGGGGAGTGGAACTAGGACACCAGAGGGTGAGACGCGGTATCCCCTTTCTTGGAACACCTTTTCGCCATCCTACCAGGTAGGATACCTAGGAACTCGAGCGACAACGGACTAACACCAAAGCTTTATACCTGACATGTCCCAACACTATGATCTCACAAGTTCAGGCAATTACGGATCATTACATACACCTGACTTCCATCACACTTCCCCACACGGATAAAAGTTGGAGCACAAAAGCAAAACACAAGAGGAAACAGCAGTTCCAAGATGCCAGTTTAATACAAGGAGAAAGACGGCGAGACCAGAGAGGGTTGCGGAGGGAAGAACCCTTGACCTGTAAAGACTGCTACTTTCGTGAGCCTAGAAAAGTACGAAACCAAGAACTAAGGCTGATCAAACTTGCACAGAGCGGGGCTCTCCCGCGTCGATAACCAAGGTGGGGAGGAGCGATTGCAGCTGTGGTACTGTCCTTGGCTGCTACAACAAAGCAGCATCAGAAAAGACAGCACAGCCGGTGGGTCAGAGAGACTGATGCCAAACCAGCTTGTGTTTTGAACCAAGGTTGCAAGCTACAACATTGTATAAAGAGAACAATGTGTGAGGCGTTTGAGATGAGCGACGCGAATACAATTGGAAGACAAAAGAAGTAGTTGAACTTTATAATTGAACTTTGGGAGGCCAAGAAAATATACCATACACAGAGTGGTCCAGCGCCACGTGGGTTCTCATTCGAAAGTCTCTGTTGGGCATCCAACTTATGCTGAGTGTGAGAGAAAGAAATATTGAGATCGAAGTGGTCATGCAACGGGTCAAGCCAAACCTTGTGCACATTCGAAAGTCTTTGTTAGTTTAATGTACATCACAATTGGTCAAAGCCCGGCTGAGGGAGACTAATTGAACGGAAGAAAGGGATCTGAGCCCACAGGTGGGGGGCGGGGCGGGTGGGTGGGGGGGTAGTCCGGGGTGAACCGAGAGTCACCCGAAAAAGAGTTCTCTGAACCTTGTTTTGAAAAGGATCTGAGCCCAGCTGAGGGGGATCCAGAGTGAACACCCAAATTGAATACTGGAAATGGGAAAAGAACATTTGTGTGGTGTTTTTGGTACAACAGGCCCTTTGCGTCAAGAGACTTGCAAGAAGTAAAGAGACTTGGACACAGAAGGTCCTAAACTGGGAAAATTGAACTATATCCTCATGCCACAGAAGCCAGAGTGTGTGCTTTGCTCGAGTGACCCAACTTGCCCCGTGCTGAAAACACGGGGAAGTGAGGCCAACGGCCCGAGCATCCTGACATATTATTTTGTGAATACTTCTTTCTTTTTCATGAACATTACCCCACATTATTTCTAAATTAGATGGTAAGGATTGGCAATAGTTTTCTTTTAGTATAGGCCCTTTTATTTCGACAAGACTCCAATAGGACTGCATTATTATTATTTGATGGTCGTAGCCTGCTCCCATCTGTAGATTTAGGTTTAGATAGGCGTTTATCACACCCTTGGGCAAGTTCAATAAACACCCTTGAACTGTGGTCACTTGTGTCGGTCTTACTGTTGATACCATGCCTTCCTTACCAGAAGCATAGATCTTTGGCACCTCATGGTCCCTTCCTACACTTCACGCTTATAACTTACACTCCCTCTTGTCAGAAACAAATAATCTGAGGGACCTCAAAACGTGAGGGATCATGGTACAGGGTACGTCACACTATGGATAGTATTACAGTCCAGCCCTGTCGACGTCCCTTTTTGAACTTCAAAAAACTTTGTGCAATACTCTGCAACTTCCACTATATGCCGGCCTATGCAAAGCATGTGAATCTAAGCAGATAAAAGCATCAAAAATACGATTACGTTGAATTAGGTATCCCATATATAGATTTCTGAAGCTTGTGGATCTGCTTAGATCACGTGCTCTGCATAGTCTGACATCTAGTAGTAGTCGCAAAGTATTACAAGATTTGTTTTCGAAACTCAAAAAAGGACATTGACTGGCCGTGTTAGTAATACTATCCCTAGTGTAACGTCTACTGTACCCATGGTCCTTCATGCCTCGATGTCCCTCAGATTGTTTGTCTGCCAACGCGGCCAGTCGCAAGTTGCGGAGTTCCTTTTCAGGCTGATGCCTTTTGATTATCTAAAGTTTATTCATAGACTTTCTCTTTCTATCCTTTACCATCTTCCTGTTGCCGCTTCATCATCTACTGCTCGATGACCCTCGGCAGACGGCGCCATCGTCGACGACGCCTGACTGACTCGACAACCAGACACTGCAGCCTTCACAGGCCTCTTAATGGTGGGAGGTTTCATATAGTTGCATCCCTGTAGAGAGTGCATTTTCTTCCACCCTATTTTCCCTTTTGTCGCCAAACTGCCCTTTCCATTTACTATTGAAAATACCCCTTTTAAATGTTGCCCTTCCTGCAATTGGAAGTTCACTTGAAAGGATATTCACCGAGTGTGCAACTACTGTCTTCGTAGGGACCACCCGGAAAAGATGTTCCAGTCCTGCAAACTTTGCCACCCTGAAAGACTGCCGAACCAAGCTCTGGGCCGTTCACGCCATGCAGGCCGAAGTCTCCATCGACGAGACAGGGAAATCCAGTGAGGGCAGTATCAGTGTCCTAAGTGATGCCGAAGGCGACCCAAGGTGCGTCTGAACCCCTTGTGCGGACCCCCGACTCCACTAAGCTGGTCTGCGGCTCTGTGACGCAGACTACACCCGGTGGCCCAAGCACACATACTTACAAACCCACTAAACACCCAAGTGATGGCCAACCGTTGCGAAGTCGTCTACTGTGGAAGCCCATGCGGTGTCCGTGAAGAAAGCCTCTAAACCTCCCCTGTCTTCTGGGCCATCGATTTTGCCACATGGCAGGCCTCCTAAACTGGCGTCGAAAGCGTTTCGGACACTGCCGTTAAAAAGGCCCTCCTTTCATCTTCTGAAAGACGCATCAGTATCCCCTAAGCCCATGCCGAAAATGCAAGAACTTATAAAGAAACATGTCCCGGCTACCCTTCTATAGACAAAGCTGCCAAAAATTTGCTAAATCCTCGACGCCTTTGCTACTCCATCCCACTGTCTCTCAGGATGCTGGTTCCTCTTCCCCTGCAGATACACTCACAGGAACAATGTAGCACACAGACCAGGCACCCTCTCAACACACATCTACCCCCTCAGTTTTTCCAACCCCCACTGAGTGGACCCCTGAACATTTCAATAGAATAATGAAGAGGATGTCCTGCTTTGTAGATGTCATCGGCATGGCACCCTGCAAATCTCCGGTATCTTAGGGGCTTCTCTCAAATGGGGGCTGCTAAACACCAACCCCCTGTCAAAAAGCCACGTCTTAACACCTTGCAGCCCAGCACCCGCTAGCCAGCCTTTCTTTATCAAGAGCCCCCTCAGGACATGTATGTTATCAATCCCTCAGGATCTTGGCTCTCTCAGAGACCAGGGAGATCAATATAGCCAAGACCAGTACTATGATGACAACATTTATGTCATCCATTCGTCTGACCACCAGGATCAGCCTGTGGCGGACTCTCCGGTAGATAATCAGCTACAATATAACAAGCTGCTGCTCAACACTTCAATGTTGACTCCCAGAAAACCCAGGTGTACGAGGACTTTGTGGAGGACATTCTTGGTAACAAGAAGTCCACCAATCAGTTTATTCCTCTTTTACAGTCCATCCAGGGGTGTATCCAGTCTTCCCTGCTTACGCCAAACCTCACACGGGCGTTTAACCCTCGCATCGAAAAACTATTCAAGCCAGCGCCTACAGACCCCCTGCACATTAGTGGTCAGCACAAATCTGACTCACTTGTCGCCACTACTAGAAAGAGGGCTGGCACTCCTCTGGCATCGGCTGAAGCCCCGCCAGATAAGGAAAATAAAAAGATATTCACCTTTGGTAGAAAGGTTGCGGCCTATCGGGCACGAATTGCTAATAACACCGCCCTCCTAGCTAGTTATGGCTGTCATAAGTGGGACGAGTTTGAACACCAAGTTGAGGCGGTTCCAGAACCCTTAAGATCTCTGCTAATAAGGACCATCTCAGAAGGCGAGCAGTTATTTAACTGCAAGGGTATTTATTCAACTTACTTCCTTGTGCCAAAAAAAGACCTATCCATGCGTTCAGTACTAGATGTGCACCCAGCAAACACATATGTCAAACCTCAAAGGTTTTGCATGACCACGCTCCAAGAGGTAATCCACCTCTTAAAACGGGGGAATTTCATGGCAACATTGGATTTGAAAGATGCATACTTTCATATTTCAATTTTCCCAGCGCAAAGAAAATATCTGCGATTCCATATAGCGGGAGTACACTACCAGTTTAAGGTGCTCCCCTTCGGCATTGCCTCAGCCCTAAGAGTGTTCTAGAAGGTGCTCGCGCTAGTGTCAGCACACCTCTGCAGAGAGTCAATCCCTGTGTACCCTTATCTAGACGACTGGCTAATAACCAGGGAGTCTCCTCAAATTTGCAGACACAACATCCAAAGAACTATCAACCTTCTTTTCCAATTGGGACCCTCCATCAGGGAGAAAGTCCAATTTTGTTCCCAGCCAAATAAAACAATTTCTGGGAGCCATCTTAAAGACAAAGCGGGAGCTGTCTTTCCCGTCAAATGAGAGGGTACACAACATGCTGTTGCAAGTATCTCATTACAAATCCGGATGCCAGATAACTGTACGCAAAGCAATGCACTTGCTCCGGATGATGGCCTCATGCATACACTGGTTCCACATGCGCGCAATTTAGGAGGGGTTAGCAAAACAATGGTCTCAGGCAAACGGTCAGTGGGACGATCTAGTGGTTGTTTTGCTAATCCTTGTACAGGCTCTTTGCTGGTGGTCCAGGGACAGCCTGCTAAAAGGAAAACCCTTTCTGCATTACACCAACACAAACAGATGCCTCACTCGCCGGATGGGGAGCTCACTTCCTCCACCACACAGCCCACGGCCAGTGGACATGCACCACAGCCCAAAAACATACATTTTCTAGAACTCCTGGCAGTTCTCAAAGCTCTACAAGACTTTCAGCAACATCTTTCAGGTCAAACAGTGGAAGACCTCAGACAGCACCACTGCCATGTTATACATAAACAAACAGGGAGGCACACACTCTCCAGGTCTGTCCAGGCTATCCCAAAAAATATGGAAGTGGGCACTCAGGCTGAACATGTTCCTAACCTCTCACCACGTTCCAGCATACCTCAATGCTCTGGCAGATACTCTAAGCAGATACCCTCTACCAGAAGAATACAAGTGGCAACTCAACAGAGATATTCTAGATGGAATCTTCTCCCATGATTCCCCCAATGGGGTCATCCCGCATTACACTGGTTCGCCACAAGCCTAAACGTACAATGCCCAAACTTCGTATCTAGGTTTCCCCAACCAGGATCCAAGGGGAACACACTGTGGATGAACTGGCCAGGGAGATTTTCTTAAACATTTTCCTCTGACACCACTCCTGAGCAGGATAGTGCACCAGGAACAAGCTACTATAATCCTGGTTGCTCCTATATGGGCGAGACAACCTTGGTTTCAACATCTGCTCAAACTGGCGATGTGCAACCCGATCAAGCTCCTGTGCCCCTACAACATGCTATCGCAACACTAGGGGGCATCTCTGCATCCTCATCCTCAATCTCTGAACTTGGTAGTCTGGTTCCTGAAGTCATAGAGTTTCGTCATTTGAATCTTCCACAACGGTGTATGGATATCCTAAAAGCGGCAAAGAAACCCCACACCAGACACTGTTAGTTCAGCAAGTGGAAAAGGTTTGTGATTTGGTGCAGGTCACAATTCATAAATCCAATTGAATGTTCTTCAGCCAAAATTCTGCATTACATGTTTTACCTAGTAGACTACGTCCTAGTATTTAACTCCATTAAGGTACACCTGGCGGCTCTGTCCGCTTACACCACTCACAGAACAAGGTGTCCTGGTGGAAAGTTCCTGTCATTAAGGCCTTCATGGAAGGGGTAAAGAGGTTATCCCTCCCATTTCTAACCCTACACCAGGTTGGGACCTTAATGTCGTGCTCTCCAAACTCAAGGGTCCGCCCTTTTAACCTATTCACAAGGCCAGCCTAAAACGCTTGACCTACAAAACTGCATTCTTGGTAGCCATCACCTCTATAAGACGAGTCGGTGAGCTACAGGCATTGTCCTTACAAGACCCTTTCTTTGTATCCACAAGGAAGAACACACCCTAGGTTTTCACCTATATTCATTTCAAAATTCCATATTAATTAATCAATCTATCGAACTTCCTACCTTCTTTAAAAATCCATCCAACTCAACTGAAAGAAGCCTCCATACACTAGACGAACGGAGGGCAGTCTTGTACTACGTGAACAAAACTAAACCCCTAAGGAGAACAGACCAACTCTTTGTTTCCATAGCACCTGGTAGAAAAGGCGATCATACCTCTAAAAATGCCGGATCGGAGTTGAAAGCCTGAGGTAGATATGTTCGAGGGAGAAAAGACTGAAGATGCATTATCCGAAATAACCTTCGGTCTTTTCTCCCCTGCACATTTGCGGCTTGGCCCACACGGCCACCGCACTACTTACCTTGCTGTTGACTCGCTGTGTCCCTGCAACGCCTGTTCCCTTTCACTTCCGCGAACTGGCGCCGCAGGGTCCTTTCCTTTTATTTTTTTTGGGACCGGCTGTGTGGGCCCCCTGCAATCTCCACTCACAATATAGTGAGCAATGGTGCAGCCCCAAGTACCGAATGTGTGATTTGGTCAAACTTTTCGGCCGTCCAAAATCGGCCAAATCACGCATTCAGGCTTTTGAAGTCAGTCATTTTGGACGATTCCAAAAATGCCATCTCTAGATGGATAGTCAAATGCATACAGCTTGGCTATTCCCTATCCAAAAGAGCTTTACCATTCACTCCCAGGGCTTACTCTACCAGAGGTACAGGAGCTACCTTAGCCTTCACTGCCAACATCCTCCTAGCTGCCATTTGCAAGGCAGCTACATGGAGTTCCATTCATACCTTCACACAGCATTATTGCATTGACACTCACTGTAAAGCAGATTCACAGGTGGGGCAAGCGGTGCTAAAACATCTATTTGCCGCTGTACCTTCTCACATCCCACCCCCTTCTCCAGATACTGCCTGCTAATCTAAGCAGAGCATGTGATCGAAGCAGATCCACAAGCATCAGAAGAGATACATTACTCACCGTAATCGTATTTCTGATGCTTGTATCTACTTAGATTCACATGCGCCCACCCTACATCCTCTTCTGGAGTCGAAGTCGCATAGATGTTTTCTGCTCCATCGCTGTTTTTCTGATATATCACATCTGTACTCGTGCTACAATTCATGCAACCTCATGTCTGAAACAATCTGAGGGACCTTGACGCGTGAAGGACCATGGGTACAGTAGACGTCACACTAGGGATAGTATTGCTAACACACCCAGTCGATGTCCTTTTTCGAGTTTCGAAAACAAATCTTGTAATGCTCTGCGACTACCACTAGATGTTGGACTATGTAGAGCTTGTGAATCTAAGCAGATAGTATCAGAAATGCGATTATAGTAAGTAATATATCCATATTTCTGAGGCTTTTGGATCTGCTTAGATCACATGCTATGCATAGGCTAACATCTAGTGGTAGCCGTGTAGTATTACATTTTTAGTTTTTTCGAAAAGAGTTGCCAGGACAGGGTGTGCGACTAATACTATCCCTAGTGTGACGTCCACTGTACACATGGTCCTTCACGCATCGAGGTCCCTTAGATTGTTTTTTCCCACCATCGTAGTCCGACGCATATCGCAGAGTTCCTTCTTGGCTGACGCCATTACTTAGTAAAAGTTTAAACTTAGTTTTTCTTTCTGTCTTTTCGACGACCGTACACCGCAAGACCTCCGACAACGGCTTTCGAGGACGGGGACCATCTGTCGCCAACGACGACTCCGTCTCAAAAACTTTGTCTGCGGCCTTCCAGGCCCCAACAGGCCTCGGCCCTGCACAGTAGGGAGAGCGGGGGGAGGTTCACATTCCATCTCACTTAGAGAATGTATATTCCCGTACAATCTCATGTACTTCGCCAGGCTGCCATCTTTATATACGATGGAAAACACTTCTTTAAAATTCTGTCCTTCCTGTAACGGGAAGTTTCCCTGGAAGTATTCACACCGGGTGTGTAACCTTTGTCTTCCTAGGGGCCATCCCAAAAAACAGTGCAAGTCTTGCAAACTGTTTAGGCCTAAAACTTTAAAGGACCGCAAGACTAAACGCTGGGCCCACCACGCCATGCAGGCCGAGCCCAGCATGGACGTCGGGCAAGCATACAGCAATGGCAGCTTCGGCACCTTAAGTGACGCTGAGGGTGATCAGGACCCAATGGATTCCTGCGTGTGAGCTCCCGAATCCAACAGGCAGGCCGGCGGTTCCGCTACGGATATGACACCCGGCGTCTCAGGCACCCCCAGTTCACATCACACCAAGCACATACCCCATGGCCGAAAGTCGACTACGCCATCGACCGATAGGCCACACGCGGTGTCAAAGGGAAGGTCCGAACATTGCCTGTCCTCTGCGGCATCGCGGTTGTCACATGACCGGTTCCTGTAACAGACGGCAAAGTCCCTTTCCGAGACAGCGTGCAAATCTGTGAAGTCCTTGGGTTCCGGCGACCGGGCGTCGAAAGACGCGTCGGGGGCCCCTGAGGTGAAAGCTCTAAAATGTGCGACTTAATAAAAAAATACGTCCCTAACACCCTACTGAAGACCAGATTGTCGGAAAAACTCAATCTTTGACGCCTCAAGCCGCAAAGTTACAAGGTACAAAAGAGTAGGGATTATTCTACCCCTGAGGACACCCTTTCAGGGGCAATACATCATAAACAGACTGCAGCCCCAGAACCCCAACCTATACCTGCTCCCTCATTGTTGCCAAGCTCCTCTCAATGGACCCCAGACCAATTTGATAGGGTCATGAGGAGAATGTCCAGTTTTATACATTTCTTTGATGAACACCTAGATGAACTCCACAACATTCAGGGCCCTTCTCATGGCTAGGCAGCAAGCAAACAGCTTGCCACCAAGAGAGCCCGCCTAGATGCCACACAAGCTACTATCTCGTCATATCAAGACGTAGGTCAAGACACATATTATTATGACACTCGAGGATCACATGACCCTGGCTCATATTCAGACCCAGAGGACAAAGGGGACACGGGGCGTAGACCAATACTATGATGATGATGACGACGTATACATCATCCAATCCCCAGACCACAACGACCAACCGGTGACTGACTCCCCGGTCGACAACTAGCTGCAGTACAATGACGTGCTCTTAAATGATGCCGAACACTTTAAGATAGATACGCAGGAAGCTGAAGTAGATGGACTTCGTAGAGGACATCCTTGGGGATAAAAAATCTGCAGCACAGTTTATCCCTTTGCTTCAATCATTCCATAGGTGTATTCAGCCCTCACTGCTTACCCCCAATCTGACAAGGGAAGTCAACCCACCATCAGAAAGATGTTTAAACCAGCCCCTTTAGACCCCTTGTACATTAGGGACAGCTAAAGCCTGACTCTCTAGTAGTCACCACCACAAGAAAGAGAGCGGGAACTCCTATATCCTCTGCCGAAGCCCCTCCTGCCAAGCAGAGTAAGACAATCTACACCCTCGGCAAGAAAGTAGTTTCCTCTGCTGCCTATCAAATAAGAATAGCTAATACCACGCTATTATCCAGCTACAATTGCCACAAGTGGGACAAGATCTCACAGCAAATAGACTTGGTTCCATAGCCCCTCAAAACACAGCTCTTACACATCATTGCGGAAAGGGCGGCAAGTAGCAAGCTGCATCCTAAAGAATAACTTGGACGCAGCAGACAACGCAGGGAAAATTGCGGCAGAAGGTACATTAATCAAACGCCATGCATGGCTCTGTCAATCAGGTTTCAAATTAGAGAGACAGGCTACCTTTTTAAACGTGCACTCGAGCTGAACGTTTTATTTGGCAAAGTGGTTAAAGACACGTTAAAAAGCGCAGGAGGAATACTACACCCTCAAATCCCTGGGTGAACTCACTAACGAGCCCTTTGGGCAGAGAGGGAGCTCAAATACACGCAGGTTTAGAGGACCGAAATCTAGGGCCGCTCACCAACAAACCCTTTGGGCAAAGGGGGGGCTCTAACTCTCGCCGTTTTCGAGGACATAACTCAACGGTCCTCTAATTGCAACCAAAGTGGCCAAGGTGCTTCCTGGGGTTTGTCACAGGGGCAGCCCTCCCGAGTAGGGGCAGATCCTCCTCCTCAAGAGGGTGCTCAACCCCCTGCCCCCTAAGCAATGACCACCCGCTAAAGGTTCCCTCCCATGCCACTCCAGTAGGTTGTATTTCACACTTTACCCATGCATGGGAGGGATCACTTCGGACAAGTGGGTACTTTCCACCGTGACGGGGTGGTATTGCATAGAGCTGATCCAAACACCAGCCAACCACCCGCAAAGGCAAAGACAAACCTCACAAGAAGAACAACGCCTGCGCCCCGCAAACACCTACATCAAGCCACAAAAATTCTGCATGACAACGCTACAGGAGGTAATCCCACTGCTAAAGCAGGGGCACTACATGGCAACCTTGGTATGAAAGATGCATACTTTCATATTTCAATGTTCCCATTGCACAGAAGGTCCTTACGTTTCAAAATAGCAAATTAACACTACCAATTCAAAGTACTACCCTTCGGCATAGCCTCTGCTCCAAGGGTATTTATCAAGGTACTAGCGTTGTGGCAGCGCATCAATGCAGATGATCAATCCCAGTGTACCCTTATCTGGACGACTGGCTGATAACAGGGGAATCACCTCAAATTTGCAAGCAAAATACCCAAAGAACAATCAATCTCCTGTTCCAACTGGGATTCTCAATCAACGAGAAAAAATCAAGTCTCGTTCCAAGCAAGACCAAACAGTTCTTATGAGCTGTCATAAAGACAGAAGAGGGTCTAGTCTTTACGTCAAACGAAAGAGTGCAAAACCATACTGCTGCAAATACCTCAGCATCTAGCCGGTCGCCAAATAACCGTACACAAAACCAATGCGCTTGCTCGGGATGATGGCATCATGCATTTACCTGGTTCCGCAGGCAGGGCTGCGCATGCGTCCAATGCAAGAGCGGTTAGCGAAACAGTGGTCTCTCAGGCAAGCGGTCAATGGGACGATCTAGTGGTTGTTTCGCTAACCCTACGCTGCTGGACAAAGGAAAACCTTTTCACAACCCTACAGTGCAAGCAGTTGTCACAACAGACGCATCCGTCACAGGTTGGGGAGCCCATTACCTTCACCACACAGCGCATGGCCTGTGGACACAGATCACAGCCCAAAATCACATAAACCTTTTAGAACTGCTAACAGTGCTCAAAGCACTGCAAGCTTTCCAAGTGCACCTGTCAGGTCAGACGGTACGAGTCCTCACGGACAGCACCACTGCCATGGTTTACATAAACAAGCAGGGGGGCACACATGCTCCAAGTCTGTCCAGGATAGCACAACAAATGTGGAAGTGGGCAGTGAAGTGCGGCATGTTACTAACATCGCAACATGTTCCAAGGAAACAGAAATATAGTAAACAATATATTATCCCTATGACGTTACCCCCCCCCCCCCCCCCCCCCTTGAGACTTGTTTGCCACAAACCAAAACATGCAATGCCCAGACTTTGCATCCAGGTTTCCCTAACACAGGTCCAAAGGGAAAGCCCTGTGGATAAACTGGTCAGGGAAATTTTCCAACACCCTCCCCCTCCCCCCGACTCTGCCACTGAGCAAGTTGGTGAACAAAATGCACCAGGAACAAGTGACAATAATCATAGTTGCTCCTATGTGATGAAGGGTGCCTTTAAAGGCCCCAAACAGAAGTCCCTTTCGCATGAATGGCAGGCATTCAAACACTGAAACAAAAACGGCCTGTTTTTTGCTTTTGTTTTTCAAGTAAAGTTAAAGAACCATGTGATATGGTGCCTAACTGTCCTTACCAATGGACAAGTAGCAGTTTCATTTACAAAGGAAGGAGGAATCAAAGATCCCTGTGACATGGAAAACAGGATTTGTGAACATTGAAAGCAAAAACTGCCTGCACATGTGTGTGCAAATAAAAACGGCTTTAAAAAAATAAAACTGTAAAAAATATTGCTCACAGAAAAATGTCAGGTAAACAAAACATGTGTGGGTTTACAAAAGCAGTGTATATTATGTTTCACCTACAAAACTCCAGTGACATTTGAAGAGCCACTTTGTCTTCATGGAAAACCTGTTTCTGGCTGTGGTAAAAACTTCACAAAGGAAAACTCCCACTTCCAGCCTGGATGTGTCATCTCCCATCTAATGACCCCCGCAATCAAAAATGTGCTTCTAAAGGCGTCGAAATTGAGTGCCCTAGAGACTTGCTGGCTCTGAAAGCAGGGGCTTCAAGGGAAGTCATCCTTGGCTGCAGCATGACTAAAAGGTGTGAAGACTGGGGGCTGTAACTTCAAAGAGCAAGCTTCCAGCACAAAGGAGACTGATAAAAAAATTACTCTGGGCACAGGCTGACCCAGTGAACCCAAAAAATGGCTTGAAAGCAGGAACTGCTATTTGTCCGACATGAACATTCACAATTAATTTAAAAGGACTATTATCATATAGTGTATAAAGGAGGGTAAGTCCCAATTTTTTTGTTAAAGGGGGATTGAGCTGAAAACGGGACTTGGTTCTGGAGGGAAAACAAAGGAACACAAGCTCAATTACTCCTCTTTTTGTCCGCCTTGCAAGGGAACAGGGATAGAGGGATTTTTTGATAGATATGTTTCTTATCTATCTAAGAGTCGCATAGAAGTATTTCATTATTCAGAGAGCAGTCGAAGTAAAAACACAAATTTTAATAGTTTGTTATACACTTTTGTAAGTAGTCGGTGCTTCCCACAAGGCACCTCCAGATTTAGAAAGAAATACATGAAATTAAAAAGTCCAGCAAAAACACACACATATTCTGCTTGTGGTGTCTAGGGTTAGTAAAGTGACAATTCTGATAAGACACTTTGTCAATTTAATTGTTAAATTTCTTGTTCAGATTTGGGGAAACCAAGACATTAAATGTACAGCATACAAGTTTTAACGCTGCAAAAAACACAATTATTTTAGTGTCGGGATGTCTACATAGGTTTCGGCACACATTTTGCATCAACACCATCCCTGGTGTTCTGCTGTTTTAATTGTGGCCCTCTTCAGGACAGGATGTTGTTTTTCAAAATGACAAAAGTTCAGAAAACCCCAGGTATTCACGCTATTTTCCAGTGCTGTAAAGAATGGAAATATGGAATTTGTGTTAGTGTTGCGTCTAGAACTCAACTTACATTAAAAACTCTTCTGGTAAAAGTTTATGCGACATGGATACAAACTTCTCCACATTCCCACTTGTCACTGACCTTTATATGCTTTTATAGTCGGACTGAAGATTTTTAGTTTTATTTGTAGCGACAGGTGGATTCACTGCCATGCCCTGTATGTCGTCATACAGTGGATTGCTTTTATCTTGTTTGGGCTTAGTAGTTGGTCCTTGCGTCGAAATAATTCAGACTTTCAAACCTACGGACACAATTCATATATTGAAATTTTGACGAATTGTTATTGCGTTTGTACATATTGATATTTCCAAGCACAAGAGTCATCTTCATTATTTACTGACCTGATGGTTTTGTTGAAGTCATATAATCCAGTTTGGCCCTGGTTGTTTTTGCAAAAACACGTTTCCCGTGTATTTAATTTCCTAGGGGTGCCTCCTTTTTCTATTCAAAAAGACCTGTGGGGACAGATGGAGTAGAACCTACGTTAGGAGAAAAAAATCTCCACATGAGCTATAATATGCTATTCTCCGCTCGTTCGTTAGCGTGATTTCGTTGTTGTTTTTAAGTTTAAAATCTTTAGCGTTTTAGTTTTGTTTACCTTCTGAATGATTCAGTAGGACGATCTTTTCTCTTTGTAGTGCAGCTCCTCTCAGTTTCGGCGCAGGAAAACCAACTCGTTTGAATTTGGTGCTGCGAGAGAGGGGATTATATTACTTCCATGTTTGCATGTCATGTGACTGCCACGTACGTGTTTCAAAAAACGCCTATTTCTTTCTTGGTGGCACATGCGGCCATCTTGGAGAGTGTGAGCAAGATGGTGGATCTTTGTTTTAGAAATCTCGATGATATGTGATTGTGTTTTATTCGTTGGAGTGAAAAAGAAATGATACATGAACACACCTGGACAGTGTTTTCATACAGTACAGCCCGTGTGTTTGTTGTGGTAGAAAAAATGTCTGGAAAAAGGGCCATATAGACTCAAGGTGTTCTCCTCAGAAAAAAATCCCCCACTCAACTGATGAATTAAGACCATTTTTCACTGTATCCAAGTCAAAAATCCACTTCTGTTCACATTTGCGCAGAGCCAAGTCGCGGTCTCCACCTCTGTTCGAAATTTGAACTGTTTGAATGATAAACCAGAATATTTTAGAAATCAGAACAGAGTCAGATGGCTTTCTAACCACCAGCCTATATCGGAAAAAAACGGATAAAAATACACTTCTTGAATTTAAGAGCTACCATCCAGCAAGCCTAAAGGCCAACCTTCCGATAGGCCAATTCCTAAGAGTATGTCGCAACTGCACGAATCTAGAGGACTACAGGACACATGGCAAACAACTTAAAAAACGTCTGGAACAAAGAGGATATCCGAAAAAGTACATAAACGTGGCCTACAAAAGTGCGAAAAATAAAAACCGAGAAACATGTCTAAATCCGCCAAACAAAACCACTGTGGAAAAAATGACATGTATCACAACCTTCACTCCGATTAGCCACAAGTTACGCAAACTAGTCCTAAAGAACTGGCATGTTATAAAAACTGAGGACTTTAATCCAGCACCCCCAAGATTTGCATTCAAAAGACAGAAGAACCTGAAGGACAACTTGGTCCATACATACCCTCAAGTAAAAAAAACAGATTCACAGAATACTCTTTGGGACCTCCCACCGGTAACAGGACATTTTAAATGTGGTATGTGTTCGGTTTGCCCACTCACGAAAAATATGAAAAGTATAAAATTGAAAGAAAGAGTCTGGCAACTTAGATCATTCACAAACTGCAATTCACAATGGGTAGTATATGCAATCCAATGCCCATGCCAACTTCTGTATATTGGGAAAACAAAAAGACACATTAAAATACGCATAGGAGAACATCGGACTAACATCAGGAACCAAACACCTAATAAACCCCTTGTCGCCCACTATTTCCTACTAAAACATAAACCATGTGAAATATTCTGGTTTATCATTCAAACAGTTCACATTTCGAACAGAGGTGGAGACCGTGACTTGGCTCTGCGCAAATGTAAACAGAAGTGGATTTTTGACTTGGATACAGTGAAAAATGGTCTTAATTCATCAGTTCAGTGGGGGATTTTTTTCTGAGGAGAACACCTTGAGTCTATATGGCCCTTTTTCCAGACATTTTTTCTACCACAACAAACACACGGGCTGTACTGTCTGAAAACACTGTCCAGGTGTGTTCATGTATCATTTTTTTTTCACTCCACCGAATAAAACACAATCACATATCGAGATTTCTAAAACAAAGAGCATCCACCATCTTGCTCACACTCTCCAAGATGGCCGCATGTGCCACCAAGAAAGAAATAGGCGTTTTTTGAAACACGTACGTGGCAGTCACATGACATGCAAACACGGAAGTAATATAATCCCCTCTCTCGCAGCACCAAATTCAATCGAGTTGGTTTTCCCGCGCCGAAACTGAGAGGAGCTGCACTGCGAAGAGAAAAGATCGTCCTACTGAATCATTCAGAAGGTAAACAAAACTAAAACGCTAAAGATTCGAAACTTAAAAACAACAATGAAATCACGCTAACGAACGAGCGGAGAATAGCATATTATAGCTCATGTGGAGATTTTTTCTCCTAACGTAGGTTCTACTCCATCTGTCCCCACAGGTCTTTTTGAATAGAAAAAGAAGGTACCCCTAGGAAATTACATACAGGGGAAACGTGTTTTTGCAAAAACAACCAGGGCCAAACTGGATTATATGACTTCGACAAAACCATCAGGTCAGTAAATAATGAAGATGACTCTTGTGCTTGGAAATATCAATATGTACAAACGCAATAACAATTCGTCAAAATTTCAATATATGAATTGTGTCCGTAGGTTTGAAAGTCTGAATTATTTCGACGCAAGGACCAACTACTAAGCCCAAACAAGATAAAAGCAATCCACTGTATGACGACATACAGGGCATGGCAGTGAATCCACCTGTCGCTACAAATAAAACTAAAAATCTTGAGTCCGACTATAAAAGCATATAAAGGTCAGTGACAAGTGGGAATGTGGAGAAGTTTGTATCCATGTCGCATAAACTTTTACCAGAAGAGTTTTTAATGTAAGTTGAGTTCTAGACGCAACACTAACACAAATTCCATATTTCCATTCTTTACAGCACTGGAAAATAGCGTGAATACCTGGGGTTTTCTGAACTTTTGTCATTTTGAAAAACAACATCCTGTCCTGAAGAGGGCCACAATTAAAACAGCAGAACACCAGGGATGGTGTTGATGCAAACTGTGTGCCGAAACATATGTAGACATCCCGACACTAAAATAATTGTGTTTTTTGCAGCGTTAAAACTTGTATGCTGTACATTTAATGTCTTGGTTTCCCCAAATCTGAACAAGAAATTTAACAATTAAATTGACAGTGTCTTATCAGAATTGTCACTTTACTAACCCTAGACACCACGAGCAGAATATGTGTGTGTTTTTGCTGGACTTTTTAATTTCATGTATTTCTTTCTAAGTCTGGAGGTGCCTTGTGGAAAGCACCGACTACTTACAAAAGTGTATAGCTTAAACTATTAAAATTTGTGTTTTTACTTCAACTGCTCTCTGAATAATTAAATACTTCTATGCGACTCTTAGATAGATAAGAAACATATCTATCAAAAAATCCCTCTATCCCTGTTCCCTTGCAAGGCGGACAAAAAGAGGGGTAATTGAGCTTGTGTTCCTTTGTTTTCCCTATTATCATATAGGCCTTTTTTACAGCAACCCTAATGTAGATTTAATTAATTACTGTACTATTTTTTTATGTAATTTCTAGCAGATTTTGGGGATATAAAAGGCATCTAACCGACGCCGGGAACTGTAATGGCCAGTTAAACTAGGTTTCTGGCTGATCGTAATATGTTTCAAATGTGAGACTTGGTGAGCGGGTGGAAAATGAAATTAAGGATATGTTTAATAACTTCCATATTCATAACTGTTGTGCTTTTTATGGAAACAGCAGAAATGTGCCATATGACCATGCTACATGGTACGAATTTGGCGGTTGGCTTATCGAATTCTCCATGATCAGCTAAAACAGAAAATATGTTTAGTCTGGCAGGTGCTAGTAAAATTATGAAGTTGTGATACATAACTAGTTTTTGCCAAACAGTTGAAAGGAGAACAAAGGGGCAATGACAAATGGGAATAGACAAATGTTGCTCCAAACCCCTAAACCAATCCTGACTTGGAGGCTGGGTTGGGCCGGAGAGAGTGGGTAACTGTCCAATCCTAGTGGCAGGGAGTATTGCAGGGTACTACCCCAAGATTGTAAAATTGGTGATGTCATTTCTGCTATATAAGGGGGGACTGCACTAGGACAGGGGACTGAGACACACAAAAACCGGATAACAGATAAAGGTGAAAGACAGGAAGACTGCTGAAACTTACGATCTGGCAGCTGTAAGGAGACACCAGAGGAGATTGCTGAGAGTGCATCTGGGTGGAGCTGTCAATTTGTAGGAAGGCCTCAAAGCTGACTGGGTCCTGTAGTCGAGAGCGGGAGGCCATCTTTGAGAGTGGAGTGACCAGACCCCTGCCCTATCTTTCCAGCGTGTCCTGAGATGTACCTGGCTTTCCGAAACCTTAAACAGAGGCTTGCTATGCAAATAGAGCTAAGCCCTGGAAAGCCAAAAGGTGGGAGAGTCTGCTTGACTTGAATCCTTTCCCTTTATAGTGGGTGGATGGGGCAAAAATGTATATTCTTAGCCTATTTAACCAAAAATATTAATTTAATTAATTCCCCATTTGGCAGTAAACCATGGGGTGAATTTTGTTGAAATTCGAAATTAACAAAGCTCACTTCCCAGTGTGCGCTGAAAACTATAGCCTATAATTTAATTGGGTAATCCTTGTTGTCCAGCTCTGACCCTGGCTTCTATAAGGAAGAGGTGTGTCTTTGTTCTTAAATCAGTCCAACCTTTTTATCCAGCTTCACCAACACAAGCCTTTCAGTAAGGAGGGTGTCTGAAATTCAAATTTCCCCAAAGCATTCAAATTGTTCTCTGTCTGAAATCAAAGCGATAAATCACCCTGTGTTTATCTTAGACCAAATGTTTGGGGTTAAATTATATTATTGATCAGTGCAATTATTTTGTGAAGTGAGATTAACAGAAAGGGAAGAATTGTGTTTGTGTTCTTTTTAACTCACTTTTGTAATTTATTTGTGCTGAGAGAATTTGATTGTTTTGCGAATACAGTGGCATTTTCGATATTTCCGTGATAATTTCTATTAATTTAAATAAAAAATAATATATTTCCCGTTCACCGGTCTGGATCCTAGCTCATTGTCAGCTCAGGAGAGAGGGATCTGAGCTGTGTCTGAGATGGGGCTAAAATAAAAAAAAAAAATAATCTGTTACACCGTTTGTTGAATAATGACTTGAGTGGGGAGGGGAGGGATTCCCTGTGTTGATGGTGGCTTCTCAGTAAACCGTTACGGTGGGCGAGACAACGTTGGTCTCTGCATCATCGCAAACTTGCGATGTGCGATGCAATCAAACTCCTGTGCCCCTACAACATGCTCACAGAGCATGGGGGGACAACATTACACCCACAACCTCAGTCTATGAACTTGGCAGCTTGGCTCCTGAAGTAATAGAATTTGGCTATTTAAAACGACCTCAAAGGTGTATGGACATCCTCAAGGAGGCACACAAACCAAACACCAGACACTTATTTTAACAAATGGAAAAGATTTGTAATATGGTGCCAGTCAGAGTTTAAACCCGATAGAATGTACTCCATTCCACATTCTCCATTACATGCTCCGCTTACTAGACACCAGGCTAGTCTTTAACTCCATCAAAGTTCATCTAGCGGCTCTATCAGCGTACACCACTTTTCAAAGCAAGGTGTCCTGGTGGAAAATCCTGGTCATTAATGCATTCATGGAGGGAGTAAAAAGACTTTACCTTCCCATTTCAAACCTGCCACGAGGGTGGGACCAAAATGTGGTACTTGCAAAACTAATACGACCCCCCTTTGGGCCTATGCACAAGTCCAGTCTTAAACACCTCACATGTAAGACGGCTTTTCTGGTGGCTATCACTTCCATAAGAAGAGTCAGTGAACTCCAAGCTTTGTCTGTGCAAAACCCTTTCTTTGTTTCCCACAAAAACAAATTGGTACTAAGAACGCATCCTAGGTTTTCACCTAAATTCATATCTAAGTTCCATGTCAACCAGTCCATTGAACTGACAGCTTTCTTTCAAAACCCTTCAAGCTCATCTGAGAAAAAACTTCATACACTAGATGTAGGAGGGCGATCCTTTACTATGTAAACAAGACAAGACCGCTAAGAAAAACAGACCACTGTTTGTCTCCATAGCCCCTGGCAGGGAAGGTGATCCTGTGTAAAAAAAACACCATTTCCAAATGGATAGTGAAATGTATACAGTTCTGCTACTCTGTCAAATAAAACTCTGCCTTTCACACCAAGAGCTCACTCTACCAGGGGCACAGGAACTACCTTGGCCTTTATTGCAAATGTCCCGCTGGACACCATTTGTAAAGCAGCTACATGGAGCTCTATTCTTACTTTTACTCAGCACTACTGTATTGACACATATTCTAAAGAGATTCAAAGGTGGGACAATAAGTGCTAAAACATCTTTTTACCGCTGTACGTTCTCACAACCCACCACCTTCTCCAGACACTGATCGCTAATCTATGCATGGCATGTGATCTAAGCAGATTCCACAAGCCTCAGAAGGGACACATTACTCACTGTAATTGTATTCCTGATGCTTGTATCTGCTTTGATTCACATGTGCCTACCCTTCCTCCCCTGTGGAGTAGAAGGGGCATAGATGTTTCTCTGGCTTTATCTGTTGTCATCTGCTTTATTACATCTGTACTCACGCTACACTTCATGCTACTTCATGTCAAAAACAAAACAATCTGCAGGACCTCGATGCGTGAAGGACCATGGACGTCACACTAGGGATAGTATTACTGGCACGCCCTGTAAATGTCCCTTTTTGAGTTTCGAAAATAAAAAATGTAATAATCTGCAGGTACAACTAGATTTCGGCCTATGCATAGCATGTGAATCTAAGTAGATATAAGCATCAGAAATACGATTACGGTGATATATATTTCTGAGGCTTGTGGAATCTGCTTACATCACATGCTGTGCATAGGCCGACATCTAGTGGAAGCTGCAGAGTATTACAGTTTGTTTTTCGAAACTCGAAAATGGGCGTCGACACAGGGCGTGCCAGTAATACTATCCCTAGTGTGACGTCTCCTATACCCATGATCCCTCACGCGTCTAGGACCCTCAGATTGTTTTTTTCCGCCATACTGGTCGGAAGCATTTCGCGGCGTTCCTGGCCTAAGCCATAATTTTGCAAAATATTGATAATTTTACCCCTTTCTCCACCCCAACGTCGAGATACCGAATTTCTACACTCGACGCCCGATCGGAGAGGATTTCGACCGTCGACTGCACGACGGATTTGGGCCTCGAGGCTTCAGTCTCGGCCCGGGCCTGGGCCGCTGGCCTCGGCCCTGCAAGTAGGGAGAGTGGGGGGTGGTCATACTCTACACTCTTGTAGTATATAGATACACTTATATATTCCTACATTTACCAGCCAGCTGCCACAAGGTGCGTATGGAGGGTTCCCCTTTCCAATTCTGCCCCAAGTGCAATGGCAAATACCCTTGGGTCGACAGACACGCCACGTGCAACCTCTGCTTGCCGAGGGACCACCCCGAGGCAAATTGCAGAGCCTGTAGTAGGTTTAAGCCTAAAACACTTAAGAACCGTTCAATCAAGCGTTGGGCCCACCACGCCAGGCGTCAAGAGGCCATGGCAGCGGAGGGCGCCTTCAGCAATGGCAGCGACGCCGTACTTTCGGACGGCGAGGGCTTTATGGTGTCGAAAGACAGCCGAGCGCAAGTCCCCGACCTCGGAAGGTCGACCGGCAGGCCGGCTATGGGGAATCCCCCGGCGACACGTGCGCTTCCCATGACACTTTCACAAAGCACATAAAGTCCAACCGAGACTCGACGCGCACGTCGAGTTCTTGGAAAGAGGCACGTAGAGAACGGTCCGAATTGGCGTCCTCTGGGCGCTCTCGATCTAGATCGCCGCACGACGCCAGGCAAACATCCACTATTGCCAAGAGTGCCTCGCTCCCTAAGGTCACGGAAGCTTGATCGTCGGAAGACGAAGCCGACTTTCACCCTCAGGCTGCACTCCAAGAGTCGGCGCCCACAGACCGAATTACTACAGATCCCAAACCCCTACCTCCACCCTCGAAGGATAGGGTCAAGACCCCCGAACCTCGACGCCAGGCGTCGAAAAACTGAGGGCCCTAAAACACACAGGAAACACTCCTCCAGTCACAGGGAGGGAGGGAAACAGCAAAGGAAGCAGTCTCTACCCACTTCCAAGCCCGTAGAACACTCCACTCCTCAAAAACATAAAGACAAGTCCAGGTCTTCTGATAACACCAAAACCCCTGCACAGGCTACCAAGTCTATTCGGGATAAATTTGAAAAACTCCCAGAAAGGGTCATTCCCAGTTCCAGGGAATGGACCAGTGTTGACATAGATAGGGTAATGTCAAGAATGTCATCTTTGGCAGATTTTTATGCAAAAAACCCACAGCACTTTCTTGCTTATACTCCCGACGGGTCAGCACCCTCTGGCTCTAAGGATCCTATACCTCCAAGTACAAGGTCCCACTTTGAGACACCAACAGGGTCTTCAGACCCCTTCTACGTCCAGCCCTACTCTCATTACCAGGGAGAGACATCCTTTGTTAAGGATCCAGATTTGGGCATGGTGGAGGAACAAACTGGGACAGGCTACTATGGGGATGATGAGGATCAAGATGAGGAGGAGGAAGACCCCTACAGGGTAGACTCCCCAGTATAAAGAGAGGCCCCGGTTACCGTCTCCCCTGTCGACAACCAGCCGCTCCTCAATGAAGTGCTGTCTCGTCTCGAGCAGCCGAACATTTCCACATTGACACCCAGGGTGCCCAGGAGGAAAGAGACTTCGCAGAAGAGTTAGTGGGGGAGAGGAGGCCTGTTGCTCAGGCCATCCCTATCCTAAAATCTATTCAAAGAAGAATAGATCCGTCACTCCTCAATCCTAACCTCACCAGAGCAGTGAACCCTAGGATTGAAAAACTTTTCAAGGCGGCCCAATCAGACCCACTATATATAAGGGGACATCTGAAGCCGGACTCCCTGGTTGTTACTAACACCCATAAGAGGGCTGGAACACCCTTATCGTCCTAGGCTCCTCCTGACAAGGAGAGCAAAAGACTGTACGGTTTAGGCAGGAAAGTGGCATCCACTTCCGCCTACCAGGCAAGGATTGCCAACTCCACCACCCTGTTGGCCAGCTACAACTGCCATCAGTGGGAAGAGGTCGCGGCACTCATAGACTCCGCACCAGAACCCTTAAAGAGCCAATTGGCACGAGTTTCAGCGGAGGGAAGGGTCGTGTCCGTTTGCATTTTAAAGGCAACCTTTGATGCCGCGGATAACGCCGGCAGATTAATAGCAGAAGGAACTTTTATTAAGAGACACGCTTGGCTACGCCAGTCTGGTTTCAAGGCTGAAACACAAGCGTCATTATTGGACAAACCGGTAGAGCCGGATCTGTTGTTTGGTAAGGCAGTCGAGAACGCACTAAAGAATGCTAAGGACGAGTATGAAACACTCAAATCCCTAGGCCAGCTAACCACTAAACCCCCCAATCAGAGAGGGAATGGCAATTTTCGTCGCCCACACGGCCAAAATTCCCAGAGAGGTTCTAACTATTCCCAGGGGCAGGGTACACAGTGGAATAATAATAACCAGCAGTCTACCCAGGGTTACGGCAGGGGTAATAAGAGAGGACGTGGTAGAGGTAGAGGCAGCCCCAATAAAGGAGGCGGCACGCCTCCACCAAAACAGTGACGCTCCGTTCAGGGTCCCTTCTCATGCAACCCCAGTAGGGGGACGCATTTCCAACGTCACCCAGGCTTGAGAAGGGATCACATCAGACAGATGGGTGCTGTCAACAGTATCCACAGGGTACTGTATAGAACTACTGCAGTGTCCCCGGAACCATCCTCCACGACAAAGAGTACACTCTTTAGAACATCAGAAGATTCTCCTCGAGGAGATCGCCATTCTGCTAGAAAAGGATGCAATAGAGCTCGTCCCGGGACACTAGGTAAACAAGGGTATTTATTCAACTTACTTCCTTGTGCCAAAAAAAGATTTGACAATGCGCCCAGTATTGGACTTACGGCCTGCCAACAAGTACGTCAAGCCCCAAAAGTTTCGCATGACAACTCTCCAAGAGGTAATCCCCCTCCTAAAAAAGGGGGATTACATGGCAACATTGGACATGAAAGATGCCTATTTTCATATTTCCATGTTCCCAGCGCACAGAAAATACTTGCGCTTCAAGGTGGACAGTCGGTACTACCAGTTCAAGGTACTGCCCTTCGGGATAGCTTCGGCCCCAAGGGTATTCACCAAGGTACTGGCGGTGGCGGCAGCACACCTACGCAGGGAGGCTATCCCGGTGTACCCTTACCTGGACGACTGGCTCATCACAGGGGAAACCCCAGTAATTTGCAGAACAAACATTCAAAGGATTATCGACCTCTTCGAATTGGGCTTCTCAATAAACGAGAAAAAGTCAAGTCTAATGCCAAGCACATCCAAACAATTCTTAGGAGCTATCCTAGACACTCAAGAGGGGTTGACCTTTCCTTCAAAGGAAAGAATTCGGAATATACTGCTGCAAATTCCGCCATACCAGTCCGGTCGCCAGATAACGGTACGCAAAGCAATGCGTTTGCTGGGCATGAAGGCGTCATGTATTTACCTGGTCCCCCACGCGCGCCTGCGCATGCGTCCCATGCAGGAATGGTTGGCGAAACAGTGGTCTCAGGCAATTGGTCAGTGGGACGATCTAGTGGTCGTTTCGCCAACACTGGTACAAAGCCTTCACTGGTGGACAAGAGAATCTGTCCAAGGGGAAACCCTTTTTACGATCCCGAGATACAGGCGGTAGTCACTACCGATGCATGCCTGACTGGGTGGGGGAGCTCACCATCTCCACCACACAGCTCAGGGTCTCTGGTCTCACGCAGTGGCCAAGAATCACATCAACCTGCTAGAGCTTCTGGCAGTATTCAGAGCGCTTCAAGCTTTCGAACCCTACCTTTTAAACCTGTCAGTGCAAATCCGGACGGACAGCACTACAGCCATGTTCTACCTGAACAAACAAGGAGGGACTCGCTCGCCAAATCTGTCCAAGCTTGACCAGTAAATCTGGATATGGGCACTCAGACGGAACATCTTCCTGTCATCGCAACATGTTCCAGGGGATCTCAATTCCGTAGCGGATGCTCTGAGCAGAAACCCCATCCCAGAGGAACACGAGTGGTGTCTACACGGAGAAGTCGTAGAAGATATCTTCTCTCAGTGGGGTTTCCCCACTATAGACCTATTCGCCACAAGCGAAAACGGACAATGCCCAGGATTCGCATCCAGGTTCCCCCAACCAGACTCCCAGGTGAACGCCCTGTGGATGAACTGGTCAGGGATGTTTGCGTATTCTTTTCCAGCAACTCCTCTAATCAGGAAGGTGGTCAACAAGATGAACAGAGAATCGATGACGCTCGTCCTGGTTGCTCCCATGTGGGCGAGACAACCGTGGTTCCCACACTTACGCAGACTGGCGGTATGCGAACCCATCAGACTTCCGAGCTGGTACAACCTATTGTCCCAGCACCAAGGTCAAACAGTGCACCCTCAACCCAACTCAATGAACCTGGCAGCATGGCTCCTGAGGTCATAGAGTTTGGACATCTCAATTTACCACAGAGGTGTATGGACATCCTAAAAGAGGCTAGGAAGCCCAACACGAGGCACTGCTACTTTGACAAATGGAAGAGATTTGTAATCTGGTGCCAGAGTAAGCAAGTCAACCCAGTTGATTGCACTCCTTCCACTATTGTTACTTAAATGCTCCACCTGCTGGATGCGGGACTGGTTTTTAACTCACTGAAGGTACACCTGGCAGCCCTGTCAGCATACACCACTTCCCATAACAAAGTATCGTGGTGGAAAGTACCAGTAGTTAAAGCCTTCATGGAAGGAGTAAAGAGACTTCACCCTCCAATTTCTAACCCACCTCCAGGATGGGACCTTAATGTGGTGCTATCTAAGCTCATGGGCCCCCCATTCGAGCCCATGCATAAGAGCAGTCTCAAACACCTGACTTATAAAACTGCCTTCTTAGTAGCTATTACCTCTATAAGAAGGGTCAGTGAAATGCAGGCTCTGTCAGTGCAAGAACCCTTCTTTACTGTCCATAAAGATAAACTGGTTTTACGTACACACCCTAGGTTCTCACCTAAGTTTATTTCTAAATTCTGTGTAAACCAGTCCATCGAGCTTCCGGCTTTCTTCCAAGTCCCCAAAAGCTCGGCTGAGGTGAAACTACACACACTAGATGTGCGTAGGGCGGTCCTCTATGTAAACAAGACCAGACCGCTAAGGAAAACAGATCAGCTGTTTGTCTCCGTAGCCACAGGCAGAGAGGGGATCGCGTCTCTAAAGGTGCCATCTCTAAGTGGATTGTTAACTGTATCCAACTGTGTTACTCACTTTCTGAAAAGACTCTGCCTTTCACGCCTAGGGCCCACTCCACAAGAGGCATTGGGGCCACCCTGGCTTTTATTGCAAATGTACCCCTTGACTCCATTTGCAAAGCAGCTACCTGGAGCTCTATTCACACTTTTACTCAGCACTACTGCATTGACACTCATTCCAAGACAGATACACAAGTGGGAAAAGCGGTTCTAAGACATTTATTTGCTCATGAGCCTTCTCACATCCCACCTCCTTCTTCAGGTACTGCTTGCTAATCTATGCACAGCATGTGATCTAAGCAGATTCCACAAGCCTCAGAAGGGATACATTACTCACCGTAATTGTATTTCTGATGCTTGTATCTGCTTAGATTCACATGCAACCCTCCCTTCCTCCCCTCTGAGAGAAGGCGCATGGATGCTTGTAGTCTTACTTTTCTACCTTCTATCTGCTTGGACTATCTGTACTCGCGCTACTCCTTATGCTACCTCATGTCAGAAAAACCACAATCTGAGGGTCCTAGACGCGTGAGGGATCATGGGTACAGGGGACGTCACACTAGGGATAGTATTACTGGCACGCCCTGTGTCGACGCCCATTTTCGAGTTTCGAAAAACAAACTATAATACTCCGCAGCTTCCACTAGATGTCGGCCTATGCACAGCATGTGAATCTAAGCAGATACAAGCATCAGAAATACGATTACGGTGAGTAATGTATCCCATATGTATATATTTCTGAGGCTTGTGGAATCTGCTTAGATAACATGCTGTGCATAGGCCGACATCTAGTGGAAGCTGCGGAGTATTACAGTTTGTTTTTCGAAACTCGAAAATGGGCGTCGACACAGGGCGTGCCAGTAATAATATCCCTAGTGTGATGTCCACTGTTCCCAAGATCCCTCACGCGTCTAGGATCCTCAGATTGTTTTTTTCCGCCATACTGGTCGGAAGCATTTTGCGGAGTCCCCTGGCCTTAGCCATACTTTTTCTAAAATATTGATTTATTGACATCCTTCCCCATCCCAACGTCGAACTTCGACACTCGACGCCGGCTGGAGAAGAAATCGACCGTCGGCTGCTGCACGACGGATTTGGGACTCGGAAGGCCTCTGGCCTCGGCCCTGCAAGTAGGGAGAGTGGGGGGTTGGACATACTCTACACTCTTGGTATGTAGGTACACCTTTTACATTTCCTACACTTAACAGCCCGCTGCCTCAAGGTGCGTATGGAGGGTACCCCTTTTCAATTCTGCCCCAAGTGCAATCGCAAATACCCTTGGGTCGACAGGCACGCCACGTGCAACCTCTGCTTGCCGAGGGACCACCCCGAAGCGAACTGCAGAGCGTGTAGTAGGTTTAAACCTAAGACACTTAAGGACCGTTCGACGAAGCGTTGGGCCCACCACGCCAGGCAGGCGGCCATGGCAGCGGAGGGTGCCTTCTGCGATGGCAGCGACGCCATGCTTTCGGACGGCGAGGGCATTACGGCGTCGAAAGACAGCCGAGCGCAGGTCCCCGACCTCGGAAGGTCATCCGACAGGGCGGCTATGGGGAAGACCCCCGGCGACACAGGCGCTTTACACACCACCCACACTAAACACACGAAGTCCAACCGAGACTCGACGACGTCGAGTGCTCGGAAAGAGGCACAAACAGAACGGTCCGAATCGGTGTCCTCTGGGCATTCGAGATCGCCGCATGACTCCAGGCAATCATCCACTCTTGCCAAGAGTGCCTCGCTCCCTAGGCTAACGGAAGTTCGATCGTCGGAAGACGAAGACGACTTCCACCCCCAGGCCGCACTCCAGGAGTCGGAGCCCGCAGACAAGATCAGCACGGCCCCACGTTCAAAGGACAGGGACTCTACCCCCGATCCTCGACGCCAGGCGTCGAAAACCTCCGGAGCCACAAAGGGACAGGGAAAACACTTTTCCACTCACGGGGAGGGGAGAAAACAGCAGAAGAAGCAGCCTCTGCACTCTTCCACACCTGTAAAACACTCCACTCCTCCTAAACAGGCAGACAAGACCAGGTCTGCTGATATTTCAAAGAGCAAATCTACTCAAGATAAATCTCCAAAACTTTCTGAGAGTAATTCCCAGTTCCGAAAAATGGTTCAGTGATGACATAGATAGGGTCATGTCAAGGATGTCTTCCTTGGCAGACTTTTACGATAAAAATCCAGACCATTTCATTTCATATGATCCACAAGGGGCTACACCCTCAGGCTCTAATGATCCTATCCCTCCGAATAAGAAGCCCCGGTTTGGGACACCGATGAGGTCTACAGACCCCTTCGAGGTACAACCATACTCACGACCATAATCACTATATCAAGGAGAGACTTCCTTTGGTGAGGACCAAGATTTTGGCATGGTAGAAGATCAAACCGGGGCGGGCTACTATGGGGACGATGAGGACCAAGAAGAGGAGGAGGAAGAAGACCCCGAAACCTACAGAGTAGATTCCCCGGTAGAAAAGGAAGCCCCGGTTACCGACTCCCCTGTCGATAACCAACCTCTCCTGAACAAGGTTCTCGCACGTGCAGCAGAACATTTCCATATTGACACCCACGGTGTCCAGGAGGAGAGGGATTTCGCCGAGGAGTTAGTAGGAGAAAGGAGGCCTGTTGCCCAGACCATCCCTATCCTCAAGTCTATTCAGCGAAGAATAGACCCGTCCCTGGTGAACCCGAACCTCACCAGAGCAGTCAATCCCAGAGTTGAAAAACTTTTCAGGGCAGCCCAGTCTGACCCTTTCTATATAAGAGGACTTCTGAAGCCAGACTCCCTAGTTGTCACTAACACTCGTAAGAGGGCTGGAACACCCTTGTCATCGTCCAAAGCTCCTCCAGACAAGGAGAGCAAAAAAACTATATGGTTTCGGCAGGAAAGTAGCCTCAACGTCCGCCTATCAGGCAAGGATTACAAACTCCACCACCCTGTTGGCCAGCTACAACTGCCATCAGTGGGAAGAAGTCGCGGCACTCATAGCCTCTGCTCCGGAACCCTTAAAGGGCCAGTTAGCTCGGATTTCCGCAGAGGGTAGAGCCGTGTCTGGTTGCATTTTAAAAGCAACCTTTGACGCCGCGGATAACGCAGGCAGATTGATAGCAGAAGGTACTGTTATCAAGAGACATGCGTGGTTACGGCAGTCTGGTTTTAAGGCAGAAACCCAGGTATCATTGTTGGACAAACCGGTGGAAGCCGATCTGTTTGGTAAGGCGGTCGAGGACGCACTGAAGAATGCCAAGGACGAATATGAGACACTCCAGTCCCTTGGCCAGTTAACCAATAAACCCCCTAACCAGAGAGGGAATAGTAATTTTCGTCGCCCACGCGGCCAAAATTCCCAGAGAGGATCTAACTATTCCCAGGGGCAGGGTACACAGTGGAACAACAGCCAACAGTCTACCCAGGGTTACGGCAGGGATAATAGGAGAGGATGTGGAAAAGGCAGAGGCAGCCCCAGCAAAGGAGGCGGCACGCCTCCACCAAAACAGTGACGCTCAGTTTAGGGTCCCTTCTCACGCAACCCCAGTAGGGGGACGCATTTCCAACTTCACCCAGGCTTGGGAAGGGATCACATCAGACAGATTGGTGCTGTCAACAGTATCCACAGGGTACTGTATAGAACTACTGCAGCGTTCCCGGAACCATCCTCCACGACAAAGAGTACACTCTTTAGAACATCAGAAGATTCTCCTCGAGGAGATCGCCATTCTGCTAGAAAAGGACGCAATAGAACTCGTCCCGGGACACCAGGTAAACAAGGGTATTTATTCAACGTACTTCCTTGTGCCAAAAAAAGATTTGACAATGCGCCCAGTATTGGACTTACGGCCTGCCAACAAGTATGACAAGCCCCAAAAGTTTCGTATGACTACGCTACAAGAGGTAATCCCCCACCTAAAAAAGGGGGATTACATGGCAACCTTGGATATGAAAGATGCCTATTTTCATATTTCCATGTTCCCAGCGCACAGAAGGTACTTGCGCTTCAAGGTGGACAGTCGGCACTACCAATTCAAGGTACTGCCGTTCGGGATAGCTTCGGCACCAAGGGTATTCACCAAGGTACTGGCGGTGGCGGCTGCACACCTACGCAGGGAGGCAATCCCGGTGTACCCTTATCTGGACGACTGGCTCATAACGGGGGAAACCCCAGTAATTTGCAGGACAAACATTCAAAGGACTATCGACCTCCTCCACGAATTAGGCTTCTCAATCAACGAGAAAAAGTCAAGCCTGGTGCCAAGCACCTCCAAACAGTTCATAGGAGCAATCCTAGATACTCAAGAGGGGTTGACCTTTCCTTCAGAGGAAAGAATTCGGAATATACTACTGCAAATTCCGCAATATCAGTCCGGTCACCAAATAACGGTACGCAAAGCAATGCGTTTACTAGGCATGATGGCGTCATGTATTTACCTGGTCCCCCACGCGTGCCTGCGCATGCGTCCCATGCAGGAATGGTTGGCGAAACAGTGGTCTCAGGCAAGTGGTCAGTGGGACGATCTAGTGGTCGTTTCGCCAACACTAGTACAAAGCCTTCACTGGTGGACAAGAGAGAATCTTGCACAGGGAAAACCCTTTTACGATCCTGAAGTACAGGCAGTAGTCACTACTGATGCATGTCTGACGGGGTGGGGAGCTCACCATCTCCACCACACAGCTCAGGGTCTCTGGTCTCCCTCAGTGTCCAAGAACCACATCAACCTGCTAGAGCTTCTGGCAGTATTCAGAGCGCTTCAAGCGTTCGAGCCCCACCTACTAAACCTGTCAGTGAAAATCCAGACGGACAGCACAACAGCCATATTCTACCTGAACAAGCAAGGAGGGACTCTTTCGCCAAATCTGTCCAAGCTTGCCCAAAAAATCTGGATATGGGCACTCAGACGGAACATCTTCCTGTCATCACAACATGTTCCAGGGGAGCTCAATTCCCTAGCGGATGCTCTGAGCAGAGACTCCCTCCCAGAGGAACACAAATGGGTTCTACACAGAGAGGTCGTAGAAAATATTTTCTCTCATTGGGGTTTCCCCACTATAGACTTATTCGCCACAAGTGAAAACAGACAATGCCCAGGATTTGCATCCAGGTTCCCCCAACCAGACTCCCAGGGATGTTTGCGTACGCTTTTCCACCAACTCCTCTCATCAGGAAGGTGGTGACAAGATGAACAGAGAGTCGATGACGCTCGTCCTAGTTGCTCCCATGTGGGCAAGACAACCGTGGTTCCCACACCTACGCAAGATGGCGGTGTGCGAGCCCATCAAACTTCCAGCCTGGTACAACCTACTGTCCCAGCACCAAGGTCAAACAGTGCATCAGCAACCCAACTCAATGAACCTGCAGCATGGCTCCTGAGGTCATAGAGTTTGGACATCCTAAAGGAATCTAGGAAATCAAACACAAGGCACTGTTACTTTGACAAGTGGAAGAGATTCGTTATCTGGTGCCAGAGTAGACAAATCAACCCAGTTGATTGCACTCCTTCCACTATTGTTACATACATGCTCCACCTGCTAGACGCAGGATTGGTTTTTAACTCACTGAAAGTACACCTGGCAGCCCTGTCGGCATACACCACTTCCCATAGCAAGGTCTCGTGGTGGAAAGTACCAGTAGTTAAAGCCTTCATGGAAGGAGTAAAGAGACTTCACCCTCCTATTTCAAACCCACCACAGGGTGGGACCTTAATGTGGTGCTATCTAAGCTCATGGGACCCCCTTTCGAGCCCATGCATAAAAGCAGTCTCAAACACCTGACTTATAAAACGGCCTTCTTAGTAGCTATTACTTCTATAAGAAGGGTCAGTGAAATTCAGGCTCTGTCAGTGCAGGATCCCTTCTTTACGGTCCATAAAGACAAACTGGTTTTACGCACACACCCTAGGTTCTCACCTAAGTTTATATCTAAATTCCACGTAAACCAGTCCATCGAGCTTCCGGCTTTCTTCCAGGACCCTCAAAGCTCGGTTGAGGTGAAACTACACCCCCTAGATGTGCGTAGGGCGGTCCTCTACTATGTAAATAAAACCAGACCGCTAAGGAAAACAGATCAACTGTTTGTCTCCGTAGCTACAGGCAGAGAGGGGGATCGCGTCTCTAAAGGTGCCATCTCGAAGTGGATTATTAACTGTATCCAGCTGTGTTACTCACTCTCTGAAAGAACTCTGCCTTTCACGCCAAGAGCCCATTCTACTAGAGACATTGGGGCCACTCTGGCTTTCATTGCAAATGTACCCCTTGACACCATTTGCAAAGCAGCTACTTGGAGCTCTATTCACACTTTTACTCAGCATTACTGCATTGACGCCCATTCCAAGGCAGATACACAAGTGGGACAAGCGGTTCTAAGACATTTATTTGCTCATGACCCTTCTCACATCCCACCTCCTTCTTCAGGTACTGCTCGCTAATCTATGCACAGCATGTGATCTAAGCAGATTCCACAGGCCTCAGAAGGGATACATTAATCACCGTAATCGTATTTCTGATGCTTGTATCTGCTTAGATTCACATGCGACCCACCCTTCCTCCCCTCTGAGAGAAGGCGCATGTTTGCTTGTAGTCTTACCTTTCTATCTATCTGCTTGGATTATCTGTACTCACGCTACTCCTCATGTTACCTCATGTCAGAAAAAATACAATCTGAGGATCCTAGACACGTGAGGGATCTTGGGTACAGTGGACGTCACACTAGGGATAGTATTACTGGCACGCCCTGTGTCGACGCCCATTTTCGAGTTTCGAAAAATAAACTGTAATACTCCGCAGCTTCCACTAGATGTCGGCCTATGCACAGCATGTGAATCTAAGCAGATACAAGCATCAGAAATACGATTATGGTGAGTAATGTATCCCATATTTGTGGAGCTTGTGGATCTGCCTAGATCACATGCTCTGCATAGTCTGACATATAGTGGAAGTAGCAGAGAATTAAACTATTTTATTTCCAAACAGGAAAACGGACATTGACAGAGCGTGTTTAGTAATACTATCCCTAGTGTGACGTGTACTGTACCCATGGTCCTTAACGCGTCGAGGTCCCTCTTATTGTTTTTTTCTGCCATTGAAGTGGTGGCAAATGCAGAGTTCTCTTCCAGGCAGATGCCTTTGATTAACTAAAGTTTTACTTGTAGACTTTCTTTCCGTTCTCCCTGCCACATCACCGCTTGACTGGTCAACGGCTCCTGACGAACACCACCACCACCATCATCATCATCATCATCATCATCGACGACTGACTGATCGATGACCAGACACGGCCTTCACAGGCCTCTTTGGGCTTTTGCCCATTACAGTAGGGACAGAGGGGGGAGGTACTTCATTCTGACCTCTTTTTAGAGAATGCTTATTCCATCATCCCCTTTCTTCTTTTCTCGCCAATCTGCCCTTTTAAAATATAATGGAAAAAAAAACCTTTAAAATGTACCCCTCTTGCCACCGAAAATTCCTGTGGAAGGACACTCGGAGCGTGCAACCACTCTTCCGAGGGATCACACCGAAAAGAATTGGAAATCCTGTAAACTGCTTCGGCCTAGAACCCTAAAGGATCGGCGTACCAAACGGTGGGACGCTCACACCATGCAGGCCGAGGCCTCCATTGACGTGACAGAAGACTCCAGCGAGGACAGTATCGGGGTCATGAGTGACACCGAGGGAGAGAGGGGTTCCTCAGAACCCCAAGTGCGAACCACCGACTCCAAGAAGCAGGCCAGCGGTTCTGTGATGGAGAAGACACCCAGCGCCCAAGGCACACACAAGCACAAACACACTAAGGACATACCCCATGACCAACTCTACACAGTACCAACTAGCTTCAAGGCCCATGCGATGTCTGGGGATAAAGCCTCAGGTTCTTCACTTTCCTCTGGGCCATCGCTCACACTTTCGTCCCCAACACCAGTTTCCTGACACTGCACATAAAAAGCCCTCCTTTCGCGCGCCGAGAAACGGGTGGCGAAAGGCCTTTCGGCATCCCCCAAGAAAACGGCGAAAATGCAAGAACGAATTAAGAAACATGCTATTGCTTCTCTGCCTAAGGCGAGGTCGCCGAGTGTTAGGGAGAATTCTCTGTTTAGGCTGAATTTCCTAACCTAGTGAGTCCCCCAGCAGCTTTGCTGGATTTTTTGGGGTTTATTTTTTTCTCCTGCCAAGAGTGAGACTCTCTTACCCTCACTCTTGGACATGATTTGAGTGTGTTTCTTTGAATCTAGATGTGTTTATTAGGCTATGGGGTCTTTTACTCCATAGGGTTTCATGTGTTTTGGTGATGTGTGTTACACAGCATCCTCCGTGCAGTAACACAGGGGTGTCATAGTGACCCCCCAGTATAGACTCCATACCCTGGGACTGACTACTGTCTCCCAGGGCATGTAAAGTCACCATTGACTTTACTAGTCTTAAATTCTGAACAGAACCAGTACAAACCATCATATTGTGGACGTACTGGCTGGGCCAATTCGATTGCCCCAGGGTCTGTTAGTCGAGGGGGCACGTCTCCGTCCCCCCTGATCGAGTTTTGGCTGGTGGCAGTGGATACTACTTTTTATATTCAACCGCGAATATTTTCCTATGGGATTTCCCATTGTTTTAGGCTACTTATTGAATTATTTACGGTAGCCTCGAACATACCGCCGGTTTATTTAATTAATATTAATTCTCCGGTTGGTATTTTTTGCCAAAACTTGATTCTAAAATGGCGTTTGTGTTCTCTTCTGTGACTCCAACCCAAGTCGAGCCCTTTGTTCCACTTTTTGGCGGGCTTCTCCACAGAAGCCCTCCAAAGAGGTGCCACTATGTATGGGGTACTTAGGAGGGGTGGAGGGGAATTTAGGCACCCTGGACTGAGTTGCCTAGGCAACTCAAGTCGCACTCCGTCCTGATTGGCCCAAGTGGTGAGCCGGCCGGCTCACCACTTAGCATGTTTGAGTGACAGCTAGGCTGAGTGAATGGGGGTTTGCTGCATAAAAGCAGGGCTTTGGGGACTGGAACCTCAGAAGTCGCCACAGGACCTAAGAATCCGACGAGGGAGAAGCTGAGCCGACCTGCCACGACACCACGACCATTGGAGCCCTGCTGGACTGTCTCACCACTTTCTCCCAACGACAGAGGAGATATCCCGCCGGAGAGTCTTCTTCCTTTGACTGGTGGGGATAACCAGTTTCACCGTCTTTTCGCTTTCCCGACATATCTCGTGGCCGCCTTGCCCGTGCTAAGCACCCCGGCAACCGGGATACCACGTTTTACCACGACCGCGAGACAAAGGTACTACCTTTTACCGGAAAACTCTGTGGCTGGTTTCTGCCCTGGTAGTGCAACGACCTTCATCTTTCCTCCACGTCGAGATCTTCTCTTCCCCTGGACGACGACGCAACTTGCAACCACTACCAGGAACAACTGCCACCGCTGGAGGATCCTTCCCACTTAAGGTACCGTGTGCCCCCTGGCTTCCCTTGCAACCGACTGTACTGGGTAGATTTAGCCCCCGGCTTTCGAACCTGGGTTAGCCTGGGACACCTTGGCTAAACTTTTCTAAGCCTCTCTAAGCTCTTTTCTGAACCCTCTGCAAGACTTTCTAAGCCTAGTGTAACTGTGTGACCTTGGGCGCATTTGTGCTCAGCTCTCTCTAAGAGTGGGCCCAGCCTTTGGACTTTGGCTCACCAGTGACTTTTTGCTCTCTGCCTTGCTAATAGTGTTCCTGAATCGTAGAGTGGTGTAACCCTTCATATTCTGTCTTTTCCCTCCCTTTTTCACAACCTTAGTAGAGTGCAATCTAGTTAAGCACTCCCCTCTGTATGAAAATAAGTGGTGTCTTACTGTGATTTTCTAATAAGGAAAAAGGGGTGTATATATCATAATAGTAACTGTGTTTAGAATATTTTACAATAAGAGTGCTGGAGTGTTTCAACTGTATGTTTTTAAATAAATAATTATATACTTTGATACCAAAGCTCTGGTCAGTGTTTGCTTGTATTATTGTATCGGCGTGCCTATTGAGTATACTTTGCATACTGCCTAACTCTTCTTGAGGGAAGTCTGACTGCTCAGCCACAGCTACCAGGTAAATCTGGGTGGTACAGACTGCTACCAAGTGGGTTTACTGCTAACACCTGTAGTCTTAAATCTTTTGCAGTGGTCCCTAAGGGAACTGCACAGGTTTCTGCCTAACACCGAAAAATCTCATTTTTCAAAGCCCTTGGCCCCAAAAGACACGCAAACAGGGTTTTCCATCCCCTTGAACACCCTCTCAGGTGCCATTCACCACAGGGATGCCACTCCCTCCCAGGCACCCCTGTCAAGGATGTCATTCCCTCCTAGGCCACACCTGTCATGTCAGGTTTCCCACCCACATGTGACTATAGACCTGAAAAATTCAATACGATCATAAGGAGAATGCCTTGTTTCATAGACTTCATGGACAGACATCCTGACCAATGAACAATTCTTAAAGATGCCTCAGCACTGCCACCCAGTGTCAATAAGTATTGTCTTGAGCCACAGCCTAGCACCTCGGCTCTAGGCACTACTGCCTTGACGTTCCAAGACACTTCTCAGACATACCAAGACCCCTCTCAGACAAACCAAGACCCCTCTCAGGACTCGTATTATGATGAGACCAAACAGACCCAGGGTCTCCGGGGGACCTTTATGGCCAAGACAAGTATTATGACGACATTTACGTGATTCAGTCGCCAGACCACCAGGACCAGCCAGTAGCAGATCTGCTTATTGACAATCAACTCCAGTACAATGAACTGCTACTAAAGGTGGCACAGCATTTTAATGTTGACAAGGACTTTGTGGAAGATATTCTGGTTGACAAAAGGTCCGCCACCCAGTTTATACCACTCCTGCAGTCTGTCCAGAGACTTTTCCAACCATCCCTACTATCGCCTAGTCTCACGAGGGCGGTGAACTCTAGAATAGAGCAGGTATTCAGGCCCGCGCCCACAGACCCACTGTATATCAGGGGTCAGCTCAAGCCAGATTCCCTAGTGGTCACCACCACCAGGAAAAGGGCGGGTACCCCCTGGCATCGGCAGAAGCCCCGCCAGACAAGGAGAGCAAAAAGATATATACTTTTGGGAGAAAGGTCACCTCTTCTGCAGCATACCAGACCAGAATGGCTAACAACACTACGTTGTTAGCTAGTTATGGCTGCCACAAATGGGATGATCTGTAACGCCAAATAGAAGCCGTCCCAGAACCACTAAAGGCTTGATTACTGAAAGCTATCTCAGAAAGCAAGCAGATAACTGCATCCTAAAGAATAACCTTCATGCAGCAGAAAATGCAGGACGCATTATAGCAGAAGGAATGCTCATCAAGCACCATGCTTGGTTTAGACAGTCATTGTTCAAGCTAGAGACTCAAGCAACCCTCTTAAACAGGTCAGTGGATCCAAATGTGTTATTCGGCAAAGCCGTAGAAGACGTCCTCAAGCGTGCCAAGGAGGAGTATGACACTCTTAAATCCCTTGGACAGTTGAAAACCCTATTCCCAACGGGGCTGCCCAAACTCTAGGAGATTTTGAGGCCAGGGTGCGCAACGTTCCTCAGGCTACTCAAAGCGGACAGTCCTCATCTTGGGGTCAGTCACAAGGCCAAGGTTCCGTGTCCAATTTTCAAAGAGGAAATAAAACTGGCAGAGGAAGGGGCAGACTCTAAACATTAGAAGGACTGTTTTTTTTGGGGGAAAATGAGGGCAGGACCGGACCCCTCACAAAACACTGTAATTTACAAAAAGGTCCTGTTATCTCTCAAACTCCCCTTGAAATGAGTCAAATACTCAAAAAACCACCATGAGGACTGCTTCAGCTGGTCAAGATCCAAAATACCATGGTATGCTCATTATTTAGAAAATATATATATTTTATTTTATTACATCAAATTACATAACACCTTAAAAATGCATAATACCACAAGTACATATGCAAACTTTTTTTTAAAAAAAATTACAAAGAAAAAAAGGGGAAAAGAAGAACAGAAAAAAGAGGAAAAATAAACCTCGATTTTGAATCAAAATACCAAATGAATAACACAACAATCAACAAATTATTACACTCAACTGATATTTGAAAATAGAAAAAACAGAATGAATTCCTTTTTAAAAAAACATTAAGATACCACTATACAAATCAAATGATACAACCTACGTGACTAGCAAAACATAGCGAATGCAACGTCTGATGTCTAGTACAGAATCCTTTACTTAATTTGTAGGATCCCTTAGTATCCATAAGTAGCTGAAAAGCTTTTAGTGCTCTATTTGTTCTGCGTCAACAATCACATAGTTTCATTGTCCCAACATGTTTCTTTCCCAAAATCTATGAGTCTTGTGTAGGGAAATTCTTCAGGGGACTTCTTCAATACTTGTTTAATTTATCATTTAACAGACTTGTTTAGTGTATGTTATAAAAACTTGGTTAGACCGGTGTGGCAGCCCTCATGCGGTTGCTTCCTGTTAGAAACTAACAGTGGCCTAAAGGGGAGAAAAACAACGCAATAAATAGTTGTATTGTTCTGTAATCAAGTATCAAAACAATCATCCCACTCTGAGTATGTAATTCCCTAGGTGGGGCTTACCGCTCTACAATCTTAATTATTGGCAGGGGTGGTAGAACACGCTTCTTTTTAGTAGAACGCTTGTTCCCTACAGGGTGGAAGGAAAACAACACATTTTCAGTGTACACTCCGAGCGACAGACTGACTCTAAAAGAGGTTTAAATGACATTATTCTTTCTATCCGATTTCACACAGTCTTTCTCAAAGAAGAAACTAATGCGAGAAAGGGGCTGTTTGGTGTCATAGCCTAGAACTCCGCTCTTTTAAAATTTTAGAAGGGAAGTAATTGCACATGATTATCTGCAACAACTAGTGGCTATCTTCCTAATGCTAACCCAACTGAAACAAACAAAGCTAGCGTTACTCTAGCTACTCTAAATTACAAAGAGGCCATACTCCAGGCCAAAAGAGATGAGTATACCAAACGCATTGAACTAGCTCAATCAAAAACCAAAGAGTTATTTAGAATCTTAAAGGAACTGGAGTCTCCTGCCACTCCCCCTGACACCTGTTCCAAAGACAGTACCTAGTGTACTAACATTCAAAAGGCCCTCCTCTGCAAAATCACCACTTTCCAAACTAAAATCAATGACAAAAAAACCAGCCTGCAGACTAGTCTGCAGCAAAAAATCTGTCAGGTCAGCAGTAACACTAATCTCGATACCCTAAAACCATTTCGCTTCTCACCCTTATCCACCACTGAAGTTGAGCATATCATCAACAACCTCAAACCTTCTAACTGTCAGGGTGACCTATGTCCTGCCGCCATTATTAAGGAGGCTTCGCACAGTCTAGCACCTTTCATTACCACGCTCATAAATTCATCATTCAGCTCTGGGACTGTCCCTGACAATCTAAAGGATGCCTGGGTCATTCCCCTCCTTAAAAAAACCCACCTTGGATGCTAACATACCCACTAACTAAAGGCCCATCACCACGGTCCCTTTCTTCTTAAAAATTCTTGATTGTGCAGCATACTTTCAGATCCAAGATTACCTGGAAACTAATCTCCTGGGACTGAGACAATCCAGTTTCCCCCCTCAGTGTGGTATGGAAACTGCCCTCCTAGATCTTAAAACGCAGATTGAAGATCTAAAAGATAAGGGCAAGCTAGCCCAATTACTACTTTTAGATCTCTCTGCAGCCTTCGACTTAATAAATCACCAAATCCTCTGCCGTCACCTTAAAACTGCCACCCACTTCTCAGACAAAGCCACGGCTTGGATCACCTCCTTTCTGGAAAAAAGATCCATGAGTCTTCTCCCCTACTGCCACTGCCGATCCCGCGCCAGTCACCTGCGGGGTTCCACAAGGATCGTGTGTTTCCCCGCCACTTTATAATGTGTTTACGAAACCACTCTTTGACATATTGGACTATCTGGGTGTCACGCATACCAATTACGCTGATGACACCCAGATAATCATCCCTATGACAGGTGACCACAAAACTGACACTTTAGCCATCAACTCCATTTACCAAGTCATCCAGGCTCGGATGGCGCAGCATGAACTGTGCTTGAACGATGAAAAGACGGAGATTCTCATCTTAGGCTCTCACCAAACACTTACTAAATTAGACCCGTCCTTCAAATCCTTCACAATTGATGGCAATACCATCAAAGTGGCCAAAGATACAAAAACGCTTGGTATCTATATCGACTCCACTCTATCACTCTCTAGACAAATTAACGCAGTCTCCTCTGCTGCATCATATACATGCAAGCTCATTACGGCATGTCAACCGTTCCTTTCACCAGCCAACTGCACCACATTAGCCAGGTCCTTGGTCCTGTCTAAGATTGACTATTGCAACGCCCTCTATCTCGGCTCTAACCAATGCAACATTAACAAACTACAGATCATCAAAAATGATGCCATTAGATAGAGCGGCACTAAACATCCCCAGGAACCTCCACATCTCAGACTCTAGACGGAGTCTCCGCTGTCTCTCTGTTTCCCAAAGAGTTTCACTTAAAGCGCCATCGCTAACACACAAAAGCCTCACAAACCAAGCACCCAGTTATTTGGCCAGTAGATTTTCTTTACACACTTCAAGACCACTCAGAAGTGCTCAAACCAACTGCCTTTCCATTCCCCGCTTCAACCTCCATAGATCAGGCGAGAGTAGCTTCCCAGTCTTGGCTGTGAAACTATGGAACTCATTACCCAATCCACTCAGAGCGGAACCATTCTTCTTGGCCTTCAAGAGCAAAGCCAAAGCTCGGCTGTCAGCCCAAGACCAGCCTTGGTTCTTAGCGCCCACTGTCACTCAGACTTGCTACATCAGCGCCAACCTGTAAGATGCCTTTCCTGATTGTTAATATGTATAGAACTTGTATATTATCCTAAATGATCCTTTTATTGCACTGCTTGTATTCCCTCCTTTATGTATTCTGTTGTATGTACCCTGTATCATGCCTGTAACCTAAGTGATGCGCCTGGATGCCCTTGGGCCTGGTGCGCTTTATAAATAAAATAAATACAAATAATGCTCTCCCACACAATGATGTATTCCATTCAGATTCAACCCACATAGGGCAATTAACCCCGTGAACTACAGAATGTTGTGTACAAGAAAATAGGGTTCTTACCGTTCTGAGCACGGCAACCGTTTAACTCATGGGTGCGTGGGAGAACGTTTAAAATGTCAAAGTTGCCGCACAGCTGTGGAAGTATTAAACGTTTCCTTTCCGCGCTAACGTCGGAGAGACGTTGGAATTCTTTCCAGATGCTCTCTCTAAAAAAACAGACACGGGTCTAAGCTGTTTTCCTTTTTCCTCTTGGGGTCTACAGTGTCACATAAGCACAATTTTAGCCAGCTACGAAACAAATGCAATTTGTTAGTGGTTGAGAGACAAACTTCTAAACACTCAGTGGCTGGAGGTTTTCTCTTCCGAACATAATGTTTAGATTGGGCTTGCTCACAATGTACAGACATAAGTGCATGCTCTTACACGGTCCCGCAATCTAAACTTATTATTGAATTCTGCCTTACAACTGCTTACCAGTCCGTCAGGAACAGTTTTCTCAGGCTGCTGTGCTCGCGGTCAGATGTTTGAAATCGCTTTACGGGTGCGTGATTGCGTCGCATTTAACACGGCATTCCGGAAGTGAAAACTATTGGCTGTCATTTGTAACACCACTAGACCGTTTAATTGGGTTGCCAAAGTAGAAGCTCCACTCTGCCAAGATAGACACGAAGGGCGTCCTAAAACTGGGACAATCCCACCCTAATCACAATCCATGTGCATTGGGCACTTCATTTCGAGCCGAAGCTTGAAAGGTTAGCAATATGCCACTGTTGAATACTTCTTATTAAGATTATATTTTTATTCTTGAATTATTCGATTTTTACAATGTTTGCGATTTCGCCTGGCAATAACAGTGGATGGCTCAGCTCTACTCAGTCCAATATATAATTCAAGTATAGAACAAAGACTTTTAGATTGAAATTACATGGGTAATGACACTTGAAAAAAACATTTATACCTCAACTGATGGCATAACTTCAATATAGATGTCTCTATAAAAATCCTCATTTTCTCATGTTCCTAAAAGGCAATTTAAAACTTGTCCATTGCCCCTTTTAAAGTAAATTCCAATCTATTGATTCATTCAGACCTGTCTCGACCGAGTTATAAAGATAAATTAATCTTTGTTCTTGGTTGAATAATTATTTCTTGTTAGCTGTCGTATCTGCCGTTGTATTAAGCTGTAAGATTATGCTCCACGTGAGTGACTCTGGTGTGTGTTCCATTGCCAACAAGCGTAGAGTTCTGCTGCATGGTTACGTTTTTATTCAGTTCGCTATTCAATAGGTATTGGTTTGTCTTACAGTTCAATTTCATTCAGACCGTTGTTTAATATTTATTTGTTTCACTTTAATTGAAATGCCCTGCACTCTTAGACTTTAGAAAACGTTATTTTCAAGATACGTGACCAATCCGATACAACGTTTTCCTTACTCTGCAACATTCAACAATGAAATTGACTTTGAACCGCAGACCTTCGAAAACGCTCTTCTTAAGATGCGCAGCCACTCGGATACAAAGTATTCTGTAACAATGACGGTGTTCAATCATTCGCGCACTGGGTTTCTCATCTGGTAGAAACTCACTGGTCTTTGCAATAGTTCTTCCAGTAGCACAAACCACACAAACCCCCACTTCCGTTGTCAGGGGTCCAATTCCTGCCCCTTAGGCACTCCTGTGTCTGCTCATTGACACAGGCAACAAGCACTTCTGGTGAAAAGGAAAGGTACAGCCTCTCTGCACGTCTCTTCTCTGCCTGCAGGCTGTAGCATGGAGCCCCAGCTGCCATGCCACGCTTTCTCAGACCACTTCTCTTTGCAGTCTCCAGCGTCTCGGCATGCAGAACACAGAGGCCCATCCCACTGCAGTTCCCTCTAGTCGCTTGCTTTTCTTCCAACAAGGTTCCCTGCTGGTCCCACGGGCCTCCCTGCTGCTCCTCTCTGTGTTGCCTTTCCCTCCTCCTTTTCTACATCTGCAACCCTCTAACAGGTTGCAAGTGTGCTTTCTCAATTAGTGTTACCTGACCATGATTAAGGCGACAAGCCTGACCTTCACAACACATTACAGGCATCTTCTTCGTCTCAGTACCAAAGTGGGAAAATGGTATAGTGTTCATTAATCTTAGCAGCCTCTTCCTCTTCTCAGTACTGTCAAGTGTCACAAGAGGGCAAATGAAGGGAGCTGACTTACAATAACCCATAAAGGTTGGGGTGGGTTAGGTTGGTCGTTAATAGTAAAAGGGGGATACCATGTCCCGCCTGAGGGCACCCCACTCCCAATCCTCATGGACCCGCCACCCAGGCTATCCTGCCTCGCTTCTCCGCCCCCAGGGCTAGTATCCAAAGCGATGGCCTTTCTCTGGCCACCTGCGTAGAGGACCCAAGGGGAGTAGGAGTGAAAATACCCTCAGGTTTCTCACAGAAGCAACAGCATTTCCCATAGCTGGACAACGAATGCACCTTTTATAACAAATAAAGTGGTACATACTGTTTACATCATTGCTGTTTGCGCAATTGTTCAAAATTCCCAACACTCTGTAAAATTGAGCAATGGATGAGGCGTTACAGCACAATATTACCTTTGTGGGTGTGGTTTAGGCTATGGTTCTTGCTAGCTTACGTTTATGGTAATTTAAAATGTCTGCTGCAGAGTCTTTTGGTTGCGGTTGTGAGAAGACTTTACAGTTTTTGCTCCTGTACCTGTGAGGACCTGCTTCCTGTCCTCTTTTTGTTTCAACTGGTGCCTTTAAAATACCCAGAAAACCGCAGAGCGGCCGCGGAGTCTGCTGCAGAGTCTTTTGGTTGCGGTTGTGAGAAGACTCTACAGTTTTTGCTCCTGTACCTGTGAGGACCTGCTTCCTGTCCTCTTTTTGTTTCAACTGGTGCCTTTAAAATACCCAGAAAGCCACAGAGCGGCCGTGGCATCTGCTGCAGAGTCTTTTGGTTGCGGTTGTGAGAAGACTCTACAGTTTTTGCTCCTGTACCTGTGAGGACCTGCTTCCTGTCCTCTTTTTGTTTCAACTGGTGCCTTTAAAATACCCAGAAAACCGCAGAGCGGCCGCGGAGTCTGCTGCAGAGTCTTTTGGTTGCGGTTGTGAGAAGACTCTACAGTTTTTGCTCCTGTACCTGTGAGGACCTGCTTCCTGTCCTCTTTTTGTTTCAACTGGTGCCTTTAAAATACCCAGAAAGCCACAGAGCGGCCGCGGCATCTGCTGCAGAGTCTTTTGGTTGCGGTTGTGAGAAGACTCTACAGTTTTTGCTCCTGTACCTGTGAGGACCTGCTTCCTGTCCTCTTTTTGTTTCAACTGGTGCCTTTAAAATACCCAGAAAGCCGCGGAGCGGCCGCAGAGTCTGCTGCAGAGTCTTTTGGTCTTTAGGCTCTGCAGGCTCAGCGGCGCCCCCCAACACCTCCCTCCCGGCTCGTTGGATTCCAGATTGACTGCTTCTTATCACTAGCTGACTGCATTGCATTGTTGGCTGCAACTCCTCGATATTCCTGGGTGAGAGACACTCCCCTTCCCCCCCCCCTGGGGGTAACTCCCCCTTCTGGACTCCGAGATAACCCACAAAGCCCCCTCTCTCTCTCTCTCTCTCCCTCTCTCTCCCCTCCCTCCTCTCCCTCCTCTCTGATCTCTCTTCACCCCTTCAGAAGTTAAGTTCTCATTCAACATTGGCACGGACCGCCACACTCAACCTCTTCACTACTTGTGATCTTCGCGGATTTTCTACATTGCTTTGGGCTCTCTGGACTCCATCCCCCCTCTGTCCGCGCTCCCCCGACCCGGCGTTTCAGCCTGATGGTTCTTGGCGGCCGCGGCCTCGCAGGTCCTTCCACGTTTGTTCGCCTGCGGATCCGGATTCTTCTGTCTGCGCGGCTCCTGCGCGGCGCTTCAGCTTGCTCGCTTCTGGCGCCCGCAGCATTGCTGCTTTGTCGCATCCCCTCGACAGTTCATCTGATCCCTTTCCGCGTCTGCCCGCGCTGCTCCAGTTCAGTGCTCCAGCGTGGGGACTCCTGGCACCCGCAGCCTCACGGCTACTCCCCGCGTCTGACTCCATGCTGGTGGGGCTCCAAAGAAAACAGCGAACCCGCGCCAGCACTGCGTCAGCTCAGCGCTTCAGCTCGGCGTTAATCGGCGGTCATCAACGCCCACAGCCCGACTGCCTCTACGTGCTTCTACGTGTCTGCCCCTAGCAGACAATCAGCCCACGCTCCCCCCTCACTGCCACGGACCAGAACCTGACTTTCCACCTACAATTCCAGCCAACATCGACACAAAAACGTTTTAAGCTAAACTTCTTTTAATTTAAAAAAAAAAAGAAAAAAAAGAAAGAAAAAAAAAACTTTTTTTATGGAATAAAAGGAAAGAAATAACAAAAGACTCTCTGCTCTAAAGAATTCATTGGACCACCCCTCTATTGCGGTCTCAAGTCCGAAAAACGCTCCCACCAAGGACACAACAGTCCTGATCCAAAACCCTGAACATCCAACCACCCTCTCCCCCCTGATACCTACCCAAAGGTCTCATCCTGTTGACCTGAAACAGAGAAAACTCAGATCCACACGGCAAAACAAAAAGATGATCTTCATTTTCTTCAACAATAAAGAGAGCAAAAGAATTCCCGACCTAGATACCGAACGTCAGCTTAATTTTAACCATTGTAACAAACTGGGAATATTAAATCCCGATGATGGACTAAATGGGACACTGGGATAGAGCTCATTAACTTGATACGATCACTGATCAGGAGACCGAAAGGGCTCGCCCCTTGGATCCTGAATAGTAGGCCCCTCTCGCTGACCAGGAGAACGAAAGAGTTCGCCCCTTGGATCCTGAACAGTACAACATCTTAACCGTATTTTCAACTACTACAGGAGACCCGAAAGGAATACTTCCTTGGCTCTTCTCACTGAACAGGAGACCGAAAGGGTTCGTCCCTTGGATCCTGAATAGTACAACATTTTAACCATATTTTCAACTACTGCAGAAGACCGAAAGGAACATATCCTTGGCTCTCTTCACTGAACAGGAGACCGAAAGGGTTCGCCCCTTGGATCCTGAACATGACACCATCTAAATTCTACTCTAAACTACTGCTCGGAGACCAAAAGGAACCCATTCTTGGAGCCCAAAGCACTCTGACCTCACCAGTAATCAGAGGACTGAAAGGGCTCGCCTACTAGAACCCAAACTCTACAGAAATAAAACCCTACCTGCAAAAACGCATAGGAAACCGAAAGGATAAGCTCCTTGGATCCTAGTTGAACACACAGTGACTCAATAACGATGACAACAATCCGTACCACTAAACAACACTCCATTCAACGTCCAAAAACAAGACAAACAACTAAACTAGCGACCGCTAGTACCATGGAGCAAGACTTATTACAGCTAACAATGGAGCAATCCTTTAAGAAAGCATCAATCCACAAAGGAAACCAAAAAGCTTTGGCACTGGACCCTCAATCCAAACAAGAATCTCAGTCCATCATAGAACACAAGCCAGAAAATGACAACTCCACTCAGGAAACTCTCCGACTAGCACTTGCGACACAAATTACAGCAGTTAATCACCAACTCAACTCACCTGAGCTGCTACCTCTAGAAATCAAAGCACAAGTCCACAATTCATGTTTTGAAACCCAACAAGACACTGTACCCGCGGTACCCTTGTGCACCTCGCGACCTCAACTTGAATGTCAAGAAGACGACCCTTCTGGCGACCCTAACAGAAAAGAGCGATATACAAATCATAATCTCCTCAGTAACTCAAGAAGTCAAGAAGACGACCCTTCTGGTGACCCTAACAGAAAAGAGCGATATACAAATCATAATCTCCTCAGTAACTCGACACAAGATGAACTGCCAAATTCCATAATCAACAATAAAGAGTCTATAAAATCGACAGGTGAACAGATTCAAGCAAGCGCACTAACTGAACAAGCTAATGAAACCAGTGTCATGCCACATGAATCTATCAGTAAACAAAAAGCAAAAGACAAACCTAATCACAACGGTGACAAAGATACCCCACATCACCAACCAATTGAACTGAGACAACTCCCTGAAACCAGCGTCACCTCACATGAAATCATTAACAAACAAAAATCAAAAGCTATACCCAACCACACTGATGGTAAAGACACCCCACAGCACCAAGCAAATCAATTGGGACAAGATTTAAACACCCGATCATCAGTACCAACAACATCTCAACATACGAAAAAAGAAAAAGCAAGACTTGCACGACTCGCGTGGCTTCAGACCCACAACTCCGTCAAATCCACACTTTCAGCGGATCATACAACCTTTAAATCAAGAACTAAAGCAGCAAGATTATCAATGGACATTACTGAAATTGAGTCACTAATGACAACCATAGAAAAAAGAAAAGAAATATTCGGAAATATAACAGAAGCAAACCAAATTCAACTAACATCAACACCGTGCTTTCTCCATGACACTCAAAACAAACCGGTGAAAAGAGAACCGCAATCTGATCTTGATGAAGGGAAAAAGGCCTCAACATGTTTCAACTACGACTCAGACGAATCCTATTACACCCCAGAGCCCACAACTAAGAACCCAAAACCAGGCAATCTTCAACAAAAAAAACGCAAATACAACGCACAATCATGATCACTCTGAAGAAAACGCAAATCCAAGGATTCCTACAACAATGTTAGACTTACAAAATATGCTCATTGCAACACTTTCTCAATCAATGATTCCTTTCCTGAAATTACACGAAGCTATGAAAGACACCATGAAGGATCAAGCAACTCTCCTAGCGCTAATTCACTCGAAACAGATCCATATGGAACATTTTGTCTCGACAGTTGAATCCCGTCTGACAATTGAATCGGAGGAAACACATCGATGGCAACAAAGACTAGCAGAAATGGCAAGGGGCGCCCGCCAAGAGAAAACAAAACTTACAGCAGAACTAGTACAGATGCTCAAAGAACACCATAAGCAACAATCGAACAGACCAAATGACCAACGAACCTCGAGACCTCCTCTTCCAAATCTAGCACAACATCCAACGGAGACAATCTTGAGTGGTACACAGCGGATAACAAAAGAATCGGGCCAAAACATCACCACCCAAAAGCCAGAGACAATCAACTCAAACATTCTAACAGAGAAACCAACTGAAGCCTTCCAGATTTTCACAAAGGAAAAAACAACAAATGATACAAAACCCACACAACAAAAAAACATCAAAAAACGACAAACAGGTTCGCGAGCCTTTCTAAGAACTGTAAATCAGAACACTCAACCTCCCCAATCATCAAAGACCAAAATCACAACCCGTACAATACCACCATCCACCAGTAAACTGAGAGACCAAGACCCCTTAAAGCAGACACATTTTCAAATACCGCAAATGATCCGACCACAATCACCGATTGATGAGGAACTGCTTAACCTAACCACCCACGAAGAACAAGCATCAGAAAACAACCAACATTCCTTACAATCAATAAACCAGGCGGGCATCATAATAATTGATGAATATTCCTCAGTCTATGATCATCAGACAAATAAAAATCAAGATAAAACTACAGAACTCTCTCTAGAAGAAATCTCAGCTATATCGATGGAAAATGACCCAACAGATGAAACAAGAGACGAATCCTATGACCTAGTCTCATCGGTCTCGCTAATAAGAACACCAGAAGATTCCATTGAACAGAGTCGGATCCTCCCAATATTTGTCAATCCATTACGACAGAATGAAGTATGTGAAATTCACATCGAAAATGAAAGCAAAAGACTGGAACCGATAATTCTAAACAGGACCAACTTACTACGTCTCTTTGGTGCAATACCTCGCCTGAATAAACTTACAACAAAAGACATCGATCTCATAACTTTCAAAGATGACCTAAACTTGGATAAGATTGTCATAGAAATATCTGATCCTAAGAATCAAGAGCTCATTTTATCAATGCGAGCCCAACTACACAAACTTGGATTCATATGCTGGGCATCAACATACACAAGGCTCCCCAATAAACCGAAGTATAAAGCGACCACAAAGAGTCAGAGAAAGATCAATGATCAAATAAAATCATACAAGGAAAAGCAGACACCTGATTATACTAGCGATGACAGATGCCTAAGTCACTCGCCACAAACACGCCAGTCACGCAGAAACGATCGACCAAGTAGAAGAAGCTACAACTCTGACACTCCCTTTACAGACACCGCATCGATAGAAGACTCAACACGAACACGCCAACCCCACAGAGATGAACAACCGATCAGAAGAATTTACGAGCCTGAAACCACCTTTGCAGAAATCGTATCGACAGAAGACTCAATGATGACCAACTCATAACAATCAATTAATCCCGGGTTCACGTGGTCACTATGCTCGTGGAACACTAGAGGGAACCTACACCTTTTTACAAATCCATCTACTGAACTAGAACAATATCAAATTATATGCCTTCAAGAAACCTGGCTCAGCGACCCACCGGCATGTGATGGTTTTATCACCTTTCTCAACCCAGCCATCGTTCAAAAACAAGGAAGACCCGCATCTGGGTTACTCACTTTAATCAAGATAAATCCATGCAGTACAGTAACAATCTCTGAGAACATAAACCCTTGGACCCAACTTATTACACTAACCTCCACAAAGATTGACAAAAAAGGAGAAAGTAAAAAGGACTTAATAATCCTAATTCTAAACCTCTACTGGAACCCAGCAGCTATAACAACGGATGCCTTCCTAGATGGAGTGGTCCTCTCAATTGACAAAGCTACAACAAAATATCAGACATTGGAAATAATAATCTGTGGCGACCTGAATATTAAGCTATACAACAAGAATGGCTGTCTTGAAACCAACTCAGAACTCTCCCCAAATGCAAGGAGATGGATAAAAGAAACCACGACACGAAATTTAATACTTCTGAATCATGCAAACACCTCTACACCCTACACTCCAACATGGAGTAGAGGTTCATCCCACGCAATTATTGATTACATATTTCTATCTGAAAGCCTACATCAAACAGTCACAAAAGTACAAACGGTACACACCGACAGGAGTGATCATAACCAACTCACTGTCCACTCTCAACCTTCATCACAACAAAGAGACCCAGCAATATCAAATCTGCTAGAATTAAATGGTACAACATTAAGATTAAGGATCCCACAACCAATCATAGCCACTTTACCGAAAAAATTCCAAGACGCCAACCTGACGGACTCTGCAAAACTTAACTATGAATGGATTTTAGTTCCTTTCCGACAAACCACCAAAAACCGTCTTCATTAAGACCACCATCATTCATATAATCAAGAAATCGCTGAAAGGAAAAAAATCCCTAAATCGAACAATACGACAACTAAAGAAAACCTCAACTGCAGAGAACATTAACCAGATCAAATCTCTGAAACAGAAGTACTCCAATTGGATGAAAGCTCAAAAAAGCGCCATTCAACCAGCAGACGCAGAAAATATATTGAAACTCCACAAGACTCACAATACCAGAGAGCTCTGGAATTTGCTCAACGAAAACCATCAAAAACAACATAAACTCACAGCCAATGTAGCACAAGAAACTTGGATAACTCATTTTGCCAGCATCTACGCATCACGTAGAACAAATCTACAGAACACACTGCCTGCAATAGAACCAACATGGAAAGTACATGCGGAATTCGAAGACTTCATTCAACTGATCAAAAAGCTTAACACCTCCAGAGCACCAGGCCCTGATGGTCTATCTAATGCTATCATTAAACAAGACCCAATTGCCTGGGCGAACTTCTTGTGTCACATCACAACTTTGATCAACACACTACATAGAATACCAAACTCATGGAGATCAGCAATAATTGTACCAATTTACAAGCAAGGACCTAGAGAAGATCCCCAAAACTTCCGTCCGATTGCCCTCCTCGATCCACTAGGAAAATTATTTGCAGCAGTACTACTAAAACAACTAATCACGTGGGCCACAAAAAACAACACATTCTCGACCAGGCAAACGGGTTTTACAGCTAACGTTGGAACAAACCTTAATCTGATACTATTGCAACTAATGAAACATGAAGCTATCAATTCCAACTTTAAAGTATATGCAGCATTCATTGACCTAAAGATGGCCTTCGATGCAATTTCACGCGAAAAACTATGGTAGAAACTTAGAGCATGGAATTGTCCGCCGAACATTCTTGAACCGATTATTCTACTGTACTCAAAAACCACTATAAAAGTAAGACTATCAAAACAAGGAGCCACAACATCCGCCATATCAACAGCAAACGGTCTAAAACAAGGTTGCCCTCTGGCAGCAACACTTTACAATCTGTTCACTGCTGACATCGAAGAGCACCTAACATCCAATAAAACCAACCCTCCAAAAATCAATTTGATTCCAGTTCCGGCTATGGCATATGCAGACGATATCGTCCTACTAGATAAAACACCAACTGGACTACAAACCATGCTGACAGCCCTGAGCCAATATATGGGAACAAACAAATTAACGATTAATACTGGAAAAACTAAGACAATGACCCTCACCAAACCATACGGAAAAAAAATCATACCAACCAAGCTTTATGATCAACGACTCCAAAATTGAAAATGTGACATCCTTTAAATACCTTGGCATCCCAATAAATCAATCGAAAGCAGAAGATCAATGGATAGACAAAATTGACCAAACAGCTCAAACTCTATCAAGGCAAGGCTGTATACTTCACAGAAAATATGGCAAGTTCTCTTTCAAGCCCATTATTGCCTATTACAGAAGTACATCCCAATCTTAACATATGGAACAGAAGCAATGCTGAATGCCCGCAAAATCAACTGGACGAAATATGAATCAATCTTCTGGCGTAAAATCCTCCGACTTCCACAAACATACCCAATGCCAAGAATACGCTATGAAATGGCAACTCAGTCAATCGAATTCTTTGTACAATGGAAAAGATTAGACATTTTCCGCAAAATACTGACAGACGAAAAAACTCCAGCAATCCAAATTCTACGAGCTAAAAAAAACACCTTTAATACCACAATACTTCAAAAATGGAAATCTTCAATGAGAAATGAAATGGAGATCGAAGATATTACAGAAGAACTTCTCACGCTCCGCCCACAACATGCAAAAATGAAACTTCTGCACAATGACTGGATAAAGAACATTCAAAAAAAGAATACCTACAAACAGAATCTCCAATGTACAAATGATAATAGGAAAATCCACGAACCACCAGCCTACTTGCAAATCTTCCCAGACCAAACCATTCGAACAACGTTCTTAAAAGTACGTCTGAACATTCTTCCCACAAAATCATACTTATCTACAACAAGACAGATTGATGCTGAAAACAACTACTGTAGGTTCTGCAAAGATCAAAAAATCGCTGAAACCATCTTTCACCTGGTCATGGAATGCAAAGAACTCTCCCCACAACGTAAACAATTTGGAACGTTTTTTCAACTTTCAACCAAACAAATGTCCACGGAAGAAAGGTGGGCCGCCCATCTCAGTGGCCATAATAATAAGTACACCTACACAATTGTTCTTTTTCTAAGCGCTATATTGTAACTAAACAAAAAAAATCAACTCTAAACCCTAAAGCATTAAACTCAAAGACTAACAAACTTTCTGTAAATGATGGAAAAGTTTCCAAACAAACTAAATCATCACAAAAAAAAAAAAAAAGTTTAATTGCGTAGAGCTGGTTGGACTGTACAATACACAGTAAATATCCTACCTTGTATTTGAAATATAATTAATATAAAGATTACTTATATGCATCACAATTATGCATTGTGTGACATACTTTGCAGTTTGTTCTCCTGCTTTCCAGCGTGCAGCAGATTGTCATCAAAGGCACATGATAAACCCAGCAGGGATGCTATTGTTCTGCTTAGCACTGAGCAGCTTCTGTAAAGATGGCTGAATGGATATCTTCACGGGACACCTTTACAGCTGTGCAACAGTGTGTACCTTTGGCACACAGTTTTAGTTCCCACCCTTCTATGGCTGTGGGTATCCTTTCACAGGTTTCTTGATGCACTTGTGCATTCAGATTTACTCTTCGCCATTTTAACTTCTCTATGATCTATTTCATGCTTGTACCTTTGGGGCGGCCACAGACTTCTGATATGTGGGGCCAGAGAGGGAAATTAGTGCTTGCTTCTGTACATCATTTTAGTACCAACTGTGGGAACTGGGAGAAACCAGGTGTCTCACCCGCTAGTCCCTGGGGATCTCTCTCAGGTGGCCAGAGCACAGCAATCGCCTTTGGATCCAGACCCTGGGGGTGGACCAGTGCGGGAGGATCACTTGGATGAGGGATCTTCGGGGAGTGGGACACCTGATGGTGAGACGTGGTATCCCGCCCTATAACACCTTGGGGAGTGGGACACCAGATGGCGAGACCCGGTATCCCCCTCCCCATAACACCTTTACCCGTGGGACACCTGGGAACTATAACCCTGCCCTTCCCCCCCCCCCCCCCCCCCCATCCCTACACAAACACTTTCACACAGACAGCCCGCTCTGGGAGAAAACACTCATGCCCGAGCATTGTACCTGACATGTCCCAAAACTAAGGTCAGGCAATTACTGTTAACACTTCACACCTGATTTCCATTAAGCTTCCCCACACAGATAAAAGGAGCAGCACGAAAACACACTCTGAGCGAGGCAAAGCACACGAAGAAAGGCAGCAAACAGAGAAGGGAGAGCAAGGAGGGAGATACCCTTGACCTTTCCAGCGAGAAACTGTTACTTTCCAGAAACCTTCAGATTAAAAGGCATAAGGCCAGGAACAGGAAACCATACTGATGAATCCTGCATTGTGTGTCAGAGATACCCGTGACCCTCCTGCATGACTGGCTGAGTTGGGGAGGAGCAGCAGCCACTGTGGTACCGTCCTTGGCTCCAGGATCAAAGCAGCGTCAGAGAAATCAACACAGCCGATGAGTTGGGGAGACCGATGCAAGACCGGTCTGTGTTGAAGTCAAGGTTGCAGGCTGCAACATTGTATGAAGAGCGCAAGAGCGAAGAATATTAACGCGTGTAATGGAAGACGCTAGTAAAGCTCAATTGCCGATGAATGTTTGAGGTTTAATATGAATCGGAGAATGGAAGAGACAAAGTAACAGAGTGGTCTGGCACCGCAGGTGTGCTCAATCGAAGGTCTCTGTGTGATGTACCCAGCCACGAAGTGGCAGAAACAAAAGCAATGAAGTGAAACTTATGGATGAAGTGAATCGAAGTGGTTTACGAAAAATCCATTGCACAGTCAGTCTTTGAATTTTGATAGCAAAAAGAAAGCAAAGAAAGCGAGATTATAAGGTCTGAGCCTGACTGAGGGAGACTAATGGTGAACAGTAAACCCAGAGAACTTGTGAATGTAAACATCTTGATGAGAAAGGAACTTTGGTACTTGTTTGTTACGCCAGGCACTCTGCAATAAGAGACTTTTATGGGGGGCAGAGACTTTGGCTTAGAAGGCCCAGATACTTATGTTTTGAACTGCATCCTCGTGGCAAAGAAGTCATGTGTGCAAAGCTTGAGTGTGCCACCTTGTCCTGTGCTGAAAACGTGGGGAAGGGAAGCTAATTGCTCAACTATCCTGACATTGTTTCTTGAACACTTTTCTTTTGCATAGATCATTCTCCCACATTTGGATGTAGAAGTAAGGATTGGCAATAAGTTTATTAGTATAGGCCCTTTTATTTTGACAGACTCCACTAGCACTGCATTATAATTTGTTGATGGTTGTAGCTTGCTCCCATCCTTGGATTTAGGGTTAGATAGGCATTCAATCTACCCATTGAAGTTCAATAAACACCCTTTAAACTATATCACTTGTGTCTGTCTTCACTGGTTGATACCATGCCTTCCTTACATGTGGTGTCAGGAGTGCGATGTGACTCAATTGAGACAAATTGGGGGACCCTAAAATTCCAGAAACGTAGTCACAGAGCCTCAGGTCCCTCTACCGCCACAAAAGAATCAATAGGCTTTGATATTTGTAGCAGCAGAGAAGCTACTATACCTCTAGGGAAAGGATGGATGATTTCCACAGACTTAGTCCTAATACCCCCTGCAGGCTGTTTTATAAGATTGATCCCAAAATCGGGCCTGTCCTGGAAGATTGGTCTAGATGTCCTAGTAGGCGTCGTAGATCCAGACCTCCGGGGAGACATAAAGGTTCTCCTACAGAACCATAGCGAAATTCCATTGAAATACACTGTGGGGACAAAATTGCACAGGGAATTCTTGAACGCTCCATTTCCCTGTTTTAAGGAAGAAAGTGAACCAGAGGAAACTGAGAGAGGTAACTTAGGCTTTGGAGAGGCTGATGAAACACCTATCACTGAGACAGAGGGAAGAGGAACCTACCATCTTTCCCGATTTAGCCTTCACCCAGCGAAATGATCCAGCATTCGCCAACGCTTTCTTACAAGCGATTCCTGAGGGGGAAGGACTAGAAAAGGGAACCCCTTTTTTTCCTGAAACGAGGATTACTATATCGAAAGTAATCCTCTAGAGAAGGCCCAAGTAAAACTCAGTTAGTAATCCCCAAAACCCATCGTAGGATTGTACTAAAGATTGCACATTCTCATTTGAGAGGGGGACATTTAGGACAATCTAAAACCCAAGCTCACATCAGTGGGAAATTCTGCTGGCCATGTATCCATGCTGACATATAGAACTTCATTCAGACATGAAATATAACATAAAGCCAGTGCACATATTCCCTTACTTGTCCCTCTAAACCCTTTACCAATAATAGAAGTCCCTTTCTCCCGAATTGGGATGGATATCATTGGACCGTTGGAAACCTCTAGACTGGGTAATAAATATGTTCTCGTAATCGTTGATTATGATACCCGATACCCAGAGGCTTTCCATATGCGCAACAATACAGCCCAGCAAATCATAAAACACCTATTGCCATTCTTTTCTAGGGGTGGTTTCCCCCAAGGAAATTCTAACGGATCAGGGATCCAATTGTATTAGTACTCGTATATAAATATAATTGGTTATTTATAATGTGCTTAATATCCAGAGATTTATAAGCACGGACCTGGGGATTGAACCTGTGTTGCTCCATGTCGTCTTGTTTCCAAGGCAAGTGTGTTGCCCCTGAGCTATCCACCTGAGACACATGGGTGTAGTCAAGGGATTACTACACTTACCGCCTTAAGAACCTCAAACCCCGGATTGGTAGAGAGATTTAACAAAACCCTTAAAATGATTCCTAGAAAATTGGTAGATAAGGATGGGAAGAACTGGGATTTGCATGATCCCAATGGCCCTATTTGCATTAAGAAAGACCCCACAGGCATCCACCGGATCCTCTCCTTTTGAACTAGTTTACGGTAGAGAACCAAGAGATGTCTTAGACATGCTCCGGGAGACCTGGGAAGAGAGAGAAGAGGCACCTATTCCCCTCTCACAAACAGCTACTCGATTGCGACAGCACATGAAAATCGTTCGGATTCTAGTCCACACCCGCATGGAAAAAGCTCAAGCCCCACAGAAGTCCACCTATGACAAGAAGGTGAATTTAAGATTCTTTTCAGTAGGACAAAAGGTATTAGTCCTCTTACCTACCTCTGAAAATAAACTTGTCAAAAAAAGTGGCATGGGCCATATGAGGTACCGGAGCAAACGGGGATCTGTACCTATGAAATAGCCCAACCTGATGGGAAGCAAAAGACCCACCTTTACCACGTAAATCTCTTAAAGGAGTGGAAAGAAAATCCTTCCGCTGCCACTGCCTCAATATTGTCTTGTCTGGTACCGGAGGAGATAGTTCTTAGAGAAAAAGCTCAGAATTGTTTATCTAGACAGAAACAAGAAGCTTTAAACGACCTTGTTATGGCATTGCCCGATGTATTCTGCAAGAATCCAGGGGGAGGACATGGTACTTATCATTATATCAGAACTCCAAAGGGAAAAGTGGTCCAGTTGAGACCATATAGACTCCCAGCAGCACGAAAACAATTAGTGGTTGAGGAAGTGAAAGAATTGCTTAAGGCAAACATTATCGAGCCCTCTTCAAGTCCATGGTCCTCCCCTTTTGTGTTGGTAACTAACCCTGATCATTCTTGAAGGTTTTGCATAGATTTCAGGCAGGTCAACGCCATCTCCTCCTTCGATACCTATCCTATGCAGTGCATCGATGAGTTAATAGATATAAACTTGGAAATGCCACATTCCTATCAACCATAGATTTTACCAAGGGATATTGGCAGGCCCCAGTACATGGACCTGAAAAGGTAAAGAGGGCTTTTTCGACACCCCTGGGACTATTCCAGTTCAAGTTCATCCCTTTTGGCCTGCATGGGGCCCCAGGCACTTTCCAATGACTTATGGACAGGATATTACAGCCCTAGTCTGATTTTTGTGGGGCTTATATTGACGACAGTCATTTATAGTAAAACTTGGGAAGACCATATTTTTCATCTTTCTACTATTATGATAACCCTGAAAGAACCTGGCTTAACTGCCAATCCATCCAAATGCAAACAGGCTCAATCGGCCGTGAATTACCTCTGCTGCATTGTAGGGAATGGTAGTGTCCAGCCCCAGCAAGAAAAAGTGAGCTGTCGTAGATGCCCCCCCATCCAAGACCTCAGGGCATTCCTAGGATTGATTGGTTATTACCGTAGATTTATACCACATTTCTCAGATAGAGCAGCCAGGTTCACAGACAAATTAAGGAATGCTAAACCCCCAGAAGATTCATTGGACTGATGAGGATGATGCATGTTACAACAACCTAAAACAAACCTTGTGTCAGAACCCAATCCTAAAAGTAGTAGACTTTGCTAAGGAATTTGTGTTGCAAACTGATGCCTCTCTCACAGGGTTAGGAACAGTTTTATTATAAATTTGCGATGGATTAGAACACCCCGTCCTATTCACTAGTCGTAAACTCTTCCCACGTGAGAAGAACTACTCTTTGTTGGAATTAGAGGCCCTTGCCATCAAATGGGCAATTGTCCATCTAAAATACTATCTTCTAGGAAGGAAGTTTACACTTGTCACAGACCACTCACATTTAGTATGGATAAGTCAACGAAAGGACTCTAATCATTGAGTCATGCAATGGTTCTTAGACCTGCAACCCTACTGTTTCACGGTGGAACACCGAAAAGGTAAAGACCCAGGGGAACGTTGATTTCCTTTACTGGTTTCCCTGTGAAACAGATGTGGCTACATCGCATAGGTTAATGGTATGTGAGAAACCAGAAGGAGTCTCACCCGCTAGTCCCTGGGGATCTCTCTCTTAGGTGGCCAGGGCACGTCCATCGCCTTTGGAGCCAAACCCTGGGGCTGGGCCACTGTGGGAGGATCACCTGGGTGAGTGGTCTTCTGGGAGTGAGACACCTAATTGGAGACGCGGTATCCCCCCCAACCTATAACACCTTTACTCCATCCTACCAGGTGGGGATACCTAGGAACTGTAACCCTCTCCCCACCCAAACACTTTCACACAGACAGCCTGCTCTTGGAGAAAGCAGACTCATACCCGAGCATTGTACCTGACATGTCCCACTACTATGGCGGCCAATTACTGTTAACAACTCACACCCGACTTCCATTAAGCTTCGCCACACGGATAAAAGGCGGAGAACGAAAGCACACTCTGAGCGAGGAAAAGCACACAAAAGAACAGCGTTTTCCAGACACAGCTGAATGAGGGGAGAAAGGCGGCAAACCGAGAAGGAAGAGCAAGGAGGGAGATACCCTTGACCTTTCCTGCAAGAAACAGTTTCTTTACAGAAACCTTCAGATTAAAAGGTTTAAGGCCAGCAGACCAGACTGAAGACTCCTGCATTGTGTGTCAGATACTCGGGCCCTCGAGCATGACTGACTGAGTCTGGGAGGAGCAGCAGCCACTGTGGTACCGTCCTTGGCTCCAGGATCAAAGCAGCACCAGAGAAATCGACTCAGCCGGTGAGTTGGGGAGACCGATGCAAGACCGGTCTGTGTTGAAGTCAAGGTTGTAAGCGGCAACATTGTATGAAGAGCGCAAGAGTAAAGAATGTTAACGCGTGTGATGAAAGACTTGAGGAAGCGCAATTGCTGATGAATGTTTGAACTTTAATATGAATCGGAGAAGGTACAAGACAAAGTAACCGAGTGGTCGGGGCCGCGGTTGTGCTCATTCGAAGGTCTGTGTGATGTACCCAGCCAAGAAGCGGCAGAAACAAAAGCAATAAAGTGAAACTTATGGATGAAGTGAATCAAAGTGGTCCTGCAATGGTTTAAGAAAAATCCATCGCACAGTCAAAAGTGTTCGAATTTTGATAACAAGAAAGCAAAGAAAGTGAGCTTATAAGGTCAGAGCCCGACTGAGGGAGTCCCGTGGTCCGAGTCCGATCGAGGGAGACCAATTGTGAACTTTGTTGAAGGGGGTCCGAGCCCGACAGAGGCAGACGCGTGGTGAACAGTAAACCCGAGGAACTTGTGAATGTGAAAATCCTGATGAGAAAGGAACTTTCGTAATTCTTTATTACGCTAGGCACTCTGCAATTAGAGACTTTTATTGGGAAAGTGTAATAACTAGTAATATCTTCGTCTTGCCAGGGTTCAAACACAATCTAGATTCACCCACCTGGATTCTTCTCCTGCGCAGATCTCTTCGAAGCCAGAGGAAAATGGGGAAATACCTGAAAATCCCTCTGCTGGCCCGAACCAAAAGGTTTCGGCCCGCGGTGAGACCTCCAGGGAAAACCCCCCAAAAGGGGAAAAACCCTGTGCAGGGAAGAGCTGCTAGAGTTCGATGATTCCAGTCAAACTCCTTCTTCCTCTGATCCGAAGTGCTCTAATCTCCAGGAGGACCGGTTGGTAAGTGCTACGTAAGAGTCAAAGAACAAGATGAAAAAGTGAGTAATAGAATGCACTCGAGGACAGTCCCCGATTTTAAAGGAATAGGAGTGGTTAACCTAGGACTCGTAGCTTACCCTGATATGCTACTCAACATGCCTCAAACGACGGAGGAAGTGGTCAGGGAAAGTGATGCAAGCAGAAATATGGCACCAGACTGCAACTAAGAAATAAGGAACCGATAGCTTCAAGAACACAGCAAAGAAAAGGCACAGAAATGAAACTCTATCAAGATCAGTAAGAGTCACTCGTTACCCTTAGAGAGAGAAGGAGGTAAGATATTGTAGGTCCAGAAGCCTGCCGGGCCTGGAAATGAAGAGGACACTATTCTCCTAGCTGGGACGTAGCTCTGACTGCTGGAAGCATAACGAAAAGGAGAATCAGAACGAAATATCCCAATGGCCCTGAATACTAAGAGAGAGAAGTCCCAGAGGCACCTACCCGATTACTGTGTACTGAGTGTCAGACGCGGCATGTCCATGACGCGGAGCAAGTGAAAGGGAAAACAGCCGGGATAGATCTTGAGTTCTCCCGGGATTGGACTAAGGGGAGAATAGAATAGAATCCACAATAGATGAGGGCTAGAAATTCAGAATCCCTGCCTATTCCCCAAGTATTCTGAAAAGTAATTCAGGAAGAATAGAGACGAAATTTCCAGCCGCTCCACAGTCGACCAATGCCGAAACCTCGGTAATAAGCTGTTCTCCAAATCTTAAGGTTACCCTCAAAACCAACATAAAAGTCTGAGGGGATTTAAGACACAAAGAAGTTTGCAATGGATGTGAGGAACCTAAAACTAAAGAGGGTTCCCAAAGTGTTCTGAAAAGTAATTCAGGAAAAATAGAGACGAACTCACGGAGCGTGGCTGGAGAGTAGCAACGCATTGAGGGACGTTCCGTGTATCCAGATGAGCGTTGTGCGTGACAGGGGGCCGGACTCCCGGCACGTCACTGTGCGTCAGGAACACTGGACTGCTGTGGTCAGACTGAGCCTCCGCCATGTTGTAGGGAGGTGTTTCGTGTTATACTCGTGTTGTACTCTTAGATAAATTCCATTTATCACAGAAAGAGACTTTGGCGCAGAAGGCCCAGATATTTAGGTTTTGAATTGCATTCTTGTGGCAGAGAAGCCAGAATGTGTGCAAAGCTCGAGTGTGCCACCTTGTCCCGTGCTGAAAACGTGGGCAAGGGAAGCCAATTGCTCAACTATCCTGACCTATTGTTTCTTGAACACATCGTTTTCCCACACTTTATATTTAGAAGTAAGGATTGGCAATAGGTTTATTAGTATAGACTCTTATTTTGACAGAGATTCCACTAGGACTGCGTTATTATTTTTTGATGGTCGTAGCTTGCTCCTATCCTTAGATTTAGGGTTAGATAGGCGTTCAATCAACCCATTGAAGTTCAATAAACACCCTTGAACTGTGATCCCTTGTCTGTCTTCCCTGTTTGATACCATGCCTTCCTTACAGAACTTTGTGCTTGACTTAGAGCGTTTAATATTGTAAAATGATGCATCATTTTTAACCTTTACTTTTCTGATGGGAACAACCTCATTTTTGCAGCAGTTTAAAAAAGTGCATGTTGTGAATTTGAATATAAAAGTGATTGCTTAACACAGTGTATGTGTGTGTTGATTAGAAGAACTCCAAAGATAATGTTCCCTGCTCATTTCTCCATGCAGAACGGATCGGCAGCACTGGCCACGCCCCCTCCTCCATAAGGGGAGCAGGATCTCCCACCAGGGCCGAAGCCCGCCGGGGACCAAGGGCGGAGGGTGTTGGTAGCCCGCAGGGTGTTCGCGGTTCCACATTGTCAGCCTGGAAGGTTCACCCACCCTTCAGGTGAGAGGGAGGGGCTGCGGCCCATTGTCTCAACAGGGGGGGTGCCTGTAAAGACACTGGACTCTGTTCCCAGTAGGTCCCAGAATGAATGTGGTGGCACCTCCACCCCTCTCCCCCTTTTCCTCTTAGTTTCTTTGCAAGTCTGCCCTGTTTTCCACTCAAACTCCACACCGAGACTGAGCCTAAATCCCAACGCAAGATCCTGGCAGTGCGAAGGAAGGGGCCGGACCATTCACTGAGCCGCTGTAGCGGCTGCACCATTGTCCATGTCCCTGGCTCTGCTATAGGCTCACTCTCTCTTGCCCTTGACACGAATCACGCACCTGGGGAGAATTTAAGCAACTCTTTCAATCTCAAGGGGGCGGCCTACCCTACAACAAATGCAGTTCACCAATTCCGAGGGACCATCCCCTCCGTGGTGGGTGAGAAAGCATCCACCCCAAGAACCCATGGTGGGGGGGGAAACCTCCAGTAACTTGGCTAGCTTCCCTGTGCAGAGCTGCGAAGGCAGCCTTCCAAGTTTTAAACATGAAGACGCTGCCTCTCAAGAAGCCCTGTCTGCCCCCACTGGGTACCCAGATACCCTGCCTCTGACCAATGCATCTGGCATCGGCACAGTGGTGGTTTGTGATGTGTCAGCCCACCCATTTGCATCTCTAGCACCTGTGTTTCCCCCCTCACTTAGCTCGCCCCTTGCAAGCCCATATTTGTTCCCTGTTCTCCCGTCCACATTGGGGCTTATTCTTGACTGCCCTCCGCCAACCACTGTTGCTGTCACTTTGGATCAACTGGACACAGAAACTGATGGAGCAACCGAAGATGAGCTCCCGTCCAGTCCCATTTGTAGCTCCTGGAGCGAGAACCTATTAGCAACGATCTCAGGGTCCAGTTCCTTTCTTCGCTTAACCCCCTTTAGGGCCCTCAAGTCCACGGCAGTCATCCCTCAGCCCCACCACTCAAGGAGGTGCATACTGTTGGAAGTTGCCCCTGCGCACAGGTGCTCTCCGAACTAGCAGTTATTAAAAAACTGCCTTTGGTACTGATTGATACCCAGGGGAGGAGTGGGGAGGGGAAGGGTGGAGTGGACCCGCTGGGGGAGTCTACCAGCACGCCTCATGTTGATAAGGGACCTAACCCCCCACAGCAAACTTTGAACACTACACCATGCGAAAGGACTGCCCCTGCATTAGAGTCTTACTCGGGATGACAAGTTGATGCACCCCAACGCAGATGGGGGACACCCCACTGGGTGCACTAAGCCAACTGTGCTGGTGGAGTGTCCCCCAAGCTCCATGATAACCAATCCCCACCAGGGAGGGAGGGATTGGTGCACGTGGCTATTGTTCAGGGGTGCGCAGCTCCAAGAGACATGTATATGGGGGGCAAAGAACTGCTTCTGTTTTCCTGCATGGGGTGCCTAAGTTGCCTTTGGGTAGGTGAGAACCAAGGGATGCGCTCTCAAACAAATGTCTCCACTGGCTTCGTACAGTTGAGAATTGTCCCTTTGTGGCCAGGGAAGCTATGGTGGGGTGCGTTAGATTGGCGGGCGAGGGCGCAAACCCCCCTGATTCTGTTAAACTGGTTTTCAGGAATGATCAAATGGTCAGGGAAGTCCTGATAAGATCTGAGGGTCATGTGTGGGCCCTGCATAGTGGGATTGCAATCAGCTCGCGCCCCTATCTGTGAGCCGTTGCTCCCCCTGGAACTGTCACACATAGTAACATCCTGTCCGGAGCAAACTGTACACCTCTGGGGAAAAAGGCCACCGGTTGGATGTGTCAGAGTGCCAAGTGCAGGCAATCAGTCTGGTGTCTCTGTGGTCTAGTAAAGGGATAATGTGGGATGTAATGGGGGCCTTATGGTTGACTCTTTTCTCTCTCCCAGGACCTTTTGATTTATTGTATTTGGCTATGGAGCATAGATTGTAATTCCTTATGTGTTGTGATTTTGTTTTTCTTGTGTTTGATGGATTTTTGAAATCCGAATAAACTTGTTTGACTGATAATGTTAAGTGGCACCAATAAAGCCAATGAGGTTTTGGCTGTTTTGCATATTAAAGAGCATTTTGGGAAGATTAGAATGACCAAAGAGCTTTATATCCGTCGTATATGTCTGCAAGAGTTGCATGACGGAATCACTAAATGCCTAAAGCACGCCTAGTTTTGTATGTGTTTCTATAAAAAAAGAAAAAATAGTAGTCACCCTAACAATAAAGCTTTTGCAAATATCAAGCATATATACAAGTTTGGCCATCAAAATCTTTAGCTGTCAGAGTTGAATGACTGCTAAGAGCTCAAAATTCCTCGCAGTGTTGTGGATCAGCCAGACTGAGGGAAACATAATTGACTTTATATTTAAAAAAATGACAACTAGTAAATTAAAATAAATGCAATAAAATGCTGCTCCTCTGGCAATCTGCCACCCTGGGCCTGGGCCTAGTCGGCCTTGTTGTAAATACATCTATGGGTACAGGAGCTACCTTAGCTTTCATTGCAAACGATTCCTCTAGACGCCATCTGCAAAGCTGCTACATGGAGTTCATTCCATACGTTCACACAGTATTACTGCATTGGCACACACCCTAAAGCAGATTCACAGGTGGGACAAGCAGTCCTAAAACATCTCTTTGCTGCTGTACCTTCTAACTTCCCACCTCCTTCCCCAGATACTGCTTGCTAATCTATGCAGAGCATGTGATCTAAGCAGATCCACACTGCTCCAGGAGGGATACATTACTCACCGTAATCGTATTGCTGGTGCTTGTATCTGCTTAGATTCACATGCGCCCACCATTCCTCCCCTACTGGAGGAGAAGGCGCATAGATGTTTTCTGGGATATCACTGTTTCTGCCTTATCACATCTATACTCGTGCTACACTTCATGCAACCTCATGTCAGAAACAAACAATCTGAGGGACCTCGATGCGTGAAGGACCATGGGTACAGTACATGTCACACTAGGGATAGTATTACAAAACACACCCCCGTCGACGTTCTTTTTTGAATTTTAAAAACAAATCTTGTAATACTCCGCGACTTCCACTAGATGTTGGACTATGTAGAGCATGTGAATCTCAGCAGATACAAGCACTATATATATATATATAATGTGTGTGTGTGTATATATATATATATATATATATATATAGTATGTATTTGTGTGTGTGTTTTGTACCTTCGTTTGTTTTTAAGACACAAATAGTATATTTTGGGATTTGTGTGCTGTTTCATTACTTGATTGTTTCTGCTGTTAGACTGTACTCAAACCCCCAGTGCATTCCGACCAGATGAAAGGACTCATTGCTCGGAATCAAGATTGAAAAGGACATGGTCCTTTTGCCTTTTGTATTCATCATAATAATTGTAAACCTTGACAAAGCTGATATCAAAGCACTTTATACGAGCATTCCCCAGACAGCAGCCCTGGAGTGTATAAGACACCACCTCACTCACCATATGGAGCAAAGCAGAGTACCTGTGAATTTTATTCTTGAGCTCTTGGAAATTGCATTGACAAAAAACTTTTTCACCTTTGATTAAACATTCTATTTACAGATCAGTGGCACTGCCATGGGGGCAGCATTTGCCCCCAGTCTTGCCATCATCTTTATGGCAGAGTATGCAGCCTCTTTTGTGCTGAATCAACAGAACCCATTCTTTGACAAAATCCTAAATTGGTACAGATACATAGATGACATTCTGTGTGTCTGGAAAGGAACCATACCAGAGCTCACCACGTTCCACAAATGGCTGAACACTCAAGCAGCAGAACTTCAATTTACTCTGAACAACAGCCAAACAGCTATTAACTTTCTGGATTTAACAATCACTACAGATGACAACAGGCTTAAATGCACACTGTATGGGAAAGAAACCGACCGCAATACACTGCTTCACTTCAACAGCAGCCACCCACAAAGTCTGAGAACTAATTTACCATTTGGCCAATTTCTAAGAGTACGCAGGAACTGTTCGGAAACTCAACAATACCGACAGCATGCATCACATCTCGAATGCAAACTCTTGGCACGCGGCTACCCGAGAAAATTGGTGAAGAACACACGCAAAAGAGTCTTATGCATACCAAGGGAAACATTGCTCCAACCCAAGAACCATAGCACACCGGAAGACCGCATTAAATGTGTAACCACTTTCGGACCAGATACTAACAGTATCAAAAAAATTATTAAACAATTCTGGCCCCTTGTCCATCAAAATCTCTGCGACGAACCGATACCCAGGATGGCACTAAAAAGATCGAAGAACCTCAGCGAATGGCTCACACATGCCCGCCTGCCCAAGAAGCCAATCAGAACTGGACTGTGGGATCTCAGAACACCAACAGGCCACCACCCTTGCGGTAACTGCACAGCCTGCAAATATATACGAGCAAAACTAAATCCTTCAAAATTGAAGATAAGGAATGGTCCCTCCGACAATTCACCAACTTCAAAACACCGAATGTGATATATGCCATAGAGTGCCCATGTGGTCTCTGGTACGTAGGCCAAACTACAAGACCGGTACATAAACGCATTGGGGAACATCGCTCCAAAATAAGATGCCGTTCCACCACAGCACCTTTGGTCTCCCACTTCTTGGAATTTAAACATACACAAGATCAGCTGAAATGGTGGGTCCTTGACAAAATTCAATACACCTCAAACATCAAAAATGCCTTAAATTACAAAGAGGCTTGGTGGATTTTTAAATTGCAGACCATCGAACACGAACTTAATGAAGCCTCCCCTCCTGAAAACGACCACCATAACTAAAGCCCCTGCCTTACCGTGGGTACAATATGCCAGATTTACATAAGGACCGCAGCCCAGTGATCTTGACCAACCTTTACCCCGGGACACCATAGACAGTTCGTCCGCAGGGATCCACTGCCTCCACATTTTATGGCAAGATTCATATGCAGAGGTCCTCACTTACCAATATTCTATCAATCAGGCATGGCCCTATAGGACTCGAATCCCTCAGGTTTCCTTACAGTGGACACACCACGTGGTATTACCAGCCGTTCCGGCTGTTCTACCACAAGGCTGGCACCACACGTAGCTGCGCGACTCCCAGCGCCTACACACTGCGCATGGCGCATGCGCGAGGGGAGTAGCGTTCTTGCATCAGGGACAACACACAGTGCCCCCGAATTGCAACGCTAACTCCCAGCGCATGCGCCTAGCCGGACGCCTTTTCCCTCTCTGCTGCAGACACTGCTCTTTATTACATGCGCAGAGCAGATACCACACTGTCCAGCCAGATCCAGCCCGGACACATCCCTGCACTCGGCAGCAACGATCCATCTCGCTCCCTTTCCGAGTCCTTTTAAGGTAGGCATCAGACCGTAACAGGGTCCCCCCGGCCTGCATGTCTTTTCACACACTGCCCGGCTCTGCCACGGGGCGCCCTGTTAATGGATGCCCTTCTGCCTATTTTTTCTATTTTTTGTTTTAGATGCACCACGAAACAAACTTACCAGTGGCACCTCCTTAGGATTGACTACGGTCCTCATAGCCACACGGATTCACCTCCGGTACACCCACACAGCAGCCCGCTTCCATGCTGGACTAGAACTGGAGGTATGCGTCACTATTTAACTTTGCCTGATAACCGCTAGATCTTATACCAGGCAGCACCCTCATACTTCTCTTTTTTCTGATGTGCTAGCTTTTCAGCTCTTCCAGCGGACACCTTCGCTGACTACAGCTGCTATCCAGAATGCCTTAACCAGGCACTTCACATATCCAGCTACTGGATCCTAATCTCTATGGTCCAGCCCAAGTTTGTTCCTTACCCTTTCCTTCCCAGCCCGGACATAACGAAAGGTTAGTCTTTTTTATCCCCTGTATACCAGAACACACATCCACATGTGTTTCTGAGTCTTTTTCTTTTAACTGTTGACCCAATATTACTTGCCGTATATGCAACCTTACAAGCATGCCCTATATCTAAAATAGGTTTTCTTCCCTTCTCTTACACATTATTTTAGGCAATCACAATCCTTCTGGCCCAGAAGAAGCCTGTTCCTTCTAAAGCCGAAACGTCACTGCAGCAGGCCCCTACCTGCCTCCAGTCAAACATCAGAGATTTTTATGTCCCGACGTAGACCAAGGATTGGCCATCATCCCACTAATGTGCAAGATTTCACCACAAATAACAGAATTTGGCTTTACTAACCAAACCAAAAGAGTTAGGCTCTGTACTCAAGAAATGAAGCATTTGAGATGTGTTTTTTTCGCCTAAGTACAATGCCTTGTACACAGTTATCAAATAGCACTTACAGAACAAAATGTACTGAATTTTAGGTATAATTTTTGTTTGGTATGATTGCATTATAATCTACTGTGATAACACTGGTTGCACTACAGACCAGTCCAGTTCTGTTAGAAGACTATAGCATCAACATAATTGCTTATGATCACTTTTTTGTCTTCGGTTTAAACATTAAGAACCAATTGCTTTTCAGACAGATCTCTATGAAGGAAACAGCCTCCTAGCAAATGTAACATTGTTTTTTCCATTACTTACTCTAGAACCTGTGTTTTGTCTTAGATGTGGGTACACCTGGTTCTAAACATTGTCTACTTTCCTTGATTACACACAATGACAATGATCTTTTCTTGTTTAAATATGATGTTTATTTGATTTTCATTGATACTCGCATGTAAATAAATACGTCCCCTGAATTAAGGGGTTTATAACAGGTGTTATGATTTATTCAAACATATTCTGTTGTTTCTTAAAAATGTGAGTCCAATTATAAACACTTGCATGTTGGGAATGGGGTGATTACTCCTAACACCATTACAGTTCCCTATAACAATAGAACATTCCAAAATCTGAGAATGGCTTAACTTTTTTGGCGGTTACCACCCCCAAGTATACATTCTTGTACCTAGCCTAAGGTTCCGCCTGTAGGGCTCCCCCTTTTGTTACATTAAAGCCGATATGGCGAAACACTAGGCACGTGAAACAGTGTCGGTTGATTGTAAAGACACGCTATTGGATAATTTCCTAGTTATGGTTGATTATAAAGACACAGCATAGGATTGATTAAGACACACGTAGGATGAACAAATGGTTTACATTTAATAATAAAGGCTGCTTGACGTTGTATTGAGTTGATGGACGGTAATTTACTAGAAGAAAAAGCAAAAGATATATTCTAGGTTATACTCTGTTACATTGAACAATAAAAAAGTAAAGAAATATATAGAAATTAATGATCTCCTCTGAATATATCCTCTATATGTACAACCATCCTATTTCCCCAATAGGAATTGGATATGTACTGACAAAATCAAGAAATTGATGATTCACTTCTGAATTTATGTCCAGCGCGAAGAAGTGAGTAGGAAAGAAGTCTTTACTTATTTTTTATTAACTTAATATAGGTCTTGGGTGATAATACCTATTGCTACTAATTCTGCTGCAGGACCTTCCTTACTTAAGAACCCATCTGGAAAATTATATGAATCATTAGTTGACGAGTGCCCAGTGGTCCAATTTCAGCACACAGCCTACTGTACCCAAACACCAGTCCCTGATCTCCTGAAGCAGCCTTAATGCTTTGCCTACTTTAGAGAGATGGGCTAGAATGAATTGTCTATAACCTTGTTCAGCAACCAGGTTGGCCTCACAGAACCTTCTGATAGGGCCGGTTCTGAAAGTCCCTTCTAGCAGCTGATGACAAAAACAGTTTGTATGGACATGCACGTGCCAATCTGCTGCAGGACATTTAGACCTAGAAGCGAGAGGTACGTGTATTGTCCAGGATGTGTGTTGATCGGCATAGCTTATAAGCTCCGAACTATTGTCAGACTCTGGTTAAGGTTAGTGCTCTTCCTTTTGTTGAGCTACACTATCCCTCCCTCCAAACCACTACTCGGCTGCCCTCCTTCCACTCGGTACGATTCACTTCACAAGAACTCCTTGTGTTAACTATTCTCACCACACTTGCCACATGAACACTCAATATTCAATTTCTCCTTTTCCAGAAAATGCATCCACACTCAGCTGCTCTTTCCACCCCTGTCCTGGTCTGTTGGTCTTCCACCTCATCTGACGGTACGCGAATAACCCACACTTCCTACCTATGTCATGTTCCTTGCTTATCCATCTTTGTCGTTTGGGATTGGTCCCCTTTCCAATCTGCCCATGTCTTACCCGTGGCAGTGATGTTTTGTGAGAGTTTAGACATTGCACCCTGAGCCCTGCCCACTTGCGTCACGTCGGTCAGTAGCAAAATGGCCATGTGGGCCAGAGATGTATATCGTCTCCGTTAGTGTTAGTGGTATCCATTCGGGTTGCCCTGCCATGAATTCCTAAGTAAGTAAGGGAGGAGCGGGGGAGTTGTTTCCTCGCAAGTCTCTTGTGGTCTAGGGAAGCTAGAGACAGCTGCATTGGAACGCCACACTTTTCTCGGTTGCACTGCCCAACGGTTTCTACTGCAGAATGTAGGCGTTGTGGGTGTCTCCTTGTCCTCTACAGAGATTGTTTCGAGGGGATTGTGTCCTCCGACGTATTGCACATCTATGACAGTAATGACCACAGCTGTGCTGCGGTCATTACTGTCATAGATGTGGAATACGTCGGAGGAACATCCCATCGAAAGAACGTTACCAGGTAAGATAAGTAACTTGTTCTTCTCGCCGATACCTGGGGATGTGCTGTCTGGTGGCCTGGTTGAGCCTTCTCAGTTTTTGCTGTGGGGCCTTTAGCCTGGCGCTTTCTTCACTCTGCACCATACTGGATTCTCATGTTGATAGACGAGGAAAATCCGAAAGAATGACAATTATTTTGCAATGGAGGTATGGCTTGAGTACGATGTTGTCTGCACAGGAACTTGCTTGCACAATAAAGGAGGGGATTCTGAATTGAGGAACTTTGAACGGACATAGTCCCCAGACTTAGGACTGGCTCTGGCCTTCTCCCTGCACCACCCACTGCCAGTCGAGAGGGTCCCCAGTCGCTTCTTCACAAGGCCAGGTTACTGGCCTCGTCACACCAGCTGACCAAAATAACTTTTAGCAATCTGCACTGGCATCACTTGAAAAATATACAGTAATCTGATAACCATAATCATTTTAGGAGTAGCAGTCGTACACCTAAGTGACCTAATTTTAGAATGCTTGCAGCAACCTACCCACATTCTGCTGCTATACTCTGTTCATCTCATGCTTAACTCAAATGCCAAGTTATTTAAGGTTTTCTAACCCTGACAGCGGGTATAAGACAGACTTCCCCAGTATTTCCCAGTCCTTTTCAGCATGCATGGAAATTTAACACATAAATTAAAAAATCATCTATATATACAGAACTACAATGGTTAGCCCCGTCCATGTTGATCCCATCACCTCTAAGGTGTTTCCGAAAAATTGACACAAGTCTACATGATAAGCGCAAAAATCAACAGGCATAGTGGGAATCTTTCTTTGTTTCATGTGAAATGTCTCACGCTCCTGATACTATCCTGTTCATCTTCACTCTCGCAACTGGATTTACATAGTTTCAAAAAGATGTACATACAAGAGGCTCACCCGCGTAAGACCTCTTATTCCTTACCCAAACATTTCAAACACTGACCTTTTGATTTTCCAACTCGCTACATAAAAGGCCTCCTGAGCATCCAGACTTGCCAATACACCTCTGTTACCCAGTCATAAGCAGGCAAAACCACCTCCTTCGATTTCAAGCCGTGTTTCTTTGAAGGATAAAAACGGACTGAATCGCGTGCATCACCTTCGTTGTCACACATCCCAGTCTTTTGCTAGCATTTTATACTATTTTTGTATCCATGTTTTAAAGAGAAAGTGATTGTTATGAACCACAGTCAGTCCTAGCCTCCTTGCCAGGTTTCAATAACAATATTAACATTGCCACCCTGAGCCAGGGCATGAGAGCCAATTTACATGGCCTCAGACACCTCGCAACTTGGGAGCCAACATCATTTTAAATTCCTTGTAAAGCTAAAGGGGCAATCCATCCCAATCCGGCGGTCTCCCGCCTCCCAGATTGTCAATAGCCCAACAAATAGCAGCTTGAGAAATAGGCTCCTTGAGCATCAGTCTCTGCCATCAGTGATAGTGCTAGGAGTTTAGCCACATCTAAACATTCAGTAACTTTCACCTTACTCATTCCTACTTGACATTTTTGATTAAAAAAAATTATCCTGTTCATCACTTCTGCAATGTCATATTTTGTTTCCCTGCGAATTTTATTATCTCTTATATGGTTTGCAGCCATTTTCCCTATTCAGTAACCAGATGAGAAGCCATCCCGATTTATTCCCCTCTTTGTTTTCTTAGCTATATACTCGGCATAGTCATAGCTTATCATGCATCTCCTGAAGTCGCAGAGGTAGCCTCCTTTGCTCGTCCGCAATGTCAGGATATTATGACTCTTGTTTCTCTTCGTCTGAAATTCAGAATTTAAGGGAATTTAGCTCTTGTAATAATGATCCCTGTACTTCAGCAGTAGCTGAACTGCAAACCCCTCTCACAAATACCATAAACATCTCTCATACCACTCCCATACCAGTGCCAGCAAGACAGATCCTTCACATTGGGACCCCTGCTCCCGTTTTCCTCTCACTCTGGCTGCCCTCCCTGCGCACTCCTCCTTCACCTTCCTGTGAGGCAAAAAACATTGTAGTCCTCTTCGATTCCACCCTCTCCTTCTATACTCACATTACTGACTTTGCCAAAAAGGCACACTACCAGCTGCACATCCTCAGAGGTATTCTTCCTTTTCTTACTTTTCCCCAGAAGCTCTCTGTCCCCAGAGCCATGGTTCTCTCTAGGCTGGACTTCTGCAACAGCCTCTTTCTCAACCTACCTTCCTCTACTCTCTGCCCTCTGCAACTAATCCAGAACAGGACTGCAAGACTTAAGCCCTGGGACTGCATCTCTCCAGCCCTGAAATCTCTCCACTTGCTCCCGGTTGTTGCAAAGATCAAGTTCAAGACCCTCTGAATCGTCCACAAGGCTTTCTGGGGCCGGGGCCTGCACTACATCCAACTCTTACAAAATACCTTCCTTCTTGAGCCCTTTGCTGAGCTACCTACAACTCCCTGTGGGTCAGACACTTCTCCAGGCAGTGAGTGGGGGGGTAGATATCTCTCCTATGGAGGTGCCTCCCTCTGGAATGGCCTCCCTGCCCCCTCTCATACTTGAGCCGGACCACCTGATGTTCCGGAAGCTGCTCAAGACCTTCCTTTTCTCCTCTGCTGTCTCTTTCTCGCTCTCCTGCTGACTTACTTGTCTGCTGGGCCGATTGGTTGCTTGGCTACCCCCAGAGTCTCACTGGCTACCAGGCTTCTCCATGAACAGTCTTCCCTGCACTGCCTCAGGGCCTACCGGGCACTTAGGGGTTGAACCTGTAACCTCTACAGCCCCCTGCCTCGTTGCACTTACCCAGAGCCGTTCTGCCCTGGCTGAACTCACTCATAGCAGTTGCTGCCCTGATTGCACTTCCCCTTTCACTCTCCCTGACAGTTCCCTCTCTCCCCTGCACTTCCATGCTGTCACACTTTTACGATCTGAATGACACAAGGCCTAGTAAAATCATTGTCTTGTGCCCCCTCTGCCTCCCCCCCTTGTCTTGTAGCGCCTAGAAACACTTGTGTTTAGGCGCGTTATAAATGACATATATCATACCACCACCAAAATACTGCGAGTTTAAAAAAAAAGTCTATCCCTGTCGAGCATCCTAACATTCTCACCGTAATCCTATTTCTGATGCGAGAAGCCCTCACCCCACTCTATTCTTTCTTGTAGATTGGTTCTTACCAGCTGTGAAAAACCTGAAGGTGTCTCACTTGCTAGTCCCGCGGGATCTGTCATCCAGGTGGCCAGGACCAGTGCGGGAGGATCACCTGGATGGGGGGTGTGAAGTGGGACACCGACTGGTGAGACGCGGTATCCCCCTTCTTATAACACCTTTTCCCCATCCTACCACATAGGATACTCAAGCACCCCCCCCCCTTTTCCGACACGACCACTTTCACACACCACGAAAGACAGCGGGCAAATGGCAGAGCCGTTTACCGGACATGTCCCAACACAAGGGTCAGGCAAAGGACCAGAATAACACACACACCTGATGGCCCTTTCCCTTCCCCACAGAGATAAAAAGTGGAGCACGAGAGCACGCTATGAGCCAGGCAGACCGCACAACGAGAGAGCTATCGAAGTCTGGCAGTTCAAGAGGAGGAGAAAGGTGGTGAGGACCAAAGGGGCGAAAAGGAGAGAAACGACCTTGCCCCTTCCAACCAAAGGCCGCAAAACCTCAGTGGAAGGAATCGTAAGACAATAGCCGACGTGTGTTGCAGCAGATAGCCCTCCTCCTATGATAGACACTTACTAACGTGGTACCGTCCTTGACTCCGGATACAAGAAAAGCCAAGCGGTTCATTACAGCTGGTGAGTCGAGGGTAGAGCCGATAAGAAACCGAACTGTGGTGAATGAAAGTTACAAAATAACCGAAAAGTGAAGTTCAAAGAACTGTTAACATTAAGGTAAAACCAGCTGCAGAGGGCTCTGGCACCACGTGGGTGCTCGTTCATGAGACTCTGGTTCATCCCACGTTTGTTAAAACTACCGATACTAGAAAGCCCTTGGAGAGCCACGAGAAAAAGGTCAAAGTGGTCATACAGGTGTCTACCAAAATCCCCCTGTACAGTCGAAAGTCTTTGACCGACAAACCAGTGAAAACACAAGGGGAGTGAATCCTGCATCATAAGAAAGTAGAAAGAAATGTAAAGTTGGCAAGTGTGAACCCGACGGAGGTATGCCGATGGAAAGGGGTGAAGTCTAAAGTCGCAATGAACAGTGTGTTGACAAAGGTGAACCCGACAGAGTTCTGTCCACAGTGAACTGTTTAAAAAGACATTAAGGTTTGTGAAAGCCACAGGAGAAAGTGTTACCAGGAAAAGCCGTAGTGAACCCGACAGAGGAGGGCTGCCATTCGAGAAGGGTCAGAGCCCGGAAGAGGGTGACCCAGGGGCGAGAAGCCCTCACCCCACCGACACATGAATGCAACAGAAGAAATCTTGTGAATACAAGCTGGAGTGAACCTAACGGAGGCAGGCTGATATTCGAGAGGTGTCTGAACCCGGAAGAGGGGGACCCAGGGGTGAACACCATCACCCAAGTATAATCAAAAAGCAACTTTTCCTTTATGATTTTGAACGTGCTAGGCCTTCTAAAGCAAGAGATCGAACCGTAAAAGGTCCTGATATTGTTAAGAACTTTTTGTTGATCTGAGCCCGGAAGAGGGAGATCCACGGGTGGAAAAGGTATTACCCAGTGGACAAGCAGAAAGGAACTTTTGTATATTAATTTGGAACACATTAGGTCCTCGGAGGCAAGTGACTTTTTGTAGAAAAGACACTTAACTACCGATGGTCCTCATAGGTGAGAGCAGAACTGTTGTCTCGTGCTTGGAAAGCTCGAGCGTGTGCTGTGCTCCAGAGTCCTGCATTGTCCGATGCCCAAAACATGGGGAAGGGAGACACTGGCTACCGCATCCTGACTTATCATTTGTGACCACTTCTTTCTTGTGAACACTATCCCACACACTTTTTTGTGTTAGTTGCAAGGATTGGCAATAGGTTTTTTTCTTTGTATAGGCCCTTTTATTTTGACACAACACCACAAGGACTGCCTTATTATTATTTGATGGTCGTAGCTTGTTCCCATCTTAGATTTAGGTTTAGATTAGGTGTTTTTCCAACCTGCATATACAGTTTAATAAACACCCTTGAACTGTGATCACTTGTATCTGTCTTCACTGTTGCCACCATGAGTTCCTTACACAGCTGACTGACCATCTTCATATATTCTCGGGTATTCCGTATCGTGCAGTGGTCACAGGTTTGTCCTCTTTCAGGCCATTCCCATTCTTCCCTTAAAATGTCTAGGACGGTTCCTAGTGATTGCATCGAATTCAAAAGTTTTGAATGCCAGTTTCTAAAAAAAAAAATGCATTTAAAAAGACAAAAAAAATTAATGGGGGCGCCCCCCCAAACCCTGTTTTTTTTACCCCTTAAAACCCATGATAGTAAAAAAAAAAACCTTTACCTAAAAAAGCATTTTTTCGATGCATTTTTTTCCCAAACTGACATTCGAGGGGATTGGGTCCTCTGACGTATTCCATATCTATGACAGGTAATGTCCACAGCTGTACTGCTTCAGAAAATCTTCGGCTCCTGCGTCGATGACGTCGATGCGCCGTCCCCGAGGACCTCCTCCGACGGCCGACGTCACCCGATGTGATAAGTAGGACGCACGACGCCGATAGCCTCAGTTCCGTTTTTTCCGCAAACGTGTTCGCTTCGTGAATCTCGGTACGCCTCGACTCGTTGGAGTTTGCTGTTTTCAATTCTCGGTTCGTTGAAACTGTTCGGTTTGTTGTGAAGACCTGTTCGTGGCGATGTCTTCTTCGTCTTCAACCCCACGTCCGGGCTTCAAGAAATGCAGGGACTGTGGTTCCAAGATGTCGGTCATGGACTCGCATGATGCCTGCCTCTGGTGCCTCGGGGAGGCCCACGATACGGACGACTGTGTCGACTGCCAGTCGCTCACGGCAAAGGCCTTGTGGGAACGCAAGAAGAAGCTGTCGGTAGGCCGGGTGTCTAAGCCCCGGAAGTCGAGGTCTGCGGGGCTCTCCACAGATGACTCGAGGGGCGACTCTCCGCGTCATCGTCGGAAGTCCAGTGGGTCTCCTTCCAGGAGTCGGTCTCGCCACTCCTCCGCCTCTTCAAGGCCTTCGCGGAAGCGCCGGCATTGGTTGCCTTCCCCGTCCTCTTCCGAGGACTCCGCCCGTTGGCGGGTCGCTTATCCTTCCATGCAAGCGACACCGGATTCTTGAATCGCAGGGCACCGATCCGTCCGCGCCTCCAAGTGGGGTCGGTCGGCACCGGTCGAGAGATGCCGCTCGTACGCCTTTGGGCTCGGGTGGTCGGCACGGCTCGCGGGAGAGGTCCCGCTCAGACAAGGCTAGCCGTTCTCGCCATGCCCGTTCCAGGTCCCGGTCCTCGACACGCTCGAGACCGCGTGATCCTGTGCCTTCTTCGAAGAAGACGTCGACGCCTGTGGCGCCGAGGTCATCGACGATTTCTCTCGAGGCTCCGCCTCTGAGGGGGTCGTCGGCGCCTAGGTTGTCGAGAGACATGCTCGGAGCTCCGGCTTCGAGGCCTGTGTCGACGCCGCCGATGCTGGCGGCGCTGCAGCTGACGTCGACGCCTTTTCTGTCGCCGACTCGTTCGGCGCCCTCGACGCCTTTCGAGGTGGTGGTGTCGGAGGGGCCCCGTGGCACGGGGTTTGCCCCTAGAAAGGCTATGGCTAAGGCCAGGCACTGCTTTGGTCCCCAGAGGTCTTCCTCTCCCTGCCTGGAGTACATTTCAGAAGGTGATGAAGGCTCTGATGGCGGCTTGGTTCCGGTTCCGGATGAACTTATCTCGGGCCTTGCCAGTTTGATGACCTGCGGCAGTCGCTGCATGATGCCAGTGGCCTGGACACCTCTCCGGAGGTGGAGTTTTGTAGGCCGGAGCCTGGCACTCATGCCGATTCTTCAAATCGGCGCCTTATGTCTCGGGTCACCGAGTACTTGGGTTGGTCAGCTCCCCCAGGGGAGTTCATTCAGGATGATCTCACGGACATCCTTGATCTCGGTCCCCCCACTGACCCGGTTTTGCGTTTTCATATGGCTCTGCAGAGAAGGGTGGCGGCGGCTTGGACTGCTCGGAGAGTCTCCCGGCAGTGGGCAAGTCTTTGTCGCGAAAATACCGTCCAGCCAGTAGCGACCCCTGCTACTTGTCTAGGCACCCCACCCCGGCGGCCCCGGCAAAGCAGGCGTCGTATCCTACCATCCCTCCAGATAGGAACGACAAACGTTTTGACGGCTGGGCGAAGAAAGTGTTTTCTTCGGGGGGTATGGCGCTTCAGGCGGCCAACTCCATATGTGCCTTGTCTCGTTTCACACATACTCTGTGGAACTGTGTTGCATTAGCGGCTGAACATATTCCCGAAGGGGACGAACGGGATGGTTTCTTTGCTATGGTTCAGGATGGCAAGGATGTCATGTGTGAGGCTGTTCAGTCGGGTTTGGACTTGGCAGATTGTGTCAGCCGGTCCATGGCGGCGAGCACCATAATGCGCAGGTTTGCGTGGTTGCGGAAGTCTGGGTTCGCTCCTGATGTGCAGTCCCGGCTCCTCAACATGTCCTTTGACGGTGAACACCTTTTTGGCAGCAAGGCTGACGAGAGCCTTGAGAGTTTGCAGACCTCCAAAGCTGCAGCGAAGTCGTTGGGCGCTGCAGTTTGCTAACCTCCGCCTTTTCGTCCTAGGGGACAGCAATGGAGGGGAGGTTCCTTTCGCTATTACTCGTCCTTCAGTAAAGCGAGAGGAGCTAGCAGTCAAAGAGGCCATCGTAAGAGTGCCAGAGGTGGAAACAAAGGTACTCGAGGTGCCAAGGCTGCTCGGGCAGTTGCCTCTTTGCCCTCAGGCAACGCCGCAGCCGCTACCACTCAGTCATGAGGCCAGGTCCCATGGTTCGCCGGTTGGGGGAAGGCTGGTGCAGCATCTTGTAGAGTGGCAAGCCATTACTTCGGATGTGTGGGTTCTGGAGATCATAACCCACGGCTACTGTCTTTCTTTTCGGTAGAGGCCTTACGACAATCCACCAGGGAACCTCTCTTTGAAGTGTCCGGATCCGCTCCTTGCGCAGGAAATTCAAGCCCGGCTGGAGAAAGGCGCCATAGAACTGGTGCCTGTAGCGGAGAGGAACAAGGGATGGTATTCCCCTTATTTTTTGATTTCGAAGAAAGACGGGGGATTGAGACCCATCCTGGACTTGCGCGGTTTGAACAAACTCCTCAGGAAGGACAAGTTCAAGATGGTGACTCTTTCTCAAGTCCTCCAGGCCATTCAACTTCAGGACTGGTTGGTGTCTCTCGACCTCAAGGATGCTTACTTCCATGTGCCGATCCATCCCAAGCACAAGAAGTACCTGAGGATTGACCTCCGCCCAGAGGGTTTTCACCAAGCTCATGGTGGTGGTGGCAGCGCATCTCAGGAAAGGGGGGATTCACGTCTACCCCTACCTGGACGTTTGGTTTATCAGGGGGAGCTCTCCTGAGCAAGTCCTGGATCATCTGTCCATCACCTGCCACTCCCTTCACAGGCTGGACTTCTCCCTCAATTTAAAGTCCCATTTGACACCAATGCAGCAGCTCCAGTACATCGGAGCAGTGCTCGACACGTCCCTGGGGCAGTGTTTTCCTCCTCAGGTGAGGGCTCTTCACATTCAGCAGATGGTGAACAAGTTTCAATTTGCCCAGGATCTCCCAGCGTCCGAGTTCTTGAGACTGCTCAGCCTCATGGCATCCTGCATTTTTCTGATGCCAGAGGCTCGTCTGCGGATGAGATCTTTGCAGTGGGCACTCAAGCTCCAGTGGTCTGTCCTCTGGCAGGCTGTCGGACCCTGTTCAGGTGCCGTCCTCGGTAGCCTGGGACCTTCTGTGGTGGGCCGTCGAGGGCAATCTGATGAAGGGGGCCCCATTTTGGCTGCCCTGGCCGGAGGTGACGATCGTGACGGACGCATCTGTAACGCTCACCTGATTCCCGTAGAGGAGCCGGTCTTGACTGGGCGTATACCGTATCTTCAAAGGTGATGTGTAACACACGGCTGGCTCTTTGGGCTGGACCTCTGTGCACTGTATGTCTGACTCGAAGGGTAAGATGTCTGCATATAGAAAATATGGGATTAATGAACTGGGTTATTGAATGTCTCTCTCTTCTTCCCTTTCTCTTCTCCTGTAGAACCCCAAAGGTTAACGCTCTCACCTTAGGTAAGTGAACGCCGTGCTCTCCATCTGCCTCGGGGCAGGGTGCTGTAACCAGTTTCTTCACTGGATAAGGGGAGCAGGCCTCTTGACTTCAGAGGACTGCTGTCCGTCGTTTACTGCACGAACGGTAAGTTTCGAGTAATTCTAATGTCTTTAAAAGTCTTTAGTAATGATGTCTCTTGTTTTGCAGGGTTCCGGCGATGGCGGATGACGGGCTGAAGTGAGTTGAAGATGGAGCCCGTGTGATGAATAGAAGCGCCTGGAAGCACGTAAGTAAGCGCTTGTTGCCTGCTTCACGATGCGCTCTAACTGTCTTTTTATTTTGCAGGTACAAGTTCGGAGCGGCTGCAGGGTGCCGGAATACCCACTGGGTTAGATGTGGAAAGGAGTAATGGCACGTGAGTATTAAAGTTCCCCAATGTCTTTAAACGCACCTTGTTTTGTCTTTCAGATGCGGGATGCAGCGCCGAAGGCCTCCTGAGCGTGCGAAGTGTTGGTAAGCTTTTGTCTTTCAGATGCCGGAATGCAGTGCGAAGACCTCCGGAGCGCACGAAGAGTAGGTAAGCCTTTGTCTTTCAAATGCCGGAATGCAGCGCGAGGCGTTGGTGACAGCCGATGGACCAGGTAAGTGAAGCGCTGTCACTGAAGACCGTAATGCTAACCTGTTCTTTCGTGTCTTTATAGGTGTTGCTGAAGACTGGATTCAGGATGGTAAGCCTTTTTCCTTAGGCCCAGGATCAGATGCAGAAGACACGATGAGCGTTCTGCTGCAGAGGATGCAGAATAACGCAAAGCAAGATTCATCCATCGGGTGTGGTTTAAATAGCCTCCTGTAGTGCTTAGGTGTCTCCTTCCACAGCCACGCCTAGGTAAGAAAAGAGTTCCTGCTTTCCAGAAGAGTTCCAGTGTTCTGAACCTAGGGAGTGGCTCCTGCCCCACCCAACAGGAAAAGTAGTTCCAAACAGAAGAGGATCAGAGGCTCAACTGGCAGGCAAGTAAGCAGCATGGTCTGCTGCAGGTAAGTCCACCCAAGCATTATGAGCCCGGCGCTTCCAGCGCTGGGACTGGGCATATTTGAGCCTGGTGCCACTGGCGCCAGGACTGGGTCCAAAAGGTCCCAATTGGGACTGGTTGGCACTCGGAACCTGGGTTATGGATCTGCTTCCAAGGGAGTTGGGAAAACCCTGACCTTTTGGAAGCAGAGATCATGACAGCATCCCTCACGGGATGGGGAGCTCATGCCAACGAGTTGACAGTCAGTGGTCGTTGGTCTCCGTCGGAGTCCAGACTCCATATCAATCTTTTGGAGCTGAGGGCCGTCAGGCTAGCCCTGAAGGCTTTTCTGCCGACTGTGAGCGGAAAGAGTGTCCTGATTCTAACGGACAACACGGAAGCCATGCACTACCTCAACAAAAAGGGGGGGGCAGGGTCACTTTCGCTGTGCAGGGAGGCGATGCAGCTCGAGTTCTGGGCCATCTAGCAGGAAGTTTCGATTTCGGCGGTTCATCTGGCCGGAGACGACAATGAGACGGCGGACGCTCTGAGCAGGCAGAGCACAATCTCTCACAAGTGGGAGCTGGCTCAGGAGATTCTCCTTAGGAGACGTGTTCGTGGTGGAGTGGTCATTCCCACTGCTGTACGCGTTTCCTCCAGTCCCCGTCATCCCGCAATTGCTGCGGAAGTTACGGAGGTTCGGTTCCCGGATGATCCTCATTGCTCCGGCGTGGGCCCGGAGGACGTGGTACCCGGACCTTCTAGGCTTGTCCATCTGCCCTCCACGTCGTCTTCCCTACCGAGACGATCTGCTCTCACGGGAGGGGGGTCAGGTTCTCCATCCAGAGGTCAGATCCCTCATCCAGAGGTCAGATCCCTCAATCTTCACGCTTGGCTTCTGAAAGGTTGAGGTATATGGATTGGGACCTCCCTGAAGACGTGATGGAGGTGTTGCTCTCGGCCAGGCGGCCGGCAACAAAGTCTCTGTGCCGTTGGAGAAAGTTCTGCGACTGGTGCAGAGTTCAGAATGTGGATCCTTTTGAATGTGACATTCCCATGGTTCTGTCTTTTTTGCTTTCTTTGGCCCACAGGGGCTTTCAAGTGGGGACCATTAAAGGTTACCTGGCAGCGCTGTCCATATTTACGCGCTCGTCTGAAGAGTGTTCCTATTTTAAGATTCCTTTAATTTCACAGTTTTTGAAAGGGCTCACTAATGTGTTCCCTCCGTCACCTGTTTTGGTGCCAGGTTGGGATTTGAACCTTGTTCTTAAGTTTCTTATGGGTGCTCCGTTTGAGCCTTTACATTCTTGCTCTTTGAGGCTGTTGACTCTGAAAACTGTGTTTTTGGTTGCGGTTACTTCCGCTCGCAGAGTGAGCGAGTTACATGCACTTTCAGTTAAGTCACCCTTCACTGTGTTTCATACGGAGAGGGTTGTCCTTGGAGTTCGTCCTTCTTTTCTTCCGAAGGTGGTTTCGGAATTTCATTTGAGCCAGAAGGTTGTTCTTCCGGCGTTCTATCCTCCTCCACATCCTGGTAAGGAAAAGGAGAGGCTCCATAGGCTTGATCCTAGGAGAGCGTTGAGCTTTTATATTTCGCGCATGTCCCGGGTCAGAGTGGACGATCAACTTTTCATTGGTTACGCTGGAAAGCGTTTGGGACAAGCTGTGACGAAACAGACTTTGTCTCGTTGGATTATTTTAGCTATCTCCGAGTGTTACCGCTTGGCGGGTAAGGAAGCGTCTACTGCCCTGCAGAGGGGAGTTCCTATTCGTCACATCTGTGATGCAGCCACCTGGGTTTCAGTACATACTTTTGTACGTCACTACTCCCTCGATTCCATCAGAGGGCAAGATCTGGCCTTTGGCAAGGCAGTTCTCTATTCCGCAATTTGATTGGGCATGCCAAATTTGTATTCTAAATTCTTTCCCACCTCCTTGCTTGGTACTGCTTTGGGAGTCTGTCATAGATATGGAATACGTTGGAGGACCCAATCCCCTCGAAGAACGAGTTACTTTCTTACCTGGTAATGTTCTTTCGATGGGATGGTCCGACGACGTATTCCATATCGCTCCCTCCCTGCCTTCCCCACTGCAGAATTTCTTTTGCAATTGCAGCTTGCATTCCGCAAGGCTTTGTGTGTCTGACTGGCAGAAAACTGATGGCACACGTTCTGGGAAAAAACTATAACTGAGGCTTTCGGCGTCGTGCATCCTACTTATCACATCGGGTGACGTCAGCCGTCGGAGGAGGTCCTCGGGGACGGCGCATCGACCTCATCGACGCAGGACGCAGACGCCGAAGATTTTCCGAAGCAGCACAGCTGTGGACATTACCTGTCATAGATTTGGAATACGTCGTCGGACCATCCCACCAAAAGAACGTTACCAGGTAAGAAAGTAACTTGTTCTTCTAAACTATGTTTTCGAAGCAATGCCTGGATACCATCTAGGACGTCTCAGGGGTCTCTGTCGTAGACCATCTCGAAGACTGAGAACTCGGTAGAAGATTGTGCTGTTTGCCGATGATGATGAGGCCATCCCAGTTCTACATGTCTTCATCAACCAGCTCCCAGAGGATGTGCTTCAATGTCTGATTAAAATGCTCCACTAGGCTATCTGTCTGTGTGTGGTTAGTTGACATCCGGAGACTCTTAATGTTCATCAATGCTTTAATTTAGTTGATTAGTCTTGACATTAAGCTACTTCCTTGGTCCATAAGCAATTCCGCTCTAAAACATATTCTAATGAAGGAGTGTGGGGGCCCTTCAAGCTAACTTTTAATGTGTTTCTCCTTCTGGGGAGGGCTTCCGGATATTAGGTTGCATAGTTAACAATCACCACAATGTAGACTTTCCCTAAATTGGAAGACTCCAGGGGGCCGATTACATCCATGCCGATAGGGTGAAGGGGACATCTCTGATTGGTATAGACATGTGTTGCTCAGGGTATGTAGTCCGGAGAGAGGTTTTCTGACGGAGGTAGCACGCACTGAACTGATTCGTCTCTCCGTTGCCCCCCTGGCCAGTAGAACTGGTTAAACAACGTTTTTTGAATTTTTTCCAGCATCTTAGTGTCCTGCTGTCAGGTTTAAGTGGGTGAGTTCCATTACAGTTTCTGGAGCTACTTTGGCAGTAATTACTGATGATAGTTACCTCCTTCTCGAAAGTTAACATTGACTCAATACAAGAGTCCTCCCTTGTTGACGAAGTGTGGAGTTTCCAGGGTTCGACTCTTGGCTTGTGAAACCAATGTCTTCCAGGCTCGCTCCAGAAGCCTATCTGCTTTGAGGTCCCGCAAATTCAGGCGTGGCTGGTCCTGGGAAACCGTGTGAACTACTTCACATGCTTCTGCCTTTCAGAACTCCCCTCCCCCCCCTTCTCTCCCTGCCTCGCCATCCTTTTCAGTAGGTTTCAGCATCTCCACTTACTTTATCTCTGGGAACCAGAATCTTCTCATAGATTATATGTGCTAGGGGTTGGCCAGATTTTTACACAATGGGGCAATTCCCAAGGTTCGGCAGGATAACCTTTAACTCTCCTCTGTAATCCCTATTGATAACTCCTGCTCCTACCGCTATGGTAATGGTAATGTTTATTTGTAAAGCGCCTATACACAAGGCAAGTGTTTCAAGGCGCTTAGGTAGGGAGGGAGGAAGGAAGGGAATAGGGGAGAAAAACAACAGTAATTCAGGGCTCGAGTTTCCGAACGATAACCAGTCTGCCCAGGCAGATTAAGTGCATGTAATACAATTAACAGTGTAGATAACAACAAATAGGTCTGACGACGATCCTGCAGTTTTTTTAAGAGCATAGAGGCGACACCATGCAGGAGGGGAGACGGGGAGGAAGATATAGACCATCTTCAGACACGGTATGTTCAGATCGTTTAAGTGAACAGACGATACAGGAGAGGGGAGGGGGAGGACGACTAGTGCAGCAGGCGTGGGGGGTACTCAAGATGCTCCAGTTGGTCAGAAACCAGGGAAGTGTTGACTGATGCCACTCTCAATGTGTAATTGACCAAGTGCAGTCGCAATGAGGCAAGCACAGGAGGACTGGCGAGGGTGCTGAGGACCTCTGAGGTACTCCCGGCGGCCAGTCAGCATGCTGTGTGGAAAGGGAGGGAGAGAAGGATAGAGCAGAGAGGGAGGTTAGCAAGGTAGAGGGAGAGAGAAGGGAGAAGAGAAGAGGAATGTCTGGAACTTAAGGAGATCAGGCTCAGGACGGAGGGCAGCATGGAGGCTATTCCAGAGGGGGGCCTCTGCTGAGGATAAATCTCTGGTTGGAGAACCGGCTCACTCGCAGATGGTTGGAGGTAGGAAAGGGGTGATAGAGATGGGCCGGTAGTTTGCCGGAATGGAGGGGTCGGCAGAGGGTGCACAAGGGAATGCTTAAGAGGAGTTGGGAAAACTCAATTGGCAAAAGAGATTGCAGAGATCAGCCAAGGCTGGAGCGAGAGAGTCAATTTTGTCCTCAATGGTTTTGGAGGGACAGGGGTCCACCTGTTTGGATGAGGCCTTCATGGATCGGACTTGTCTGGCGACCTCATTAGGTATGATGGGAGTGAGAGAGGAGGATAAGTGGTGTAGGGTCCGTGGGAGGCTCCAGGGGTGTTAGTGTAATATGTGGTGTGGAATTGAGAGAGGAAAGGATGTCATGGGTTTTTGCAGTGAAATGAGAAGCAAGGACCAAGCAAAGGTCCTGTGTGGGTGTGACAGAAGAGGAGATTGGCGCAGGATTGGCCAGTTCCTTACAGATTTGGAAAAGTTTGGCCGTGTTGTATGATGCCGTGGAGATGCAGGCTTGAATAAAGACTCTTTTCTTGGTGTGAATGCAGAGTCGATATTGCCTCTGAAGGAGGCGGCAGGCCAGTTTGTCCGAGGGTTCTGCATGACACGTTCCATTTCCGTTCAGCTGCCCTACACTTGTGTTTAAGGTAAGCCAAATCAGAATCGTACCAAGAGTTGCTCTTTTTGGAAGGCTTCAGTCAGACCCTCATGACAGGGGCAAGAATGTCGAGGGTGTTGTGAGGTTAGCGGGGGCTGTGTCAGGGTGGGAGTCAGCCGCAGGGGTAGGAGGCAGAGAGTAGGTGGAGAGTAGGTGGAGGCCAAGGCAGCCACTGTCACTCTTTTCATGGGTCTGGTGACTTTGAAGCCGGGTGTGCCGATGCAAGGGGAGAGGAGAGCTTTAAGTGTGAAGAGAGTTGTCCATCCAAGAGGGAGGTGGTGAAAGGGATAGAGAGAGGGGGATGTCGGTAGAGATGAGAGCATCCAAAGTGTGTCCCGCAATGTGCGTGGAGCCCGAAGGTAAGATGGAGAGGGAGAGGGATTTGCATAGGTTGTCGAAGGGTCCTGAGGAGTCATGAGAGTCCACATGGATGTTAAGGTCACCCAACAGGAGGAGTTGAGATGGCGCCAGGTCAGCCCATTGCGAGAGGAAGAGAGTGTAATGCCCTGGTGGCAGATAGAAGGTGGCCATAACGAGAGAAGATTTAGGATAGAGTGAGAGCCCGCAGACTAGGCATTCGAAAGAGGAGTAGGCCTGAGTGGGAATGATGGACACAGGAATCCATTCTGAAAATATCAATGCCACTCCCCCTCCTGATCCCTTGGGCCTGGGCACAGAGAGGATCTTGTATCCTTCAGGGAGGAGTGTGGCAAAGCTTGTGACAGCAGTCCTTGTGATGGCGAGCATATCAAGATCCATGAGTTCAAGGAGGTTGCAAAAGTCGGACGAGTGTTTGACAGCTGAGCAAGAGTTTAGCGTGGCAATGTGGAGCAGCTTGCCATCTTTGAAGGGCTTCCGCGGGGGGCGCAGAGGACGGTGGTCCCCCCTGTGGATGGCAGGAGAGCCCGGGGAATAGTGGATGGCGGAGGAGCCAAGGCCGACAGGGTAGCCGGAACAGTAAGGCAAGGCAAGGGAGCCAGTGCAGCGGAGGAGGAAGGCACAGCAGGCAAGGGAGCCAGTGCGGTGGAGTAGGAAGGCACAGCAGACAAGGCAGCCAGTGCGGCGGAGGAGAAAGGCACAGCAGACAAGGGAGCCTATGCAGAGGAGGAAGACTACACAGGCAAGGGAGCCTGTGCAGATGGCAAAGAGGTCTAAGTGGACCTCCCAGCGTGTGCCACCATTAATGGGGGAGGAAGTGATGGTAGAGAGAAAGGCGACCATGTGCCAGGTCCATAGATCGGGTGAGGGAATGACGAGGAGGATGTCTGTGAGAGGGTCTCTGGCAGAAGCCGTGACATAGGAAGGCCAGGGTTTGAGCTCAATATGTCCTTAAGTTTCTTCCGGCCAGATTTGGTGAAAGGAGAGGGATGGGAAATGGAGAAGCTGTTGTAGAAGATAGGAGAGATAGATAGTGACATAGCAAACTGCAATCGCTAGGAGGACATTTACCATAAAGTTGGGGACGGACATAGTGTAGTGGACAGAGGGGGCTAAAGGGGGGGGGTTCAGACGTATAAGCACATTGATCTGCAACAACCAGTCACCGCTGAAGACGATTTTCAGACACACAGCACAGTTTTCGGGGGAGCAGGCACTTTCTAAGCAGCAAGGGGGAACTGCTAAATCCAATTTTCTAACAAACCGTCACTGTCAGTGATGCTCGGAGGCTCGAAACGATTTTAAGCAAACAGCACACATTTTCAGGAGAGCAGGCACTATCTAAGCAGCTAGGGGGGACCAGCCCAAAACGATTTTCAAACAGTCACGTTCAATGGAGCAGGGAGGCACAGCGAAGTACGAATTGTCGAAGCACAGAGGTTAAGTCTTGGTGGAAAGGCACAGGAATTGCGCCGCAGCAGAATGGTAGTTGATGACAATGAAAAGGAGTTGCAATGAGTGAAGGCAGCATGCAGAGTCACCGAAGAGAATCGAGCATCAGGAAGGGGGTTGAACTTGAGAGGCAAGAAAAATGAAACAAATTCAGTGGCACTGGGCCAGCCACTGATTTGCAGTACTCGTGTGCAGGCACAGTTGGGATGGCACAGTCAGCAAATGAGGCAATGTGTGTAGAGATTTGTGTCCCGAACATTTTCGTTGAGGATGTCCGTAATTGAGCACGGACAGGAACAGACAGGGCCTTAAAGTGTGGGCCTTGTGGCAGGCTTACTCGCCTGCCGGCTTCTCAATGGCCATGGATAAGAAGGAAGAGGCCCAATCAGCGGCCTTGTGATTCAGGGCTCAGTGGCAACCCTCGGAGGCCCTCTGGTGCTGAGGAAGAGGGCAGCCATTTCAAAGCAATTCAAAAGAAACAGGCACAATAGCCACGACATGCGGTGCCCATTAGAGAAAGGCGCCACAATCGCTGGTTGCCGCACAATAATGAAACCGGGTGTAAACTGTGTGCCTGCATATCTAATTGTGTCCCCACAGGCCCGATGCAATGCAGGAGAAGTATGTAGATGGCCTCTAGGGAACCTTGACAACCCTGATTTCTAAGCCACTGTTCTATAGGTTCCCTCCGGTATTGCCATACATAGCCTCGTCTGAACCAAGGCTTGATTTTTGGGAGGGATGGCCACTTCTTCGTCCCCATAGCCTGCATCTCCTGTTCACACGCCAGCCTACCTGAACGCCAAACTAAAAGCATATGGCGGCACACAGTCATCTCGCAGTAAGACATCACCAAACTGGTAGCTAGTCTGGCTTGCAGAGAGAAAACTAGCAAATAGTCCTTCTCATGATACGCTCCAGTCTGGTACTCCACCCTGTTAAGTAAGATTTTCTTTTAGTGGCTTTCTGCCCATCGAGTTCTATGGGACACCCTTTCTTTTTGCTTTGTTTAGACTCCTGTCCTAACTTTATGGAGGTCATTAAAGTGTTCTGCTTTACCGCCCTTGTATTTTTGCTCATTCTTATGGGGAAACAGTTAACTCTGTGAGACGATCAACTGGTGGTAGCAGATATTTTTCGTACACGTTTTATACTTTATACTCATGCACTTTCGAATTTACAACAAAGGGCTACCAAAGGTGGCTAGTGCCCTAAAATGGCCATGCCCCGAGGATTTTGCTTGTCCTTTGGCCACATTGTTCTTTGGCCTTCTTACTGCCTTCTCGGGTTTGGAAATGCCATACAAGGAAAGCCACAAAGTACAGTAAGCGAAAAGGATTTCCTCAAGGACACACAATTCAAGTGCAAAAGCTGCAACAAACCATTCTCCTCTTTGTTCTGCTGTTTAATTTGAAGCCGTAAATGATCTATAGATTGTAATTCTGCACAATGTAAAGAAAATGTGAAGTTCCAAAGCAAGTGACGCTATTAAAGGTGGCATGAAGTGTTGTTTTGTGACTCCTTTTAAGTGTCTTCAGATCTCTGTAGTGAACTGATGGAGCTGCGTGGGGGAGTTTTAGATGCAAAGACCCCATCTCTTCTGACCCACATGTTTAATTCCCAATTGGAGGACTTGCTGCCATTCATAGCTAACCAACAACTGTCCTTTCAGAGATTTCCATTGCCTTAATATCAGGTTTGGGGTAGTGGAGTTGGTGTACAGCATCCTTCTATGCATGCACAAGTTTGGTGATGAGTGGGGCTCAGGAGAGTGGGGCACTAGCAGCCGCAAAGGCGGCCCATGCCATCCACTGGCCCTGTCTGCTGTGTCTGTTTTTGCTATGTTCAACTTAACTGCATGTTATTCTTGTGTCTGCTTGTGATAGTCACCCTACCTGATTTTGCACTCTCTCCGTTCTCTGCCCTTGTTTCAGCATTTATCTAATGATTCTCTTCTTGCTCTGTATTTTGGCCTGTTTCCCTTTCAACATTTGACAGACTTTGCTGATACACTTTGTTGTTTATGTGAGCTAATTTATTTTACTTTCGACTTTTGATTTTTTTTCTTTCCCCTGCAGGCCAGTGTTTAAGCCCTAAGCCCTTCAGAAAAACACCCAAAGAGCCTGACACTGATGTTATATTGGACTCGGAGGACGAAGACAACAGTGGTAGCAGCAAGGTGAGGGGATAATGGCTGCCTCTCTCCATTGTGCTGGTACAGGTGTACACTGTCTGTGTGTATTTAGTGAGGCGATTCATCAACCTGTGTGCATGTGACTAGGGAGCCTTTTCTACCTGTGGGTGTGTAGTGGCTAGTTCCCAGCCCCAGTGTATGTGTAGTCTAGAGTGTTGGAGAAAAGATCTCCATACTGAATAGGAGATTAGCTTTCATTTCTAAGTCGAAATTTCTAGGTTCTCCCAAACGGAATGGCAGAGCCCGTCTCCCGTGCAACATGCACCAGCCTTTCCAGAAGTGAGCACTACATCTGTAGTCTACATTAGTCTACATAAATAAAACTATTTACTGAACTTGAGCGTCTAAATAAATAGTGTTAGACCAAGCATGTGTGTTTTTTTTTTTACTTACATTAGTAATTTAGTCTTTGAGCATTTGTGGGCCTGGTCTTTGGTAACAGTCTCCTTTATTCTAAAGTTAGTTATCTTGAACTGGTAGTTGGATTTCTAAAGCATGGGGTCTGGCATGGATTCACATGCTCATGAATATTCCCCGTCGTCAGGCCGGGAATCCTCGGTAAAGAAAAAAATCAGTATCAGTTTCATTTCTGATCTGTCTTTCTTAGTAGTAACCAATCACTGATCTCTGGGTCATACTGCCCCCAGCCAATGATTGCCCTCTACCTAAGCCCCTCCCCTGGCAGCCATCCTCAGATTTTTACCGCACGTTCAAGTGTTGGGAGTCCTCGTGTTTTAGTTATTTGAGCTTTTACTGCGTTTTCGTGCTTTTTCAGGAGATTTTTCTTTTTTTCGTTTAATCGAGCCTCAAGCTCCACCGTTTCTACTTCCGATAACGGGGACCCATTTCGGAATTCTTCTACGCCCCTCAAGGTTGAAGTTTTCGTCGAGTTACGCATCTTGGAGGATTCCAGAAGATCTGTGGCCTACCTCAACGGACATGGCCCAGGACAAGGGAAGCTCGACGCCTGGATCCAAGCTGTTCAGGAGCTGCCCAGGATGCGGATTGCAAAATGTTTTCAAGGAGGACGAGCATTCAAGATGTCTCTACTGCCTTCATGAGGACAAGACGCACGTGGAGAAGGACTGTGCGTTCTGCAAGAACCTGTCAGAACGGACCAAGCAGGATCGTCGTTCCCGCCTCGCTGCCTGGCTGGAGAAGGGCACAGCAGGTGAGAAGGCAAAGAAAAAGTCTGAGCGGTCTTCTAAGTCCTGTGAGGGCGCCCCGGCGATGGGGGCCCAACAGAATGCCAAGCATCGCGGGCACCGGGAGCGCCGAAAGGTGGGCTCCTCGGCTGCCAGGCAGGACGCGACTTCCCCGGCACGATCAACCACAAGCCAGCGCTCCGGTTCAGGGAAGAGGAAGTCCGAGAACCCGGGTAAGCTTCTGGAGAGGCCCCGGTCGATCTCGAAGGGAGCCGAGGGGGAGCGAGGCGATGACCCTCCCCCCAAAGCGAAGGCCCAGGATGCACCTAAGGTGGTGAGGGCCTTGATCCACCCGGCAAAGGCCTCTATCGAGTTTGTCGCAGCGGCCCTGTCGAAACCGGCAGAGGCTATGCCAGTGCAGGCGGCCTCGGGGCCCAGAGTTTCCCTGCCACCGCGGAGGGAATCCTCTTTCCAGACCATCGTTAAGACCCCCGTGAAGACCCCGGTGGAAAAAGGGGGGGGGCGGTGGCCATTACGGACTCGGATTCAGCCTCCGAGGAGGATCCGGTGGAAACCGTGAAAGGCCTCAACGAGAGGTTCATAGACCTCAATGAGAGGTTCGAGAAGGTTCGATCCCAGGGGAAGGTTCCCGCTGATGTGATCGAAGATAGCGACGACGAGGGCCCAGTGGAGCAGCTATCCCGTCCGTCGCAGCCCTTACCTGAGCCCCAGGATAGCTTGGCGGCCATTTTGTTGGCGATCCAATCCTTATGTACTGAGATAAGGACGAGATTACCACGGACCCCGACAGAGGATCCAGAACCAGGCCTGTCGGGAAGCCCTCCGAACAAGCGGAGGAGAGTCCACCCCGCTCCGCGCCCGGACCTCGGGAGGATACGGCGACGGATACAGCGACAGGGACGGACGACGGCGGCGATGACACAAAGGACATCCCATCATCACCCACCCCCCTCGGGCCTCTCCTCTGGACGAAATTGGCTCTTTTCACGCCATGATAGCCAGGGCATCCGAGCTCTTCCAGCTCTGCCCTGAGGAACAGAAAAAGGAAGGTTTTCTTTACCAACGACGAGAGGCCAAGAGAAAGACGGTGCTCGCGGTGCTGTTGCTCGACGACATCTGGGACGAGGGGCTGGCTATCCTCAAGAACCCTTCCATGACACCCGCCAAGAGGGACAGGGACGAGAAGAAGTACCGGGTCCCCGATGCCGCCCCCTTGTGCCTCAGGGCCCAGCCCACGCCTGACTCTGTCGTCTCGGCAGCGGCCAAGAAGAAAGCAGCGGGTGCGGCAGCTTCAACTTCCACTTCCCCGCCGGACAGCAAGGGCAAGAAGTTGGACTCCATGGGACGACAAGAGGGCGGATGCCCTACAGATTCTGCATGAAGGTGAGGTGGCGTCGGATCACGCCATAATGGTGGCAACGGACATTGCCGATACTGGATTTCGCCAACTGGGCAAAGGGGTTTGCCTCCGACGACGAGGATGGCTCAAGGCGACGGACTTTCGCCAGGACGTCCAGACCAGAGTGTTGGGCATGCCGTTCGACGGCAACAACCTGTTTGGAAAGACGGTGGATGAGTCCCTCCAGGCCATCAAGACAGACACGGAAACAGCCCGAGCCCTAGGAGTCCTTCAGCAACGGCGGCCCTTTCGGAGCTCTGGAGGCAGACAGGGAGCCTCCAAGGGATCCAGAGGTGGCTCTTCTAGTTACCGCCAGTCGGCCCGCTCCTCGTCCCAGGAGGCATACAGAGGCCACGGCAAGCAAGGAGAGTCTCGCCGCCGTCGGCAAGGCGGCCAAGGCGGCAAGGCCTCTTCCAAGCAGGACTGAACCGGCCGTAGCGTCGGGCCTCCACCGAAGCACCCCGGTGGGAGGCCGGCTGACGAAGTTGGTCAGCGTGTGGGAGTCCATCTCCACCGACCGTTGGGTGCAAAAGAAGTGTCCTCGCATTCCTCCCGTGGCCAGGAAGGAGAATCACGTCCCTCAACTGCTGTTGGAGGCCACGGCGATGCTCAAGAAGAGTGCCATCGAGCTCGTCCCCAAGAGTCTCCGGGGCTCCGGAGTATACTCAAGATACTTCCTCGTCAGAAAGAAGACAGGCGGTTGGCGCCCCATCCTGGAACTGCGTCGGTTGAACAAGTACTTCAAGGCACAAAAATCCAGGATGGTCACCCTCCAGCACGTGCTGGGACAGCTGGAGGAGGGCAAATTCCTATCGTCACTGGACCTGGAGGATGCTTACTTCCACATCCCCATTCTAAAAGGACACAGAAAGTTCCTCAGATTCGTAGTCCAGGGGCGTCACTACCAATTCAGAGCCCTGCCGTTCGGATTAAAGTCGGCACCCAGGGTGTTCACCAAGCGCCTCGCACCTGTGGCGGCGTGGCTGCACCTGCAAGGAATCCACGTCTACCCCTACCTGGACGACTGGCTAATCCGTGCAAGGTCAAGAGAACTCGCAGTCGAACACACAGCGAGGACCGTCCGCCTGCTCACGGAGCTGGGATTCGCCATCAACTACCCCAAATCCCCTCTGGTCCCGTCGCAGGTAGCACTGTTTCTGGGAGCGAAGCTCGATACAGTGAAGCGATTGGCATCTCCGTCGGAAGAAAGGACAAAGGCCATTTTGGGCAAGGTGCAGCGCCTGTTAGCCACGGATGTGGCCAGAGGGAGGTGCATCAAGTCCCTCCTCTGGATGATGTCCTCATGCATCTACCTTGTGCCCCTTTGCAGACTTCGGATGCGTCTGCTACAAGAGTTCCTTGACGCCCGCTGGATTCAAGCGGCGGGCAGCTTCGAAGGCAGGATCCCGCTCGACGAGGAGTTCCGTCGGGCGATTCTATGGTGGGGTGCCCGTGCGCACCTTGCAGCAGGCATGGACTTTCAGTCCCCGGTGTATCAGGAGACGTAATGACGGACACCTCCCTGGAGGGATGGGGGGCCCACACCGGAGATCTCCACGCAAGAGGCCTCTGGCTCCCGGAGGAGAGGTCTCTTCACATCAACATCCTGGAGCTACAAGCCGTGTTCTGGGTGCTCAAATTGTTCCTTCCGTCCCTCAAGGACAAAGTGGTGAGGATCTTCACCGACAACACCACCACAATGTTCTACATCCGGAAGCAGGGAGGCACCAGATCCCCAGCCCTATCCAAGGAGGCCCAGGATCTGTTGCACTGGGCCATCGCCCAGGGGATGTTTCTGGTTCCCTTCCACCTGGCAGGAATAAAAAACACCATTGCTGACTCACTCAGCAGGGAGCTGCGCTCGTGCCACGAGTGGGAACTACGCCAGGACCAGGTGGATCGGCTCTTTCAACGGTGGGGCAAACCCCAGATCGACCTGTTTGCGACGGCAACGAATTCCAAGTGCCAGAGGTTCGCCAGCAGGTTTGCACAACCGAGGAGCATGGGCGATGCTTTCTCGTTGCCTTGGGACGGCCTGTTCCTGTACGCGTTGCCGTTGCTGCTCCATCTCATCAACCAGCTCAAGAGGTCCAGGTGCAGGATGATCCTCGTCACGCTGGCGTGGCCGGACCTTCTGGACTTGTCAGCGTCCCCACCCATCAAGCTGGCGACGGACGCAGATCTTCTCTCCAGAGAAGGAGGCGCCATTCTCCATCACGACCCGGAGTCGCTGAACTTGCAGGCTTGGCTCCTGCAGCACTAGAGTTTGGAGGATACAATATCCCGGCTGACTGCAGAGAGGTTCTTGCAAAAGCCAGGGCGTCCTCACCTCTCAAATGCTATGGACATAAGTGGAAGAGGTTCTCTGTTTGGTGCCGTGCACAGAAGATTAACCCTCTGTGGATTACGGCCCCTCAAGTATTGCCGTACCTACTGTCGTTGACCAAAGCTGGACTGGCTCACGCCTCCATCAAGATACATCTGGCTGCCATCTCCCGATACACCAGAACTACAGGACGGGCGTCCTTGTGGTCTCATCGCCTGGTGAAGGAATTTATGAAGGGACTATTCCGATCGTTCCCGCCGGTGAAGGCCCCTGCCCCGGCGTGGGAGCTCAACGTGGTGCTGACCAGGCTCATGGGTGCCCCATTCGAGCCGATGTATTTGACGCCGTTGAAGTTCCTGTCGTGGAAGACAGCATTTCGTGTGGCCATCACCTCCGCACGACGAGTGGGAGAGATCCAGGCCCTATCTTGCAAGCCTCCATACTTGACTTTTCACGACACGAGGGTGGTGCTGAGGACGCACCCCTCCTTTATGACTTCCACCTCAACGAGCCCTTGGTGTTGCCAGTTTTCTTCCCGTCGCCTTCGTCTCCGGCCGAGAGGACTTTGCACTCGCTGGATGTGGCTAGAGCGCTGAAGTTCTACGTGGACCGCACAAAGAGTTTTCAGAAGACATCACAGCTGTTTGTGAACTTTGGACCTGTGAATCAAGGGAAGGCTCTCTCGAAGGCTTCCATTTCCAGATGGCTCTCCGGCTGCATCATGCACTGTCACCGGTTGGCAAACCGACCGCTGCACGGCCGTTCGAGAGCCCGTTCGACCAGAGCGATCGCTGCTTTCACGGCGTTCCTGTCTGGTGTGCCCCTGCTGGACATCTGCAGGGCTGCTATGTGAAGGTCGACGCAAACCTTCACGAGATTCTACTGTGTCGATCGGGACTCCAGGGAGGAGTCCAGGGTCGGCCAAGCAGTGCTGCGCAACCGGTTCGCTTAAGGTGAGCCTGGTGAGGAGATAAGAGATGCTTAATGTTGAGTTGTTGTATTGCTTAATGTTGAGCCTGTTGCCACCTCCCGTGGTTGTGCATGTGTATACTGCTGTGTATTCTTATATTCATGAACATGTAAATCCATTCCAGACCCCATGTTGGAGAAGGAACAAGTTACTTACCTGTAACTGTTGTTCTCCAGCATGGGTCTGGCATGGATTCACATGCAAACCCTCCCTCCTTCCCCTCTGCGGCTCTTCACTTGGTCATACTGCCAATTTACGTGCTATCAATTCTGAGGATGGCTGCCAGGGGAGAGGCTTAGGTAGAGGGCAGTCATTGGCTGGGTGCAGTATGACCCAGAGATCAGTGATTGGTTACTACTAAGAAAGACAGATCAGAAACGAAACTGATACTGATTTTTTTCTTTACCAAGGATTCCCAGCCTGACGACAGTGAATATTCATGAGCATGTGAATCCATGCCAGACCCATGCTGGAGAACAACAGTTACAGGTAAGTAACATGTTCCTTAAGACAAGTGGGTACTCAAGACAGTGGTTGAGTGATACTGTATTGAGTTTCTTCAGACACCTCGTTACCACCTGCCAAAGACGAGAAGAATGTCTCCAGACCAACTCCTAAGTCTTCAAGCAAAAGTGGAGGCCCTGCTGAAAAATGAAGCAATAGTGCTTGTCCCAGATCATCAGGGTGAACAAGGTTATCTATTCAATATACTCCCTTGTACCTAAAAAGGATCTAACCATGTGCCCTATATTAGATATGTGTCCTGTAAACAAGTATGCCAAGTCTCAAAGATTCAGGATGACCACTCTGCAGGAGATAATTCCACTGCTGAAGCACAGGGTCTACATAACCTTGGATAAGAAAGATGCATACTTTCATATTTCAATGTTGCCAGCGTACAGAAAATACCTAAGGATCTAGATAGGGGACACTCACTATCAATTGAAACTACTCCCCTTCGACATTGCCTCAGCCGCAAGGGTTTTTACCATGGTTTTGGCAGTGGCAGTAGCTCACTTACGCAGACAGTCAATTCCGGTTTACCCTTATCTAGACGACTGGCTCATAACAGGAGACACACTTCATGCATTTCTAGAGTACACCAAAAAGACTGTAGACCTACTCTTTCAACAGGGGTTCTTGATCTACGAAAAGAAGTCCAGCCTTGTCCCCAGCTAAGTAAAACAATTTCCGGGAGCCCTAATTCAAACAGAAGATGGCCTGTCTTCCCCTCCAACGAGAGGGACCAAATATGTTGTTACAAATCCCTCAATACGTAGCCGGTCGTCGTATAACCATGCGGAGAACCATTCGGCTAATGGGAATGATGACTTCCTGCATTTTTCTTGTACCAAATGCCCGTTCTGGCATGCGTCCTATGCAAGAGTAGATCTTGAGCCAATGGTGTCAAGCAAGCGGTTATGTGGGATGATCTTGTGGTTGTTTCGAAAGCCCCTGTTCTATCACTGCAGTGGTAGACAAGGGAAACCTGCTAAAAGGGAAATCGTTCACCACCCCTGCAGTGAGGCCACTCTCACCACAGATGCATCCCTGTCATGGTGGGGAGCTCACCTTCTCCAACAGACAGCACATGGCACGTGGTCACAATCAGTAGTGGGCAAACAAATCAGCCTGTTACAGCTACTAGCAGTGTTCAAAGCCCTGAAGGTTTTTCAACAACAACTTCAAGGGAAGACCGTTCTAGTCCTAACAGACAGCACCACGGCCATGTTTTACATAAACAAGCAGGGAGGAACTCACTCTCCAGGGCTGTCTAAGCTGGCACAAAGCATTTGGAAGTGGGCACTCAAACACAACATGTTGTTCCTGTCACAACACGTTCGAGGGGAACACAATTTTCTTGCAGACGTGCTCAGCAGAGACGTTCAACTACCCGCAGAACACGAGTAGCATTTACACTAACACGTTTTGTCAACGTCTTTGCAGAATGAGGGCATCTAAACAATGACCTCTTTGCAACACTGGCGAATGCACAATGCCCACACTATGCCTCCAGGTATCCCCAAAAGATGTCCAAGGGGGGATGGTCTGTCGATCAAATGGTCAGAGAAATTTGCTTACACTACCCCCTCCAACCCCCCCACCCCCACTCCTCTCCTCAACAGGATCATTTGTAAAATGCACCAGGAACCAATTACACTAATCCAGATGGCTCCAATGTGGGCTCGTCAATCGTGGTTCTTGCATCTCATGAAAATGTCACGTGGTTGAGTCCAGTCACACTCCAGTGTACAGTGAGAGAGGACCGTTCAACTGGTGTTTGTCTGTGGAGAATTGCCTGCATGTCACTTTAAATACAAGGACTACCTATAAAGACTAGTTTCTGGCGCGTAGCGCCGCGGTTGAATCCAGTCACACTCCAGTCTGACTCCAGGAGGAGTCATGGAGGAAGAAAACCCACGTGAGCATGCGTCACGGCCAAACACAAGAGCAAAGCAGCGCCTCATTCCATGCTCCATCCTGCAGCGCACCCTGCCTTCATCTTCACCGGCAACCCAAGAAAACATCGGGAGCCGGTGACGCTCGGTAAGTGAAACAAGCATCGGCAGACCGGCTCCAAGCCGCGTGGGTCGTATGCTTGCTGAGCGCGTAACGGGGGCGGGCCCAAGCGCGATACCTGGGGCTCCTGGTGATCAGGTAGAAAATAGTACGTCTGGCATTCCAAATGTAACTGACGCTGAATTAAATGAAATTGGCTCTTTCATAGACATACAGAGGGAAGGAGTGCCCTCTCCAGTTATATGTAGCGTTGAAAGGAGAGCCGGGAAACAAAATGTGTCAACGGAGAGCGGAAGGACGGAATCAAACACTGATTCGCTCTCTAGTAAACAGATGGGAATGCAGAAGCTACAAAATATTAATCAAGCTACTCGGTCCGAGTCGGCTAAGCTAATAACAGAATCAGCTAAAACCTCCTTGCCAACACCTAAGCCCCCACCAGCAGAGAGGACGATTGTAAATCCATCGACGAGTCAGCTAAAAACTCCATGTCAGTCGAATCGAGGCAGCCCGATGACGGGCAAACATTGAGAACTTGACGAGCTCGATAGAGGATGAATTGCCGGTTTTTGCAGAAGAAAATGACACTTCTAAGCAACAAGCAAATTCTAAGCAACAAATGTACCCTTCTGCAGATGCCCATACAAATCATTTTGAAACACAAGATGGGTGGCCAAAGCAACCATCGTCAAACATTTGATTCACAAGTGGTAATATCTGCAGTTTCCCCGAAACCGGATTAAATGGCATAAGGCAAGATACAGACATAAGGACTCGATGTCAGAAGATAAATAAGGAACATGAGCAGGTCAACAAATGCACTCAGAACCTTAATCCAAGTGGAGAAACAAGGATTCATGAACCACCAACAGATAGTGATACTGTTGACATAGCGACTCCAGACACAATACGTGAAGATTTGGTAATCATCCAAGAAGATGATGCAATATGGACATGCTCGAACTCGCCACCCCGTGCTGATAAAAGCAAACAATCACTGTCAAAAGGACACTTAGGCAACGTGGGGGTACAGGCGAGTTTGACGACGCAGAGCATGATAAACAAAAATTTGACACATCCAAATGTCAACCCCGCTTGTCAGGAAACGACGGAACAAAAGAAATGTTAAGTTTAAACGCAACCTCGATAGCAGATGAAATAATGGAACACAAATGGCGACAAAGCTTTATCAAAAAAATGAAGAACCAAAATAAGCATTGTCAAGAGAGGTCGCATTTGACTAACGAGATAATGGATGAAGATAACGTCACACTGGCCAATACCAACGGATTCGGGCACAGTAATCTATGTAATGTTGAAAACCCGGAGGCTGGAATGGAAAACGTAAAGACATCCTTGAAAAATGTGAGTACTATCGGAGACGAATAACAAAGAGACAATGAATAAATTTCCCAACCACAAAGATCTGAAGTCACTGCAAACCACAGCCCGCGTACTGGAGGTGAAACACAGACTCGAGTTCTTCAAGGAGATCTTACAGATGTTGACACTGAAATGTTAGTTAAAAAAAAAAGTCAAAGAACTGCAACTACTGAGAGAACTAGGTAAAGGACACAGCCATCAACTTCAGCTAGAGACCGGAAACAATCCAGTTGAAGTTGGAGAATCACAGGAAAAAACACGTCAAAATATCATCTGCAAAAGCCAAAAATACACCCAGTGAGAGTCAAACTCGGCTATGATGGATAAAAACCAGCTATCGACTGCTGCCAGCATGCAGATACACAACAATGTAATGGCAGCATTGACGATCTCCTTACCGTTATACACTAAATTATATGAATCTATAAATGAAAACATGAAAGACAACACCACACTGCTTGCATTACTGCATTCAAAACTAACCTCCCTTGATTTCTTTGTGAAAAAAGTGAAAGAGCGATTAAATCTGGACGCAGAGACCTCATGTTTCTGGCAGAGAAGGCTCTGTGATTTAGCGGCTCGAGAGCAAGGAGAAAAACAAATTATGACACAGGCTTTATTAGACTCTCTAAAGTGGATGAGAAAATCAACAGAAAAAAACGAAAGAGAGTTTAGCACGGTGGAAACTGGCACGATAAAGAAAAAGCCAACATCTAATGAACGTTTAGAACATCCTGGTCGGTTGAGACCGTTATGCGTATGCGTGGCGTTTTTATGGGAGTTTTAGCTGCCGTGGGGTGAAAGATTAATCACTTTCTGCCTCTCAGCTGAAGTTTCGCGGTGCAAGAGCAGGCAACGCATATCCAGCTGCCACGAAGCAGTAGCCACCCCTTGTCTTCGCTATAATAAGCCGGGATTCTTGAAGATCTTGGGACAAAATTAGGCCACATGGTAAAGGACCGTGGGACATCCTTCCACGCTTATTTGTCTAAAACAGCAGTTGCTGTATTCCAGTATGTGTACATCATCCTCCTGATGAAGACGTTGTATAAATTAACATTCCACGTCGAAACCGGTTGAGAAAAACTCAAAGGGATGTGATCTGAACTGTAGCTGTGATCCACCTTTCCAATAGATTTGTTTAATAATTTCTATTGTTTTCTGTACAAACTATTAATGTTTTCTTGGGGAGAAATCATGAACTGCGCTCCTCCTATGTTTATAATTCTATTTGTCTGGTTTTTAACAATTTGTATGAATATCACTGATTGCTGAGGTGCGTTTGAATGCTACAATATGAATGGAAAGTGTGTGTGTTTTTTACTAGCCTTTTCTAGGCAAAACAATGTTGCTACGCTGCTGTGTTTTAATAATTTGTGATTCACTCACTTTTTCAAATTTTTGTATCATTTGAAATACATTTTGATATAATTTTGTTAACAAATTTCTCTGGACAATTTTTTCTGGTCTACTGTTTAGAACATCCTGACATGTCGTGCACCTTAGTGTCTATACTGGACAAGAGCGTCCAACCGCCTTCATCGCAGAATGAGTCAATTCAAACCGCTCTAGAATCCAAAAATGCAAGCAGGAAGCAGCAACAAAAAAATAAAGTTCCAACAGTACCAATGACAGCGTCCTCTATTGTGATACCAATGCTGACTATATTTCTGACACCACAAACCTCTGGAGTGATGGGGGCTAGAAACTAAAAAGGAGCAAAAGACTAAGGACTTGGTGGAAATCTTGGACGTCAACTCCAAAGACGATAGAAAGAAAATCAACCGACCAAAAAACATCCACCAATGGCGACAGCACCTATCCAGTATTCAAAGCCACACAAAAACAGAGCACGGAGGCGACAGAACCTGTAGAGCAGAAAGGCAGTTTAAAGAATATAGGAACAAAAAAGACCATAAATATACAACCAATAAAACAAAAAATATTAAATTCTACCCTAAATCAAAACAAACAGGTTCTCAGGCTTTTTTGCAGAATATTGACACTACAGCGAGTTTACAGACTAAGGAAGCGAGGGTAAACTCACAGGTTGAAAGGAAGGTCATCATGTGCGATGACAAAAGCAGAGCACCTCCAAAAAGTGCTATCTTCATAGATGAGTGTACAAGACTCTGACAAAGAAACCCAATAAGCGACACATGACTTGATTGATGACGCATCCTTCTATATTGAAGAGGTTAACTCAATAGATGTCGAAGACATTACGGATTCTGGCGAAATTGAAAACTTCCTAGATGACTTGACAGAAGCAGAATTAAACATAATAGAGGGGACCACCAGTAATGAGGATGAGAATGATAGACTCTGGGACACAAGGTCCTGCGTTTCTAACCGCAATCGGAAGCAAGTGGAAGCAAAAAACATAAGGACACCTCCACAGGAAACTCTGCAGTTAAATGGAGCAAACTGGAATCCAACTAAACCAGTGAGAAGTTTGAGGGAAAAGTCGCCAGCCAAGAAAGGCAAGGTAGACAAAACTCGTACTGAGGCTAGGAAGTCAAAAGTGATGGTTGAAAACATCTTGAACGAAAAAAAAGTAACAAACTTAAATAGGAAACATTTACTGAAACGATTTCACTGCATCACAGAAAGGAAATCGACACAGATGATATTACGATCGTTGAATATTTTGACAAGAACAGAGGCGACAAAGTAATACTCCACTTAAATTCTGTGGGCACAAAACTGACTGTAGTAAAAGGTGCAGGCAAAATTTCGAAAACGAGGATATGATTTTACAGATCTAAGCAACATCAATACAAACAACAAAGGACATGCACCAGTGGCTGAAAAAAAGAAAAGTCTGAGAATGGAAGAACATATCATATGAAAAAAGAACTTTTCCAACATCGAGAAGCCTCCTAAAGAAGGTTCTAACCAGCAACAAGAAGCAGTGGGGAAGGACTATGATTGGTCATGGGTGGCAAGCTCTTTAGTGAATAATAAAAAAACTAGCAAGAGGACGAAAATAGAAAGGTCTATGACTCATTAATTTCCTGGAACACGAGGGGTTTCAGGCATTTGTTTAACGACGCAAAGACACTTTTGCAAAACTCCTCAATAATATGTCTACAGGAATCTTGGATACAAGAAAAACATCTTTTTGAAAATTACGAGGTTCTCATAAATCTAGCTCATAAAGGGCCGAATGGAAGACCATATGCTGGGCTACTGATGCTAATAAAATATAAGCCTGGGTTTACCATAAAAAAAAATGAGAACCCAAATCCCTTCGTACAATGGGCAATAATCAACATAAAAGAAGAAACTCCTGGAAATGAAAGTAAAACATTCCTAATAAACATATACTGGAATCCAGTAAGAATAAATGCCCCGAAGCTGCTGGATAGTATTGGGAAAATCATAACGAACGAAATGGAGGAAGACCCAAATTTAACCTTGGTCATATGTGGTGATTTGAATATAAAATGCACAAATAACCTAGGTGCTCCGATCCTGGATGAATTGAAACTTGGAGACTCAAATGAAGCAAAATGGATAAGGATGGCTGAAACAAATAACTTGATAATGCTGAACGGGCAGATGAAGGGAGACATCCCGAGCAAGCCAACTTGGACGAACGGCAAAGCATGCTTGACAATCGATTAAAGTTGGATTCTTAAGAATTGCTTAAATCAGGTGGATAGTCTGGAGGTAGTATCGGAAAATGGCACCGACCACAAAATCCTGCGACTCCAATGGATGAGTATAAAGAAAACAGAATCCTCTCAACTGAAAGAAACCCTGTTAGAAATAAATAACGGGGGAAATCGGCTAAGATTAAAACAAAGTGACATTACAATCTTAACCGAGAATTACTCACAAAAAGTAAGGAATGAGGTTCCCAAAATGTCCTATGATGGACTACTAAAAGCCTTTGAAACTATGTGGAAGGGGATGAAGCTATCCACGCTTAAGCCAAATCATCTGTATAGTGTCACTGTAGTTGCCAAGAAGAAACAACTACGGCAAGACATAAAACAAATAAAGACAGCCTCTGTAGGCTCGAAACAACTCAAAAAGATTAAACAGCGGACCCAACACTACAAGAATTGGTTAATTGGATTCCACCAGCAGCGGGATCAGGAGCAAGGTGAACAAATGCTGAGGGTCTTATCACAAACGAACTCAAGAGACGTATGGTCAATAATTAACAGTCAAACTTTGATCCAGCAAAGTGGGCTTATAAGTGGAGTAACAGAAGTCGAATGGGTAAATCATTACTCAAAGGTGTTTGGACGCCAGGCGGTTTCAATAAAAATCCTAAAATTAAACGAGACTCAAGACTGGAATTCTCCGATGGATGAAGAACAAATCAAGGAGAAAATCAAAAAACAAAAGGCCTCGTCAGCAGCCGGTCCAGACGCGGTAACAAATTTACATCTGAAAGAAGAACCAACAAAATGGGCAGCACTGATTAATATGATCTTTAAGTACCTCCATAAGCAAAAGAAACTGCCAGACTCATGGACCAAAAGTATCACAATACCCATTTTCAAAAAAGGGAAGAGAGACGATCTGTCAAATTATAGGCCTATTTCCCTGCTCGACACCATAGGGAAAATCTTTGTTGGCGATCTGCAAATAAATCTGACTGAGTGGGTATCCAGAAATTCCAATATAGACACCCGACAAACTGGATTCACAAAAGGCATCGGTACAGAATTAAATCTATTCATTTTGTCTATACTCAAACTCAACGCCATCAAAGCCAAAGAAAAGATACATTTGGCTTTCATAGACCTAAAGCAGGCGTTCAACAGGGTAGACCGTGACACCCTGTGCACAAAATTGCAAGGCTAGGGATGCCCAGTAAAAATGCTGCATCCATTGAAAGCACTGCATGCGATTCTAAGTGATCCGACTGTGGCTGATTTTGCCACGGCCGGAAATTTCGCACGAGAAAGGGGCGAACTACCAAAAGTTTGCACCTTTCTCATGCAAACACACTTACATACTACGGGGGCTGTAGGGATTTCCCCCACAACCCCCGCTCACTATACTGTACAGTATAGTGAGCGGGGTGTTGCGGGGGACACCCCTGCAGCCCCAGTTTTATTTTCCTTTTTTTTTTCCGGGTGTGCTGCAGTGGTGTCCCCCGCAACAACCCATTCACTATGCCACACAGTATAGTGAGCGGGGTGTTGCGGGGGGGCAGCTCCCGCAGTATTTATTTAATTTTTTTTTACTTACCTGCAATGCTACCCCCTTTGGTGGTAGCATTTTTCGGTCGTTTTGTACGGTCGGGCCTTTTTTTTCGGTCCGATCATACAAAACCATGCATGCAAGTACTTCGACGCGAATAAGAACTAATGAAGGGACTCTTACTAAGAAAATAACTAATAAAGGTGTGAAACAAGGTTGCCCATTAGCGGCCACCTTATTCAAATTATACATTGCTGACCTTCCGCAGGCCCTGAAATATGCTCAACATTTTCCACCTAAAATCAATAACATCGAAATAGCAATGATGTGCTATGCAGACATCGTTCTAGTGGATAGAACTCCAATCGGTCTACAACATCAGCATAACGAACTGCAGATCTATAGGGATCTAAACAAGCTCGAAATAAATGTAGACAAAACCAAGATTCTAATGTTTGGAAGACTCAAAAAGCAACTGAAAAAGGATTCACCTGGAAGATAAGTGATCAGTGCCTAGGAAACATTCGCCTGGAAGATAAGTGATCAGTGCCTAGGAAAGGTAAACAGCATAAGGTACCTGGGCATTCTATTCAACCAGTCGATAGCTGAAAAACAATGGGAAGTCGAGCTATATAGTAAGGCAAAAAAAGGTTCCTATCAAGGAATTTATATAAACGGAAGGTTTGGTATATTTACCATTTGAGCGGTACATGCTTTTTACATCCAAAAGGTAACTCCGATACTGGCGTATGGGAGTGAAGCAGGCCTAAATCTAGACTGGAGAATATGGACCAAATTAGAAAGCATTTTTGGAAGCCAATACTAAAACTCCCCAGATGCACACCAATGGCAGCAATTAGAGCGGAACTGGGGTTACAATCCTTCTATGGGGTAGTAAGATGGAAAATACTATCGCTACTAAGGAAGATCTTCTCAAAAGACTCACCAGAGGGTTACAAAATCCTTTCTGCTGATGGCTCAGGCAAAGGTGCAGTGCTATTAAACGAATGGAAAAACTCCTGGATTAAGCATCTAAATGAGTTAGACGCATCACTTGAAGAATTAATCACCAATCCCAACAAAGTGAAAGAAAAACTAAAACAGCATGATTGGATAAAAACAAGAGAAATGCGACTTGCATTCAGAACACAAGAACATGCGGCCACAGAACATCGCTGGAGAGAGACTGTCCCAAACTATCTTAAAAAATTCCCACGGAAAGGCTTCCGTGAATGCTTGATGAAAATTAGACTGTGGGTGTACCCAACTAATGAATTCATGCACAACACTGGAAAACGAGGAGTAATGGACGGCTCGTGCAGATTCTGTGCAAAATTGGATGTCGTGGAATCATCAAAGCATCTACTTCTCGAATGCCCTGACACAAGAAAGATCGAGACGATTAAGCTCTTATATGTCAGCTTTTAGGGATAAATCATTGGACGACTGGTGGAGTGATTTCAATCGAGGGATAAATCCACGATTTACGTGTGCTGGCATAAACTTCCTACAGAAAACAATAAGCGAGCAACATCTGAGACAGGATCAGGCTGGAGCAGGGGAAACTGGAAACCCCAGAATTTAAAGCCCGGGAAACGATGAAAAAAAACAGAACTCATGCTTAAATCAGAACAATAGTGGCAAAGCATGAACGAGATAGACTGACACAAAAATTAAGTAGATGCTTGTGCTTGTTGTTGATTGGGTTTAATGTGTAAAACGTTTCTCTGTTAAACTAACACACAATAAAAATAAAATGTCACTTTGCCCTCCAGTTAAACTGCCTTGCCCCTACAACATGCTGTCCCACGATCAAGGGACAACACTGCACCCATGCCCTCAAACTCTCAATTTACTAGCTTCACTCCTGAGGTCATAGAGTTTGGGCATCTTCAACTGCCTCAAAAATATATGGACATTCTTAAAGAGGCACTTAAACCCAATACCAGACCCTGTTATTCCAGTAAATGGAGACACTTTGTCATTTTTAGTGGTATTCGTAACATCAACCCAATTGATTGTCTGCCCACACACATAGGTCTTTAACTCATCTCTTAGATTCAGGACTAGTTTTTAACTCACTAAAGGTCCACCTTGCCGCCCTTTTTGCTTACACCAGCTCTTGATGCAAGGCTTCCTGGAAGGGGTGAAAAGACTTCACCCACCTATTTCTAATCCAACTCAATGTTGTCCTTACTAAACTTATTGGCCCTCCTATTGAACCAATACACAAAGCTAGTCTTTAGGTTCTCACCTATATGGCCGTTACCATTCGTAAGGACAAAGTGGTGTTGCGCACACATCCACGCTTTGCACCTAAATTCATCTCCAAGTTCCATGTAAACCAATCCATAGAACTTCCATCTTTCTTTCAGAATCCTACTAATTCAGTTGAAAGAAGCATCCATACACTAGATGTTAGGCGAGCAGTGATGCACTACATCAATAAAAACAAGGCCACTTCGGAAGACAGATCAATTCTGTGTCTCCATTGCCACTGGTAGAGAGCAGGGTCCTGTCTCTAAGTCGGCAATCACTAAATGGATTGTTAAATGTATCCAAATGTGCTTCTCTCTGTCAAAAAGAGCTTTACCTTTTACGGCTAGAGCACATTCTACGCGAGGCACAGGAGCTACTATAGCTTTCATTGCAAATATTCCTCTAGATGCTATTTCCAAGATAGCTACCTGGAGTTCTGTTAACACCTTACACAACATTACTGCTAATACACAGATTCGAAGACTGATTCTCAGGTGGGTCAGGCGGTATTAAGAGTTCACCTTGCCGCTGTCGCTTCAAACGTCCCACCAGCATCTCCTGGTACTGCTCTCTAGTCTATGCACGGCATGTGATTCTAAGCAGATTCAGAAGCATCACAGGACCTACATTACTAATCATATTTCTGGTGCTTGTATATGCTTAGATTCAAGGCACCCACGCTTCCTCCCTTCTTGGAGTTGAAGTAACATAGACATCTTACACCTTTTTATCTTTCTGTACTCACGCATTTTCTTCAGGCTCCCTCATGGCAGAAAAAAAACAACCGGGTTTGGGAATACTCTGCGATTAGCACTAGATGTTGGATTATATGCACAGCATGTGAATCTAAGCAGATACATGCACCAAAAAAACGATTACGGTAAGTAATGTATTTCATACAAAGTTTGAGTACCTTTCTTCTCAAATACCAGTAAGAATCTATTAAATAAGAACTGGTTACTTCATTTTCCCACTAACTGCCTTCCAATAGGGTTGACAGCAGTGGGACACGCATGCATTCAATAATGACAATTGATAGGGAGGAAAAATACTCCCTGTTACATAATTATCATATTAATCCATTGTTCCCTTCTGCTGCTTCTTTTTCTTATTCTCATGCTTTAGATGTCTCCTCTATTTGATTCTCTCTTGGCTCCTCAATTTGCTGCGAAGTGTGCCTAGGGTGACAACTCTTTAGCTGATTAATATGGACCCATTTCTCTTCTGTCAGTTCTCCTTTGGGGATGCGGATTCTGTAGGCGACAGGTGAAATTTTATCTACAATTTCAAAAGGATCCCACCAGCTTGGCAAACATCTCCACTCTTTGGTCTGGTTCCTTTGGAAATTGTACAAGTGTAGACCCTGTCTCCTACTTGGTATTCCTTTTTGGTTGTTTTTAAATCATAATGAGTCTTCATACCCTCTGCAGATCTTTCCGGATTCCGCTGAGCGTACACAAAAGCATGTTGAAGGTGTTTTCTTAGATTTTCAACATACTCGTGAGTTTTGGAGGTGTTTATTAGTGTCTGCTCTTGTGTTCTATAGAGCAGATGCTGAGGTTGCACCATCCTTCATCCACTCCCCGGCACAAATGGAGACATCTTAGTTGCTGAAGAAGGTGTAGATCTGATGGCCATCAGGACAAACGGTAATCTGATGTCCCAACTTGGCCCAGAGTCTGCCACAAACTTTTTTAGAATGCTCACAATGGTTTTATTGTACCTCAACTCCACCACTAGATGACAGGTGGTATGCAATGTGAAGTTTCCTTTTTACCCCAAGTATCTCCCACATCTTTGTCATCACTTCGCTGGTGAAGTGACTTCCTCGGTCTGACTCAATCCTTTGGGGTAGGCCAAAACACGAGAAGATGTGATTGATCATCAGGGCAGCTGCTGTTTCTGCCTTGCAATTTGGGGCCGGGAGACATTCCACCCATTTGGTAAATTGGCTTGTTAGTTAACATGTACTTGTTCCCCCTAGAGGAGCGAATCATGGGCCCGATGAAATCTACTTGTAGATCTGACCAAGGCAGTGTCATCCCTCTCTTCTGGAGGGGAGCTCGGTGTGTGTGTGTGATGTTGGCTGAAATTGTGCACACACAAGACACCCCTTCAAGTATTGGTCGAGGTCCTGCCCTATGTGTGGCCAGTATCCAACCTCTCGTAAGATTTCTAAAGTAGTGTGAAACCCCTGATGACCGGCTGTGGCCGCATCATGGGCGTGACTTAGCATCAGGCTTTGGAATGAGGTAGGGACCGCCCACTGGTCACAGCCAGATATGGATCTCCTCACCAACAAACCGTCTTGGATTCGGAACATTTTTGGACACTTCATCAACACCCTGAGGTCCTCTTTTCCAATATAATCGGTATCTGTCAGGGGAATGTTCTCAGGGTCCTCAATGTGTTGATACAATTTACCAATAATCGGATCCCCTTTTTGTGCCGTGATTCAATGAGCATCTGGGGTCTCCTTACTGCACTGGGCAGTTGTGAGAGTTCATTGTGAGCATTTGTCTGGGACCTAGTGATAGCAGTGACCTGGATTTCCCCCAACAGGGACTCGATTTCAAGGAGATCCCCAAGGATGGCTCTGGTTTTGGCCAACTGATCAGCTAGGTAGTTTCCAGTTTTGTCTGGCCCCTCTATTCTGGAATGACCCTTGATCATCTTCCAATAGATGGTCATCCCACAGGTGGTGACCAGATCATCTATATTTTGGATTAGCTTGCCATGTTTCAGCGGTTTGTTATTAGCACACATCATGCCTCTGGTTTTTCAATTAACCAGGTGGAGTTGGTGTTGGACGGCAGTGAGGATGGCCTGATGAACTGCCATCAACTCCGCCACATCACTACTGCGGGGACCGATTTTGTACCCGGCAGCGGGTTCCGGGGCATCATCGACCCAGGCATTCCCAACGCCGGCCACCAGTTCCTTTTCCTCGTTGTTGTCAACATGGTAGGAGCACCCGTCTACATAAACTGTGGGCATTCCCTCGCACTTGTCTTCTTCATAGACTTTGTGTGGGGAATTCAGGTACGCCTCCATGTTGTCCTGGGTTTTAAGACTTTTGTCCTCAAGACAGTTTTCTCTGGCACAAACATGCAAGTCAGCCAGATCTTGCGCAAGGGGACTCTTCTTGTTTTGGCCATATCTGACCTCCACAGGAAAGCCTTGCATTGACAGAATCCAGGAAGTAATTCTGGAATTACTCACATTTCCGGCCCGGATTCTGTAACTTTGGAGGTATTGCAAAGGCTGGTGGGGAGTCTCCACTATGATGTGTTCCCCCTGGATGAACGGGCGGTCATTTTTCAATGCTCACACCGTTGCCAGGAGTGCATTCTCACAATCGTTGAATTTTTCCTCCACAGAGGATAAAGTCTTGCTTGCATAGGAGATTACTTTATTAACCTTGTCAGCGGAGGTAAATCAATATACACACTATTCAGCGCCACACAACTCGGCTGCACGCCTGGATTACTTCCTGGTGTCCAAAAGTCTTCTGGGACAGACAACCGAGGTGGAGGTTTTGGCTCGCACTCTCTCTGATCACGCCCCAGTTTTATTAGCTATCCGATTGAAGGGCCGAGCTGGGGGGAGACCACCGTGGAGATTCAAAAGTGATGAGCTCACGGACATAGCTTTCAGGGAGGAATTGGGGAAAGCCATTGACAGTTATTTTGAGATGAATGAGGGGTCGGTATCCTCGGCCGGTATCCTGTGGGAAGGGTTTAAATGTGTGATACGGGGGGAGTGTATAGCCAAAGGGACGGGTATACTGAAGAGGATACGCAAAGATTTGGTGAAGAAAGAAGAGGAGATACGCGCCTTGCAGGTGGCGGCTCCTGTCCCTTCCAAAGCTCAGCAGGGGGAGATAATGAGGAACCTTCAGGAATTCGCGCACTGGCTCAGCGGGAGGTTAAATATCTGTGGGATAGGTCGACCCCTCGGAAGTATGGTCAGGGTCAAGCTCCAGGTAGACCGCTAGCTAGGGTTACGCACTTAAACACCTCGGGAGGTAGAGTGGCAGTAATTACGGATGAGGGGGGGATGAACCATTTCGAGGATGAGGCGATACTTCGTGAGTTTCATACATTCTACACTCGCCTGTATGCTACCCAGTCTCCTGCCTTGCAAGCGGATATTGATGCTTACCTTGATCAGGTGGGCTTGTTTTGGTGCTCGGAGGAACAGTGAGAGTGGTTAAATAGGCCGGTGACACTAGATGAGGTGAAGGAGGCCATAAAGTCGCTGCCTTATGGGAAGTCCCCGGGTCCAGACGGGTTTACGTCTTGAGTTTTAGAAGTGTTTTGCTGACAAATTAGCACCCTATGTGCTGCGGGTATACCAGGAGGCGGTGACTGAAGTCCGGCTACCGCATTCTCTTAGGGGGACTTTGGTGGTTGTGCTGCTGAAACCGGGGAAGCCTGAGGGGGGATTGCTCCTCGTACCGCCCGATATCCTTGATCAACTTGGATAATAAGATCTTGGCCAAAATCTTAGCGTCACGTCTGACGCCGCTGATGTCAATGCTTGTTAGGGCTGATCAGGCAGGCTTTATCCCTGGGCGGTCGACGTCGTTTGGCCTGAGGCGAATGTTTGGGCTCATGGCCACCCTACCGAGCACAGACCCGGCTGCTGCAGTTTTATTAGATGCCACCAAGGCTTTTCATTCTATTGAATGGCCGTTCTTATTTACGGTCTTGCGTAGATTAGGTCTGGGGGGGTTTCCTGTCTTTAGTATCACTCTATAATGAGAAGCCGTTTGCAAGGGTGAGGGTCAATGGGCAGATGACCGCACTAATCCCGCTTGAAAGGGGGACGCGCCAGGGGTGCCCTTTGTCCCCCTTATTGTTTGCTCTGGCGATTGAACCTTGGGCTGAGAGAGTGAGGGAGTTCCATATCCATCGGGGGATTCAACTATATACCCATAAAGTGGTGATTTCGATGTATGCGGATGATATGGTCTTGTTTCTGCGCCACCCTGAGGTTAATCTAGACCCAGTCATGTTAGATATTCAACAATTTGGAGAGCTCTCTGGGTTAAAGGTGAATCCTGGTAAGTCGGTGATATTTCCATTGACGAACGGACTGGTTCGTTTTCAGGATACGTGGGGGTTTCAGTGGGATATGCTTAGTACTCGGTACTTGGGAATTACCTTGGCCAGGACTGAGGAGGAGGTTTTCTGCAGTAACTATGGAGCGGCACTTCAGCTGGCTAAGGAAGCAATGCAAAGATGGGCTTCACTCCTGCTTAATCTGTTTGGCAGGGTCTCCGTAGTCAAGATGTCCATTCTGCCCGGTTTCTGTACGTGTTTCTTAATGTTCCCATTCGATTACCCAAAAAGTACTTTCAAGACCTCAAATCGGCAGTACTCGGTTTCTCTGGGCTGGGAAGTAGGCGCGAGTCGCGTGGGATAAGCTCATTGCACCTGTTCGTGGAGGGGGGGGGTCTGGCCTTGCCCGATTTTGAATTATATTATTCTCCAGCATGGGGTCATGCATGGATTCACATGCTCATGAATATTCCCCGTCGTCAGGCTGGGACTCCTCGGTAAAGAAAAAATCAGTATCAGTTTCGTTTCTGATCTGTCTTTCGTTGTAGTAACCAATCACTGATCTTTGCGTCATACTGACTGCCCTCTACCTAAGCCCCGCCTCTGGCAGCCATCTTTAGATTTTTACCGCACGTTCAAGTGTTGGGAGTCCTCGTGCTTAGCTCTCGAGCTTTTACTGTGTGTTTCGCGCTTTTTCTGGTGATTTTTCACATTTTTTCGGTTAATCGAGCCTCAAGCTCCACCGTTTCTACTCCCGTTAACGGCTACCCGTTGCAGGATTTTCCTACGCCCCTCAAGGGTGAAGATTTCGTCGAATCAACTTCTTGGAGGATTCCAGAAGATTCGCGGCCTACTTCGAGATGGCCCAGGATGCGAGTTCGTCACCCGGACCCAAGCTGTTTCGCAGCTGCCCTGGTTGCGGGCTGCAGAATGTGTTTAAGGAAGATGAACATTCGCGATGCCTCTACTGTCTTCATGGGGACAAGACTCATGTAGAGAAGGACTGCCAGTTTTGCAAGAACTTGTCGGAGCGGACCATGAGGGACCGTCGATCCCTTCTCGCAAGCTGGTTGGAGAAGGGCTCGACGGGTGAGAAGAAGAAGAAAGGGTCCGAGCGAGCTTCTAAGTCCTGTGCGGGCGCCCCGGCGACGGGGGCCCAACACCAGGCCAAGCGCCGCGAGTCCGCTGGCTCCGGGAGCGCCGAAAGGTCGGGCTCTTCGGTCGCCAGGCAGGGTGCACCTTCCCCGGCACCGTCAACCATGAGCCAACGCTCCGGTTTGGGGAAGAGAAAGTCCGAGACCCCGGGTAAGCTTCGGGGGAAGCGCCGTCCGATCTCGGAAGAGGGGGAGCGAGGCGTCGCTCCTCCCCCGAAGGAGAAGGCCCAGGACGCACATAAGGTGGTGAAGGCCCCTACCCAGCAGGCGAAGGCCTCCATCGAGGCTATCGCGGCGACTCTGGCCAAGCCGGCAGAGACACCGCCAGCGGAGACTGCCTCTGGGACTAGAGTTTCCCTGCCGCCAAGGAGGGAATCCTCTTTTCAGCCCATCGTCGTGGCCGCCATGATGGAAGAAGCGACGGGGGGCACGGTGCCCTCCTCGAGCTCGGAGTCAGCCTCGGAGGAGGAACTGACCGAGGCCGGGAGGAACCTCTAAGTCCAATTCGAGAAGGTTCGATCCCGTCAGGAAGATCCTCGGGAGATAGCCGAGGAAGACGACGATGGTGAGGAAGAGCAGCCTTCCCTTCCGGCGCGGCCGGATCCTAGGCCTCAGGATGGCTCTGCGGCCATTTTGTCTGCCATCCAGTCCTTATGCTCTGAGATAAGGACGAGATTCCCACGGCCCAGGCCGGAGGACCCGCAACCTGGCCCGTCGGGAAGTCCTCAGAACAAACGCTGCCCGACGTGATTGGCTCATTCCACGCCATGATCGCCAGGGCGTCCGAATTTTTCCAGCTCTGCCCGGAGGAGCAGAAAAAGGAAGGTTTCCTCTAACAGCGCCAGGAGGCCAAGAGGAAGACGGTCATTGCGGTGCCCCTAATCGATGACATCTGGGAGGAGGGCCTGTCGGTTCTCAAGAACCCCTCCACGGCACCAGCCAAACTGGACCGGTACGAGAAGAAGTACCGGGTCCCCGACACCGCTCCCCTGTGGCTCACGGCCCAGCCAACGCCAGACTCGGTCGTCTTGGCGGCGGGGTCAGGAGCCTCGACGTCGAATTCCCCGCCAGACGGCGAGGGAAAGAAGTTGGACGCCATGGGGCGGCGGGTCATTTCGTCCGCGGCGACGACGATCAAAGCGGCCAACGCCCTGGCGATCGTGGCCCGTTACGACAGGGATTCTGGTTTAAGCTGGCCCCCATATTGGACTTCCTGCCGGACGACAAGAGGTCCGAGGCCCTGGAAATACTGCAAGAGGGCGAGGTGGCGTCGGACCACACCATAACGGTGGCAACCGATATTGCCGATACTGGGTTCCGCCAGCTAGGCAACGGTGTTTGCCTACGACGACGGGGTTGGCTTCGGGCGACCGACTTCCGTCAGGATGTCCAGACCAGGGTGTTGGACATGCCGTTCGACGGCAGCAACTTGTTCGGGAAGGCGGTGGACGAATCCCTCCAAGCCATAAAAACGGACACAGAGATGGCCCGCGCCCTAGGAGCCCTTCAGCAACGACGGCCCTTTCGGAGCTCCGGAGGCAGACAGGGTGCCTCCAAGGGATCCAGCGGTGGCTCGTCCTACCGCCAGGCGGCACGCTCCTCGTCTCAGGAGGCCTACAGGGGTCGTGGCAAGCAGGGAGCGCCTCGCCGCCGTCGGCAAGGTGGCCAGGGCGGCAAGGCCACCACCTCCAAGCAGGACTGAACCGGCCGTGGTCTCGGGCCCCCACCGAAGCACCCCGGTGGGAGGCCGGCTGGCGAATTTCATCAGCGTGTGGAAGTCCATCTCCACCGACTGTTGGGTGCTGGATACCCTGGAAGAGGACACTCTATCGAATTCATGAAGAAGTGCCCTCATGTTCCACCTGTGGCCAGGAAGGAAAATCACGTCCCGCAACTGCTGTTGGAAGTGCGGGCGATGCTCAGGAAAGGCGTCATCGAGCCTGTCCCGAAGAGGCTCCGGGGTGTACTCAAGGTACTTCCTCGTCAGGAAGAAGACGGGCGGCTGGCGCCCCATCCTGGACCTTCGTCGTTTGAACAAATACATCAGATCACAAAAGTTCAGGATGGTCACCCTCCAGCATGTACTGGGACAGCTGGAGGAAGGCGACTTTCTATCGTCGTTGGACCTGGAGGATGCATACTTCCACGTTCCCATCCTCAAAAGTCACCGAAAGTTCCTCAGGTTCGTCGTCCAGGGACGCCACTACCAATTCAGAGCACTGCCGTTCGTATTGAAGTCGGCCCCCAGGGTCTTTACCAAGTGCCTAGCACCAGTGGTGGCGCGGCTGCGCCTGCAGGGGATTCACGTCTACCCCTACCTGGACGACTGGCTCATCCGCTCGAGGACGGGGGAACTCGCCGTCGAACACACTGCGAGGACCGTCCAGCTACTCACAGACCTGGGATTCGCCATAAACTACCCAAAGTCCCACCTGGTGCCGTCGCAGGTGGCCCTGTTTCTGGGAGCGAAGCTCGTTACAGTGAGGCGCCTGGCGGCCCCGTTGGAAGAACGGACGAAGACCATTCTAGGCAAAGTGCAGCGCCTGCTAGCCAAGGACGTGGCCAGGGTGAGGTCCATCAAGTCCCTCCTGGGGATGATGTCCAGTTGCATCTACCTGTTGCGCCTCTGCAGATTACGGATGCGCCCTCTTCAAGAATTTCTCGACGCCCGTTGGATGCAGGCGACGGGCACCTTCGAAGACAGGGTGCCCCTCAACGAGGTGTTCCGGCGGGCTATCCAGTGGTGGGGCGTTCGAGCGCACCTCACGGCGGGCAAGGACTTTCAGACGCCGGCGTACCAGGAGACGGTGACGACGGACGCCTCCCTGGAAGGTTGGGGCGCCCACACCGGAGATCTCCACGCAAGAGGCCTCTGGCTCCCGGAGGAGAGGCTCCTGCACACCAACGTCCTGGAACTCCGAGCCGTGTTCTGGGCTCTCAAATCGTTCCTCCCGTCGCTCAAAGGCAAGGTGGTGCGGATCTTCACGGACAACACCACGACAATGTTTTACCTACGGAAGCAGGGAGGCACCAGATCCCCAGCCCTATCCAAGGAGGCACAGGATCTGTGGCACTGGGTGGTCGCCCAGGGGATGTTCCTGGTTCCCTTCCACCTGGCAGGAGAAAGAAACGCCATCGCTGACTCGCTCAGCAGGCAGCTGCGCGCGTGTCACGAGTGGGAACTGGGCCAGGATCAGGTGGATCAACTCTTCCGACGATGGGGCAAACCCCAAATCGACCTGTTCGCAACACCGACGAACTCGAAGTGCAAGAGGTTCGCCAGCAGGTTTCCCCAGCCGAGAAGCATGGGCGATGCGTTCTCGTTCCCCTGGGATGGCCTATACCTGTATGCGTTCCCTCCGTTGCCGTTGCTGCTTCGACTCATCAGCCAGCTCAAGAGGTCCCGGTGCAGGATGATCCTCGTCGCACCGGCGTGGCCGAGGCAGATCTGGTTCCCGGACCTTCTGGACTTGTCAACGTCCCCTCCCATCAAGCTGTCGCCGGACGCGGACCTTCTCTCCAGAGAAGGAGGCGCCATCTTCCACCACGACCCGGCGTCGCTGAACCTGCAGGCTTGGCTCCTGCAGCGCTAGAGTTTGGAGGCTACGATATACCGGCCGATTGCAGAGAGGTTCTTGCAAAGGCCAGGGCGTCCTCGACTCTCAAATGCTACGGTCATAAGTGGAAGAGGTTCTCTATCTGGTGCCGAGCACAGAAGATCAACCCCCTACGGATTACGGCCCCTCAAGTGCTGCCGTACCTGCTATCGCTGGCAAAGGCTGGGCTAGCCCATGCCTCCATTAAGATTCATCTGGCGGCGATCTCCAGATATACCAGAACCACAGGACGGACGTCCCTGTGGTCCCATCGACTGGTAAAAGAGTTTATGAAAGGACTGTTCCGGTCGTTCCCGCCGGTGAAGGCCCCGGCGTGGGAACTTAACGTGGTGCTGACCAGGCTCATGGGGCCCCCATTCGAGCCGATGCACTCCGCACAGATGAAGTTTGTGTCGTGGAAGACTGCGTTCCTGGTGGCCATTACCTCCGCACAACGAGTGGGAGAGATCCAGGCCCTAGCCTGCAAAGCACAGTACTTGACTTTCCATGCCTCGAGGGTGGTGCTTAGGACGCACCCCTCCTTTATGCCCAAGGTGCCGTCGGACTTCCATCTTAACGAGCCCTTGGTGTTACCTGTTTTCTTCCCGTCTCCTTCGTCGCCGGCCGAGAGGACTTTGCACTCGCTGGATGTGGCTAGAGCGCTGAAGTTCTACGTGGACCGCACGAAGAGTTTCCGGAGGACATCACAGCTGTTTGTGAACTTTGGACCTGTGAATCAAGGGAAGGCTCTCTCGAAGGCTTCCATTTCCAGGTGGCTCTCCGGCTGCATCATGCACTGTCACCGGTTGGCTAACCGACTGCTGCCAGGCCGTCCGAGAGCCCATTCGACCAGAGCGATCGCTGCTACTACGGCGTTCTTATCTGGGGTGCCCCTGTTGGACATCTGCAGGGCTGCTACGTGGAGGTCGACGCACACCTTCACGAGATTCTACTGCGTCGATCGGGATTCCAGGGAGGAGTCCAGGGTCGGCCAAGCAGTGCTGCGCAACCTGTTCGCTTAAGGTGAGCCTGGTGAGGAGGTAAGAGATGCTTAATGTTGAGTTTTTTGTATTGCTTAATGTTGAGCCTTTTGCCACCCCCCGTGGTTGTGCATGTGTGTACTGCTATTTATTCTTATATTCATGAGCATGTGAATCCATGCCGGACCCCATGCTGGAGAAGGAACAAGTTACTTACCTGTAACTGTTGTTCTCCAGCATGGGTCTGGCATGGATTCACATGCGAACACTCCCGCCTACCCCTCTGCGGCTCTTCACTTGGTCATACTGCCACTTCACGTGCTATCAAATCTGAAGATGGCTGCCAGAGGCGGGGCTTAGGTAGAGGGCAGTCATTGGCTTTGGTCAGTATGACGCACAGATCAGTGATTGGTTTCTACTACGAAAGACAGATCAGAAACGAAACTGATACTGATTTTTTCTTTACCGAGGATTCCCAGCCTGACGACGGGGAATATTCATGAGCATGTGAATCCATGCCAGACCCATGCTGGAGAACAACAGTTACAGGTAAGTAACTTGTTCCTTATGTGGCCCAAGCTAGCTATTTAAGATACCTGGTATGGGATGGCGGCTGAACACAGACATGTTCAGATAGAGCGATCAATTGCATCCCCGGCATTACTGAGGTCGGTTAATCTGACGGCTCAGGTTCGCTCTGGGGTGTAGGGCTTGGTCTCTGTTGGAGCACGAATCTAGGAATGGCATACTTTATTCGCCAGAACGCCCAGTTATATTTATCCCGGGGATACCTGTGACTAGTGAAGCAAGCTATGTTGCCATGATGAAGCGGGTGGGTGTCACCAAATTTGCAGATTTGTTCCCGGATGGTCAATTTATCACTATTGATCAGCTGAGAGGCAGGGGGGTTCTATCGGCGCTGGATGTATTTCTGTGCTTCGGGTTGCGCTGCAGCGATCTTCCCGACCTTTCCCGAGCAGCCCCAGGCAGCAAAGTTGCTGGATAGGGTGATAAGGGGGGACCTGGATCGAAGGATGTTCTCAGAGCTTTATGCAATGGTGTCGGAGGGTAAATCACTGTCTGCAATGTCATCACGTGTGGAGTGGGAAAAGCTGCTAGGTAGGGAGATACCGGAGGATATATGGTCGTACTGCTGTGAGGGCACTAGAAAGGGGGCCATTTACACTAATTTTAAACTCATTCATTTTAAATTCTTGCATCAATATTATTATTCTCCGGTTCAATTACATCGGTACTTCCCTCACAGATCTGCGGCCTGTATTAGGTGTGGGTATGAACCTGCGGGATTTCTCCATGTGGCATGGGAATGCGCATCACTTGTCCAATTTTGGGGAGCAGTGTTTGATGTGATAGGGAAGATTGCGGGTCAGCGGTCTGCTCCGGATCCGATGTTGGGCTTGTTGGGGTACACTGCCCAGGTACCGAAAGGGTCTCGTAAGCTGATAAGCTTCCTGCTGATCCTGGCCAAGCGCAGGGTCGCTATGGGGTGGGGTAAGAGGACCGCCCCGACGATTGCCCAATGGTCTCAGGACATTCTGTATTTCAACGACATGGAATTGAGATGGGGCGTGATGCAAGGGAGGAGCTTGTGGGATACCAGAATGTGGGATGCATATACGTCATACCTCCTCAATCAGGGCGGCGGGGGGGATCAAGCCCCGAACTATCATGGGAGCCTTTGAATTTATCACCACCAGGCTGAATGGCCCAAGCGCCGTGTGGCGGGTATTACAATTAGGTGGCCCCGGATTACTGGAACACTGGGGGAGAGGGAGAGATTGCATTGAGTTGTGATCCTCCCCTTCTGCTGTATGGACTTCTGAGACTTGCCGCTGTATGGTGAATGCTTCTCATTGTCACATTACGAGGTTTGTCTGCCGTGTGCTTTGGTCCGACTCAAGACGATGTGGATATTTATGTACCTTTCAGGGGAGTGGGCGGGGGGGAGGAGATGGGCTGGGTGTTGGTTTGGAGTGGCTGTTTATGTGAAATGTCAATAAAGAAAATAATTAAAAAACAAAACACCTTGTCAGGCTTTTGATATAATACTGCTGTCAAACATGTATTCGAGAACCCTGTCTCCAAGAAGAACTCCTTGTTTCTGACACGGTAAACTAGACAAGACGCTTGTGAGAGGCTTCTTTTGAGTTGCTTTACTGCATCGGCTTGTTCTGGACCCCACTCCCACTTGACCCCCCCCTCTTCAACAGATGGATCAGGGGTCTTGTGATCTCTGCGTAATCCTCAATGAACTTCCTACTGTAATTAGTCAGTCCAAGGAGGCTTCTTAGCTCCCGCAGTGTTGTGGGGTCTTTAAGTTTTAGGAGTGCTTCCACTTTCTTCTCCTGGGGACAAGAGACCCTCACGAGTTATTTCATGTCCCAAGAAGTTGACACGGGTTCTGCATCACTGCACCTTTTGGAATGATAGTTTTGCTCTGGCAACTTAACTGTGCCAGAACATAACGGATTTCCGCTGTGTGTTCCTTCACAGTTGATCTTTTTTTATCAGGACATCATCCACATAGGCCAGGTTACCCCTTTCACTAAAGTCAGGCATGGTCTTATGTAGGAAGATGTTGAATTTGTTGCCGGAGTTGATGTATCCGAAGGAAGTCCGGGTCCACGTGTACTGCTGCCCCCCGAAGGTAAAGGCCAGCTAATATTGGTCCTCCCCACTGACGGGCACGGTCCAGTACCCATTGGTCAGTTCAATGGCAGTGTATACCTTTGACCCCTGGATCTGGGCCAGTCCTTTGTCAATATATGGGAGGGGCAGTCGGGACATATGGACCAGTTTATTTAGCTCCCTAAGGTCAGCACAGTGTCTCCACTGGCTGTTCGGTTTTAAAATCCCCAGCACCGGGTTTTTAAAGGTGCTGTGGACTGGACAAATTATCCCACAGGACTCAAGGTTTTTGATGATTTCTGTCAGGGACTCCATGGATGCGAGAGGCAAGCGATATTGCTTCACAAACACCAGAGTCATTCCAGGGTCCGTGGGAATTGTTGTAGTGTGGATTGGACCACACCGCAAAGAGATCTTGAAAATCTAAGAATACCTGTTTCAGCGTTTGCTTTTGCAACAGAGTCTCACAGGCATCGGCTAGGTTGACCCGCTCTTCAACCATTTGCCTGAAGCCTGGAAAGACTTCCGGTTTTGCTATCTCAGCGGCCTCCTCCAGCTGGGTGGAGAAGTCCCTGGTTAGAGTATTGACCTGGACAGAGGGTTTCACGCAGGAGAGGCTGTCATTGTGGACCTGGAAGATCGCCTCATCCTGCCTGATGTCAAGGTCACCTCTTCCTCATAAGGGCAGGAAGAGTACACCAGGAAATTCCCCCCTTGCCGGGTGAAGATCCTGTGGTGGTAAATCATTGTCACTGTCATTGTCAAAACAGTCATTGGGGATTGGTCCTATCAGTTCATTTCCTAGATCCATGGAAAAATGTCGGTCATCAACCGCCAATCCAATAATGGTGCCTGCGCTCAGAGTGATACTCCTAAGGTAGGTCGCTGTTATCCATCAACATTGGAATGGTGTTGTGTTCTACATTGACTAATGGTGTTGGTTTAACCCCAACCCCTGCTGTTGGAGATGGGCATTGAGGTGCACATATGCGTCAGGATTTTGCAGTTTGTCCTTTTTTAATTCAAGTGGGAATAGTCGGGTCCATCCTGGGATGGTGACCTCCTCTCCAATTTGAACTTCAACTGCATATGGCAGCAATTGGGCTGACCGAAATGCTTTTTCTGAATCATCAACGTCCATGGGATTACCCCCCTAGTCTAGGCTTTGTCATTTATCAGGTCCAAATTAATGGCAAAACGATTGAGAATGTCACTGCCTAAATCGAATGCAGCAGGGAAATTTCGCACTACCCAACAATTGTGTTCTATGCTTTTCTCACCTATAGAAATTTTGAGCATGCACCTGCTAGGCAGGAGATGTTTGGAATTGGGAGTTTCCAAGCCCATTTCCCACTTATCGATAAATTTAAATGTGGGAATTGCTGGATCTTTTGGGAGCTTTGGGAACATGGCTTTGCTGATGAAGTTCTTACTGTTGTTCACGCACACTCAGGAGAAAAAAGACTCCCTCCCCTCATTTAACTGAATAGGGAGGAACAACTATTCTCTTATTTTCTGAATATCAGCTAAACTTTGAGCTGATTTCTCATCACTTTTGACTATGGAATTGGGATTTTCAGATTGTGAATCAGTATAAAACTTCAGTGTGGAATGCCACTTGAAACTGGAAGGAAGGTTGATTTTCAGGAATGGAGAGTAGTTCCCATCACCAGTTTGTTGTCCTACAGCAATTACTGTCACATCAGGTATTTGACTGTTCTGGAAATGAAACTCAATATGATCAGGTTTTTGCTCAACCATGTCATGTGCCATTTAAACTAACATGGTTGACATTTTATTGGCCTGTTAGTCTGAGTACAGAGGACCTTATTCACACAGTCCACTAGGGGGGGACAGCCTGTGCAGGATGTAATTCCCCAGTAGACAGGGTGTGCCCGCTGGAGTCACGACCATGACAGGGTGTTTCACTTTGTATCGCCCAATTATTATTTCCAAATCCTCATTCCCCTTGACAGGAATTTAATTTGCATCGAAGTTCTGGAGTTGTCCAGGAACAGGGGTGAGAGGGATCTGGTATCTCTCCCCCTTCCTGAATTTAGCTGCTCAAAGACCCTTTTTGACAGTATAGTGGCTTGGGATCCAGTGTCCACCAATGCTGCAAATGCATACTGCCCTTGCACTTGGACCGGGGCATAAAATCTACCCTCCTTCTCCTCAAGTGGGCAATGACAATGTGTATTTTGGGCAAGCTGGGTGATCAATTTCCTTATCTTTGACTCGGACACATGGGTAGTTTGGGCATAATTCTGTGTTGGAGTTTGGGGATCTGAAAGAAACATTTTACATTCTGATATTTGGGGAGTTTCGGGCTCCACTTTTTCTGATTCTGGGCTGCCCCCACCCTTTTTGGAGGCAGTCACAAGAATTTATTCGTAAAGTTTGGGAATCCTCTTTTAATATTCGATTTTCTTGATGCTCATTCTGGGGTTCAAAGATGGGTGATTCTGAATCAGTCCCCAAATCCACCCAGTCTTCATTTAGATCTCTTGGAACCCATTTTTCTTTGAGAGGAGTTCCCCCATCCCAGAAGGAGAAGATCTTTTCCCCAGAATTCTCTAAGGATTCTTCCCCTTCAAACCGGAGGACACTAACCTCCTCCACAAAATGGCCCTTTTTGCTGTCTTTATATCTCGTACCCATCCTCTGTTTCCTGGGTTGTAGATTTTTGGGGGCAGTAGATTTTTGCTCCTTGTCAGGTTTCTCTCCCCGTCATTGTTCTGGGGTGCCAGACCCTGGGTTTGTGGGGTTCTGAGCCACCATGTTCATCTGATGGTTCAGGTGAGCCCTCAACATGCGACCCATATCCTGAGTAAGGTTTCGGACCTGGTGCTCCAGTTGGGACACCCGTTCCGGCTGGTACAGGGGTCTCTGTTCAACTTTAGGTGGATCACGGGAAGGGTAACCATCCCTTCTACCGTAGTACCCTGGATATTGTGAATTTTGGTAACCCTCCACCCTTGGCCTCCCTTCTCCCGGATTGTGTTGTCTGGTTTCCTGAAAGCGGGAAAAGAAAGGAGGGTTGTCCTGCAGGTTGGGGTTTGTGAGTATCGGGGGAAGAAACTTAACCCAGCATTTGGGGGATTACTGCCCTCCTGGGGAAAGCTAGGAGGGAAGTTTCCTGGGGGAGTACTTACCTGACGGGACCCCCTCCCTTGGGCTGGAGGAGTCCATACATACCCCAAGATAGGCCGGTTGCCCTTGTACCTGGGACTTATATAATCAGGGGGGTTAGGGGTCCCATTAGCGGGACTACCTCCCTGACCGCTACCTGTTTGTGATTGGCCTGAAGGCCTTCTGGATCTCTGATTTTGTGTAGGTATATTTTTATGCTCCCCAATCTCTAGATCTAAAATGGGGTCAACCTTCATCTGCGCCACCTTAGCAGCAGCAGGGGTGTTGGCTGGTTTGGGGTTTTTGGGCACATTTTTATTTTTGGCAGGTTTTTGGACTTCATAAATGCGGGTCGCCTGCTCTATGACCCAGTCCAAAGATCTTTATCGTGGAAGTCCCTCACCAGCTGGGTTATAATATACTTTGGGAGCCCATGAAAGAAGGCAGTTATGAACTCCCTGCTATCCATGCGCACCCTCCTACTGGTTTGTGCAAAGGCGCGTTTGAGCTACTGCACAAATTCTCGTGGGACCTGATCTTCCCCGCACTGTAGATTGTAGGCCGCTTTGTGAGCCTCTTGGGGCTTTTTGGGCGGAAAAGTGTTTCAAGATGGCCGCCCTGTATGTGGACCGTCTTGAGTGGTTCTGATCCTCCAGTTCAGCAAAGAAGCTGGAGTACTCAGGGGAGAAGGTCCATTTAACATACTTTATGCCGTTCTGGTTGTCTTTCAGGTGAAAAGTGTCCATCATCTGCTCATAGAGTTCCAAGTGTTCCCAGACAGAATATTTTGCGTTTTTGTGGTACGGGGTTATGAAACTCCTAATGGCCTTAATCTGCCTAATTGGGTCTTTTGTCATAACTCTCTTGAGTTTATTTGCATTCTTATGCTTAGTCACCCGAGTCCACTCGCCCTCAAGAGGCGCTGCTACTTGAGGTCCCCTCATGATCATCTAGGCGTTCCCTGATTCTGCAAGCTTGAGAGGGGCCCGCAGAATGGTGGGGCCTAGTTTCTTAACTTCTGTGGTGCACAGGAGAGTAGTCTTCTGACTCCTCCCTGCTCCCAAGGTAGGCAGAGTATCCCCCCCACTGCCCTAATTGGGTAGAGGTCTTCAGGATGCTCTTTTTGGGCCTCATTTCATTCGGTTTTTCATCAACTTGAACTTCTGGTCCCTCTGGAGGTAGTGCTCCTGCAGATCTGATTCCCTGACTCTCTCCTCATAGGAGATTTCCTTGTCAGAGACATCAGTCTTTATATTTTTGTACCTGCATAGGGACACCCTTCTGTCAATTTCTGGGGGGCGCTGACCTGTCAGTTCCATCATACTTGGCCTATTAAATTCTGATGGCCTCATGATCTCCAGCTCATGTGAACCGTTAGCCATGAAGTCAGCAGTGCACAACGTGTTAAATGGGTTTGAGTCCCTTAGTACAGAGGTCCTTATCCTATGATCAGGGATTGCCCTGTCCCCCTCTACCTGTTCAGGGTCCCTTCAGTTTGTACTAAATCTAGCATCCTCTTTCTCCAACCTCACTAGTTTTTCTTTTTCAGCCCCTATCTCTTGATAGTAGGCAAAGATCTGAGCCTTTTGTTCGGCTATCGGGGTTTTACTGGCCTCTATGACCCGCTCTTGCGCTGCCACTTGTTTGTGGAGCCCATCATTCTCTTCACAGAGGGCTTCGTTATCTCTTTGTGCTGCCTGTATAGTTTGAGCACCCTGAGCCAATTTTTGTTGCAGGAGACTCGCCTCCTGAGTTTGTGCATTTTTGGTCTGGTTATTCTCTTCCAGAGCACCCTCTGTCTGGCGTGCTCCAGTAGATTCCCATACTCTGTTTTGAGTTCATCTAGTTTCTGGAGGGCTAACTCACTTCCTTGTAATTCTGTTTTTAAATTGCTTACTTCCTGGCCTAGGGCGTCTTTCTCCTGATTTTGTCATGGCCGCTGGCCCAAGCATGCTGACCCCACACCATCAGGTGATGGGAATAAAGGGGCACATACCTCTTTTACGTCCCTTTGGGACATTCAAACAGAGGGGGCCCAGCTGGACTCTGTCCTGGCGCCAGGCTCATAGGAAAATGTAAGCAAGAACGTGTATTTGGTGCATGGGTGCTTTAACATTCACACAAGAACTTTTCACGTACATTCAATTCGGGCGTGGTCTTTCGGAGTGGATTGTACATGCAGAAACTAGGAGTGGGAGGGTTTGATCAGAGCTAATGGGCGTGGCCTATAACTCATGTATATAAGCCCACCCATCTTTAAGCGATTCGTGTTACTTTGCACCTCTGTGCAACGTAACACTCACCGCCGCCTGGACCAGTTAACCTACCTTGTGGAATCCTCTCCGGCTGAAATCCTTTTTGAAAAGAGATCTGGTACCGGCGCCTTCTGCACCACCAAAACCTGCGGAGCTGCCTTCATACAATCCCCACGAAAGAAACAGAGAAAATGGGATACGTATTGCACAATCCCCGGCCAAGGACTGGAGCAAGGCGGCGAGCTGACAGAGAGAACCAGGGATCCTTGGACGGAGACCGTGTCTCCAGGGGGACACGCAGGCCCAGAAATGGGAGGAGCCTACTGTGCCGCCGTCGGACTGCTGCGACGAAATTCAGTCAACATAGCTGCACCCAGAGAGCGACAGAGGGGAAACCTCTGAACCGGGCGGATGTACGAACGAGGAAGCGGGGAAGCACCAGAGCGTAATCCACGCGACCGGACCTCTCAGTAAGTACGCTGCAACCCTCCCTGTCTTCCTGGAGCCCACAAGACCTCATAACGATTTGGGGCTTCCGCTCCAGATGACAGGGGCCCTGGACGGGGTGAAGCGCAGACCCGCCGGGAGCATCGGAGCCCCCCGCTAAGCATTGCGGGATAGGGGGGGATGGTTTTTGAGACCCCGCCGGTGCCCACCAGAGCGTGGGAAGATCTCAACCTTCGTCACCAGTACCACCATACATAGGACCGGATCACATCGAGGGCCCGGGCGGGGACCGTGGGACCTACCTAATCCTGGCCGCGGCGTCCCAGGTGGGGAACCCGACAAGCAGCAAACAAACTCTGTAACAGGGCCTCAGAAATTTGCATCACACGGGTGCTGAACGCAACAGGCACATCGCACCACATGGCACACCAGAGAGACACGGAGCACACGTAGCCCATCAGGCTCCGGAGTATACAACAGGCACAATCAATGCAAAATTGCCTGCAGACCTGCTCCCAGCTAATCTGTTGACCACCCATGCCATAGACAGGGCTGGGCACATCTCGGCTTTAATGCAAGTCAGTGAGGGGGCCAACACGTTATAGGACGACCCCCCATGAGAAGGTTCCCTATCCTTATTGAAATACAGATTGAGGAGGGAAAATACGAGGGAGGGCACAGTCCATCCTTAGAAACGACCAGACGGCACACAAAACAAAGGTCCGAATAACCAGAATAACAACATAGACCGCCTTAAAGGAACGGAATCTCCGAAAAAACCCAGGCAGATAACTGCAACTATTCACGGTGCAGAGTCAAATACTAGGCATACCAAGCTGAAAACGGCGGTACCGGGGTAACCCATTTAACGAAGATAAGGAGGCAAACAATACCCCGGAACCGTTTCTTTGAACATCACCACATCTCCGGCACGCACTTGAGCAGATCCCGTGTCTGGCAAATCTGCACTGAGAACTGATCAGGCAGGCCCGACTCACCAGCCAGACTGCGTTATACGATATTGACACTTGTGAAATGCCAGGGAAAAACGTTGCAAAGAACAATAAGACGGGCCCAATGGATTCATACACAAGCTCCCAGACCCCAACTGACATCCCGGATCCACCAGCGACCGCCTCATCAGCTTCTGCTGATGACACTAAATTCAACCACCTCCTTGCCACAGTGCAAAATGGATTCCTAGCGGTCAATGTTAAACTAGACAATATTGTCTCAACAATAGGCTCACTTAAAGCCTGTGTCGATAAAGAGAGTGCCAGAATTACGGAAGCGGAAAACAGAATTGGCTCTAATGAAGACTCAATTCATCAAAATACCCACAACATAACTCTTCTGAAAGGAGAGATGACTAAGCTCCGGGGCAAATGCGACGACTTGGAATCCAGGTCGCGCCACAATAACACACGGATAGTCGGGCTCTCCGAATCCTTCTGCAAGGGCCCAATGGAGTCGCACATTGAATCATTGTTAAAATCCCTGTTCGGCGAAGACTCCTTTTCCCCCGCATTTCTTGGTTGAAAGGGCACACCGCACCCTAGCCCCGGTGCCTAAGCCGGGAGCCCCTCCTTGCACGGGCATTGCCAAACTACTCAATTACAGAGACAGAGATGCGGCACTACGATTAGCCAGAGAAATGGGCCCTTTGCAACACAGTGGCGACAACATCCACATCTACCCCGACTTTGCAGCGGGAATCCAGACCCAAAGGCGATCATACGAGTTGATCAAAAGACAACTTATATTGAGGAAGGTCCCCTACGCCCTGCTGTTCCCTGCAAAGCTGTGAATACAACACAGCGGCCATGCACACTTCTTTGAAACTCCGGCTGCGGCAATGGCCTATGTGGAGGCCTCCATTCCCCTACCGCAGGGAAGAGGCGACCATGATCAAAACGGCCTACAGCTACCGGTGGGGGAGATGAGGAATCCCAACGACTGAAGGCAGCGCCACAATATCCTTTAGTAACTTAACTATGTAATAATGGTAACCAGAGGGCGCAGTTTCTAAAATTAGTTTTGAGCCGGATGAGATACCCTCGGCTACAGGGGCTGTGTCCACAACACACACTCCCCCGGGAAGGTCCACAAGTTAGCAATGAGGGGTCATCATCTGCTTGGGGTTGATAGTGTGGGTGGGGGTGGGCACAGGGCGCAGAGTATTGTTTTGTTGGATGTTGGGAAAAGAATAGTTGGCTTGGGACAGACACAGACATGCCCTCCAGTTGGAAGAATACGTCGGCTACCTGAGAGAACCCCGGTTGGACACCAGGAGTCAAAGTTAATATGTTTGAAATGTTTAAAAATTGCAATCACACCATCACAAGCTGCACCATACAGGGAAATGGCTCCTTTTTTAACGTGTTTCTTGATCACGACTAAATGGCACAATATACAAGTCCGGATACAGGGCTGAAGCTTAAATTGCTTACGTGGAACGTCCATGGGCTGAACAATAGATCAAAATCCAGCAAGGTTGGTGATTATATCAACAGACACCACACGCACTACAGAATGTCAACAATGGTATTCTGCGACAATGGGGAAACAATAGATATTACACCGAATATTCATCCCAGAACAGGGGAGTTCTTACATTGATACACACCGCTTTGAGTAGCGAGTGAGGAAATTATCCTAGTGAATACCTATGGGCCGAATACAGACGACCCCGACTTTTTTGTCAATTTGATTGCTGAAATTGGCCCGGTAGTGAATACGTGTGTGGTGTGGGGAGGGGATTTCAACACCATACTCGATGTGACTCTGGATAGATCCTCTGATAAACAAAGAAGCCTCACTAGATCAGCCACTGTTTTACACCAAACCCTGGTACAATTAGCCCTTGTAGATGCCTGGAGAGGTTTACATCCACTGGAAAGACAGTATACATTCTATTAATCCGTACACGATACAGAGTCGAGGATAGACTATTGGTTTATCTCCTCCCATTTGGCCAACTCGGTGAAGCACTGTGACATACACCCCCGTACACTGTCTGACCACTCCCCAGTTAACGTTGAGGTAATGATTCAGAACATCAAACCCCCAGTCAGACGATGGAGAATGCTCCCAAACATCCTTAAAGACCCGAATGTGGTAGAGTCACTACATGTTGAAATGGAAGAATTCTTTAATTTGAACAGAGGTTCAGTGGACAAATGGTTGATTGTATGGGAAACCTTCAAGGTGTGGATAAGGGGGAATATAAGGTCCAAGACAGCGGGACTTAGAATGAGAGCTGAACTAACAGAAACTGAGAAACACCTAAAGACACTTGAGAATGACTACAGCACAACACACGACAAAAAGACACTAGCCGAAATCAATACATACCTCCAAAAATGTTACGAATTGGCAATAAGGGAACAGAACTATATGGCTACACCAGTCGGGGCACGCAGGTACAGGGAAGGTAATAAGGCTGGGCACCTGTTAGCGTGTTTACTGAAGAACGAACAGAACCGTACCCCTATCACAAGTATCATGACGGGAGCCGGGGAAGTTGCAAATGGGGAAGAAGAGATAAATGCAGAATTTACCAAATTTTAAAATGATCTGTATTCAAACCATGATACATGTGTTGAAGCAGACCTGAGGGGTTATCTAGACAGTATTACACTCCCCAAATGTTTATTAGACAATACCCTGGCCCTTGAACAACCGATAACCAGTGAGGAAATCGCTGCATCGATCAAATCACTGACGTCTGGAAAAGCCCCGGGGCCGGACAGATTGGGTGCAGAATTGTACTAGGAATACTCCTCAATGCTCTCCCCGGTATTAACTCTTGTATGGGAGGAAGCAATGATGTGTGGCTCACTGCCGGACACAACGACAGAGGCGATCATCACAGTATTATTGAAACCCAGATGCCCTTCCCACGAAATGTCCTCCTATCGCCCTCTTTCGTTAATCAACACAGATGCTAAAATATATGCAAAAGTACTCGCAACTAGATTATTACCCAAGAGGACGACCTTGATACACCCTGACCAATGTGGTTTCATCCAAACAAGATCCACAGCCTTAAACTTGCGCAGACTGTTCAGAGTTATGGCACATATTAAACCTGAAGCTCAGGCAGTTGCTGTATCACTGGATTCTGAGAAGGCTTTCGACTCGGTCTCCTGGGCAAACCTGTTTGCCGTTCTTGAGAAATTCGGATTAGGCCCATACTTCATACAATGTGTCAAAATATTATATGCTTCCCCAAAAGCCAATGTCCTCACGAACCGCACTCTGTCCAACAGCTTCAGCCTGGGCAGAGGCACAAGGCAAGGTTGCCCCTTCTCCCCCATCCTTTTCGCCCTTACTATAGAACCAGTGGCTGCGAGGGTCAGACAGGAGCAGAGACAGGTGTATAAGGATGGCCGGAAGCACCCAATCCATATCTCTATATGCAGACGACACATTGTTTTATATATATATATGTGCAAACCTGAGAAAAATCTCGCTCCTATGCGGGAAGTCATGGAGAAATTCGCGGTACACTCGGGTTACAAAATAAACATTTCAAAATCTGAGATTTTCCCACAAACACCCGCCACCATCTGCCCGACCCCCACACACGGTCTTCGATGGTCTCCTGATAATATTAGATATCTGGAAATCCTTGTATCTAGAGACAGGATGTCTCTATACGTCGACAATTACAAATGCCTACTATAAGTGATCTATGCCAAGCTACAAATATGGGCTAGACTCCCGATATCACCCATCAGCCATATCGCGGTACTCCAGATGGTAGTTCTTCCCAAGCTCCTATATGTGTTTAGCAATGTCCAATATGGCCTGGTAGACCTTTCTTTAATAACCTGCGATCCATGGCGACAACATTCATATGGAACGGCGGGGCAAACAGAATGAAATGGGAGAAACTTGTGGAACCCTATGAAATGGGGTGGTATAGCTGCACCTGACTTCGAGCTGTGTTACCTTGTTGCTCAAGCACAATACGCTAAATACTGGCAGGACCCGACAGATAGTGCACCACACATCCCCATTGAGCGACACTCGGTACGCCCGACCTACGCTCCATAATATTCACGAAAACTCACAAAGATGAATGCAAATATGATCCAGCAACCTCCACGATCGTAGCTTGGGCCATGATCTGCAAAAGACTGCAAATAGACACGCCCTATGATTCACAGGCCCTGCTGTGGAACTTCCCAGGTATTAAACCCACATATGATGTAAGCATACACAAGACATGGGTCCCGGAATATGAGATAAAAATGAGACATGTTCCCGAATGGGAGATTCGTTACGCCAGAAGACTTTGCAGACACTGTGGGAGGAGACCAGTTAGCTACCCTACAATATTACCGCATGAAATCTGCATTTAAAAAAAGATGGCCAACATTTCCTGAGAAGCCACTCTCGCATGCATGTTTTCAGTCCCTATGCTCACAAACTGGTACAGGTATATCGAAGTTATACAATATAATACAAACCCAGTCACAACCACTGAATAAGATCAAAACTTCTTGGGAGACAGACATGGGCATAACTATTGGAGAGGAAAAATGGAAGAGATACTGCCTTCTATCAAAAAAGGTCTCACTGAATGCAGGCCTCAGGCTGATACAGTTCAAAGTACTAAATAAAACTCCATTATACCCCAGCTAAAATGGCAAAATTCCACAACACTATATCTGGAAGCTGTCAGAAATGCGGAAATCCCAGGGCGGACACATATCATATGTACTTGGCATGCCCTTTGATTACTGGGTTCTGGCGGGAGGTGGCGGGAATACTGGAGGAAATGACACAAATCCCAGCTCACCTCACACCTCAAAAATACTTGTTCGGTGATATAGGCAAAATACTGGAAAAAACTAGAATACTTTTCAATGTTACGTGTGTGGTGGCAAAGAAATGTCTACTTCAAGCATGGAAAAGCACTCATGCCCCACACATAGAGCACTTCCTCAGAGAACTAGCATACGTCAATGAATGTGAAGAAAATTATGTAAGGATGACACCGACTACAAATAGGGCGAAAGACATTTGGACTTTATTTAGATATACTTGCGTGATTCACTCTCGGATGAAGAGAGCTCTGATAGTGTGTAATGTACCAGATCATTGTGTAGACATGTGACGTAGAATCGTAATGCTCTTAATTACTGTATGCCTTGTCATTAATCGAAATATGGAACAGCTGTGTTGTGATATGCAAATCAAAAATAAAAGTAAAAAAGTAAAACAAGTTATCGGGGTAAGATAGGATTGCTTAGAGAGTGGGATAAGGACAAAGGGAAGACAAGATAGGCTATGTATTTCTAAGGGGTAGGGATTATACTCACAGTCCACTTTCTAGCTTTGGGATTTTTGGACAGTCAACAGGGTCTGGTCACCACACGTTGGCGTGCCTGGCAAAAGACAGCTGGGCAAGGTCTGGTCACCGGGGAGTGAACAGCTGGGCAATTCGGGTCACTGGATGGTAATTCTCCTGGCAAAGGACAGCTGAATGGCAGGATTGCAGTGGGCATGCAGGTAATGGGCAGCAAGTCAGCCTGATTTCAGGATGCAAAAGGTACCGCAGCTTTCCCCTTTTTAATGGGAAATTTGTGGATCAACGGCCTTGCTGGGAATAGGATCAGCTATGCTTTGGTCTTGCTGGAGTAGGAATCAGCTATACTTTAGCTTTGCAGTGAAGTCTGGAATCAGCGAGATGGCTGGAGCAGTTCAGGACGCAGCGCATGAACTTCAGGAGGAGTGCCTGTCTAGAGTCTTGTCAGGGACTCTTATTTATAATGCATAGTGACATCATCAAAGTATATGGCTGGGCAGGCTTAGCTAAACCCACCTTTAAACCACTGGATTGGTCGGGGGTAATCGTCTCCGCCTCGCTCTCAACTGGTTGGATTTCAAGAGAACGATGTCAGATTTATGATGTGAGTTTTACAATGTCCAAAAACCTCCCACAGTTACTTTAGCTAAAATCTGATTTTGCCACAAATAGTACATTTATACAGTTGAAGTCTCTTAGAAAATTACCTAAACAGGTTTCCTATAGTATGCAGACTATTGCAGTCCAACCCTGCAATCTGTGAGACATTGTTTCGCCCTTCTAATACTTTTTGGTAATTTTAAGTATGAAAGATTCGGCTTAAAATTCTCTAACTTTATACACGTGTGTGGATTATCGTAAGAGAGGTAAGTATTAAAATTTGCAATGATGGGCGGGGGCGCTGTTGTGCAAATCGTGAATGGCTGCCTGAAGAGAGAGCTCCGGCCTGAGGAAAAATCCTTATCGAATTAATCCTTCCAGGGTCTATCCAGACACTGTACGTGTAACAAATCAGCAATAGGAAGCTCTGAAGCATACACCCTAGGAAAATCAGGTGAATCCGCGGGAGAATCGAGGAGATATCTGCACCGAGACTCGGAGCGGCCTCGGGGCGTTTGTGTGGCCGACCTGTAGCTCCATAGCAAATCAATAGTGAGCCGCGTGGGGGAGGGGGTGGAACAGCCACAACAAAGCATTAGGGTTTCGTAAGAAGGCAGGTGAACTGCGGGTGGCCGTCCCCCCCTCCCTGGAGTGATACACCCGCAGTGAGCGGCCCCACAAGCAGTGAGAGCAGGGACGCCTGAGGCTGGGAGCAGCCGCAACGGTGGCAGGCGCGCAGCTCCCTGCTCCGAGCTGCGGTCCAAGTCGGGCTGATACAGATCCATACATGGCGCTGTGTGCTCGGGTGCGAGGAGACACAAACGCCTGCCAGACTTGTCTACTGATGCTGCCTATGCGGGTGATACAATCGTGGCTACATACTACGCGGAGGGGACATCGATCCGTGAGCTGCAGTGAGGAAGGACTCGGAGCACGGAAGCTCCCACGGGCGGGCTGAGCCAAGGGGAGACATCAGAAGGACACAGTAAGTGAAGCGGGACGCAAGGGCCCCTGCCAACACAAATATAAAGGGGAAGGTGCCTGGTACAATGAATACTGCTATTGTGAAGTAAAGTTGGGAAAGGTGAAGTGGCACGGGCAGCAACTGGGAAATCAAAGGGCAAGAGGACGCCATTACCATAGCCCAAGGAAAGTTAAGGCGGCTGATTAACCATTAATATTGGAAGAAACCTAATTGTAATCAACCATATTTGGACTGTAAGCTGCTATCATACAACAACAGCTTATAGGTGCCTTCCCGCTCAAACACCTTCCTCGCGCCATATTACGAAACGGCAGAACGTGCAAGGGTGCGCTTATTCACAACTCACACTTGTACCAGCTACATTGATATGGTGGTGCGGCAGCGAGTAGGGGGGCGCTGAATATAGCAAGGGAAGACCCTAAGAGGACTGGTGGTGCACATCCCGCGCTGAGGGCATATAAATGTGACATAGCCCCTCCCCAAAAATGAAACCTCGCCTGATGCGAGTACGTGGGAGAACACAGTCCACTCCTCAGTGAATAATCACACTACATGAGCTGCCACGAAAAGAAGGGCACAGGAGGGAAAAAAACAGGCCCAATGGACTCCTTTGCCAATTCCCAGCCCCTTGGGCTGACCAACAGTGCGACACATGCATCAGACAGCCAGGTAGAGGACCCGATAGATCCAAGGGAAGACCGTCTGGCGACGCTAGTGCAAAATCGATTCCTTGCGGTCAACGTCAAATTGGACGATATAGTCGCAACCATCGGTTCTCTGAAAGCGCGGGTTGAAAAAGAAAGTACACGCATTACGGAGGCCGAAAATAGGATAAGCACGTATGAAGATACGATTTCCCAACATAGCCGCGACATAGCCCAGCCCAAATCCCGAACTACACAAAATTCAAAACAAGTGCGAAGATTTGGAATCAAGGTCAAGGAGAAACAACATCCGGATTGTCGGAGTCTCAGAGTCTTTCTGTAAAAGCCCTATGGAAAGACATGTGGAAAACCTTCTGAAAACCCTCCTAGCAGCAGAATCCTTTTGGACCACTTTGTTGTTGAGAGAGCCCACCGAACCCTAGCACCACCCCCGAAGCCAGACGCCCCACCCCGCACTATAATAGCTCGCCTCCTTAACTATAAGGATAGAGATACGATCTGCGACTATCCAGAGAAAAAGGAACCCTACAACACGAGGAAAACAGACCCAGACTTTTCAGCCACTATCCAAGGACAAAGAAGGTCCTATGAACCGGTAAAGAAGCAGCACCGAATGCGCAATGTGCCCTATGCCTTAATTTTCCCGGCAAAAATGAGGATACAATACGGGGGCAGAGCTCATTGTTTCGAGAATCCGACTGAGGCTATGGCATATGTCGAGGCCTCCATCCCCCACACAGAGATCCTTCAGAGCTGGGGGCAACAAAGATATTATACCGAATACTCGACTCGGGCAAGAGGAGTCCTCACACTAGTGCACCCCTCCATAGGTTTCCGATTCGAGAAGAACAAAATTGACCCACAGGGGCGGTATGTAATAGTGTGGGGTAGTATTGCTGGAAAGGAGATCGTGCTTGTAAATACATATGGTCCCAATATTGATGACCCCGACTTCTACATGAATATTGTACATGAAATAGGCCCTTGGGGGGACAAGCAAATAATGCGGGGGGTTAACTTCAACACCATTCTTGATGTCTCTCTCGACCGCTCGACTACCAAAAACCGACCTCCTAAGGCAGCCGCCACAATATCACACATCCTATCACAAATGTCCATGGTCGACGCCTGGAGGACATTGCACTCACAAACAAGGCAATACTCCTCCTATTCCTCTGTACATGACACTGAATCCCGCATAGACTATTGGTTGGTATCCACTACCCTTATGTCCAAAATTAACAATTGAGATACATCCCTGTACCCTATCAGACCATTCCCCAATATCTTTAGAAATGACCCTTGCTGAAGTAAAACCCCCAGTAAGGAGATAGAGAATGCCACCAGAGATTCTCAAGGACCCATCTGTTGCAGACGCTCTGCATATCGAAGTTGAAGATTTCCTCAAACCAACAGGGGGTCAGTTGACAAGAGTGCAACCATATGGGAAACCTTTAAGGTTTGGGTAAGGGGGTTCTTAATTTCTAAATCCACTGGCTTATTGAAGTTGGTCAGAACTGAATTGGCGGGGGTGGAGAAGCGCTTGGGTGAATTGGAATCACTGTATACTGCCACACACGGGGCCAAGACACTAGCGGACATTAATAGTAACCTATAGGAATTCAATAAGCTGGCAAACGGGGAACTCCTGTACATGGCGGCCCCTCTTAGGGCACGCCGATATGGTGAAGGGAATAGAGCAGGTCGCTCCTTGGCTAACCTATTAAAGGCCGAACGACACCATGTGCCGATCACCAACATAGTCGCTGGTGACGGCACCGGGAACACAAGTGAGGAAGGTATCAATAACGAGTTTGTAAATTTCTATGCAGAGTTGTTGTAACGCTCACCTGATTCCCGCAGAGGCGCCGGTCTTGACTGGGTGAATGCCGTATCTTCAAAGGTGATGTGTAACACACGGTTGGCTCTTATGATATGATATGGCATTTGTAACGCGCCTATACACAGGTGTTTCAAGGCGCGACGAGGCAGGGAGGGGAGGAAACAAGGGGAGACAGACAACGATCCTACTAGGCCAGGTGTCATTCAGATCGCGCAAGTGCAGGGGTGGGGGAGGGGGAAAAGTGCAAGGGGAAGGGGAGGGGGGGAAGTGCAGTACAAGGTAAGTGGCGTAAAGTAATAAATAAATAGGGCCAGCTGGTGGCAAGTGCAAGGTAAGTGCAGAACAAGTGCTGGAAAAAGGGGGGGGGGGCTGTAGGGATACAGAGACAGTCCCGCAGTGCAGAGGGGTTCCAGGGCATCAGTGCAAGTGGAGAGTGGCTGGGCCCAGGACCGAGGCCGTTAAGAGTGGTCCAGTTGCAGAATCAGTGCAGTTTCAGTGAAGAATATTAGCTGTTCAGCAGGGGAGAGGGAGAGAGAAAGCAGAGGCAAAGAGGAAGGTTTTGAGGTGCTTCCGGAATCGGAGATGGTTCTCCTCAAGTTTCAGGGAGGCAGGAAGGCTGTTCCAGAGGGAGGCCCCTGCCGCGGAGAGAGATCTACCCCCAGCTCGTTGCTTCGAGAAGCGGCTGACCCTGAGGGAGTTGGAGGCGGATGAGCGAAGGGCTCGGGAAGGAAGATATTTGGGAAGAGAGAGTTGAAGGTATTTAGGACCAAGGCCCCAGAAGGCCTTGTGGACAATGCAGAGGGTTTTGAACTTTATCCTCGCAGCCACTGGGAGCCAGTGTAGAGATTTCAGTCCTGGAGAGATACGGTCCCTGGGCTTGAGGCCAAGGACAAGTCTCGCAGTTCTGTTCTGTATGAGTTGCAGAGGGCGGAGAGTGGAGGCAGGCAGATTAAGGTAGAGGCTGTTACAGTAATCCAGCTTCGAGAGAACCAGGTCTCGGGAGACAGTGAGCTTCTGGGGGAAGGAGAGGAAGGGAAGAATACCTCTGAGGAGGTGCAGCTGGTAGTGTGACTTCTTAGCGACGTCAGAAATATGAGGAGAGAAGGAGAGTGTGGAGTCGAAGATGACCCCAAGGTTTTTTGCATTGCAGGGAGGGGGCCAAGGGAGGCAGGCCAGAGAGCTGCAGGGAAGGAGGGAGTGGGTGTACCGATGAGTAGAATCTCAGTCTTACTGGCATTAAGGCAGAGGTCATTGGCGGCACACCATTCCTGGATAGCAGACAGACAGTCAGAGATGAGGGAAGGAGAGGGGGAGGCTGAGGGTAGCCTGAAAATGAGCTGGGTATCGTCCACATAGCATTGGAAATTAGGGCAGAGAGCGGCGATGCGGTGGGCAAGGAGTGCCAGATACTGGTTGAACAGCCAGGGAGAGAGATTAGATCCCTGGGGGACACCACAGGTGGAGAAAAAGATGTCGGAGAGGAAGGACCCCAGTTGGACCTGGGAGGGTCGATTTGAAAGGAAAGAGGTCAGCCACGCCAGAGCCTGACCAGTGATACCCAGGTTTTCACGGAGACGGTTGAGCAGGATGGCATGGTTGACAGTGTCAAAGGCAGAGGAGAGATCAAGCAGAATGAGAACACACGGAGTGTTGGAATCGAGGTTCAAGAGCAGGTCTTCACGGATGTGCAGGAGAGCAGTTTCCGTGCTTCTGGCAGCTCTGAAACCAGATTGATGGTCATGAAGACTACCAACAGATTCAGCATGGAGGTTAAGCTGGGAGATGGCCAGTTTCTCCAGGGGCTTGCCCAGGAAGGGAGTGATGGAGATAGGGCGATAGTCAGCTGGACCTCTGTGCACTGTATGTCTGACTCGAAGAGTAAGATGTCTGCAGATAGAAAATATGGGATTAATGAACTGGGGTTATTGGGTGCCTCTCTCCTCTTCCCTTTCTCTTCTCCTGTAGAACCCCAAAGGTTAACGCCCTCACCTTAGGTAAGTGAAAGCCGAGCTCTCCATCTGCCTCGGGGCAGGGTGCCGTAACCAGTTCCTTCACTGGATAAGGGTGCAGGCCTCTTGACCTCAGAGGACTGCTGTCCGTCGTTAACTGCACGAACGGTAAGTTCTGGGTGCTTCAAATGTCTTAAAAGTCTTTTGTAATGATATCTCTTGTTTTGCAGAGTTCCGGCGATGGCGGATGGCAGCCTGATGAGAGTTGAGGATCGAACCCGCGTGAGGAATAGAAGCGCCTGGAAGCACGTAGGTAAGCGCTTGTAGCCTGCTTCACGATGCGCACTAACTGTCCCTTTTATCTTGCAGGTACAAGTTCGGAGCTTTAGAGAAGCTGAAGGGTGCTGGAATACCCACTGGATTCGGCGTGGGAAGGAGTAATAGCACGTGAGTAATAAAGTTGCCCAATGTCTTTAAATGCACCTTCTTTTGTCTTTCAGATGCGGGATGAAGCGCCGAAGGCCTCCGGAGCGTGTGAAGAGCTGGTAAGCTTTTGTCTTTCAGATGCCGGAATGCAGTGCGAAGACCTCCGGAACATGCGAAGAGTAGGTAAGCCTTTGTCTTTCAGATGCCGGAATGCAGCGCGAGGCGTTGGTGACAGCCGATGGACCAGGTAAGAGATGCGCTGCCACTGAAGACCGTAGTGCTAACCTGTTCTTTCTTTGTCTTTACAGGTGCTGCTGAAGACTGGATTCCAGGATGGTAAGCCTTTGTTTCCTTAGGCCCAGGATCAGAAGCAGAAGACACGATGAGCGTTCTGCTGCAGAGAATGCAGAATAACACAAAGCAAGATTCATCCATCGGGTGTGGTTTAAATAGCCTCCTGTAGTGCTTAGGTGTCTCCTTCCACAGCCACGCCTAGGTAAGAAAAGAGTTCCTGCTTTCCAGAAGAGTTCCAGTGTTCTGAACCTAGGGAGTGGCTCCTGCCCCACCCAACAGGAAAAGTAGTCCCAAACAGAAGAGGATCCGGGGTTCAACTGGCAGGTAAGTAAGCAGCATGGTCTGCTGCAGGTAAGTCCACCCAAGCATTATGAGCCCGGCGCTTCCAGCGCTGGGACTGGGCATCTTTATGAGCCTGGTGCCACTGGCGCCAGGACAGGGTCCAAAAGGTCCCAATTGGGACTGGCTGGCACTCGGAACCGGGGTTATGGGTCTGCTTCCAAGGGAGTCGGGCAAGTCCTGATCTTTTGGAAGCAGAGATCATGACAGTTGTACTCTAATCATGACTAGAAATCGACCAGTGAAATGGTGGACTATCTAGACAATATAACGCTCCCGAAACCTTCAATAGAAAATAAACTTAGACCAACCCCTGACATTAGAAGAAATCACCAAAGCTATAAAGTCAATGGCTAGTGGAAAGGCGCCGGGGTCAGACGGACTGAGAGTGGAGCTGTACAAGGAGCTGAACGCAGAACTAGCCCCAATACTACTATCGATGTGGGAGGAGGCAATAGAACTAGGAACCCTACCGGTGTCTATGAGGGAAGCCATAATTACGGTACTCTTGAAACCTAGACGATCGCCCCACGATATGTCCTCATACAGGCCCCTTTCCTTTATAAACTGCGATGCCAAAATATTTGCTTAAGTGTTAGCCACAAGACTTTTACCAAATATGCCCATGCTGGTCCACCCAGACCAATGTGGATTCAACGGCACTGAATTTGAGGAGACTATTCGGGGTCATGGCCCAGATAAAACCAGAAGCACAGGCTGTGGTCGTTTCCCTTGATGCCGAAAAGGCATTCGACTCAGTGTCATGGACCTACCTGTTTGCCGTGCTTGAGAAATTTGGAATAGGCCCATACTTTTTAAAATGTGTCAAGCTACTATACTCTAACCCAGGGGTTTGCACTGGGCAGGGGCACTAGGCAGAGGTGTCCATTCTCCTCAATACTGTTTGCTCTCACCGTAGAACCAGTTGCAGCAATCATCAGGGAACATCAGGGTCAGAGAGGTATCAGAATGGCTGTATTAATCCAATCAATATCGTTATATGCTGACGATACACTGCTCTATATCCGAGAGCCGATTTACATTTGGGACCTGCAATGGAAGCCATGCATGAATTTGCAGAACACTCAGGCTATAAAACTAACCATTCTAAATCTGAAATTTTCCCCCTAACCCTAGCTACTAGACGTCCAACTTACACCCACGGTTTACAATGGTCACCCGAGAAAATAAGATACCTGGGGATTGTCGTGTCCAGAGACTATTCCTCCCTGTATGCAGATAATCATGAGCTGCTACTAAACACAATATCGACCAAACTCCAGTTATGGGCTAAGCTCCCCATTTCGCTGATAGGCCGGGTTGTAGTCCTGAAAATGGTGGTCCTGCCAAATTTACTATACATATTCACTAACATACCGATGTGGCCTGGCAGAAAGTTCTTTGACACACTTAGATCCCAGGCTGTTGAATTTGTCTGGAATGGGGGCGGGGCGGCCAGAATGAAGTGGGAGAAAATGGTTGAGCCTTATGATAAGGGAGCCATGGCAGCTCCAGACTTTGAGCTATACTATCTAGCGGCGCAGGCTCAGTTTGCGAGATACTGGTATGACGCCTTGGATACCACATGTACATATAGAGAAGCACACTGTAAGACCAACGGATCTACGATCCATCCTATTTAAAACAAAACATAAAGATGAATGCACGTTTAACCCTGTGAGTACAACGGTGCATGCTTGGTCCAAAATCTACAAAAGGCTCCAATTGGAGACGCCATATTACACGGACGCCCCCCTCTGGAACTTTCCCGGCATTGCACCATCATTCGATACAGATATACAAAGAATTTGGGACCCAGATGGGGAGTTTGAGATGCGGGACATGTACCCAAATGGGAAATTTGTCACCTTGGAGGAATTTAAGACTGCAGTGGGGAGGAACCAGCTGCAGGTGCTGCAGTACCATCGTATGCGGCTGGCCTTCAAGGCTAGATGGCCACTGTTTCCTGATGAACCCCCAACACACGAATGCTTCATGTCATTATCCTGTCAATCGGGTACTAGTGTCTCCAAACTTTACATGATAATGCAGGAACACACGCCTACACTAAATATGATTAAAACTTCCTGGAAGAAAGACCTGGGAATACCTATATAGGACAAGAAGTGGTCCAGATACTGTGAATTGTTCAAGAAGGTGTCTATTAACTCAGGCCGCCGCCTGATACAGTTCAAAGTGTTGAACAAACTGCATTACACTCCTTTAAAAGTTGCTAAATTCACAGACAACTATTCTAGCAGCTGCCAGAAGTGTGGGAGCGAATGCGCTGACTCATTTCACATGTACTGGGGTGCCCACACATTTATGAGTTCTGGGGAAAGGTGGCTGAAATATTACAAAAGATAACACAGGTACCAGTAGACCTCACACCCCAGAAATACCTGTTTGGAGACATTGGAAGGATGGCAGAGGTAACCAGGAGACTGTTTAATGTATCATGCGCAGTGGCCAAGAAGTGTATACTTCCGAATCTGGAAAAGCCCCCACGCACCAAGCGTAAATCATTATTTCAAGGAATTAACATACGTTAATGAGTGTGAGGAACAATTTGTGATGACACTCCCAAGGACAAGCAGACCCAAAGACATTTGGGCCCCCTTCAGAGTATAACTGTGTGAGTTGGTGTCTGCGGAAAACAGTCCCACGAGGTCTAGAAATGCATTGGAACTGTAAAATTGTTTAAATGGAATATAAGGTTTTGAGATTCATCTAGGACATGATTGTTTGTGATGTGTTGTTGCAGTGACGTGTACCGCAATCAATAAATAAAGTTTTTTTTTTTTAATGTGCAATGATACCATGGATACTTTCCTTATAATCCCCAATTCTTTGCCATTTCTGTCCCCATGGTGTCAGTGTATTCTACAATGTCTCAAATTATAAACCACATAATCACATTTAAACTGCGAAATTTTCACATTTTTACAAAGTCCTGCTGCAGAGATAAGTCTTTACATTTTTATTAAAAAAATAGTCTTTGGAATCAAATGAAAGTACTTTGTCTGTCACTGGACAATTTTTTTTTCTTCAGCGCCACCAACTGTCATTTCCTCCAGAGAAAGGTAGGGGGTTTCCCAGCTTGTTTGAAGGTTTATTGCCCCTTCCCCACTTGACACTTCCTTGTCCTGGGGATTCCATTGTCAGAGGGTTCAGCCCAGACCAGATTCTGTTCAACCTAGTAATTATCACGGAGGTGTTACGATCTACTGAGAGTTGATGTTGGTTCCCTTTCTTGGGGGAAGCCTTAGCTCTGCCAACTGGAATAACCTGTTTTTGGAAGCTTGCACAATCTAGCCAAGGCAGTTTAAAACCTTCATTTTCTTTTATCTGGTCCTGAATCAAAAAAAACAAGCCTGTTGAATAGACATCCCATATGTGTTTCCCAGCAGCCAACCCCTTCTCATTGCTAAGCACAGACAAGCTTTCATTCAACATTTTACTTTTCTTTAAAACTGGCCTTTTTTTTCCTTTAGTTTGCAAAGCCCATTTTACACATGTGGTGCAAGCTGCTAGCACTTTGCTTCTTAAATTTGGTTTTTGACTTTCCATCCGATTCCCACACTGTTTTGCAACCATAGTTATTTTCTTGTGGGCAGTAGTTTATTCGAAGTACGGATGCACTGAAATTGGCATAGCCCAGATAGCTGGAGTTTCTTTGAACTATTAATCTTTGATACTTTGTAAAAATGAACATGCTTCCCATGCAGGTAAAAGTGATGTTTCTTTGTTGATTCTTTTGTTCTCCAGATTTGGTTTGACAGAGCCTGTCATTCAGGGGTCATGCTTGGTTTTGCTGAATCACAATGGGAATATGAATGGGCATGGCAAGGCCTTATTAATAGTAGTTTGAGGAAGAACAGATGAAAATAGCATTAGAGCAGCATCATTTTTAAAGGTGAAATTCTTCCTTTTTCATTGGGGACTTTGGGCTTTCAGCAAGGCAGTGCTGCTTTTTCACTCCATTTCTTATGTATATGTAAGAACACACTGGCAAGCTTCCTCAGTGTTCCCCCTTGTTACATCCTGCACAATATGTGCTTGGCAAGATGGTGCAGCCATCTTTTTGTCGCTGCAAAACAGTTTTGAGGCAATGGTGCTCACAGGAGCCAGCGCAACCATTTTGCTGAAGCGCAGCTTGGTTTTGGAGAAATTCTGTTCACTGGGTCTATGTAGCCCACAGTTATTGTTATAATTATCGACTTTGGTAGTTTATTCCCTTAAGTCACGACGCCTAGTTGATCCGGCGGCGCTGCCGTCCACGTGGCCGGGCCTTCTGGCTGGCTCTTTACAGTAGGGAGTGTGTGGTCGGGGTGGACATATTCTTTCATGTATGCCTTTCCTCTTTCACCCTCTTTGTGCCCTGGGTTTTGTCATCGCTGTACCTGTCTTGGGCTATGGACAAGACGCCCTTTCGATTTTGAACCCTCGTGTAGGGCCAGATATCCATGGAAAGACCAGCACTGTTGGTGCAACAACTGTCTTCCCCTCAACCACAACGAGGCGGCTTAGTCAAAGACGATTAAGGAGACACGCCTGAAGCGGTGGGCGGCCTACGGCATGCCGCAGGCCGACAGTTCTTCCCCCGCCACCACAACCGCCGAGCGATGATGACCAGGGCTCTGTTTCGGAGGCCACTGACCTAACGGCAGAGAGTTCTCGATCTGCACCGTCCGTCCCCGACAGGCACGACGCAGGTCATGCTATGGGGAAGAAACCCGGCAACACACAACCCAAGGTTCTGCTTCGGCAGCACAGTCGCATTCCAAAGTGCTAACGGACCCGTTGAATGCTTCGATGGGGTCCACTGATCGTTATAATCGGCAGCCTTCCCCGCAACCGCAGCAGCGGCCTGCGACTGGGCAATCTAAAGTAAAGGGCGCTGGCAATAAAACACACGCGGCCGTCGAGATGCTACAGGAGACTGCGCAGACGGGCGCTGGCAATAAAACGCACGCGGCCATCGAGATGCTACAGGAGACAGCGCAGACGCCGTGTAAGGCCCCGGTGGCGCTGAAATCCACCGCGCAGCCTCCGGTCCGCCCGGCACATCTCCCCATTACCCCGAGCATTGGCGATAACATCGCTAGGATAGCCTCGACGGTTGGTCAGAAGGAAAGGTCGAAAGATGCGGCTAGACGCACGGAACGGCCAAAAGACATGCCGAGACACACAGAAAGGCCTAAGGACGCTCTGAAAGATGCGCCACAGCATCCGGAAACCCGCAAGGACTATTCTGAGAGTCCTTTGCCTTTATCCAGCACACTAGGAGATACATCTCGACGTTCAAGAGAAGAGCCCTTTCCTCCCCTGGATCCCTCTGGTTCATCCTCATGGACCAGGGAGAAGTTTGAGGCGTGTATGGACAGACTAGAGAAATTTGTCTCTTCTGAAAAGTTTGCCACCAAGAGGCCTCGGGAGGACCTTCCCTTTACACCTATGGCCAAGTATTGACGGATCTTTGACAATCCACATGAGAATATACCTATGACCTTACTGATGATAAGGTCCCTGTGTACACTTATGTGCAAGACGATGCCCCCTTCGGGGACGATTACAATATGGATGACCCTGCAGATCCTATGGACAATTGGGAAGACAGCCACCAGGTTGTGGATCAACCTTGGGCATCCCCTACTCCCACCCCGGCCCCCGATGCCCTGCATGTGTATCCCCCTCTACCCCTGTCCGTCAAGCCTCCCCTGTGGATGATCAAATGGCGTTTAACGCCATTTTGAAAAAGGCGGTGAATATTTTCCGATCGCCACACAAGAAGCTTTGCTGGACTCAGATTCTGTGGAGGACATCCTCAAAGAGAAGCCTCCTGCCAGTCAGGCTATTCCTTTGTTGAACTCTTATCAAGAGAAGATTGGCACCCTCATTGTTGACACCAGCTCAAACCAGAGCAGTGAACCCTAGGGTGGAGAAATTATTCCGTCCTTCTCCTACCGACTCTGCTTACGTTAAGGGCTATGCCACTCCAGATTCTTTAGTAGATACCACTACTAGGAAACGGGCGGGTGTACCCCTGTCTACAGGAGAGGCACCGCCCGATAGGGAGTCCATGAGGCTGTATGCACTGGGGAAGAGGGTCACAACTGCTGCTGCATTTTTCACTCGAATAGCAAACCACCCTGTTGGGTAGCTATGCAGAAGTCCAGTGGAACCTACTGCAAGAAGGCCTTCAAGAAGTACCGGAACCTTTACGGGCTAAGTTGCTCTGCTTCGTATCGTAAGGCAAGCAAGTGAATCAGAATGTGCTTAAGAACACTTTAGCCGCTGCTGAAACAACACAAGGTACCTACCTCAAGCGACATGCCTGGCTGAGGATCTCCGGGTTTAAGCAAGAGACCCAGGCTGCCTTGATAAACAAGCCTGTTGAAGAAACCAACTTGTTCGGCAAGGCAGTGGACGTCGCACTTGGAACAGCCAAGAAAGAACATGAGATACTGAAGTCCCTTCAACAGATTACCCAGAAACCTCAACAGAGAGGGGGCGGCGCTTGCCGGTCCTTTCGTGGACAATCTCGCTCTGCTCAAAACCAGTATAGTTCTGGAAGCAACTGGAATTCGGGGCAAGGATTTAATGCCACCACCACCACCTAGAGGACAGCGACGTGGAAAGGGTAGAGGGCGAGGCTCCACCCCTAGGGGCTCCCCGACCTCAAGTCAGAAATGACCTTCGGATCCAGGTCCCCTCCCATGCCACCCCGGTCAGGGGGCGTCTAACATCTTTCCTTCAAGCATGGGAGGGGATAACAACAGACCAATGGGTACTGAAGACGTAGCCCACGGGCACTACCAATTCAGACCACCAAAATCAAGACGCCTGACTCTGGAACACCTGCGCATCCTACTGCAAGAGGTGGAGATCCTTCAAGAAAAGGGCGCCATAGAAGTTGTCCCAATTCTACAGGTAAACAAGGGTATTTATTCAGTGTACTTCCTTATACCCAAAAAGGATCTCACCATGCGCCCAGTGCTAGACTTGTATCCAGTGAACAAATTTGTCAAACCTATAAAGTTTCGGATGGTCACTTTACAAGAGGTAATCCCGCTGCTGGAACAGGGGGATTACATGGCAACACTGGACATGAAAGATGCATACTTTCATATTTCAATGTTGCCAGCGCACAGAAAATACCTAAGATTCATGATAGAGTACAAGCACTATCAATTAAAAGTACTCCCCTTCGGCATTGCCTCAGTGCCAAGGGTGTTTACAAAGGTACTGGCAGTAACAGCAGCGCACCTGCACAGACAATCCGTCCCGGTTTACCCTTACCTCGATGACTGGCTCATAACAGGGGAATCGCACGGAACATGCCTACTGAACACTCAGAAGACTATAGATATCTTATTCAGTCTGGATTTCTGCATCAACGAGAAGAAGTCCAGCTTAGACCCCAATCAAGTCAAACAGTTTCTAGGGGCTCTGATTCGAACAAAGGACGGGCTCGTCTTCCCCTCCAACGAGAGGGTTCAAAACATGCTGTTTCAGATCCCTCAGTATATGTAGCGAGTCGGAAAGTAACGGTACGCAAGGCCATGCGACTGCTAGGAATGGTGGCATCCTGCATTTTATGCGTCACATGCAAGAGTGGCTCAACAGCCATTGGTGCCAGGCCATTGGGCAATGGGGAGATCTGGTAGTTGTTCCGCAAAGCACTCGTTCTCTCTCTGCAGTGGTGGTCCAGGGAAAACCTCTTGATGGGGAAGACCTTCACCACCCCTGCAGTAGAAGCCACTCTCACGACAGACGCATCTCTCACAGGGTGGGGGCTCACCTGCTTCAGCAGACGGCGCATGGAGTGTGGTCCCCAGATGTAGCGTCCAACCAGGTTTATAGTCAAATGTTCGAATACATAGTTTCGAACTCCAATATATTGGAACCAAAAGGATCGGGGGGAAAAAGAAATCGAATACATAGTTTTTTTTTTCTTCTTTTTTTAGGGCCCCCCAAACCCCTGTATTTGGGGGGGGGGGGACCACTAATTTTTCCCATACCAAACCCCAAAAGAAAATGCATTAAAAAAAAAAAGCATTCAAACTTTTCTTCGATCCTTTTGGCTCGAATGTATTGTATTCGACCCTTTTGTATTCGAAATAATGACTGGACACCGTCCAACCACATACATCTGCTAGAGCTATTAGCTGTATTCAAAGCACTGAAAGCCTTTCAGACACAGTTACGCGGGAACACAGTCCTGATCTTGACAGACAGCACCACAGCCATGTACTACCTGAAGAAACAAAGGGGCACTCACTCTCCAGGACTATCCAAGCTGTCCCAAAACATTTGGATATGGGCTCTCAAACACAGGATGTTCCTGTTCTCCCAACACGTTCCAGGGGAACTCAATCCTCTGGCAGACGTGCTCAGCATAGACTTCCCACTGCCCGCAGAGTACGAATGGCGACTACACGAAGATATTGTCTCCAGCGTTTTCACACTATGGGGCTTTCCAGAGATCGACTTGTTCGCAACTCTGGAGAACGCCCAATGCCTAGATTACACCTCCAGGTACCCCCAGAACCGCTCCAAGGGGAACAGTCTCTCGATAACATGGTCAGGGAAATTTGTTTACGCTCCTCCCCCCCCCCCCCCCCCCCCCCCCCCCCCCCCCCCGACTCCCCTACTCAACAAGATCATGCACAAGATGCAACAGGAACCAGTCACCATGATATTGGTGGCCCCCATGTGGGCCTGCCAACCCTGGTTCTCTCATCTGATAGAGATGTCCCTCTCTCCACCTATGAGACTGCCTTGCCCGTACAACATGTTATCTCAGGACAAGGGAGAAACGCTTCACCCATGCCCGCAAACCCTGAACTTATCGGCCTGGCTCCTGAGGTCTTAGAGTTCGGACACCTACAACTGTCTCCGAGATGCATGGACATACTTAGGGAGGCAAGAAAACCTAACACCCAATATTGCTACTCCAGTAAATGGAAGCGCTTTATCTGGTGTAATGCCAAGGGCATCAATCCCATTGACTGCTCTCCTACTCACATTGTATTGTACTCGAGTCACTTACTAGACTCAGACCTGGTTTTTAATTCACTAAAGGTTCACTAGCTGCTCCCTCAGCCTACACTACGTCACAACAGAAGGTGTTGTGGTGGAAGATACCAGTTATTAAGGCTTTCATGGAAGGTGTTAAAAGAATTAATCCCCCCCCATTTCTAACCCGGCTCCCGGATGGGACCTAAATGTGGTATTGACTAAACTCATGGGGTCCTTCTTTGAGCCTATGCATAAGGCAAGTCTCAAGGATCTTATCTATAAGACAGCCTTCCTAGTGGCTATTACTTCTATAAGCAGGGTTAGTGAACTACAGGCCCTTTGAGTTCTAGACCCTTTCGTTACAGTTCAGAGATAAGGTGGTTCTGCGCACTCACCCTCGATTTGCGCCTACATTTATTTCCAAGTTCCATGTGAACTAATCAATAGAACTGCCTACTTTCTTCCAGAACCCCACTAACGTGGCCGAAAGAAGCCTACACACAGTCATGTTTTATCTGGAAAAGACTAAACCACTGAGGAAAACAAACCAGTTTTTGGTTTCAGTGGCAGCTGGTAGAGAAGGGGATCCTGTCTCTAATTTCGCCATCTCAAGGTGGATTGTAAAATGCATCACACTCTGTTTCTCTCTTGCTAAGAGAGAACTGCCCTTCAAGCCTAGAGCACATTCTACTCTAGGCACTGGGGCTTCCATAGTTTTCATTGCAAATGTTCCCCTAGAGTCCATTTGCAAAGCGGCAACCTGGAGTTCTGTACACACCTTTACAAAACACTATTGCCTAGAAACTCATTCTAGGTCTGATTCTCAGGTGGGACATGCACTATTAAGACATCTTTTCACTACTGTTCCTTGTCACAACCCACCGCCAACTCCGGGTACTGCTCGCTAGTCTATGCACAGCATGTGATTCTAAGCAGATTAACAAACATCAGAAGACATGCATTACTCATAGCATTTCTGATGGTCGTATCTGCTTAGATTCACATGCGCCCACCCTTCCCGCTCGGGTGGAAGGAACATAGACGTCTTACTACTTTCTCTCTTTTATGTACTCCCTCACGACAGTCATTAGGCTCCCTCATGGCAGAAAAAATACAACCGGAGGGACCTCGACGCGTGAGTGATCTTGGCTACACTACACGTCACGTTAGGGATAGTGTTACAGGCACGCCCATGTCGACATCCCCTTTCGATCCTCGAAAGACAAGATGCAATACTCTGCAGTTACCACTGGATGTCGGACTATATGCACAGCATGTGAATCTAAGCAGATACAACCATCAGAAATGCTATTACGGTGAGTAATGCATGTCATACAGTTGCTCTAATGGTTATGGGCACAGAGTGATATTTTAGAAAACACCTGTTGTTGTAGATGTGTCATCTTCACCTAATGGAGTGGTAGATTGTAATCAACAACCATTAACAAGTGGGTAACAGCACCCACATTGGCACAGGTGATTGATGTACTAACATTTCGTTTTTTCTCTTTGTTTTAATAATTCCTGTTTTTTGGTTTCGTCAATTTTTACTCTTAATTGTTTTCTTAATAATGGTTCAAATGGTTTCTAATATTTGTATTATTTTCTTTGTGAATTTGACAATTGATTTATTTTTGCACTTTAATAAACAAACACATGGCTGCTTATTTCAATTATCATGTTTTTGAATTGCATACAATCAATTAACATTGGCCATTGTACATGACACCTGAAGAAGAGCAAAGCTCGAAACGCATGTAAGGTCACTTGTCAAAATGACCACATGGCACAGTTGTGATTCATAATAAATTATGGTTTAGTACTCAAATATTTTCGTTGTACCTCAATACATCTTGAGCACAAACATCCTAGTCTAGTTGAGAGACATTTGTGAATTTGTACCACTTCCATGAACTATTATGCATCATCTGAATCAAAGGTACTATTGTTCACACAGAAATAAGGTGAAGGTAAAGCGCTGCTTGGAACCAAGTCCAGAGTTTTGTGAATCTTTAACTGAAATATATGTTTAATCCTCTCTTGGAATACAGAAGTCCTGCTTAGGAACCGCTTGAGGAGGTTGTATACACGTAGCTTACCAATGTTTGGGGAAATAAATATTCAGAAGGCAAATGGTTATCGAGATCTCATATCTGTTACGTATATCATTGCTCCATTCATATCCAGACAAACCTGTATCCACCCCCTTATAGTTTAGTGTCTTGCATGGTACATTTTCTTTGGTCCGGATGCATAGTGAATACCCTTCTTTTCCTTCATAGCAATCTCCGATGAGATCTCCATTGTTTCCCTGATCCAACTGATGTTGTCATGGTTTGCTGTTTCAGTGTGGTTTAATGGGTTGCCATAGAACCTTTTAGACATTGGCTCTTCCCTGTGATCAAAAAGATCATGAGACTAAAAAGATAACTGCTGGATCTGTAAAGCTGTGCCCAAACAGTGCTGGGCATTTGAGGTAATACTGAAACAGAGATCGCTTAATTGCTTTAAGCACAATATTGAATCTCCAACTGGAGGCAACAACCATTGCTGAAAAATCACTGTAGAAACAAATAGGTACTCCAGCGGATTTCACTTTAGGCATGGCCCTGTCAGCCTTCAATATTTCTGTTTTGTGTTGCTATCTCAATAAACGGATTATGATAGGCCGTGGTATTTCCTGCTCCCAATATTTAGAGCCTAAGGCTCTGTGCACATTCAGTCACTAGCTCATCAGATTAAATATTCAAGGTATCTCCACTTCGGAACTCCAATAGGGTGTAAATTATTGGGATGCACCCTGTTTTACTGCTCATTAAGCTTTTCTGACAACTGCTGTCTCACCCAGTCTGCATTACCTCTATGTTCAGGTTTTAATAGTTCTCTTTGGTGCTGCTTATCCTTCCTTCGTAATCTTCACTTCTGTCTGATTGCTGAAACATTTTAGCATTTTATTTCATTTCTTGGATCAATGCTGCCCCATTTTTTAATGTCATTTCCAATGCAACATTCATCGCATTACTGCGATGATCCTCCACAATCTGCAAATTATGGGATGTCGACTAATAGCTGATAATGCTGTAGTGTCTGCACTGCTTCTGAAGCAGATTGTTATTGTTGGGTAATTCTAGCTGTTAACCCAGAAGTGTGGGAAGTTTCCCAAAACTCTGCACAGAATGCTACAAATGAAGTATTGTGTTCTTACTAATGATCTGTGACTAATCCAGGGAGATAGTCGCATCTCCCCAAGGGGGAGCCACCCCCTTTGGGACTACGGGGCGTGAGTCCGCTATGCTTAACACCCCATAGGGGACACGGTAAGCGGGATCCCTCTGAAGGGGACTCCCCCTTTAGGGGACATAGACACAGCTAGGGGTGAAAGTCAGCATCTCTCTCCACCTCTTATGAACATCTTTTTACAGTATGTAGGTGCTAGATTTTATAATAATCCTATACACCGTTAATTCATGGCTGACTTGGCTTCTGACCGTACATATGCCCAATCTCTCACCAAGAATGACAGATGCGGGAACCCGTCTCTTGCAGTAGTGTCTGTGAGAAGACCAATCACAGAGAAGCTTTTGCTGTCCCTGCAGAGTTTAACCGCATGCAAACGCCGGCGTGCCAAGCCAGTACACACTGCAGCAGAGTGTAGCAGGAAAACCGACGCTGCGCCAAGTGGAAGTAGTGTAAGCGGCTCTGCATCGAAGACCTGGCAGCCCTCTAGAAAAGCACTGCCGCAGGATGTCTGGTACTCTGTTGCTCAACGGCACGCAGCAGACACCTGGTGGGACCAAAACCGAGAGACTGCCATGAAGTGAGAGAAAAGCCCAAGAAGAATGGCACAGCAACTAGTTTGATTTGTGTAAGCAACTCGCCGCCAGCAGAGGAGGAGAAACTAGACAACCCTCCCAAGGAGCCCTGCCAACGGAAGCATGGTACGCTGTCACTGAACGATAGAGGGAGGTGGCCTATCAAGTAGGAGAGACACAAACCCCAGAGTCGGGAAGGAGAAAGGTTGAAAACCTAGAGTGGGGAGGGAGCAAGACTGAAACTGTATAGTGGGAAGCGAGAAGAATCAACCACAGATGGGGGAGAGAGAAGAAATAGAGACCCTGAGTGGGGAGAGCCTGAGCTATACATATTGTTTACATGGATTGGTAAAAATATTAAAGTTCCCAAAACATGGCAGGAAAGTGTTATTACCTATCTACAAAAAGATTCAGGCAATTATCCCATGTTAGCGATGCTTAATATCCCTGCAAAGATCTTTGCTAAAGTTTTGCATATAGAAGTACTACAGTGTATAAATGATTACCAGATACTGCCCCCCAACCAGTCTGGTTTTAGAGCAAATTCCTTCACCCGTCATAACCTCATCATAGTTGTTTCTGAAATTGAATACACCTGGAAGAGACGACAGTTACCCATATATGCAGCATTCATAGACTTCTCTGCTGCATTTGATACCATTCTGGCAAATAAATTATGGAATAAGTTGAAGCGGTGGAACATCCCAACTGGTCTATTAACTATGATTAGATTATTATACATGAATACGTCTGTAAAGGTCAGACTGGATGGTGAGGGTAAGATGTGTGGATCAATTCCCACAAGGAGTCAAGCGGGGTGTAATCTCACTGCAATGCTTTTTCATCTTTATTTAATAGATCCCCCTGAGGCATTCAATTAACTATTATCAAATGACTTAAAAATATGCCAACTGAGAGTTGGTTGGCTCGGCTACGCGGATGATTTGTTTTTATTAGATTACACCCCTGCAGGCCTCCAATATAAACTGTCTATGTTAGAAACTTTTGCTCTGAAAAACATACTCCAAATCAACCTGACAAAGGTCATGGTCTTTACAGGACGAACAAAACATGTCCCAAACAAAAGTTTACAAAAGTTTACATGGTCGATTGATGGGGAAGAAAATTTAAACTGTGGATTCCTATCGATATTTGAGGGCGATTCCTCGACCAACATCTGTCTGAATACTGGAGGCAGCAGTGGATTGATATAAAAACCAGATGTATGAATGGCACAATGACGTTAAGTAATTTCATTGGAAAGCAATCTGAATTTTCCATAAAGACAATATTATTACTTTATTAGGCTAAAATTGCAGCAGTCCTGCTATTTGAAATTGAGATATGTGGAAAACAACCAAACAAAGGAACTAAATAAATTTGAAGGTAAAATACTAAAAATGTTACTGCGTATGCCAAAAGCCCTACCCAGTGAATATATCATTTTAGAATGCAAACAGATGCGAGTATGTGACAATATTGAATATAGATCAGCCATGCTATGTATAAAAATTTGTAACCTGGATAATGGGACATTAATGGTGGACATGTATAAAGCATATCACACTATAGAATCAAATAAGGTACTTGTAACCTTAGATCGACTCAGAACCTTTTATTGTAAATGGGCAAAAGAAAACGCAAATAGTTGGCTTACACATTCGATTGCAAAAGTGAAATTCTTGGTGAAAAGGGAGATTCGAGTATTTGCACAATAGAGAGACACTTTACACTTGGCAACGAAACATAACAGTGGGATGTTTTTACAAGCAAGAGAAAATACCACAGGTACCTCTGCTTATATAACTGCATTTCCCAATGCAAATATAATTCGATGCTATCTGATTTTCAAGTTTAATATGTCAGAATGTTTGGAGATCATAGGCAGCAGATTGGTATATTACGAAAAGAAAGATGGTGTCGTCTTTGCGGGGTTGCTAATATTGACGGTTCAGCATCTTATTTGCATCTGCGAAAGTTTGTGTGCGATTTAGATTAAGATATGTGAAAGCTTACAACAATGGTTATGATCTTAACAATATGAATGAGAGATGGGAAAAATTGTTACAAGGACATGATCTTAACATCTATCATATGGTGCATTTTTATACGTTTTGTATGGTTATAATGGGGTATTTTAATGGTTTTTTAACATATGATGAAATAATGTTTTAAGAATGTAATATGTAAAGCCAAATATGGCTATTAGCCGGTCAGATAGCACAGCGAGTAGAGCGCTCGCTTTGACATCCGTGCAGTGCCTGTTGACGCAGGTTCGAATCCCGGCGGGGCCAAACTCAGCCTTTCATCCTTCCGAGGTCGATAAATGAGCACCACACACCGTAGGAAATAAGCAGCACTCAGATACCGGAAGGTTCGTAGCGCTATATAAATGCACAAACAAATATGCATATCAATAAATAAATAAAATAAATATCTTCCTTCTCAAGCTCTTCGCTCATCTGCTTCCAACTCCCTCAGGGTCAGTCGCTTCTCCAAGCAACGAGTCGGTGGTAGATCTCTTTCTTCGGCTGGGGCCTCCCTATGGAACAGCCTCCCTGGAACTCGAACAGAACCATCTCTGGTTCCGGAAGCACCTCAAAACCTTCCTATTTGCCTCTGCTTTCTCCCCTCCCCTGAACTCCTGGCTGGAATTGCACTGGTCACCTGGCTACCCTCTGATCTCAGGTCCCCTCCCCTGCCAGTTGCACACCTGCACTGCCTCCCTAGCAACCCCCCACCAGCACGTGACACCTGTCTGCACTTACCCTTGCCACCATCTGGCCGCACTTTTTACTTGTTGCTTTTTATTTATTCCATTTATTTTCACTGTCGATCCCATGTACTGCACTGCCCCCTTACCCTTCCCCCTCGCACTTTTCCCCTTCGCCTGCACTTGTGCAATCTCAATGTCAACTGGCATAAGTTGATCAAACACAATTGTCCATCCTCTCTATTATCCTTAATCACTCTATTACATTCTAATACTACCATGCAGGTTCGACTTAATTTGAGTGGTGATCTGACCTCGAAATTTCAAACATTCAGAGGGCTGAAACAAGGTTCTATCTTGGCGTCTTCCATTTTTAATTTTTTCATTTACGACTTTGGCGTAACTCTGAGTCAAATTGTGAGTGACTCTCCCCGCTTAGGTTGGCATAATGTTCCTTATTTGTTTTATGCCAATGATTTGATTCTTTTTTCAAAAACCCATACTGGTCTTCAGAAACTTTTGCATGGCCTTGAAACATACGTAAATACGAACCATTTGACAATTAATATTAATAAAACCCAAATAATGGTTTGTAAGAGGCATGAAAGTTGTAAAGTTAAAACTTTTTGTTGGCGATTACACAATGTTCCATTAGAACAGGTAGCCAACTATAAGTATTTGGGCACTCTTATAGTGGATACTTTATCAAGCATTGACCCTGACATAGAGATCCAGGGCAAATTACGGTCCTTAATTGCGCAAGCAAAGATACTTATGGCCAAATTTGGCAAATTTACGTGCAAACATATTCTCACCTTCTTTCTTCAGAAGGTGATGCCAATCTTGACCTATGGGTCTGAGGCTCGCAGTCCTAAACCTGTGGAGTGGTGGGATAGAATTGAATCCTTGTTTTGGAAACAAGTACTACATTTACCAGCTTGCACACCTTTACCATTGATTCGATTTGAATTGGGTTCACTCTCAATGTTCTCGTTTGTAATTTGGAAATATTGTGCCTTTTTCCGTAAATGTCTATTGTCTTTAGAGCGATCAGACATCTTGGGAAAGGTGGCCTGTCATCTTTTAGAGCAAAATCAGGCTTTTTCAAAACAATGGTGTTTTTTTACTATGAATGCAATGTCTGATGCCTCAGTTGATTTAGAGTTACTTTTGAACAATGAAGCTCGTGCCAAAATGAAAGTCCAGCAACATGATTGGATTCTGACCCAAAATAAATGTCTCAATTATAAGGATTTTGATCGAGCGCTATTTGGGCACAAGCAATGTAGAACAATGTCTGATTATTTGGCCAAATTTCCTTGTTCAAAGACTCGTCAGAAGTTTCTCCGCTTTCGGTTGAACCTTTGGCCGACATTAGAAGTTCAGGCTCGCAGAAATCAAATTATGCAATCAGAAAATGTATGTCGCTTTTGTAAGAATGTTGACAAAAAAGAAACGTTGGAACATTGTTTAGTGTTTTGTACAAATTTAACCACTATTCGGCAAAAATGCTTTGGAAATTTTTTTGAAGACCAAAATGCACATATTAATAAGAACTTGTGGCATTGTATCTTTTCATCAACTGCCTTAAGGACCAAAATAGCAATTGTACGATTTTTGGATGAAATATTTAGTGTATACTCATAATTAGCGTAATTGAGTGAAACTAAATTTTGAATTCTTAACTGTGGTGAATGAACAAACTGTAAATTTGCTTTTATGAATTGTAGTGTTTTGATATTATGATATCTCTTGATATTTGAAAGGTTGATTTTATTAACCATATATATAAATTAAAAAAAAAAATGTCAACTGGCCTGGTAAGATTGTTGTCTGTCTTCCATCTGTTCCCCTTCCCTTGCCTCGTCCCTCCTCGAAACACTTGTGTATAGGCGCTTTATAAATGCCATGTCATATATCGTGGGCACATGCCTGTACTAAAGGGGACAAGGTGGGGTCAGAAGCCAGCAGCCATGTCTGACAAAGATTCCCTTTCTTATGTTTATTGTTTTGATGATTTTTTGGAGATGGAGAAAGTGAGCATGTTAGAATTGGTTTATGGACAGACTTTGTTACAAACATCCTGAAGGGCACCCTTTAAACTCTCTTTTAGAAAATGGGGATTGAGTCTGTAGCGTTAGGGAAATTTTATTTGAACTTTATCAGAATAAAACCTCTAAACGATGTATTGTTGTCAGTCCTAGTTCTGACCTACCACAGGTCTTTGGATGTCAGATGTAATTAAGAGGACAGCATATACTGATCTTCAGTGCAGGGGCTTGAGTTATCATATTTTGTGTGTGCATTAGTCTATTTCAAGTAGCACTGTGACGAACGAGTACACTGGTGTCTAAAATCTATGGCTTCTACAATGTGTCCAAGCTTTCCCAAAGTTGCTCCACCGAAGCACTCATCAACCTGTTTAAAATAATCTATAGACTATAATGTAGCCGTTCCTTTGGGGACCTCGATCACAATCTATTGCTTGTGATTATTATTTTTGCAATTTGTATGCATTTGTTTCAAGAAATATGCCCCCACGCGCCCCCTGCATGCTGATGTTAATAGCTTACATGTATCTTTCGTATGCTAAGATCCATGTCAGCAGTCTGGGTAAAGTGCAGTGTGTTTGCATGCGGGGAGCATATAAGCAGAAGTGTCACGAATCTAGACGGGACCAAGTACTTGAGAGACTCTTCACGCCCCTCCAACCTGGCTCGCCGGGAAGACATCCACTCGAGGACTGGTATGCCGTGTGTTGAGGCAATGTGTTAATGACCCCGTTTTGAAGAACAGGACTAAAAGATCACTGCACACCACACCTTCAAGGCAGCGACTACTTGCTCTGAGAGATCACTGCACACCACTGCTTCAAGCAGCGACTACTTGCTCTCACTAGCTACTATTCAGACATATTCTTTCACGCCCACCTCGGTACAGGAACTGAAAGCGATTGAATTTTCCTGGTGTACTCCGTATTCGACAGTGGCCACCTCCTTGGTTAGACACCCATTATGGTGGACTCTGCGCCCCCCACATACAATGCATTTTAACAGATTTTTCGTTATATGGGCTACTAAGCCACCCCACCAGCTGCATCCTAGCCTTTCTCCCCTTTGTTTTGGGGAAATATTTGCTTTCTTCATTGTGTTCCAAATATTCCAAATATCTGCTTGAGACTGAAAGATTTTAAAGGTAATGAATTAAGTTTGAGGGTGAAGATGGGCAGTTATATATGATTTTTCGGCTGGGCGTGAGTGACAGAAAAGGGGACAGTATGAGCATCAGAAAGGGAAGAGACTGTTGTATGCGTGCGTGCGCGCGTGCATGTTCTCAAACAGCCACAGGGATCTCATGTACGGAAAGGCTCAATCCTAGCAGGCACTAACGCATGGAACGCTGCCTTTCACATTTGTTAGTGTCCTTCCTTTTTTCCTCTTCTCCTCTGTTGCCTTTCCTGTAGTTCGTTCCTCGTGTCTCTTTTTTTAATATCCCCTTGTCTTTCTGCTCTACCACTATTGTTTTTGTCTCTCCTTTTCTTGGTCTCATTCTGTTTAGAGACAGTTATTCTGTGAATTGGTGTTGTGTAAAGGTCTTCACTCACTAACTCTACAATGTTCTTATTCTGTGACAGTTTCTCTGTCACTTCTATTTATATTATCTGTCACATTTTTTTATTTTTGTTGCCCCCCCTCTTCACCTTGGTTTCTGACTGCCCTGTCCCTCCCTACATCTTCTTCCAATTTTGTTTCTCCCATCTAACTGTTTTGTTCTCCTTTTCCTGTCTCCTTTTATTTCTGTTTTCTCTTGCTGGCTTTTCTTGACTCTATCCCTATATTCACCCTTCTGACTTCTCACTATATCCTTGTGACTTGGTTTTGTTCCCCTTTTGCCTCACAAATACCCTTTTGTCTATTTTTGCACTTTGAGATCTTCACACACGTGCACTTCTGCTAACCCGTTCACACTTTTTCTTTCCACCTCAGGTGTCTTTGCAGAATTATCAAAGGACAAAGTTTAACACATACATCCCAACTTTCCGCGAGCACTTCAAGAGAACTCCTAGGTGGGCACAAGAGCAGGTGAGATTCCATAGTCGCACTTACTTAGCATGAACCTGAAGACAGTGGGGAGCATTGAGGGATGTGAGACCTTATTAAAGTGATGACTCTGTTTTTACCAGATGATCCTGTAACACCTTGTTGCATATGTATGTTCTGGATGCATGGCTTCCAAATCAAACCACATTCTGGAGGGCATAGCATTCCGGTATTTCCAAGAGAACTTCCTCACCTTCCCAAACACTCTTGAGAATGCATGACCTGCAAATCTGTTATTGTACTCGGCAGCATGGAGATTTACCTCCTAATTCCACTTCCTGATTGCCAAAACAGAACTGGAGGGTCTTGATTCTTTTTGTCTGGCTCATCTTGCCTCCATTTTATTGCATGATGAAATTGTGAGATTCCCAACAACACACCTGTTAAAATATATCCTGCCAAGTCTCTTCATAGCGCACACCTTTAGGCAGCATTCACCATTGGGGTACTTATTTCTGGCAGCTGTAAGGACTATTGCATTGATATTGATCCAAAAGATTGAAACTCAGATAGGCCCTGGCCTATTTTTGCACCTCAGTTTAATTCCCTGTTTTTCCAATCTCTTTGATTCAGGGATTTTGCGAAACGTGTTGGCTCATCAGGTTAGGAGCATAGACCACAACACTTGCCTGTATTTTTATGCAAATTGTGATTGGATCTGGAATAGATGGTGGGGCGAACTCTCAGATGTCGAGCCCTTTCCCATGAGGCCAGGGAGGGGAGGCCGCTAACCAATAGTTTCCCTGGGTGTGGTACTCAGCGGACGATCTGATGGGGGAGGGATCCCCCCTATGAGACTAGGGCAGACTATCTGAGGGGAACACGGTATCCCTATAACACCACCCTCTCTCCTTCACCTCCTCACCCATACCCTCCTATCCTATGTACCTCTGTAGTAAGCCAGAAGTAGAGAGTACTGAGACAAGGAAGATCTCTAGTGAGTCACATCATAACTTGATCAGTCCTGTGACGAGGCGTAGGCGCAGAGCAGTAAAGGGCACCTCCCAGAACTACTTTGCCCATTTTAGTGGTTTTCGACAGCCGATTGGAAAGAACCAAGTTAAAAGCTGTAAGGGTGCAGAAGTAAGACTGACACAGCGGTGTCATAGTTATTGCTGCACACTTTTATTCAAAGGTAGAAAGGAATGCAAACCCCTATATTGCCCTAACTCTAAGAGAGGTTCCCATCCTCAACAGAAATAACTAGTGTCATAGAATCCAAAGCAAAGGTCCAGAGGAATGACTCCCTTGCCCTGGACAAAAGGCAGTTCTTGTCTTAGTAGGATTTTCACAATGTGGTTTCAGCCACTCCTTAGTTGTTGGGGGATTGTCTACATTCCCCAACCTTCCTCAGGCTTATAACATAGTTCCTTGGGGTCCCAGACCCTGGTTGGCAGCTCTGGCCTCCTCACCATATACTGCACTGAAGAACAACCAGGATGCACTTCCCAAAGCTGCAGTTGGTCCCTGACCCTGCTTGGCAGACCTGGTTCCCGCTCACCTGCTACTGCGACGAAGAAGAATATCCTGGATGCACTCCCCAGGCTGTAGTGGCCCATTCAGACTTGGTTCACTAACCTGCCAAGTACTGCATGAACTGTCCATTAACTTCCAGTTCTCTTTATTTGGGTACAAGTCCCAGACTCGCAATTCCAGCCTTAGTTTTCCTTTCTGTGGGCTGGGTTCACTCTCCTACCAGGCCTTAGAACAAGTTCAAGTACTTCTTTGCTTTTTTCCCACTGCATTAGGGTCCCCGACCCTGCTTTACCAGCCTTCCGATGTGTGCCACCACCTCTTTGAGCCTTCAGCGCCTTCTCGGCTTCCCGCGTACTTTGTGGTTTGGTTTGCACGAGTGTTGGCTCGCCTGTGGTAGCTGGACTCGTTAGCAGGGCTGTGGTAACTTCCTGGAGCTTCTCTTGCTCTGCGGTGGCTCTGCAGTCTTCTTTACTTCTGGGACAGCGTGTTCTTGCACTCTTTTGGTTCCCGGGTCTCTAGGGCGCCCAGTGTCTTAGTCTGCCTGCGGGCCCGCCCCGTTCTCGGCATCCCATTCAGCACCTGCCTGAACGTTGGACCCGTACTACTCTTGCGGTTCCTCCAAGGAGGGTTTGATCCCCTGTCAAGTCAATGTTTATATTGTTTCTTTCAATCAATTGTTGCAAACCACTAGACTGGTAAAAGTGGTTCCTATGGTTATTCAGTATTGCTCTGCACTTCCTCTCCTCGCCTCAGTACTAAGTGAGTGCTGATGCGGTAACTCACTACGGATTTTTCTTATCTCAGTACTCTATACCTGGACTGCTTTAGAAAAGTACATAGGCTATGTGGGTACGATTGAAAAGGAAGGAGGTGAAGGAAAGGTGGTGTAACTGGGGGAAGGGGGTCTCACGTCATGTGATTGGTGAGAATACCACGCTCTCGCCCAATAGTTGTCCCTAGTCCCATACGAGGGATCCCTCCACATGCGATCCTCCTGCTGAGTACCACCCCCAGGGGGACTATCGTTTAGCATCCTCATCTCCCTGACCTCGTGGGAAAATGCTCTCCCTAGGGGAGAAGGGACGACATCCGAGGATTCGTCACAAAGCGAAAAAGGACTTGGAAGCCCTCCGTCGAGGAGCAGGGAATGGGTGCTCTGTTGAGACGGGGTTGTGGGTCGGTTCGCCCAACAGACAGACTAGGAACCTTTGGTTGACCTGGAGGAACCGCAAGACTGAGTACATTCAGGGAAGGAGAGAGGCAGACCGGGGAATCGAGAGAGAAGGAGGTCGCTGTCAAGCTGGTCCGTTGTGCATGGACAGCGCGGCGAGCAGTAAAGGAAGACATGGGTGCGAAGGTCCGCACCCATGGAGGAACAGTCCCACGCCGACAAGGAAGAAGCAGGGATACGCAGCCGTCAGTGCCTGGAGACAAGCGAAGAAAGCAGGAGAAACCCAACTGCAGAGGGCCGGCGCGTGAGACGACCAAAGACCATCACGGACCACGAAATAATATAGGGTGAGGGACGGGGAGGCGCTGGGGCACCTGTAGATTGGAAGAGACAACTTGAGGGGCAAGATAACACTTGGCAGAACAGTGAACCAAGTGTAGCTGGGTACTGGTGAAAACATTCAGTGCGAGTTTGGGACCCGCACCCATATAAAATCAAGCTGTGTGTGAAATCAAGGAACCAGAAAGAGAACTGAGAATGATATACATGAAGGCAGTACTTGGCAGGGGAGTAAACCACAGCTTGGAAGTGCTATGCAGATGATTTTTTTTTTAAAATATTTTTATTTTTATTTTAAGTGAAAACAGTATAAACAAACTTGTGACATTATACACAATAAACCAATAAAACACTTAACAAAGCACAACACTACACTCCCCCCCTCCCCCCCAAGAGCTCATCCGCAGGGTAGTTCCGTATCGACCTAATGTGGCCGGGTGGCTTCCTCCTCCGAGGCAGTAGGTTCTCCTCGTACCCCAAACAGACCAGTGATTAATGACCTCCAGGCTACTAGGTTGCCCACATCCTCCTCCCCGCATTTACTGCATGCCTCTTGCCAGACCATGGTTTCGGCTTCCGCCCATTTTTGGAGATCCCTCCACCACATCTCTATCCTAGGTTTGTAGCATTGCTTCCAGTTCATAGCTATCCTCCTCTTAGCGAGTATATACGCTAGGTCTCTCAGTTTCCCCAGATGTCTGGTGTTCTTTGGTCTGGAGAACCCCCCTAGCAGGCAAGCCCAGGTCGTGTCAATGCTTATCGGGACCCCTTTGTCAGCCAACTTCTGTGACACTTCTCCCCAGAAGACTTCAATTACTGGGCAGGACCAGAACATATGCGTCATGTCCGCGTTCTCCTCGTTACACTTCGGGCATGCTTGCCTGCCCGAGTTAGCAAACTTAGCTATTCTCTTGGGGGTCAAATACGCTCTGTGTGTGATATATAGTTGGATTTGCTGTAATCTAGCATTCCTGGACACTTTTTTATGATATCCCAGAGCCCGTTCCCACATCCCATCCGTCATTTGAACCCCCACCTCCATTTCCCATTCTAGTCTCAAGTCTGTCAAGTCCTTTCCCACTCGGGACATCACCACCTCGTACAATCTGGCGATCTCGTGTCCGCCCTCTGATATGTCATATATTGTGTCAATCAGGGCATCCGGATCCTCCGCTAACACCGTCTCAGGCCAAGATTTTCGGATAATCTGTACCAACCTGAGGTATGTAACATATTGGCCTCCATGTAACCCAGCTTCTTCTTCTAAGTCTGCAAAATCCTTGATGGCCCCATCTTGCCATATATCTCCTAACATGGCCAACCCAACCGGTTCCCAGTACATTCTGATCAATTTTCTAAGTTGACCATCCCCAGCAGTCAAGGCAACCAGTGGCACCTGCGGCGAACACGGATCCGGGCTTTCCAGTAACCGGCATGCTCTACGCCACATTTTCCACCCAAGTAACAGCATACCAGGGCAAAGGTTTAAGTCTTGTCTAGGGACCCAGATGATCTCCTTCAAATAAAACGAGGTGCAATCTGTCCCAACCAGCCTGGACTCGGGAGATTCCTCATCAGAGAGCCACTGTGTAACATATTGCAATTGGCTCGCTACATAATAGGCCTCAAAATGTGGTAATTTAATTCCTCCTTTATCGTAGAAGTTTTGTAGCTTCCACAGCGCCACTCGGTTGCGAGTGCCGTGCCATAGGAAGTCCCTGCACATACTGTCGAGTTTGGTAAAGAACTTCCTAGCTATTAAGTATGGTATGTTGTTGAAAAAATGCAGCAGTTTAGGCAAGACAACCATTTTAAGCAACGCCCCTCGCCCTATCATCGCTAGCGGCAGTTTTTCCCAAAATCGCATAGACGCACGGATTTTATCCACAGCTACCTCGGTGTTGTGCAGATGTTCGTTTCCCACAGTGTGATATATGTCTATTCCGAGGTATCGGAAGGACTCGGCTGCCCAAGGCACGGGCAATACCGGTAAGCGTTCCGTGGGGACCCTCGAATAGTACCCTAGAGGGAACATGCTCGACTTGTCAGGATTAACCGCTATGCCGGACAATTCGGCATACTTCTGCATGACCTCCAAAACATACTGGAGGTTCTCTTCAGGATACTTTAGGTACAGCAGCAAGTCATCGGCATATAAGGATATCAAATGGCTCTTTCCCCCCACCTCGATGCCCACCAGGTCATATTGCTGTCTAAGATATACCGCTAAGGGTTCCAAGGCCAATATGTATAACATCGGGGACCAAGGACATCCCTGCCTAGTACCCCTACTTAGGTGCCACTTGTCGGATATCACTGATCCCGTACGCACCCTAGCCGTAGGCTGGCTATACAGTAGTCTCGCCCATCTGATATAGCCTGGCCCAAACCCATATTCCTTCAGGACCGCAAACAGCCATGGCCACCTCACCGAATCAAACGCCTTAACTGCGTCTAGGGAGATCACTGCCATTTCCTCCTCTCTTCTGTTCCCTTCTTCTATCACTCGGTGGAGCCGCCTGTGATTATGAGTTATATTCCTGCCAGGGACATAACCTGTCTGATCCGAGTGTATCAGCCTGCCGATGACCTTGCGCAGCCTATCCGCCAAGACCGCTGTCAGGATCTTACTGTCTTGGTTTAACATCGACAGCGGTCTGTACGATCCACAGTGTTGTCTCGGCTTGTTAGGCTTGAGCAGTGGTACGATCAGCGCTTCTCTGAGCGTGTCTGGCAATCGGCCTCCCTCGAATGATTCGTTATACATATCAAGCATAGGGGGGAGTATCTCTGCACTATACGTTTTGTAGAACTCACTCGGGAGTCCATCAGTGCCTGGGGTCTTGCAAGTAGGCAGCCGTTTCACCACCTCTTCCAGTTCATCTAGCGTAATGGGGCCATCTAACTCCTCCCTTTCCTCTGCACTAATCCTGGGCAGTTCTATATCTTCCAGTGTGTCCCTGATTTTATCCAGATTGTCTTCCTCTTTGTCCTCATACAGCGCTTTATAATAATCTGAGAAAGCAGCGTTAACCTCTTCCTGAGTGTGAGCCTCCTCTCCGTCTTCCCTTTCTATCATCATGACCGGGGCCCTGGGGGTTTCCCTCTTGTAAAGCCATGCCAGTAGGCGACCAGTTTTGTCACCTCCTGCATGTTGCCTCTCCACGTATTTCCTGTAATTGAGGTCACAAAGCCGCTCCCAAAGCTCTGAGCATCGTTGTTGTAATTCGAGTACTAGGTCTGTGTCCCCTCCCCCTCTTGTACATTCACGCTCCAATTCTTTCTCCACTTTCTCCAGCTCAGCTAAAACCCCCCCCTGAAGGCCCTTTGATTTAGAAATAGGGTTGCCCCTCACTACCACCTTGAAGGCCTCCCAAAGTGTACCAGCCGAATCCACACTGCCTGTGTTCTCCTCAAAATACCTTGTAATCGTCTCTCTAATATCTTCTCTGAAGGCCGGGTCTCTGAGCGCCTCCGCCCGAAGGCGCCATGTTGGAATCCGCCCTCTAGGGCGGCCATATTGCCAGGCCATCACCAAGGGCGAATGGTCCGACAGGACCCTCGCTCTGTATTCAACCTGTGTAGTTGTTATCGTCACTTCTGGCGTAGCAAAGAAGTAATCTAGTCTCGTGTGCAACTGTTGAGGGGCCGAATAATGAGAGTACTGCAAGGCCGTAGGGTGTTTCAATCTCCAGACATCCTCTAGTCCATAGTCGTCTAATAGTACCCGTAGGGCCCTGGCCGCTGGGGTGGGCCTGTCTACTTTCCTGTCGGACCTATCTATCTTGGGGTCAAGAACACAGTTAAAATCCCCCCCCCAGATGATCGGTTCCCCTGCGCACGGGCCCAGGCGTGTACATAGAGTCCTGAAATATACGGCAGTATTCTGATTGGGGGCATATGTATTAATAATACTCAGTCCTCTGTTCTCAATCAGTACCCTTAGTATTACCAGCCTACCCTCCGTGTCTACCTCCTCTCGTACAATTCTGAGTGGGACATGCGGGGCCACCCAGATCAGCACACCTCTGGCATAGGCCGAGTACGGGGAGCCCACCACTGTACCCTCCCATTTTTTCTTTACAAGGTCTAGTTTATGTTGGGCCAGGTGCGTTTCTTGTAGCAGGGCAATGTCGATCTTCTGTCGTTTAAGATACAACATGACTTTATTTCTTTTCAAGTAATTATTGAGGCCTCGGACGTTCCAGGTGGCAATCTTGAGGTCACCCATGGCAGCTATGTGTCTTCCCACCCCCCTTACGGGAACCTCCAACAGTTCTCATGACACAAAAAGCGTCCCACTGCGGCCACTCCGCAAATAAGCTCATTCCCAAACTAACCGCACACACAACCAAACTCCAACCCCCTTTCCCCTCCCTCTCCCACCCTCCCCCCAACACCACACACCCCAACTGTTGCCCAGCTACAACAAAAGAGCTCAGGCACCCCCACATCTGGCTCCGCAAACACTAGTCCGTACACGGAGCCCAGTAGGGTGAGGTCGCCCTAATGGCCACCTAACCTAAGCTATTGTGGGGAGAGAGTATCGCTCCATGGGGCTCCCGTTCAATAATAATCTCAATGTTTATGGCAAACAGTACAACCAACTGACCTTCCATACCGAAGGTTCCGAACCAACTATAATCAAGTCTTAGGGTCCATGAGTCGCGCCATCTTGCGACGCCATTTTACGTCTTCCGTAGCTCCTCCGAGTCCTTCTGGGGCCGGTCCGCCGATTCTTGAGGGCACCCTTGTGCGTCGAGCCACTCCATGGCGTCCTCTGGGGTCTCGAAAAATAAAGTCTTATGCGCCTGTATGACCTTCAGTTTTGCAGGGTAAAGCAACATATATTTGTAACCTGCCTCCCTCAGCCTCCGTTTCACAGTTCCAAAGTTCATGCGGCTCCGCTGCACAGCTAGGGTGTAATCCGGATACGCCGTGATGTTTGCTTCTCCTCTCTTGATCGTGCCTCCTTTTCGAAAATGTTCTAATATTCTTTCCCGATCACGGTAGTTAAGAATTTTGGCAATGATGGGTCTGGGCGGGTTTCCAGGAGGCGGCCTCCTCGTTAGGGCTCTATGTGCTCTCTCCACTGCGAAGCCTTGGGATAAGGCCCCTCCGGATATCTCTTGCAGCAACATGGTCTCAACGAAGTCAGTAGGGTCACGGCCCTCCGTCCCCTCCGGTAGGCCCACAATGCGGATATTGTTACGACGGGCCCGTCCTTCCGCCTCCTCCGATCTACTTTCCAGGTTGCCCACCCTTTGGATTAGGGCGTGCAGTTTTGTCTTGTGGGTGGCACAGTCCACCGTATTCGGGCCAACTTCTTTTTCTAGGGACTCTGTGCGCTCTGCCAGAACCCTAACGTCTTGTCTCAGTAGATTGACGTCTTCCTGGACCTCCCCAACTTTGAGGTCCAATGCCGTTTTTAATTCAGAGACAGCCTGTTCTAATTTCGACTCCCAGGCCGCTCTCAGGTCCGCAATCGCTGCTAGGATTTCTTGGTTAGAGCTCGAAGTCGTCGCGCCACCTACGGCCGGTGCATCCTTATTTTTGGTGGCGTCCGAGCCCGGGGACGTTTTGGTGAAGTCATCCAGCGTGGGTTGTTTCGCCTTAGGTCGCACTGCCTTACTGGACATGGTTCTGAGGATGTGCAGGTCTACCGAATGATGAGTGGGCGCATTGCACGCTGACCTGGTTAGGTCTTCCCGCGACTCTTTTCAATCCCGTCTCAAGTCTATGTCGGCCATTTTGAGTCGCCCTTTGTTCTCAGCGTCTCTCGACTTTTCTTCTCCGATCTCAGTCGTCGTAGCTACTATGACCTCCAAAAGTTCACTGTACTTCGGTAGCACCTTCACACGTTGGCATGCATGTCGTCGGTTTTCAATAAGCAGTCGTACTGCACTGATTTGCCCGGATCTGTTCAGGATCTCGGGAGCTCCGCTGGAACGCGTCCTCCTACATGGCTCTCGTAGCCACGCCCCCGTGCTATGCAGATGATACTCTGCTCGTTTACAGGCACCAATCTCTACCTTAATGCCTCATCAGCACACCTGCACCCTCCTTTCCTGTCACTCTCTGGCCGGCCTCCCTTGGCCCTCTTCCTGCTCCCACATGTGAGGCTAAGAAACTCGGGGTCATCTTTGACTCCACACTCTCCTTTTCTGCTCACATCTCTGACATCTCTAAGAAGTCAAACTACCAACTGCACCTCCTCAGAGGTATTCTTCCTTCCTCTCCTTCCCCCAGAAGCTCACTGTCTCTAGAGCTCTGGTTCTCTCTAGGCTGGACTACTGCAACAGCCTCTTTCTAAATCTGCCTGCTTCTACTCTACGCCCTCTGCAACTCATCCAGAACAGGACTGTGAGACTTGTCCTTGGCCTCAAGCCCAAGGATCGTATCTTCCCAGCACTGAAATCACTGCATTTGCTCTCAGTAGCTGCAAGCAGCCATCCAGATAAGGTGCGTATCAGGCCTTTTACGCGTTTAATTCTTGCCATTACACCACATTTCACTTTTAAATGCGTACCGTTTGCGCAGGATTGTCACTGTAATTCTTTATTTTAAAAAGTCCTCTTTCTGCCAGTAGATGGCACTGCAGTGGGAACCATTAGTATATGCACACGCGAGCTTCAAGTTAGAAGACTGCAGTGCCACTCGCAAAATTCCTTTCAACTTGGTGGGCTGCGTAGAAATGAGCAGCATTTTCTAAAGGTAGGTTACTAGCCCTAATGTAGGTTACTCTGCCCAGGTAGTACCCAACCCCCTTTTATTTTGGACCTGTCAGCATTTGTCAAGGAATACATGGTGATGTGAACTTGAAGCCTACCAACAACCATAATTATCTATAATCAGCTCATTCAAACCTTTTTTTTATTTTAACCAGTAGTGGCAAGATAATTAGCGGGTCCGTGGCCCATTCACTCCCAATTGAAATAGCACATTTTTTTAATTAAATTTCTATGCCAGCAGACTGAAAGGATATCGGAGCCGCAGCACTTAGATCTTCTACTCTCCTGTACAGGACACTCTGGAGGGCCAACAGTCATCTGTGTGCTGATCCTCTGCCGTTTATTGACATTTTTAAACCTATTTGTCAGAGCGATTTCAAAACGTCAATTTGTAGTAGCCGGCAGTGGTCTGAAAACAGGTGTGTGGATGCAAGGGTGTGTAAGAAAAGCACAGGTAATAAAAAGCAAGTGTGCGAGCGTGCCCGGGTGTGCAGATGTGAGGCTATGTGAGACCTAGCACAAGTGTGATAATGAGCAAGGGTGTGCGAGTGTGCAGGCTTGTAAGTGCAAGGATGGTGCAAGTGTGAGCAAAGGATGTGAAAGTGCAAGGATACATGCAAGTGAAGATGCAGCAGGGAGGAGCGCTGGTGTGGAGGACAGCGGGTGAAAGGGCGATGGCTCCAAGGGTGGAACTGAAGATTGAATCAAATTGTTGTGCAGAATGGGCAGTAGCCTGCACCTAGGACAGGAGATTATGGGAGGCGACGGCACCATGGCAGCAAATGTCTGAGTGGTGCCTGAAGAGAGGCTTAGGGAAGGGGGCCGCATGCATGTTCTTACTGAGGCAAATAACGGCAGTACTGGGCTTACACAGCACGTTTTCTTATAGTAAGTAGAATGTGCAGCGCATATGCAGCTCATCCAGCAGAAGTGTTCACCCAGTGGGATGGGCGAGGTTGGTGGTACATACAGTGTTCTTTCAATAGGGTGTCCTTTATAGTGTCAGTAATGGTGTAATTGTGCTCAGGCAGCACTGGTGTTCCTGCATTGGGAAATACCGGCCTTACTTGACTGACAATGGCATCTTCAGTGTTCTTACATTGCATAATGCACTGTGCAAATATTTATACCAAGTTCGAACACTGGCCAAAATGTGCTCCAGAAGAAGTCTGAGTTCACTGGACAGCCAGACACCCGGGGCCATGGAGGTAACAGGAGATGCCTGGACTCCCTGTATCCCCTTAGGGAGGCTCCCTCCCTGGAGGAGTGCGTTCCCCAGGCTCTGTACAAGAGGCAATTTAGTATTTTCTACAAGTACTCGCTATCATTTGTTTGCCCTTGTATTTCCATTGTATTGTATTGTATTGCTCTTGGATTTCACTGTGTATCCGCTGATCATTCACACAACCTGATAAGCGGGGGAGGTGTGACTGGATTTTGCTTCAAGGTTTGGGTCTCGCAATACCATGAGTGAGCTCATGGTCTGCAGTGCTTTTGCCAGTTGTTGCTGGACACGAGACACTGCATCTTTTCAGGATTCAAGCAGATGTGCCCCATTGTACAGCATTGCTCTCGAAAGCAAAAGGTATTTTGAGAATCCTGCACCTGTTTGTAATGCAATAAGGCAGCTAAATGGGTTTAGCGCCACCTGCATGTATCCTGCAGGGGGCAGGGTCTAGGCCCTCAATGCTGGCTCAGCCTTTCATCTTTCTAATCTTTGATTATTCCTATACGCGTGTTGTTAAAACATCAGGTGAGACATTAAGTACGAAAGTGCAATGGGATTCCTATATTAAGTGAAGCCAGCAGATAGCAGGGCTTGGTTATAAAGTCCACTTTCAGGCAGTTAGTACGACTTGGAGACCAGACAAATATGTACACTGGCAAGTGCATGCATATGTGGGTATGCGTGTGTCTATCTAGAATGGTATTGCATGCACCCTGAATACTGAAGCAGGGTACGCGTTAAACCAACTGGGATAATGCACCTGCTGCAGAGATCGTTTTATCAGAGGCTTGTGAGTTTGTGAACTTAGCAAGGATGAGTTTGCTTTTTATTTCCTGTCATTAAAAGAGCTAGCTTCCTCTCTGTATTGGGAAAGCTCGCCCTGTTAACATTTACACAATAATTCAAAATGAGAATCCCCTCTGGTTAGTTTGTTTTCCTTCCTCATTGGAGCTTTGCACCACACTAAAAATTGACCCCAAACTGTAGCGTAAGTCTGTGTGCACAGCTGGTAGGTACAAGGTGCCCAAGCTGCACACATTGTGCATTTCCCTGATTTCAGGCATACTGTTGGCGCAGGAAGCATTCCACTGTGCAGCTTACCACACCTCACCCCACACTCCATGGTCGAGTTACCATCTCAGTGTTGACTGATTGGTTAGTCAAGGCCTGCAATCATGCCTTAAGTCCTCATTTCTATCACTCGCTGAATGCATGGACTGAAGTTTTATTCCCCAAATGTCTGAACATTTCAGATACGTTTTACTCTCTTGTGAAGAAGTAAACTAATTTTAACGCGCTTGAAATCAGGGAGTAAAATACTCCCTCCTCAAAATCTTATCTGGAGCACTGGGTAGAGATATGTCCTGCCAACGTGTACAACTATCAGGCTTGCTAAACAGAACATGTTCTATCAATACGTGAAAACAATGTCTGCCATTAGCACATGCATAGAGATGTGCTGTGTTAGCATGCGCACAGTGTAAAGGTGCAATTTACACATGCAAATGACACGAATTTGCTATCCAAATGCTAACCGCACATCTCTGAAAATGCTGAAAGTAGATGTGCCTTTACCATGTGCAGAGTACGTAGCATACTCGTTAGTATGTGTCAAGAGGAGATGCGTAGCTAGCATGTTCAGGGAGGATATGTGACATTATCAAGTGGAGTGATGTGCTGTTACTATGTGCCCAGACGGGATGTGCCGTTTGCATGTGGAGTGAAGGGCTCTGCACAAGTCAGACAACTTTGATCTACAACGCTTTTTGTCTATGGGTCTGATTTTACGTATGCATTGGGTGAATGTGTTGGATAAGTTTTACTCTCTTGCAGAGGAGAGAACTCAATTGCATTTACTCTCTAATTTGAAAAATCATGCGTAAAATACTCCCACCTCAAAATCTTATCTGGTGCACTGTGTAACCTGATACGAAATATTTGGCAGAGGGGATGTTATACAAGTTCCTTGTTCCGTAAAGGTATCAGACATATTGCGTCCCTCAGCAAGCACATGGGAAATTTTAAGTAGGTGGAATGAGGCCTTACCCACACCCGTCCAAAGCACCATTCTCTTGTGGTTGTAAGGTCATTACTTCCTGGCATAATCATTTTTTCTATCTCAATAATCATTTTCTGCTTGAAGTGGACTAATTGTTCTCTCAAATAACAAATGCTGGCCTGATTAGCTTCCAGTGTTTTGCTATTGGAATTTAACAATTCCTTTTTTAGTTTGCAGTTCCTGTTTTCTCGCGCTGGCAAGTTTGAATAATGCTAGACTTCATGATTTTATTCTCTTGCCATTGCAGCATTTCTTTTTCAAAGGAGTCTTATTGCTAGACTGCCTATTTCAGGCCAGTCTTATTTGTTCCAGTTGCTCTTGCAAGTACAAATTATATTGGAAAGAGACTAGGCTCATACTCTCATTTGCATACGCCTGTTTTACTTTTTGAATCTGTTTCTGTTTCTCATGAATTAGAGCATCACGTTCTTGTGCACACTGATCTCTGGTGTTTTAGGACATTAATATTATGATTCATTTGATCAAGTTCAATTTGGAAGTTAACCTCTGCGGATTTACTGTTTTAATTCCACAATGTGTTGTTTCAGTGCCATAATGTTGTCTAACAGGCCCTTATGACATTTAGATGTGTCATTATATTTTCCATTCAGTTTATTTTTGGACTCCATTCACTGAAGACTCAAAACTGTTTCTTGGTTCTGCAACTCATCACGATATGCATTTATTTCACCTTGGGATTGATCAGTGACCTTTGCTATTGTAATACTGAAACCTAACTTTCTTTCAGTGTTTTATGCAACCTCAATGTCTTCTGGTTTGCCATTACACAATTGCTTGCCATTCAAGAGCTCCTCAGACTGTTTCTGTGCTGCTTCTTGGCAATGTTTAAACTGAGCATCCTTGTTTTCTACCTTGTCCTCCACCAATTGAATGTGGAAATACAGGTCTGTAGAGGGGCAGATCAGCATAAACATTTCTTTTTTTTATTGTTAAAGTCATATTTAGCCTGATTGAAAGGGCCTTTTTCATCTCAAATATCTGTACCCACAGGTGCTCTACTCATTCCATAATTTCTGACTTATATTTCAATACCTGCGGGCAAGCCCAATCCTCTTTCAAATATAATTTTGAAAGAGTATGGGCTTTAACCACAGGCATTTCCAGGCCAGACATGTCTATGTTCAAAATGCTCACTAAACAGAAACATGGAAACTTTTCTTACTCATAATTTACCAATGTCACTCAGTCACTTGAACTCAATCCACTCCTTAATCCTTTTTTGCACAATTGTTGCATCTCCCCACTTCTTTGTAGACCTATTTATTGCCTTGTGAGGGAGGCTGTGGTATCCACACGTGTAATTCAAATGCAACACAGTTTCCACACACATTTATGAACTTTGCACAATTTGAAGTAAAAATGTTTCTGTTGCAGTGACACGATCAATTCCAGAAATCCAAGAAAGTTCTTTATGAACCTAGGGCACCCCATTCTAACAGTATTTATTCCCTACAGCCTACCTACAATTTAAAGACAAGAAATGCCATGGTCTGCACAAAAGATATCAACTTAAAATATAAAAAATGTATACATATTTATTATTCTCTATGAAATCCTGATGTCAATGATTACTACAATGATGAATGATCAATACACTGGTCAGATCAATTGTCAAAGCTGCATTGAACTTGAATGTAGACTTTTTAAAGGCACACACGTCACCATATGTAATTTTGGTTTACCCTGAGACACATTCACCGTGTGTTGAAAAGTGAATAAGGATTCAGGACCAAGCTTTCTTTTTTTATAGAAAATAAAACTAAATCAGAACCTCCCCGTCTATCTAAATACCTCTATTTTTCATTTATTAAAAGTAAAGAATGCCTTTTTTTCAGTGGATATGGCATTGTTACAAACAGCACTTAGAAAACTCAATTCAAAGACTTGCTACTTGACTTTCTGCATGTTAAATCGCTTGGAAAAAGAACTAGCATTGGCAATGCTTTTGTGTAGGACTGGGAAAGGCACTTGCCAGGCACAGCCATAGTGGTATTAATTGGCCATTAATGGTAGCAGGTGCAAAATGGTGCGATTACCTGAGCATCTAATAGCAGTACCTGGCAAATGCCTAATACTTTTACACCAGCCCAAACTGTTGGCTTTGCCAATGCTGGTTTTTAACAGGAATTCAGTGAAGGACATGCAAAGTGCTTATAAATCGAGTGGCTGAAGGCAGAACTGGTTAAGACATGTTTTTATCAGGTGTCCGGTTAAAGGTGAGAATACAAAAGGTTCGAATGTAATAGGGGCGAGTACATTTGCTCGAACAAAGGTTTCAATTTTTTTTTTAATTATATATTTTTTGGGGGGGTTTTGTTTTGGTAAAAAAAAGTGCTTTTTAACACAAAAACGGGTGTTACGGGGGACCCCCTCAACCCCCCAGAAATAATTCGAACCTTTTGTTTTCGAGCAAATTTACTTGAACCTATTGTATTTCGAACCTGTCATTAACTCTCAAAAGACTGCCTTAAAAATCCCTGGCAGGCACTTCCAGTGCAGAGTTTGAGTAAGACTTGATTAAAGCAAGCTCAAATAGTTCCTATGCAGAGGTGTTTTGGGCAGGGAGAGGAAGGAACTGGGTCGGAATGGCCATAGGGATTAGCATGGTCATGGGCAGTCAGTGGGTAGGGCAATAACCAAACACCTAAAGGCTGTGTGTCCCTCCTCATATGCCATTCCTCCATATCTGTGCGTGCTCTAATGCAATGGTTTTGGCTTATATGTGTCGCAAGCGACACCTAAGAGCCCAAACTAACAATGTTTATTTAACTTGTATGTTTGCTAGATTCACTTCAGTTGTGTTTCTTTTGCATTAATGTGTAGCAATTGCACATTTGCCATTTTTCAATTGGCAATATAAAGTGGGAAAAACAGGTGGCAGTTAAAACCTTTACCCTTTTTCTTGAGTGGTTCAGAGTCAATAGCAGGACTCTACTAGGAGATGTAACCAGGGAATTACTTTAGTTAGATTATTTTCCTACGCATGTGCAAAGCGAGATATTTTTATTTGGGCCCCCCAGTCTGTACGTGGCCATTACACAGAAATTGAGCGAGGAATCTCCCAGTAAACACACCATTTATGTCTATTTAATCAAATCCAAAACTTCCTGAAGCACTTACACTTCTAAAATATGTACTCATTTCCCAGGTGTGACTCCAGTGTCCTGCGCTGCAGCGGTCTTCTCTTATCGGGCCCTGCGGTCTGCATGTCCAATTCGGCTGGGGGGTGTGGGGGTGGAGTGTCGAGGCAGATAAAGGAAGGGGCATCAGCGTTGGAGAGAATTCGGCTCAGAGAAAAGTGGAGGCCTCCTCCATAGAAGATATCGCGCATTCGCTATTGTTGTATTCATAGAGAAGCTTAAATGGAAAACCCACCTGTATACAATCGAGCAATCTCCGAGCCAGGCAGCCACCGGTCTCGTAGCCTGTCGTTTTTGAAGGATGCCTTAGGCCAAGTCTTGGAAGAGGTGGAGTTTTGCCCCCCGAACAGCATAATCCTTGAAAGATTTGGTCTTTTTCATTATGTCCTTTTTTATATGAAGAAGATGGACTCTAGTGAGGACGTCATGTAGACATCCTTTTCGATTTTGGTATGGGCAGAACACTCAATGTGTGCGATCCAGGAGCATGGCTGCATCTGTTGGAAGGCCCAAAATGTCACTGAATAGGTCATGTACATAGGTGCCCAGCTGCATGTCAGTGATGTTTTGCAGAATCCCATTAAGTCTTATGTTATTGAGTCTGGACCTATTTTCTCCATCTTAAAGCTTGGCTAACATTTGTGCCTGGTGTTCCTCTATCATTGATGGGCTTTAGTTCAATGCCCTCTTGGTCATTGGATATTTCCATAAATGAGTTCTCAACCTCTTCAACCCGCTTTCCCACCCCATCAGTGTTTTTATTGAGTTTGCCCGGTTGAAGTCCACTAGAGATATTGCGCTCTGGCTCCAAAAGCCTTTCTTTCTATAGGTCCTGGAGGAGCAAGGCGATGTCATCATTTGTAGCTGATGGGGAATGCCCTGCCTCGTGGTGCATCACTGCGAGGGTGCTAGTATTGATTGCACAGGTGTTTATATTGATCTGGTGAGGATATTAATGTCTGCTGATTTGCTTTTTTTGCGTTTGTTTGAAGTCATGGCTTGTCCCAAGGGTAGTGGCTAGATGAGCCTGTACCATCTGATTCAGACTGATGCATTAGTATATCACAGGCATTAGGATGCCTGTAAACAATGAAGCACAGAATCTTTGCTGCGTCGGTGGGGATCCTCAAATCCATCAAAAGGGGTCAAAACCACCTCCTTCCCTTAACAGTGAGCGCCTGCATCTGAGCTCAGAATCCAGCGTGGTGCTGTGGGTGGGCGTCCCTCCAGGATCCCAGTCATTCTATCTTCAAGATCGCTGGAGGTTCTAAGAGCCACCCCCAGCGGCCACTGATCCTGAAATATGCAACACACCTGCAGTGGTTCAGGTTACGTCAGAGGGAGGGGGTTCCCCCCTGCACCAGGGCTTCACGGAGCAACGTAGGTCTCATCTCCCCACACAGCCCCAAAGGCGTTGCACCGCCAATACGCTTAGTCAACCAGTCCGCCGATCGTGGCCCATATGCGGCTCCCCGAGGGCCAAGTCCCCAGCCGGATCTCCTCACTTCCTCCCAGCTGCTCAAAAGGTATCCTGAGTCGCCAGCACAGGCAGGATGCAGCTCCATCTTGGTAGCTGTGCTGTGTTGCGCTCCCAGCCACACCCTACCTTCAGTTATCAGTGGCCCGTCGCAGTCTTGCCCACGGCCAAAATGAGCTCTAGGAATGCCTCTGCATTGCTGTTTCCAAACCAACTGCTGTGGACCACTAGAAGCGTTAGAGAAATGCTGCATTTATCCCCTGCATGTGGAGTCGACGGGGAGAGCAGCTACATGGCTCTGCTGCCGGGCCACGCCCCCATGTTATGTTCTTTAAACAGGGGCATTGTAACATTTTCACAATCTGCCGATAACAAACAATTTACACTTCAAGTCTCTGTAGGTTTCTTATATAAGGGCGATTCTCAGTCCTGTAAATAGGAAAGCAGAATTCATGTAGTCTTGAATTCGATTTTCACTTTTGTATCCAATGCTGTGCTTTTTCCATCCCAGATTGACTGTTCTCCATTTAATACAGATTACTGTACATGTCCATGTAACTGGAAAGAATCATTTTAGGCTTTGTCATTTACTGTGAAGAAATACACTTTTTTTGTAGTTTGTTTTCTGACATCACCTTTTTTTTAATGCAGAATTTCATTTTCTTTTTTTCTTTTGCATAGAGGTGTGTGTGTGTAATCTGTGTCCATGAGAGTGCCTTTGCACATTTTTAGAGTTATTTAAAAGGACTACTGATAGTTAATCAGATACTCTTAGTCCATTGCTCTCCAACCTATAACTTCCACCCAGCCTTCCCCTGTGGCATATTCCAGTACTCTATTTTTATGTTTGGAATAGAAACTGGGTAACTGGTGGTTAGGGGTGCAAGGGACAGTTGCACAGAGGAGCAAAGGGGCCTAGGCGCATAAGGGAGGATTCACGTACTGTGATTCTATGTTCTAATTTCTCTTGCTGCGTTAGTGCAGTATCCGTAGAGCAGTTTTCTAATGTGTGCCCTGTTGGTGGAGCAGGCCTTTCTAAACAAGTTGCCAAGGAGGGAGAGCCACAGGCTGAGTACTTAAATCCTCATGAAAGTAATACTTTGTTTTTACGACTTACACAGAGTCAAGTTGGTAAATCAAAATGTGAGCTATGTTGTGTATCTTTGAAATATAATTTTCCCTTTTTCCTTGCAGGTGTTGCCCAAGATATGAACAGTGATTCAAGACCAGTTCACTGAAAAAATCTCTGGATTGACTTTGGGGGACCCTTTCGTACAACATCGCCAAAGAGCAAGCCGGTGATGCCCTAAAGGAGGATTTGAGTATCCAGCATTACAAGGCTTGAGAAGGAAACTGATCCCTCACAACTCTAGACACTTTAGTGCACAAGATGACCAGAGGATGTTCTAATGCCCCACACCCCAAGGTGGATCCATGAATGGATGTCAGTTGAACACATTTGTGGGAAGTTGCATGAAGAGGTGTTCACGCCCTTTGTATTCAACATTTGCGCAGCCTGGACATTGTTCTCTTTTTTTTGTGCCACCATACTTGTGGAATGTGTCTCCTGTCTTTTGAGCTTTCGGCTTAACGTCAGTGACAGCATATAGAAAACTTTGGGCAAACCACGCAAAATTGCAACAAGGGCTATATAAATATGAATTATTCTTGTCCTATATAAGAATGTTTGGTGTTTTTTGCCACTGAAAGCAGCCTGCACCTGCCCTTGCAGACACATTTTTAATATGTATGACCTTGCTTGGTATTGAAGAGACACACACCTGCACTGAATAACATGTGCCTCTGCTGTCATTGAACCGTCCTGACTGTGAAGAACAATCCATATTTGTGCAACTTTCTTTTAATACTCACTGGTGGCATCTTCTGTTCCTCGTGTGACCTCCATCTTGCTGAAAACATGGCGAGGAAATGTAGATTGTAATGCCTTCCTATGCACTTGCAGTGTCAAAACAAGTAGTCAACGCTGCAGGAAAGTAGTGTGATCTAGTAGGAAAGGCTATGCCGCTGTGACTTAGGACTCTGGTATCACTTCTGGGCCAAATAGGAACGAGCAACATAAGAACCTTCAGTGCCTCCTAGTGGGGAGGCATCTTCTCTTGGGTATAAAGAAACCTTCCGTCATTCCCTGAATACCATGCATAGAGTTCTTCAAAAATGAACAGAGACAGAATTTTAATGATTGTGATTTTAATTGTAATAATTATTTTAATAAATGCAAATTTTTTATTTAAATATCATGATTATGTAACAAAAAGCAATCCTTCATGATCTCAGTGGAAGCAAAGGGAAATGTTTAAGGAACACCTTTGTCTGACCCTCGTCCCCCAATCTCTCATCCCTTTTGCGAGAAATTAGACTTACGAAAATCGCTCCTGATTTAAGGAATGCCCCCACCCCAGCCTGTGTGAGGAAAAGGGGCATCATAAACCCATCACCATTTGCAACCCATTTGAAGAATGGGACTAAACAACTATTACCAATCTTGGTCCTGTCCCAGCCCACTACCTTCCCTGCATTATGCAGCAGTGATGGGACTATAAAGCACCTCTTTACAGCACATGCAGCACGTCTTGTCTATTTGAATAATGAGAAAGCATTACCTCACCCCCCCAACCTCTGTTTGGAATGAGACTTAAGTCGCCCTCCCCCACACCAAATTGCAAGGCATGAGAAAAACCTTTGCAACAACCAACTACGGGCAAAATACTCCTCCCCAGCATACAGAATGGGATGGAAAAGCAGCTGCTAATATCTGTGAGGAATGAGGTTCAAGATCCTCACCAATCAATGAGACCGACGGGTATGCCCCTATGGTAGGAATAAGACTAAGAACACCCTTCCCCCTACCACCCAACTGCAAGCAAAACACCTCCATACCGGTGCAGACATTTGTCAAATACAGCCCCCAGCTACTTCAAGTAATGAGGTTAAACAAGCCTCACCCATCCCTGTTTGATGAATGGGATTGAAAAGCAGCCCCTCACCAACCTCTGCAAGGAATTAAGACTAAGGGAGATCCCTATCCACTAACCAACAGCAAACACCCCTGTCCCCAATGATGCAGAAAAGGTTTTTTTTTTTAACTCATAAAGGCTTTAAAAGGAATGACTTGAGGGAGGGCAGGGAATCTGGCTGACAAAACCTATGTGTGGAATGGGATAGAAAAAAAAACCTGTCCCTACCCAGGAACTGAACACCCTTCTGCTTTCCCTTTTGTGGTGATTGAAACTGAAGACCTAACTAGCAGTGCTAGGAATCAAACTGCACCATCCATATCACAATGAATGCAATTAACTGAACCACTTCCTTCCTCTCCCTGGGCAAGGAGTGCCCAGTGCAAAGAAAACTGCCTCCTACCAATCCAATAAATGGGATATACCAGTCAAACTGGCAGATGTGCAGGGTTGAGCGAAGAGGAAATACTGTGTTGTGTCTTTGTTAACAAGAGGAAGAACTCCAACACATGTATTTGTTACCGGGCCACTCTACCTACCAGAAGGAACTGCTAATTTGTTTAAGCAGTGAATTATGCCTAGTTATCTTGACAAATGGGAGGATTGACTTCGGCTAACAGAGGGAGATAATAACCAACATTATTTGGCCATAACGACAAAGAGTTCTGGCCAAGCAAGTAGAGATGTATGCATTGCTTTCTTCGTGCTATTTGCAAACTAACTTGTTCTTCTCACACGTCTTATCTTAACTGTGTTTAATGGGGGGTGGGTGGGCCTTATAGTATATGTTTGTAAGAAGAATGTTTTATATACTGTGTATGACAAGAACTGTCAAAATAAAAAAGGGAAGTATTATGACCCCCCTGAGATGATGACCTTTTCACCTCTACTAATGCAAGGAATAGTATCGGGGAACCCTGCCTCCCCCATGGAAAGTGTAAACAACAACCTTCAATAGAGGTAATGTGAACGAACACCCCACCCTTTCATGTGGGGAATGTGACTAAATAAAAAACGATCTCTCTGCAAGGAATTACGATTGCATAGGAATGTGCTGGTTCCTCCATACTGCAAAATGGTGGGGGAGTGTTGTGCTCTGCCCCTTATGCAGTAGAGTGGAATATGTTGGATTTTCTATTGTAGAGGGTCATGCTGGACCCTTGAACCATAGAGAAGGCTATGCTGCACCCAATACTGCAGACGTCTGTGCTGAGCTGTTAACAGCGGAGAGTTGGGAAAGTCCTTGTTCTGCACTCCTACATTGCAGCGGGACATGCTGATCCCTTTCACTTTTGCTAGGACCCTGGTGGGTCTTAATGCTGTGGAAGCAGAAATTATTTAGCAATAATGTTCTTTCTATGGATTCTTAATCTTCTCCCGTGGAGATTCTTGCAGCGTCAGCTGCTCGGAAATGTTTTCGACGGCGCGCAGTACGACTACATCGACTGCCGACTCCTTGACTCGACCGTGCAACTCCTCGACTGTGGACGTGACGTCGGCCGTATATGTACATATATTATGTCACTGCACCCCTCCCTTGTACCTCAGTTCCCCACCTTTTTTCTCCCAAGCTCAGCAGCCACAGACGAAGGATCCACAGGGGTTAGCTTAATGACGGCCAAAAAACACATCAATTGTTTTTCTTATTCTCAGGAACAGACACTGTACTAAAAGCAACCGGCTGCCATACCCATTGCAAGAGGCACCAAACTTGCATAACACCTAATCGTCATCACTTCAAGTTCTCATCCTATTAGAAGAAAATGGCAATAGACCACTTTAATAGCGGGCAGCATGGGAGGGCGATGAGGAATCTGCAGGAGAAGAATCCATAGAAAGAACATTACTGGTAAGTAATTTCTCCTGCGATTGCATTCTGCTGCAGATTCCTCATCTGATGCCCAAAGCAGTAGAAGGTGCAGAGGCAGGATGAAAGCCCTCAGACAAGGAAGCTCTGCAACCACCGCTCTGCCGAATCGAACGTCAGAACCATGAGCCACACCTAAGCTGTAATGTTTAGTAAACGTGTGGAGCGACAACCACATCACTGCTTGACAGATCTCTTTCTGCCACACTGTGGCAATATTGGAGATGGTTAAGGCTGACCTAGAACTCACTGTGGCGGCTTTGACCACCAGACATTCTGGCGTAGGGTGAGATGATAGGAAGAGTAAATCTCACCTAGCTGGCTTGTTTTTTTTTGGTGTGGTTGGCATGCACAGCTGGCATGGAACATCGTCTCTGCCACAGTGTGATAATGGGATCTGTGATGACTGCATTAAATGGTAATGCCCTCTGTTGCCCTTTAGCCAGGATGTCTGTAAATTCATATGCCGTCAGGGCTTTGGCCAGGGTGCCCAGACACAAGGTTTCGAACAGCTTATCAACAGTTCTCCTGTATTGAGCGTTAGAATGGCCATATGGGGCAGCCTGTTGCAAATCAAGGTCAGAATACTTATCAAGCCTGCTTGCTTCGTGCAAACCCTCAGCCAGAGCCAGCAAATCTGCTTGGTCCATGAAAGAATCTGCTGTCCCAGGTCCCCCGCCCATTGGCTCAAAGCCAAAAGGAACCTGGTCCCCCTTGTCGTAAATTCATGGTTTTGAAGAACATTGACCAAGATTCGGGGGCAAAGGAGCACTTGACCATCATCGATAGGATTGCTCTGACAGGAGCCAGAAACGACTTTGCAGTTGTTGTGGTCGAAAACAAGGGCGTTGGACCTGATATGGTCACCTTGGTGCAGGAACCTCCAGGCACAACTGGTGCCAGCTCCCCTGTAGTGAGCGAGGTTGAAGTGACCACCAGACTCATGGGGGTCATCAAGCGAGTCAGGGCGAACACACTAGACTGATACCAGGGCTGGGCAATTGGAAGGAAAGCTTTGTGCTTGCGGCCCTAAAGTGATTGACAGTCGTCAGTACTGGAATCGGAATTTCGTTTTTGGGATAAACAGATATATCCATTAACTCAGCACCTACCCCGGTGTAATATGTTACGCCCTGAAGAAGGCTGGTCCAGGAGAATAAGCACACCCAAAACTCAAAAACAAAACTCGAGCTGGCAATAAAAAGAACACATCAGTTGCTAATATTGTGGCGTGATTTAGGTGCATCCAGTGCACATTCAAGGCGTTACAATTGGGAAGACACATGATGAAGCAATGCATCGGAATTACATTAATATATAACCATTTTGTGTATATGTATGTCCACTATGACTGTGTGCTTGTCTTATATATCGTTTTTTCTCAGTGTATACACTTTGCTTGTTTTGTTTGTGGGGGTTACACCATTATGCACTACCTTAAATTGCTTTTTTGTATTTTACACCTTTTGTACGACAACATCAGAATTATTTTTATCATGAAATGATTTCTAATAGAATGTACATGAATCTGCATGATTGGTTGGAGTCTTGTTTGCGCTGATGGCGTCTCTTCTTTTTGTGGGAGGATGAGGATGATGACTGGTGTGAAACACTTAGGAATGGGAACGCTTCTTTACCGTCTTATGGTGCCTGTGCTCTTTTTCGGGTGTGGGGTCCCCTGTACCTTGGCCTGACGGTCGAACGTGCCGGGGACTTTGACCGAGGACGCCCGAGCGCCAACTTCACTGAACCGATCCCTAGAACCTTCGGGTTAAATCTGCTGATAGGAACCGCACTGCTCGACATAGTGGTCCTTCCCTAGGCACCACACACAGAAACCATGTGGGTCAGTGATGGACATGTTCGAGCTGCAGTCCTGACAACGTTTGACCCTGAAGCATTAGTGCCCGACATCTTGACGCACACACATGTTCTCAACAAAGAGAATGCTCCAAATGACAGTGTACTGAGTGTGTAAAAAAAAAAGAAACAGGGGCACAGTGACGTTATATATATACGACTTCACGTCTGCGTTCAAGGAGCGGCACGTTTCAGTCAATAGGAGTCGATGTCGAGTCGTACTGCGCCCCCTGTTGAAAATGTTTCCGAGCACTGACACTGGAAAGACATTTATCAGATGAGGAAATTGCAGTAGAATGCATTGAAAGGTAGATGCGACTAATGTAGACAGATGATGAACCCTCATGTTGCAGAAACTTGCAGGGCCTTCCTGCTGTAGAATGGATTGTTTAGACTAACTGTAGAGGGCTGCTGGGCTGTCCTGATGATGGAGTACAAAGGCCTTCAATAAGAGGGCACAGAACATTTCTCTACTGTATGAACAAATGAACATGATTTGGCCTCATACTGCTGAAGGATGTTACTGCTTCCTAATACTGCTGAAAAACATTACATTCTCATACAAGAGAGACCTGCTTGGCCTTTGTAATACAGCAGAGGGTGTACAGGACCATCACAGGGAGGCATGGGACCCTCATACAGCAAAGCCAAGTGCTCATCCCAGGGCCTGCTCAGTGAATCATGCTCAGCCATTTCAGTGAAGCGGGTACTGCCTCGCCCTTGTACGAAAAGGAATATACTTGCCCCTCACTGCATAATGGTGCGACCAAGACATTTGTAATGTATACAGAAACAAGTGTGCCCTCATAATGCAGAATGCATAAGTACATGGGCCGTTAAACTAGAATGTGACAGTGGAACATAATGAGGAGTAATTCACTGGCCCCTCCTAATGCAGAGATGCAAATGCTACAACCTCATATATTAGGGGTTTATTTTGCGCCCACACACAGCAGAGACAGAGGTGTTGGGCGCTAACCCTATACCGAGCTTTGGTTTGCATGTCTCCTGAAGACCAGGATAAGGGTGGAGGCTCATAATACTGGACGTTTTTGCATTTGTCCCTTATAATATATATGGAGACCTACTCCATATATGGGCACACTTGGCACTTGCACCGCAAAGAGCAACACGTTTGGCACTAAAAGCACAGAGACTTTTGGTGGGCCTGTGTACTACCAATATTATCATGCTGTGCTCCTTTAGAGAGGGACATTTTTGACCCTTAGAGAGATGTGCAGGGTCCTTATAACACTAAGGGTAGTGCTAAGCCCAAATACTGTAGGGAAAATTCAGGGCTCTAATACTGCAGAGATATATATATATATATAGGCCTTCATAACGCAGATCGAGAACTGCTGAGACCTTATACTGCAGACAGGAACAGACTGGGGCTTCACTCTGCAAAGAGTAAAAGAGTGCCAGAGATTTGGTGGACCCTTCTAGAACAGATATTATGCTGGGTTAATTTAGAGAGGGACACTTGATCATCACGGCATAGCAGGGTTTGCAGAGAGTAGGGCTAGATCTTGTTGAACTTTCATACCAGAGCACTTAGATTGCACCCTCAGGGTGTCTAAAAAGGAGCATTGCTCTGGTGACAGATGTGCTTGGCTTTCCTACAGCAAACAGCATGGAAGGCCCTCATGCGGCACACCCGAAGGCCAAGCTCTCTTACTACAGACGTGCACGACTCTGATCACGTATATGGTGAACTGCTTGACCTTTCTGTTGTGGATGTAGTACCTGAAAACTTAGTGAGTGCTAACACTATAAGTAAAGTATGCTGGACAGTTTTTCTGTAATACTATAGAAAAGGTTGTTTGGCCATTCATACAGGGATGTGTTGAGCTTGTACATTAGTACAGGGATGTGTTAAACCCTTATCTGCCACCACCTCCCCCTTAATTTGCTTTTGGTACATCACAGACTTCACCCAATCTTGGTCCTTCAAACATAGCAAGATGTTTGCCCTGACCCCCCCCCCCACCCCCCAAAACACAATCTTGTCCCTGTTCCCTCCTGCCCCCACATCTGGTCCCTCATGCAGGGTCATATCTTCACACCTCACGCGCTGGTGCTCTGCCCGAAGACTTGGTTCACTTGCTGTGTGACCCGTATGAAGGTGGTTCTGCGACTTAGCTCCTTCAGCTTGCCTGCACCTACATAGGTGCAGGACGACCGGATGCCTCCAAGAATGTCTCTCACGGTGTCCTCCACATCGCCCTTGTACAAGACCTCAACGGTTTTTCCCTCTGAGGCCCTATAGTGGAAACACAGAATAAAAGAGGGTGTGAGTGTCAGGAAGTGATCGAGTAAGTGCTCCTACATTATTCTGTCCATCTTTGTTAAAGCTCCCTGGCAATGCTCTGACAATAGTGTCAACTCCTGCTCCTACAATATTTCTTACATGCAGCAGTATTCCCTATAGCTCCACCACAGCCAATGTTTCCAAAACTAGTGCATCTACACCATTTGGAGAAGCCATACCACAGTGAGTTTTGTTGCACTCTAAAAGATTCCACCTTTACACCATCCCTACAGTTCACGCTCAGAACTTTTGTTGTTCCGTACTGCTTTTCCAAGTCAAACTATTCTATAGTTTAGCTAAAGCCCCTTGCTGCTAGCACTGCACCACAACATAACACCAAGGCCACCGCCCTAAGTGCCACATTTCAAGAGATGAGCCTCTCCCAAGTCATCGCCACCCCCACCAACGGCCGTACCCTTGATTGGGTCCTTAACATACCTATCACGGTCACCATCAACCCCCCACCACCTTTAATGTGGACAGACCACTCCTGTATCCTCTTTACCCTTACACTGAAATCTATGACGACTCACAAAGCTATCAACCACCTCCCCCATCACAGCGAGACACACAAGAAAACTCACCAAGGAGATTCTTGGACTTACCATTGATGCCCCTCTTGCTGCACTGGCAGACAGCAACGGCCCCGAAATCATCCTCACTGCTTACGCCTAGCTCCTACACACTCTTAAACACCATGCCCCATTAAAAAACACACTACAGAAAAAGCCTATAACAAATAACTGGTTCACAGTGGAACTACTCAACCTCTTCAGACACAAATGGGCTCAAGAACACCTTTGGAGGAAGGACCCCTCCCCAACGCACAACAAAACCAACTGCAAAAACCTTGCCCTGAGCTAAAGCTACACCGCCACCAAGTCGATCCCACCATGACCACTACACCTGCCATCTCCCACATCTCACCTGCGGATGCCCAAACCATCATCCAGTGCCTTAAGCCCTCCAACTGTAAAGGAGATATCTGCCCCTCCCACATCATCAAGATGTACGCTGACCCCCCTTGCACCCATTATCACCAAATTCATAAATGCCTCTTTCGCCTCATGCTTGGTCCAGAAAGCTATCAAATAGACCTGTGTCACACTGCTTCTCAAAAAACCCTCCCTTTACCCTACCCTTCCCACCAACTACTGCCCCATCACAACAGTATCTTTCCTCTTTAAAATCCTTGATCGTACCGCCTACAACCGATTCCAAATCTTCCTGCAGACCCATAACCTCCTTGGCTCACGCCAATCTGGCTTTATACCCAGGCACAGCACCAAAGCTGCCCTCTTGGCCCTTATGATCGCCATCCTTCTCCTACTTGACCTCTCCGCTGCCTTTGATCTGGTTGACCACGACATCCTCTGTCAACACCTTACTTCTAAATTCAACCTCTTCAGAGAAGCTGCCAGCTGGGTCCACTCCTTTATCAGCGACCACACACTCTGAGGCAACAGACCCTATCCCTGTTTCCTATGGGGCACCACAAGGCTTGTGCTTGTCACCCACACTTTATAACATGTACACTAAGCCCCTTTTTGACCACCTCGACAACCTGGAAATTCCCTACACCATCTTCGCTGACAACACCCAAGTTCTACTGAAACTCACTGGAAACCACACCACAAACTCTGACAACATTATCCGGGTCTACAGCATCATCCAAGCTTGGATGGCAGACCACCATCTCTGCTTGAATGATGATGAAACTGAGCTTCTCATTGTAGGCTCACTGCATCGGCTCAAACATTTGGACCCAGACTTTGCCTCTTTTAATGTTGTCTCTAGCCATGTGACAACTCTGGGCATATACCTAGATTCTGAGCTTTCCTTGCAAAAACATGTCAAGGCCCTTTCCTCCTCAGCAGCATACTCTGTCACACACATTAAACTCAGTAGGACGTTTTTGTCCTCAGACAACTGCCTCACACTAGCTAGAGCCATCATTCGAAGCACATTGGATTATTGCGACGCCATTCTCCCTGGCACCTCTACCAAAAACATAATCAAACTTCAACTTATCCAAAATAACTCACTTCGGGCTGCTTGGGGCTTAAAGCGGACAGACCACATTTCACAAGCAAGACGTGAGGCACACTGGCTGCCCATCAAAGCCTGCATTGGGTCTAAAATCCTATCTATTACTCACTCATGCATACACAACACTGCACCTACCTTCCTAAACCAACGCATCTCTAAAAGTGCCAAACCATGCTGCCTGCGCTCATCCACAACCATGGCCTTAGGCCACACCTAATACAACAGAAAACGCTGGTGGCACTAGCTTCACTGTTACATCCCCATGCTCTGGAATGCCCTTCCTCCTTGCATCCAAGATGAACCATCTTACCCTGTTTTTAGAAAAATACTGAAAAATACTTTTCCACAAATTTGCATAAATCCTTTCGTAACCTACCATGCTATGACTGTACTGTATCGCTTTCTTTTAAATGATGCCTCTGGGTCTGGGCGCTATCAACAAATTAAATAAATGTACAACAAACAACAAGTATCCCTGCTCTATTCCCAAAAACTCTGCAGAAGTGCTTCAACAAACTTTCCTACAGCCAGTGTTCTTATGTCATTCCCCCTAGATCAGTCGGTGCACCTCTGTGTTTCTTTAAATCTCCACCGCAGACACTGTCACCATTCACTAAAATGGCTCATAGCCAACACTCTTACACATTTCCTGGCGCTCCGTCTGCACTCCTGAGTAGCAACACAGGTTATACATTAGAGCTCAAATGCTGCTTTTCATGGTCAAAGCTCCAGGACCATTCACACCAACACCGTCACATTTAGCTGCCCTACACCTATTCTTTACAGCTTCCCCGCATCCAGAATCCTAACACCACACCATTCTCTGGAGTGTCCTCTCATGCCCTCCAATGCATTCCTATAGCCAGCACCCAGGTACAATGTTGTACAGCTTCCCAAAGTCAGGCTCAATGCACCATTGGGGGAAGATTTACCCGTAAAAGTAGTTACACATCATGATTTCTTACTTATTAATCGCCATAAATGTGATTGTTTCTTCCCATAAGAGAAATATCGCTTTCCCATAAAGCCAATCTTTAAATACTTATTGACCTTTGAAGGACTTTTTTTCCCCAACAAACCAAAACGTGTGTATATATATAATATATATATATAACATGCATTACTCACCGTAATAGCATTTCTGATGATTGTATCTGCTTAGATTCACATGCTGCACATATAGTCTGACATCTAGTGGAAATCGCGGAGCATTGCATCTTTCTTTCAAAGATCGAAAGGGGACCTCGACATGGACGTGACTGTAACACTATCCCTAACGTGACGTGTAATGTGTCCAAAATCCCTCACGCGTCGAGGTCCCTCTGGTTGTGTTTTTCTGCCGCGAGGGAGCCTTATAGTCAGCGTGAGCGAGTACAGAATAGAGAAGGTTTAAGAAGTCTATGTTCCTTCTACTCCACGAGGGGAGAAAGGGTGGGTGCATGTGAATCTAAGTAGAAACAATCATCAGAAATGCTATTACGGTGAGTAATCCATGTCTTCTGATGCTTGTGAATCTGTTTAGAATCACGTGCTGTGCATAAACCAGCGAGCATACCCAGAGATGGTGGTGAGATGTGAGAAGGAACAGTAGCAAAGAGATGTCTTAGCACCGCTTGTCCCACCTGAGAATCAGACCTAGAGTGTGTATCTAGGCAGTAGTGTTGTGTAAAGGTGTGTACAGAACTCCAGGTTGCTGCTTTGCAAATGGAATCAAGAGGAACATTTGCAATGAATGCTATGGTAGCCCCTGTGCCCCGACTAGAATTTGCTCTTGGCAAGAGTGTAACACAGTTTACGATCCACTCGGAGATAGCTGATTTAGAGACAGGGTCCCCTTCTCTACCAGCTGCCACTGAGAAATGTAACAAAACATTTCCCTGGAAGGACTCGCACCAGGTGTGCAACCTCTACCTTCGTGGTAATTCAGGTACTAAACGCGCATGAATTCACAACTTGCTAGGTGTCCTGCTCCAGTAGAAAGCCAGGCCAGAAAAGAGTGCTAAAGATGCTGTGTCTTGGAGATTGACATTTCAGGGACAAAACCCTCCATATAAAACAGCCTTCCGCCGCTCAATTGGCAGTTCTCATGTGTTTAGGCCAAACTGTAGTGTAATGGCATTAGCAGGTGGACAAGAGGACGATTGTGTGGGAAGTACCTAAATCATCATGAACATAACATTTCATCATTCTTGCATCCAGACACACGCCATCCTAACTTGTTTGACAGGTTACACAGAACATATATAATGAAGAGGAGGTGGGAGCATACACTAGGTGCCTTCAAGCAACAAATGCTACACAATACCTCCTAGTCAAGAGGCATCTCGTCTGGAAGAAACACCAAGGGAATTGTGCTTGCAAAGCAACTGGTTGAGTAGCCCAGGTGGTCGTACTACAGATCTCTGTAATGGGCACATTAGTATCTTTTGGAAGGTAGAGATGCCTTTGATCTGGTTGAATGTGTATATAGGCTATTGGGAACAAAATAAATATGCAAAGTATATGCTTTTGAAATAAAAGATAGCATCCACCTGTCGATACTGGCTCTGGTGCTTGCTTGAAAGTTCTATCAAATACTACTTTGCAAGAGGCTCTGTCCCTGTTCTGAGGGACGTTCCAAGAGTACAGCATGTGAATCTATGAAAGATACTAATGTTGGAGAAATAGGGAAAGGTAAGTAACTAAAACTTCTGCAGCATTGGATCTTTCTTAGATTCCTATGCTTGAATAGAATATGAAGCAGTGAAGCATGCTGTGTCCATGACACCACAGTTGAGGTTATAGCTCTACATTAAAAGAGTATTTAGACTGTAAGCATGCTAGGTAACCATGGAAGGGAAGCAGGGATACATAGGCTGCTCCTACCTTACGCAAATAGGTGTCGGAGGACCGCCTCTATGATGGATAACTCCATTCCAGTGTCTTCCACCAGGCAGTAATGCTTGGCAAACGTATGGAGCGTGCTCCAGGTGGCCACTCCACATGTCTTATGGCCACCCCTGCTTGAAAAGCCACCAACGCTGCCCTCTGGTGGAGTGTGCGGTTGGTGGAGTAAGGAGCGGGTCACTTCTTGATTGGGGGCAGTGGCTGATGCAATTTGCTACCCAACGCCAGAGGACTTGTTTTGAAATGCATTGTCCTTTGTTGCGACCTGAGAATTCCACGAAGAGTCTGGTAGAAGAACGAAAGACCTTTGATTTGCTGTATATAGAACTTCAATGCCCACGAGATATCTAAGGAGTGGAGGGCGCGTTCAGCTGTTGAATGATTGCTGAACGTGCGTAGTACTGTACGTTCTGACAGTGTCATGTCAGAGACTAGCTTGGGAATGAATTTAGGATGTGGTCTTGGAAGCGATCCTTCTGGAAAATAGTGAAAGGTGATTCTGTAGAAAGGGCTTGAAGCTCTCCAATTGGCATAGCAGACATGGCTACTGAAAAAGCGACCTTCCAGTACAAGAAGTGTAAGTCGCACTGATGGATAGGTTCATAAGGTGCCACCATTAACGCAGACAACAGTGTATTGAGACTCCAAGACGGTACTGGTTTGTGCACGCTGGGGAAAGTGCTTAACAGACCCTTGAAGACTTTAACTGCTGGGTCAGAAATGATTGAGGTATGGTGCAGTCTTGTGTTGTACGCTGATATGGCGGATAGATGCACTTTAATGTATGATTGAGATAATCCTCTCTTTGGTAGGATAAGAAGATGGGTTAATACCTGTTCTACTGATAATGCTAGTGGATCGGTGTGCGATGTTGCCCACCATGCGTTAAAGCATGCCCATTTTTTGGGCATAGGTGGAGTGTGTGGATTGTGCTCTGGATGCTTTGATAATGTCCCATCATTCTGCAGTTAGAGAAGAGTTCTGTAACTTTCGCTGTCCAGGAACCAGCCCTTGAGGGAGAGGCTGACTGGATTGTGATGAAGTATTTTGCCCTTGTGTTGAGTTAAGACGTTGGTGTAGTCTGAGGCGAAGGAGAAATTATTTACCGTAATTATCTTTCTATGGATTATTCTCCCACAGATTCCTCATCTGATCGATATCCTCATCCAGCTCTGCTGCTCGGAAACTTTTGACAGAGGGCGTAGTGGACTTTGACTCGGCCGTCGATCTGTCTTGCTCGGTCGTCGGCTCCGGACGTGACAGCATATATACCACAACACTATGCCCCATACCTCAGTTCCCCCTTTTTTCCTCCGTGCTTGAACGCTGCAGAGGAAAACAATGGGAGACCAGACTAACCAGCATGCAAAAACTTGATAAAGGGAAAAATTCACAGAGGGGAAAACAGTTTGGAATAAAGATTTTTTTAAAGGTAACCAAACGACTAGCCAGGTAGGAGCAGTCACCGCCGAGTCATCACCAGGCGTTTCTTCGCTTAGATAGGTGCACCAGTCCATAAGAACTTTCTAAGCGGGGAATAGAAGAGAGGGGACAAAGAGGAATCTGCAGGAGAAGAATCCATAGAAATATCATTACAGTAAGTCATTTCTCCTTCAATGGATTGCTTTTCTCCCGCAGATTCCTCATCTGAAAGACTCCCCAAGCAGTTGGGATCACGGAGGTGGGCAGAAAGTGTTACAGTAGCAGATTTTGCAGCACTGCCCTACCAAAACCAGCGTCAGCCCTGCGGGCACCATCCAGACAATAATGCCTTTGTAATGTCGTAGAAGCCGAGACTCCTCTTGTTGAGTATGCCCTGATGTGGGAAGGATGCTCTTTACCTGCTGATTGGTAGCACTCAGCGATGGAAAGAATAATCCATTGCAATAGTCTGTTTTGTTATGGGTAGACCTTTGTGAGACAAAGAATGGGCTACAAACGACTGATCCGATTTCTGAAACTCGGACATCCTAGCGACATAAAAGCTCAAAGCTCTTTTGGGGTCTAAGCGATGGAACGGCTTCTCCTCCTTAGAGAGATGTGGTGTAGGGTAGAAAACCCATAGGTCTATCGACTGAGAAAGGTGCAACTCAGATACCACCTTAGGAAGAAAGCCAGATCTTACTTTAAGGGAAACCTTTCCCTGAAAGAATCTTAAGAACAGGGGCTTGCAACACAAGGCCTGAAGCTCGTTAAATCTCCTGGCTGATGTAATAGCAACCAAAAACGTTGTCTTCAATGATAGCAGCTGTAATGAAAAGGAATGCATGGGCTCAAAGGGAGCTGCCATCAAAAACATTAGAACTAGATTCAAATCCCAGTCTGGGACAACAAAGGGAGTTGGTGGAAACCTATTTACAAGGCCCTTCAAGAATTGGGCCATAACCGGGATCATAAAGCGCAGGGACCTTTTAAACACAGACAAGGCTGCCAAACAGCCTTTGACTGCGGGGACTGCCTGCAGTGGCCAGTGACAGAAGGAACTCCATCAATGCAGTGGTGAGGCAAGAGATGGGGCAATCTCACGCTCCCTGTACCGCGCCTCAAATCTTCTCCACCGACATGCATTCAAGAACCTTGTGGACTGTCTGTGTGCAGCCAGCAACACCTCAAGCACTTCGTTAGAGAGGTCCCAGTAATAATACCTCCTCACAAGAGCCAAGTATGTAGGTTGAGGGACTCTGGGTTCGGTGAAGCACCTGACCTTCCGACTGGGTCAGGAGATCCGAGGCAACCGGTGAGGTAGACAGATGGTAAAGTAACTACAAATTGGAGTTTGGACAGATGGTCAGATCCAAGTGGTCAGAGTACTAAGTTCTCTTTGCCCAGTCCGGGGCGATCAAGATCATGGTTGCACAAAACCTCTTTAACCTTCTGAGAACCCATGGATGACGGGAACCGGAGGTAAGGCGTAGTGGAGAGGGAGGTCCAATCCACCAGAAATGTGTCCCCCAGTGCGGCCTTTGCTGGGACTTTCTGTTGGACTCTGTTGCAAACAGATCCACTAATGTGGTACCCCAGCGACAATCTACTCTAGGGCTTTCTGGCACACTTCCCACTCGTGTGAGACGGTGCTCTGCCTGCTCAGAGCATCCGCCAAGCAGTTCTCTGTCACCACCAGAGGAACTGCAGAGACTGAGATTTGGTTCTCCAGCAACCAGAACCACAGCTGTGTCGCCTCTCTGCAGAGGGGGAAGAGAGTGCACAGCACACAGGTTGTTCAGGTAGTGCATAGCCACTGTGTTGTCCATCAGAATATGGTTCCCCTTGAGAGAGAGGGCAACCTGATGGCTCGCAACTCCAGCCTATTGATGTGCCACCTGGCTTCCATCGCTGACCAAAGGCCGCTCACCTGCAAGTCCTCGCAATGAGCACCCCAAGTCTTCAGAGAAGCATCCGTGACCACTCGGGCCGGAGGCCATGGAGGCCAGAAGGATTCACCTGCCATGATATGAGATTGTTGTCATCGGTCCATGAGCTGAGGTCGTCCACCACTGACCTGGACACCTTGATGGAATCTGTGAGGGCTCTGAGGTACTGCGACCACTGACTTCTTAGAATCCACTGAAGGGATCTCATGCGTAGCCTGGCCTCTGCCACTAGAAAAATACAGGAGGCCATGAGACCTAAGAGGCGGAGGAAGGAAGCCGCTGGTAAGGTGGCGTGGTTGCCAAACAAGTCCACCATCTATGCTGTGCTGTTGGCTCTCTTTTCTGGAGGGAAAGCCTTCCCTACCTGAGTATCTAGGATTGCTCCGATGAACTGGAGCCTCTGGACTGGTGTAACTTGTGACTTCAAGTTCAGGGAGAAGCCCAGCTTGTGCAGTAGCAAACAGGTATACTCCAGATGAGAGGAGACCTGTCCTGCTCACTTCCCTCGGATCAGCCAGTTGTCCAGGTAAGGATATACATGGACCCTGGATCTCCTGACATGAGCCGCAACTATCGCCATGAACGTGTTGAAGACCCTTGGGGCAGAGATCAACCCAAAGGGAAGTACTTTGAACTGATAAAGCTTGTCCCCTAGGAGGAACAGGAACTTCCTGTGCTTTTGATGTACTGGCAGATGGAAATAAGCATCCTGCAGATCTATTGACACCAGCCAGTTCTGAAGCTCGAGAGTGTGGAGAATTTCTCTCAAGGTCACCATCCTGAATTTGTCCTTCCTCAGGAACTTGTTCAAGGCCCTGAGGTTCAGAATGGGACGGACACCTCCTCCCTTCTTGGGAACCAGGAAATAACGGGAATACCAACACAATCCTCTCTGCTCGGGAGGTACCTCTTCCACGGCAACCTACAACAGGGCTCTCAGTTCTTCCTGGAGCTCCTGTCCCGGTTGGATTGGAGGAGGTGGGGGTCTGTCAGGTGGGGTTGTCTGCCGTTTTTAAGAAAACCTCCAAATGAGATATAGAGTCCAGGCATCAAAGGGAATCTCTTGCCACTGGGGCCAATGCCCTGCCAACCTTCCACCAACCGGTAAGTCGTGGAAAGGGAAATCAAAGTGGCTTCAAGGGCTGAGCCGCCACTGCTTGCTGGCCTCTACAAGCCCCTCTGACGCTTCCGGAGTGAGAGAAAAGCCTCTGCGCATGCCTGCGGGAGCTGCGCGTTCCTGCTGTAAGGCACATAGCGCCTGTAGCCTCTGCCTCTAGAGGCAAAGCTGACTGCAAGTCTGGCCGGCTGCGCAGCTAGGCCCAGCAATTTTGCAGATAATTTTGACTCTTTAAACCTTTCCAACGAGCCATCATCCTTCTGGCCAAAAAGGAATTCTCCTTCGAAAGGCATGTCCAGTAGCCTATTTTGGACATTCAGAGAGAAGGCAGATATTTTGAGATATGCTCGTCTCCTCAAGACTACCGCCAATCCCATCGAACGACCCACGCAGTTGGCCATTGACAGGTCAGTTTGCATGGAATGCCTGGCCACCTCCTTCACATCTTCCACCAACTGTTTAAATCCATCCCGCATTTCACCTTCTGGATCATATTGAGCCGTGTGCTCAATAGCTTTCCATAAACCAAACGAGTATTTTGCAAAACCACAAGCTACACTGGTGGCTTTCAACGCCATGATGCCAGACGTAAAGACCTTCTTGGGCATTGCATCTAACCTCTTACCTTCTCTATCTGGGGGCAGGTCTGACGCAGATTGTGGCCGCCTGCACCACAAGCCCTTCCGGAGGAGGGTGAGAAGCCAGAAATGCTGGGTCTCTTCTCGCTGGCCTATACTCCCCGTAAATGTAGAGTTGGCCGGGGGATTGGAACAGGGATGCTGCCACTAGGAGGCTAGGTGATCACCAATTGCCGGATTGAGTGGTATGTTATGCTCAGTCACAGGACGCTTGTCCAATATGTCCGTCAGCTCATAGCCCGGAGTAGGAACTGACGCTGACTTTAGACCTAGGGTGTTTACCACTCTTTCCACTAAGGTTCTGAATTTAGCATGGGTGTGTGTGTAGGGCTGATCTTGCTGGAGCTCTAAATCCGGAGACGTGTCCAGGCCGCTGGCCTCATGTAGACCTTGGGCCAGTACCAAGAGGTCTGCCTGTTTGTCGATAAAATTGACACCTCCTGCCCCAGTATATATAGGATCGATGTCCCCTTGATCATCGCCCTGGTCAGTGCTAAAAATCTACGTCATGCACTCGAAGAAGCCTGACCTGAAGAGTGGGACAAAGCATCAGTCGCCGACAACCGGCGCCGAAGGTCTATCTTTCGACATCGACGGAATAACTGTCCGCGTCGATTGGGGCTTGGGTACCACTGTGACCTTTGGAATGACAGCCTCTTGATGGCCTTGGGAAGGACTGGGCGTTGAGGGCTTCTGCGCCTTTTTTGGCATTGAACCCAAAGGCTTCTCTTATGTGTGTGAGGGGCCGGGAGTACCGAGCGCTGCTTCAGTCGCCCCGGCTTGTTGTTTGGGGGCGCAACTGCAGCAGCCTGCGTCTTAAACATAGCCAGCATCTGGCTCTTGAAATCTTCCCACTCCTCGAGTGGTCGGCCCAGCCGAGGGCTTACCTTTTTTCCAATGACGAGCTGGGCTCGCGTTGACGGTGGCACTTAATTTTCTTATGCGAGGAGGACGAGTGGCTCCTCGAATGTGACCGCTTTTGGGGCTTCCGTCGATGCCTTTCCTTCTCAGGGGTGGGCCCTTCAGTCTTGGCCCCGGAAGACCAGACTAATGACCGCACTGGAGATTTCGGAGACGGTCAGCCCAAAGCTAGTTTGGCGGCCCGCTCGCGTAAGGACTTCAAAAGCATTTTGGAGTATGACTCACATCCCTCTGTGCCGTGATCCTTCCCGAGACATAAGAGACAAATATCATGGGGGTCGCTCATCAACATTTTGGAATGGCAGTCGGTGCACCTCTTAAAGCCTGAAATCCGGGGAGTAGACATGTCGCGGTTGAGGTTTTAGAAAGATTTGACACATTTTTGTTAACAAAACAGTTGAGTTCCTCACAGAAGCATGTCGAGTGCACGGAAAAAAGGAACTGAGGTATGGGGCATAGTGACGTGGTATATCTAAGGCACCTGACATCCTGTCTGGAACTGACGCTCGAGCACCGAGCAAGACAGATCGACGGCTGAGTCGAGGTCCACTACGCCCCCCTGTTGAAAGTTTCCGAGCAGCAGAGCTGGATGAGGATTTCCATGAGGAATCTGCAGGAGAAAAGCAATCCATTGAATGAGAGTTTGAGACATTTGCAGTAGGGTCATATATCAAACCTGTCAAGCCCGTGCCGGGGCTATAAGTATCATCCAGCATGGTTCTTTCATCCTCTGCTGAACACATTCTATTAATGAGGTTGTGGGGCGGAGGGGGGGGCACCGTATAGGAATTTCCCAGTCGAATTCAGGGAGAATGTGTCCCCTAGAGAGTTCTCGGGGTACCTGGAGGCGAAGCGGAAGCACTTCTTGTTGTTGCGGGTGGCGAATAGATGGATCCTGGGTCTACCCCACTCGAGGAAGTCTCGATTGAATTCCTTGTCATCCAGTTCCCATTCGTGGGATGATGAGTAATCCCTGCTCAGTTTGTCTGCCAGGATGTTGTCTTTCCCTGCTAAATGTTTCACCCTCACTTGACTCTTGTGTTTGAGAGCCCAGCTCTATAGCTTCTGTGCTTCCAGTGATAGGGTTGCTGACCTCGTGCCTCCCTGCTTGTTGGTGTAGTGCATGGAGGTTGTATTGTCTGTCGGGACTGTGATGACGTGGCCTGCTAGTACTGGCTGGAAAGATTTCAAAGGCCAAAGTATGGCCCTGAGCTCCAGGATGTTGATGTGCAGGTGCTAGTCTTTCGGCAAACAATTGCCCCTTGCTTGCAGATCCCCCAGATGTGCGCCTCAGCCTGACAGGGATGCAACCGTCATGAGTATTAATGTTAATGTGGCTGTCTGAAACAACATGCCTTGATTCAGATGGTCTCCCTTGGCCCGCCAGTGCAGTGCTTTGTGGGGGGGGTGGGCGGGAGGTGTACTATGTCCTCCCATAAGCCATTGGCATGTGTCCATTGGTGGTCCAGTGCTTTTTGGATGGGCCACATCCGTATCCTGCAATTTGGAATTGGGTATATACAGGAGGACATCATGCCCAGAAGGGATTTGAACCAACGCACCGTGGACGATGTATTGTCGAGAAACCAAGCAACTAGCCCCAGCATTGCAGTTATCCTTTCTGATGACAGTCGCACCTTTGGGATGCACATGTCCAAATCCGCTCCCAGGAACATGGCGGTTTGAGCTGGTATGGGTGACGATTTCTGCTTTTTGATGGAAAAGCCCAGGTTTTGCAGCATAGTTGATGTTTGCGCTACTGCCGCTGCGGCTGCTGCTTTTGGAGAGTTTCCCTTTATTAGCCAGTCATCTAAATAAGGGAATACTTCTATCCCTGTCCGCCTGAGATGTGCTGCTACTGACGCTAAGCACTTTGTGAATATCCTTGGAGTTGACTTGTGACCGAAGGGAAGCACTCGGAATTGGAAGTGTGGTGCTCCTACGGAGAACCTGAGATACCGATACCGTCTGTGTGCCGGATGAATTGGAAAATGAAAATAGGCATCTTCTAGGTCTACGGTTGCCAGTAAGTAGTTTTTATTCAACCATGGGAGCACTAGTTGAAGGGACTTAATCTTGAATTGCATGCGCCTGATGTACTTGTTTAAGGCCCTTAGATCTAAAATTGAGCACCACTGACAATCTTTCTTCTTGATAAGGAAAAAGTGATACTAGAACCCTTTTCCCTTTTGATTTTTTTTTTGGGACCCGTTCTATTATGGCTGCTTTCCGTAGCAGCTTATCCACTTCTAACTTTAGCTGCTCTAGGAAGTGGGCCCTTCGAGATTGCAGAGGTCGACACGAAGGGTGCGGTAGAACTTTGATAGCGTTCCTTTTGCACCACTTGCAACACTCACTTGTCGAATGTTATTAGTTTCCAACGGTGTAGAGGTTGGCTTATCTGCTCTCTCAAAGGGGTGTTATATGGGGGGGGGGGGGTGCAGTTCTCTCACGTAAATTCTTTTTGTCTGTGCCGAGCCCTGGCTTGATCCCCCCACTTCTACCTCTTTGTGAGTGGTATTTGGTTGTAGATTGTTTGTATCTATTGCCCGTCTGGTAAGAAGTTAAGGACGATCCTTGTGTGGGGAAGGGTCTACCGTATCCTTTGTATCTTGCGGTGGAACCACGAAAGAAACGATTTGAACAGCTATCTTTATCCCTGAGCGAGCTTGTAGCTCTTGCAGTATCAGTGTCCGAGTTCATATACCCTTTAGGTGGTCGTCTATTTATTATTATTTTTTTTTACCGAACAGGTTTTGCTCATCGAATGGCATGTCTAGTATTTGGGCCTGTACCTTGGACCTGAAATTGGTGGCCTTCATCCATGCTTGTCTTCCAAGCACTGTACCATGAGCCATCTGTCTGAAACCGAATTGAGCCACATCTATTGCAGTGTCATATGGTCAGATGTGGCTTCCCCATTAGCAACAATGGCCTTTGCCTGCTCTTGGAACTCCGCAGGTAGGTGTTTGGTCAACTTAGACATTTTGTGCCATAGCTCCATGTCAAACCTAGCTGTCATAGCTAGCGAGTTGCCCATTCTAACTGTGGGTGATGCTGGCGAGGATACGTTCCTGCCTATAGCCTCAAGATTCCGACCTTCCTTGTCCAGGGGAGCTGTTAATGGTGAGGCTGAGTTTGGTACCTTTTTCTAGCTGTCACTGTTATGACAGAGTCTGGTTTCGGATGTCGTCTCAGGCACAATGGTGCAGTATCCAGTGCTTTATACTTCTACTCTGGGCAATCAAGTAGAGCCAGGGTAGATAGAGGAGTTGCCAAGATCTTCTCCCCTGCTTCCCATATTGTACCAAGTATTGGAATGGTAGTTACCATGCACCTGTGATTGTGCCTATGCTCATAGAGCACAGATTTCTTCTTTTCGCTAGACACCTGAATTTGAAAGAGCTTGGCTGATTCGTCTCTTATGATATGAACAAACACGACAACGTCAGGTTGTGACGTAACCGCCAGAGAGTCATGTTTTCTGATAATGTGAGTCCCACTCATCTCCGTCCTGATCTGTAGTACCCCTGGGAAGTTAGCCTTCTTCTGGCTCGTCATCATGAGTGTCTGGGTCTGAGAAGTCCCTAAAGGGGTCATTTCTAGTGTTTGGATCGTCCCGGTCTTTCTGCCAGTCTGATACTGACGCTGTGGACGGAGCTATATAGTCCCGGGACCTTGGTGGTGAAGGAGACCATCTCTGCTTTTGAGATCTACTGGTTGGAGATGTGTCTCGGCCTTGGCAGCAATGTACTGCGGGCTGACAGTTGTTTCTGGTTGCTACTCCCTGAAGGTGATCTATGTGGAAGTACTGAAGATGGCCTGCTCCGTAAAGATTGGTGCAGGGAGACACAGTGAATGCTCTGAGGTAACCTGCTCCGCCGTGGTGAATCTTCTCTTACTGTAGGTGATCGTCTCATCTGCAGAGGAGGAACACTTTCTTGTCTTGGCTGCGGTGGGGCTGCCGATCGAAGCTCTGTCACCTTTGAAATTCATCTATGATTCTCTGCATTGACTGCATGAGGGTCGAGTCAAATGGATCTGAGGTGTCCGCCATGGTAGGCTGCCAGTGTGGGCTTTGCTCCTTTGGCAAAGGTGGTTCTACTTCTTCCTCATTATCGGAGAACACCTCTTGAAGGATGAGATCTGGACGTTCAGCCATTTATGTAATTGGAGACAGGTGTCCAGCTGCCCCTAGGCTGCTTAGAATTGGTGCGCTCTTCTCTTGACCACCTGCTTTCTCTTGACCACCTGTTGTGGACAGAATAGATGTGTCAACGACTGTTGGCAAATTCTCACTTGTTTTAGATGTGTTTTGCCCCACGGACGGTGATGTTATCGACAAGCTGTTTCTGGGCATCTTCGTGGATGGGGTGTTCTTGGATGCCGTCTCCGTCGGCGGTGTGCCCGTCGTTAACGACTTCATGGACGAGCAATGCTTTGTGGATGATGACTGCTTTGCCGTTGACGAGTCCTTCATGGACAAAGCCTTAGTCGCTGATTAAGAAGTCTGGATTGCTGTCATCGACTAGTGCTTTCCGTCGACGTGCTCAGCGTTGACGGTCCGTCTGATTCTGGCAGCAGATGTCTGCTCGTGGACGATACTAAGGTTACGTTTGTAGGCAGTGTCGCCGTTGACAAATGTTTAAGGAGAATTTCCTTACCTTTTTTTTACTGCATTTGGCATCTGTGTGTTGACTTATGGACACTTTTGGAGGCACTCATATCACCCCTCTTCTTCATTTTATGAGGTGTAGAGTCTGCCCTCTCCACTGAAGAAGCTCTTCTTTTTGAAGCTTGCTTCCCAGCATGTTTGTGTGAAGTTGAAGGAACTGTTTTGGAGGACTCTTCATCTGAAGTCATGTGCCTGCTTTCCAGATGCCTCCTGTGTCTGGCCTGTAAAGTATTTTGTGTAAAAGACTGGTAGATCTTGTATGCCTTGATGTCATGAGGGTATAGGCAATAGATGCAGTATTTATGTGGATCCCTTATGAATTTGACCCTTTTTCCACCAGTGCTGCAGTCTCTTAATAGAGAAGTCTTCTCTTAAGTAGTCTAAATGACTGAATAAGCCATGAGGTACCTTGAGGGCACCGAACACAACGATTCTGAGGAGAAGAGAGAGAGTCTCCTGAACCCAGGAAAACTCAGAGAGGTAAAACAAACTTTCTCTAGTGATAATGTTCACAAAAGGATTGAACATTTTAAGATTTTACTGAAAAAGTCAAAGGAAGCTCAGCGAACTAAGATGGATTCACTTGTCTGAGTGCAGTGAAACATCTGAAGATGGCTGCCTGGGGTGGAACTTAAGCCATGCACCTCATTGGTTAGGGTCATAAAGGACCATAGTGAGGTGGAGGGACTACACAAGTGAATTCCTCGGCAGGAATTATTACCATTCTGTATTAATTTCTTATGGGATTTTTTTTATATATATATATATAATCATTTTAAATCGCTGAGGATTCCCAGTCTAACGACAAAGTATATTCAAGCACGTGAATCTATGAAAGAGCCAATGCTGGAGAAGTTCTACTTCCTCCAGTCTGTCACATCTTCTCTGTCTTTCCTCTGGGATGGGTTTTTGTACAATCTCTTTTCTTCCTACTTGCAAATGGTATGTTTTATTAAAGTGTTTATAATTTCATAGAACCCTGATTGGACATTTCCTTTATTTTGGGCTGTGATAGTGTGTTGTTTGCGTCACTACTGGTTCACCTTAACACCCTTTTTAGGAGTATAGCCTGCCCTCTGCCTGTGTTACCACAAAAGGTGAAGGAGGTAGATCTTTTTATTAATAATGTATTTAATGTGTTACAGTTTAGTTAATAAACTTTACACATAACATACAGCGACAATTAGACATATAATAATTCTGAGATCAAATAATATAGCATGACATAAGATGATAACACAACAAATAGCAATAGTTATCCACTTTTAGTAAAATGAGTAATAAAAGGATAGCAATCCTACCTAAAAAAAAATTATAAAATATGCCACCTTAACTAACGAAGAACCGAGAGTAAACATAAATAAGAACATGGATAAAAGTATCAAGACATTATCATTCTCATGACACACAGCAATCTGCAATGTTCCACAACCTATGTAGAGTCTAATATTTAGTAGGAACATAATGTTCAGATCTTGATGCCCAGTATTTGCTCAACCCTAAGCCATATATTGTAAAAAGCAGTCAGAACACTGATACTCTCCGAATTAATACAATGATGCCAAAATAATGAATCAGAAATTGTAGCCAGATCATGGGTATACTTTCCAATGTGGTGATGGATTACGTCTATCATACTTCCACATTGTGTTAGAACATGTTGAGCTGACTCCAGTGCATTGGTGTCACGACTCGCTCCCTTCGCTCCCGTTCCCGCCACTTGTGAGCATGTTTTGGGGTTTATTCCCTACTGGACATTTCCTCCGAACCTAATGCTACAGTGCTGTGATGAATTGGGAGCGCTAAAACCTTATTTTCCAAGTTACTTCCCTTCCGGATTCATTCCAGGTTTTTGGCAGCCAGCATGCTACTTTAATCAAATGACTATGCTTCCCAGAATGCCTGGCTCACTGCTTCACCTCCTCCCTTGCAGGACAAGGTTGGGTGGAGGATAGGCAACACCTGTGGCTCCAGGTGCAGCAGGCGGCACACCTGATGGGTGTGCTCGTTAAGCAGCTTTAAAAACCTCAGTTTGCTTCAGTCCAGCGCTGGTCATCGTTGCAGTGTTCCTGTTATGACTAGTCCCTTGTTCCTTGTTCCTGGCTTTTGTTCCTAGTTCCTGTTTCTTGTTCCTCCGCCCTGGATTTCAGATTCATGTGCTTAATTGATTTCTGCTTTCTGGATTTCCTTTTCTGTCTTCCTCTGTCTGCAGGCAGCCTTTCTCTGTGCTTTACCCTTTGATGCAGCCCAATTTGCCTGTGTTTTCTGTTTCTTTGATGCTGTCCTTTGCTACTGAAAAACTTGATGCATTAGTCTTTCCTTTTTTAGATTTAGTTTCCTGCCTTTTCTCCTTGGATGGGTGGGTAAGGTTTCCTTTTGTGATATCATTTTCCCTGCTCCTGATCCTTACTTCCTATTGGGATCCATGCCATGTTTTCCATTTCACTTCTGCATTTATTTCCCATTTGATTATTTAGGTGTGGGGTGCTGTTGTAACTAGTCCCTGTGTGAATGCCTTTTGTTTTCCTCACTATTTCTTTAATCACAATTCCTACTTGCTCCTTGACTTAGGTCTTAGGTATTTAGTTATCCTCCACCCATTGCTGTTATAGCCTTCTGGGTCCCTGTTTGATCAACTGGGTTCGTGGGTTTACTGACATTCAAGTGGTCTTTCCGGTTCTCGTGAGTACTGTTTCTAAGTTCCTTATTCAGTATCATCCAGAGTGTCCGCACACAGATCCTGTCCTTGCTTGCCCTTTACGTGGGCTTAGCGCTGTCAGTATCTGTAATAGCATAGTGGGTAAGGAGTTTGCCGACTTTCCTTTCAGTCAAAAGGAGGTTCTAAGTGCTTACCCCACATCCCTTTTCATATATAGGTATTTTTGTTTCACTCTATCTGCACTCCTGGGTTTTAGTATATATGAGTCGTGGTTCTTGTGTGCACGTTGTTTGATTCAAGGTTATTCACTGTGCGATTTTGTGCAAATTTCCCTTGCCATATTCGCTGCCTTTGTACTCACCTGATTAATCCTGACAATTGGCTACTTTGCACAGGCGGCAGGTACGTTGTTCCATAGGTAACTGCTCTCTTCTACCCGTGAGCAATAAGGTTGGGAGCTGATCAATTCTTAATAGGAGTATAAAGCGTCAGTCGTTTGGAAGGGCAAAGATTAAGGTAGTGTTGCGGTTTCATGAATGAATATAGCCTAAATTGCACAAATGTATAGCTTTTCAATGAACTGAGGTGGGCAAAGTTCTCCAGCCAATCCCACATTTCGACACGCTTATCAAGAGCATTCTGGACCTGCTTAGAGTTACCCCCTTCTCGCCAAGACCATCCTATGTCTGCAAGATATTTTGTCATTTTGACTGCAGGTGAGAGGGGATTTTGCTTCTTGCATAGTTCCTGATTGATTGTTATCAGCAGAGGATTCGTTGTACCACTACGCATTTTCAGGAATAGCCCAGACCTCTTTTTCATAACGATGGCTTTTAATGAAGGTATTCCCAGTTCCAAGCATATAATGGCCATTGGGATTCCTGGTGCTAAGCCCAAAACCCGCCGCCAAAATTTCCCCTCAATGACCTGAAGCCAGCTGAGATCTAGATCAAATAGCGCCTCTAGCCCATAGGTCATCATGGGGATAAATACTTGCAGATCGAGTTGGTGTGTGCCCCATAGCGTGAAACATCCTTGTTTGTTTGTAAAACTGGCAATTAAAGCTGTAACCTGCGCTGCGCACATGCTTCGGGAAAGTTTACATGCCTCATATTCCCCACTAGGCTCAAAATCTATACCTAAATAACGATATTGTGGTGCGTAGGGGATTATGATGTTGCCCACCATAAGGTTAACCCGAGATACTCATTTGCTGGTAAATCTCAGGACCTTAGTTTTATCAAGGTTAATGGTGAGACCGTTACATTTAGCATAATCCCACAGTGCCAAAGCTGATCTACACAGACCACTGATCGTATGATCGAAAATGACCAAGTCATCTGCGTATGCCAGAACAGGGAAGGCTGCCTCCCCAATTTTAGGAGGACAATTTGTAGCAGCCGTAATAACCACCGGTATATCGTGGACGTATAGATTATATATCAGAGGGGCAGTCACACAACCCTGTTTCACCCCCCTGTTCTGTTGCACTTTATCAGTCAGATGTCCCTCCTGATCTAATTTCAACCTGACTGAGGTGTTATAGTGCAACAGTCTAAGGTAATACAAGATGACAGCAGGGCAGCCTAGGGCGGTGAGTTTAGTCCATAGACGTTCTCTAGGGACCGTATCGAAGGCTGCTTTGAAATCGATGTATAAAGCATATAGCGGTGGTTCGTCCCTAGAGCGGGCCCTTGCTCTCAACAAATTCATCACCATAAGATTATGACTCGTCGAATAGCCTTTCCTGAATCCACATTGGAATCTGGACAAAATATCAGTCTCATCTACCCATGACTGGAGCTCCTCAAGCAACAGGGAGGCAAACAATTTGCCTGTTGTATCCAGCATGGAGAGTAGCCGATAATTGTTGGGATCTAATCGGTTACCCTTTTTAAATACGGGTATCAACACGGCCGTCTGCCAAGAGCTTGGTATTGATCCCTGCGCTATTATCTTCATGAACAGTATAGCCAACAGGCTCGCCCAAAATTCAGGCTGATTTTTGATGACTATGTTGGCTAGACCGTTAGGTCCCGGTGCTCTGGAGGATTTAAGAGTCATTATCTTGCTAATTATAGCCGTATAAGATATATCAAAGGGCTTAATGGGTGCCAAGGATATCTGGGGGCAAGTCTCCCCTCTCTGTAGTTTAGCGTGATGACCTTTTAAAAAATGTACCCATTCATCTGCTTTAATAGGGTTGACCAATTGGCCCTTGAGTTTCTCCCTGTCTTCACCAAGAAGTGACCAGATGCTACGCGTGTTTTTAGAGCAAATAATCTGCACTAGCTTCTGGTGAGCTAAGGTTTTTTCAGCATATCTTATATTTTTGATATTGACTTTGTATTTGTTTTTAATTTTCCTCACCATTACACCTAATTCTTCAGAAGGGCCAAGCTTTTTCTTGCGGATACACAGCTCCCTTCTCAGGTCCCTCTTGGCATCTCTAATCTTCTTGTTAAACTTGGGGAGCCCACCCTCTGATCTAATCATACTCCTAGTTGGAATCGTGGCATGTGTACGAGAGAAAGCCTTGATCCAGTTTTCTATTGATTCAATAGACATATCGTTGAAATTAGGTAAGTTGGGCCATTTGTCAATCTCAAGGGCTAATGTGGCCTGATTTATATTCTTGGCAGACAACCTTATGTTTGTACCTACTTTATTTACCTATACTGTGCCCATATTGCTCTTTTTAGGTGCTCTTTGTTGGATGTTTAATACGCATCGAAGTGCAGAATGATCACTCCATTTACTCGGTGCGACAATCATATATATATTCAACATCAAGCAGCATTTTAGGGCACATGAATATATAATCAAGTATACTACTGTACTGCCCATTAAACCAAATGTGTTTCCCAGGGTAGTCACTGATAGTGTAACCATTCAACATTTCCAGGTCCCAATCATCAAACAATTGGCGCCAACGCGGCCCCTCGATGTCAGTTTTAGTGTGAATCAATAGACGTTTCTCTCTTAGCTTAGGATTTTGTGGATGCATCCCTCCCTCAGCAGGCATGCGGCAATTGAAGTCGCCCACTACAATTATCGCTCTATTTCCAGGTAAAACTGACCAAGAGGCGAATTGCTCATGTAGGGCTTCTTGCAGTGGTTCACTTATCAAGGAGTGAGGAGGATTATATACATTTATTAATACAAATATTTCCCTTTTAACATTAGTACCATACTCAACCTCAACTGCCAGCAAATTATTGGATTGATTGCAAAGAATCCACCTCGAGGTCAAGGAGCTAGCCACCCTTATCAGAAGCCCTCCAAATCGTCTACCTTTCTCACCCCTTTTAGCAAAGGATTGATAGTTCGTATAACCACCAAATAAAAGGATGTCCATTGCCCATGTCTCTTGTAGGCATATTAGACTATGTTTAGCCACAAAGTTTACAGATCCCTACGTAGTCAGTAGATTTGTAAAACCTCTACAGTTCCAAGGTACCAATGATAGATTTCAGTGTTTAGGTAACACCTCAGGGAGAGATTCCGCTAGCCATTTTAGGACCAATTGGACATCTGTAACTTCCACTTTCTTTCCCTTAGGAATCAAGGGGAATGCCATCGAGTTAACTAACCCTCCTATTTCTTCGTATTCGACGCTGGGGTCAACTTCATCCAGATCTGCATCGATCTGAACATCCACGGCCCATAGCGCATCACAATATTTCCTGATCATCTGTGCAGTGGATAGAAACTTACAATGTAGGGCAGAAACACAGGGATTAAGGCCTTTTAGTGGCTCCACGAACTGGAAGTCATCAGACTTCAGGACACGTAGTTCTGGGACTGAATGTAGTCGGATTAGAAACTCAAATCGTGGTAGCCACCTGCGTTCGCCATTTTTATACAGGTTCTTGATCAAACAAATCCTGTTAGCTGTAAGATCACTCCTGGCCTTAGCTAACCTAGTGGGAAGATTACTTGCAGCGACAGAAGCTGGCTGGAATTGTGACAATATGTCAGGGCTCCTGGACTGTATTTCCTCCACCACTTGATCATCGTTCTCAAGTCGTTCCCATTCGTCTGCCTGTTCCTCTAATTCATCCATGGTTGGAATTCTTCCTTCCTCTGCACTCATGACCTCACTTACTGGTTGTTCCAGCTCTACCGGCAGATCTTTGTTCTTATCTTGATCAGTAATCAGCCAGCTAGACAAACGGCCTCCTCCCAAGCTAATCTTTTTCTTAGCTCTGGCTGCCCTTTTTTTAGCTTTCTTTGAGCGGCCACCAATGTTCGGCATATCTCCCTCTGTGGTACCCAGTGTCGGGTTTTTCCTGCTCTTTTAACACTTTCTTGGCCATTTTGCGTTGCTTACGGGAGTAAAAGACCACCTTGCTCTGATCCATGATTACTGAGGCTTCATTATCTGATGTAATATTTATCTCCTCAGCCATAACAATGGCTTCAGATAATTGATTTCCGCCGCTGCTTCCTTATTTTCTTCTTCTGCCCGGGTAGAGGTCAATGAGTTAGTGTTTGTAAGAATGCGCACTGTCATTTGGAGCAATATTTTGAGAGCAAATTGAAGAGAAGCCACAGAGGACTGAATCTCTGCCAATTCCTTTGCCCCAGGGAACAAGGTGGAAAGATCTCCTTCCTCCAAATTAGGCGCATCCTCCATTGGGACCATTACCATGTTTGGGGAAGCGGACAATCTACTCATACGAACCAGGTGGCCCACCGCATTGACTGGTGAAGACAAAGGGTTATTATTCTGAGGCAGGCATTTATCTCCAGATAGCCTAGGAATCTAAGGGGTCATTCCTCGCTGAATACTCGGAGTTCTAATAGTGAATTATTGTCGATATCATCCAAATTGGTAGAACTCGTAGGGTCTCCCCCCCCCCCCCATCTCCAGGGAGTACAGGTTCCTGGATAATTGTAGAATTAATTTCTGGTACAGGAAGGGGGAGGGAAAAACCAGTTATTGCCCCTTGACCCAAGAGAGTAGGCTTTTTGGGCTTCTTCTTGTTGTTTACTTTAGGGCTTTCCATCTCTTCGTTCCGCAAGGCATCTGCTTCCAGTTGTTTCTTTGTCTTGCGTAGGTTATATTTATTTTGTGTACATTTCTTCCCTGGTGGCATTTTCAGTACAGAGTATGATCCGAATAAAAGTTGGATAATATTCACCAATTATCACAGGTGCTCCCAACAGTATGGAGTGGATTGCTCCAATGCACCCCTATCTGAACCTTGGGAGCGCCCTTGCGCTTGATACTGTAACTCTGGTCCACATGGCACACCTGACCCAATCGGCCAGACAGGCCAATAGGCCACCTGCACAGAGTTATATTCCGTCAATTCTGGCCGTAGATCTTATTTTACTGGACCAGACAGAGCCCACAATTGCCCACACAGGAGCAACAGAAGGTTATATGAGCAACATGGGGCGGGAGACGATGGTTAGAAGCAGAGTACCAGGCGAGTTCTTTCTCTTTCACAGTCCCGCCAAGCTCCACTTACCAGCACCTAAGACTACGACTGTACCACAGTGCCTAGGGACAGGAAACAAGGGTGCCATGGTAAGCGCTCGGTATCCCTGCAAAAAAACACGGCAGGGGGGGACACAGACAACAGGGGTCCCAACTCCACTGCTCACATCTCTGACTCAGTGCTAGGAGGCTCAATGAGCGCCCATAGAGAGCGACCTACTGCAGTGGTCCCAGTTACACTACTTCAAATAGCGAAGGCACAATGCAGGGTATCTCCACATTCCACTGCTCAAGCCCGACTCACCCTGTGTATTGCTATGTTATACAATGCAGTACTGGACCCAAAGGGAGACTCCGCATGGAAAGCGCCACGGTCACACTTCAGGATACTCCTGTGTTCTGAGCTCCTCAGCAGTCACACGGCCACGCGGGCGAATGCAGCAGAATGGTCCCGCGTTCCGGCTCCTCCGTGGCCGCACCAGTACCAATTCCAACGCGCAGAGCCTCGTCGCGTTCAACGTGTTCGAGGAAAGGACCCAAGGGGATCCGAGAGCCAAGGAGAGCCAACGAGACAGTCAAGCTGCACTGCACAAGGAATGCCCAGCAGTCGCTTCCGACAGTCTCTCGTATATCTTTTAACTGTCCCTATTTTACCTTTATGATTGTGCTGTGTTTTGGGTTGTAGAAGTGTGAGAGCTGAGCAAGCCATTTTGTCCTTGCTCACCCTTGTACTCCTGCGAGGCAGAATCCAATGTGTCACAAGCACATTATAGGAATCTGGTCCAAACATGGGGATACGCAATACGGTTACAAGCCTTGGAAAAGTTTACTGCAGGGAGTAAAAATATGGATGGGAAAGACTGCTACATCCAGAGGCAGAACATCCCTAGTTGCCCTCACACAGATCAGTTATCGCTTACAATCTTGGAAGAAACTGAGGCAGCTATTCTGTCTCAGCATTCCAAAAAGGCATCATGTCCTTATCTTTTACCATCCAATATCAGAGATTTTTAAACAGTAGAGCAGATGGGGAAGATCCTTCCTGGGCTGATGCTCAGATAGTGGCTATTATTACGAAGGGATGCAGGGAGGCCTTTACATGCTACTACTGTCCAGTTTCCCTCCTCAGCTCATCTGCTAAGATCAACTGTAAAATGCTCTTGGTCCAGCTTCATCTGTGGGTAGACGAAATGCATTTTGTTCCACACTGCAGGCTGGGCTCAGGAAGGGTATTTAAGTGGTAGAGCATAGTATGCTCCTTCTAGTCATATTTCAATATACCGAAGCTAAGGGAAGACCTTAGATGGACAAATCACTTACCCCTGGTAATGTTTTTTAGACTGGAAGATCCTCCCATGTATTCCTCATCTTTGATATATTTGTAAGTCTGCTTGCAGCTTCAGAAACTTTTTTTCATAGTATCGTGCACTGTGCATTGTCGAGTCGTGATCCTCGATGGCCTCCATCCTGTCCTCGGCCGTGACGTTGATGCTGGTATAAGTAGCTTGATTGGTGCCCATTGCCTCAGGTCTAGTTTTTTTCCTCCCAATGCTCAGCCATGTTAAAGGAATGACGCAGATGTTGAAAGAGAGGAAGGTGCAAAATTACTGAAATTCTCTGCAAGATGGAGGGGAAGGATAGGAGGGTGATGAGGAATACGTACAAGGAACATCATGTTGAAAGAACATTACTGGGGGTAACCAGGTGTAAGTAATTTGTTCTTCAAATGGATTGTGTCCTCCCATGTATTCCTCATCTTTGATAAACTCCCAAAGCAGTATGTAAAAGGAGGTGGGAACAGAGAATGTATTGTTGATTAATGCTGTAAAGTACATCGTTGCCAAATCTGGCCTTCTGACCAGACAATAGTATTTGCTGAAAGTGTGCAAAGAGGACCTAGTCACACCACAGATGTCCTGTATGGGAACCCTTCTTTGAAGAGCCGAAAAAAAGTAGCCACTCCTCAGTGGAATGCGCTTTTAAACCATCTGGCAAATCTTTCCCAGTCAATGAATAGCATTCTGAAATGCATAGAATTATCCAGCGTGAGATGGTTTGTTTGGTGACAGCTTGTCCCAATTTGTGAGCTGAATAGCCCACAGCAAAGAGCTGATCATCTTGCCTGATCTTGGACATTCTGGAAATGTAGAAACTCAAAGTCCTAAATGATGTAATCATTCCTCCTCCTTTGAAGGATGTGGATAAAAGGTAGGTAAAACTATCTTTTTGCCAAGTGGAACTTGGATTCCACTTTTGGTGAGAAAGGACCTACCCTCAAAACCACCCCGTCCTTAAGAAAAGGTAGTAAAAGGTGGTTTAGCAGAAAGAGCTTGGAGCTCACTGACTGCATGCTGATGTTATTGCTGTCAGAAAAATAGTCTTCAAGATTAACATCTTAGTGGACAAGCATGTAAGGACTCAAAAGGTGCCCCATTAGGTATCTTAACACCAATATCAAGTCCCAAACCAGTACAATAAATGAACTGGGGAAAGATGTTTGTTAACCCTTTTAAGAACTGAATTACAATAGGGACCTTGAAATAGTAATCCTCATTAGGCGAACGCTTAAAAATAGAGAACGCTGCCACATAACTCCTTACTGTAGAGACATGAAGTGCCCTGATGGGCCAGGTGAAGCAATAAAGACAGTACTGTAGTAGTCTTGCCATAAAAGGATCAAAACGCTTATCTCTAAACCAGCTGCAAAATGTGTTCCAAAAGCAGTGGTACAGATATTGCGTTGCTGGCCTTCTGGCTGAAGGCAACACCTCCATTACCTCTTCCGGAAGGTCCCAATCTTTGTATCTTATTCTCTCAGAAACCAGGCATTAAGGTTCAGAGTACTGATTTCTGGATGAAGGAGGAGACCCCTCTTGTGAGAGTAAATCCTCTGTTTGGGGGGAGACGAATTGGAGGGCAGATAACCATCTCTAGAAGGTCCGGGTACCACGTTCTCCTGGCCCAATCCAGAGCAATCAGGATCATGAATGTCCTGAACTTCCTTAACCTCCTGATGACATGAGGTATGATGGGGCCTGGTGGAAACGTGTACAGAAGTGAACATTCCCAGTCCACTACAAACGCGTCTGCTAGAGCTCCTGCCTCAGGAAATTCCCTGGAGAAGAATAGGTCGCACTTCCTGTTGACACTGGATGCGAAAGGATCCACCTGAGGGGTTCACCAAAGGGCAAAATTCTCTAGGGGGTCTTCCTAAACCAACTTGGCGGAGATAGTGCTCTGCCTGCTCGGAGCATCCGCCGCTATCTTTTCTCTGCTAGTAGAGAGATTCCTTCTTTGTGCCCAAAACCAGATCTGTATTGCCTGTTTGCACAGAGGAAGCAACCCTACACCCATTCTCTTGTTTAGGTAGTACATGTCCGTCATTACCAGGATAGTCTTCTCCGGCACAGAAGGCGGAAAAGCCATCAGCACGAGTCCGATTAATATGAAGTTTGGACTCCGACAGACACCAATGATCGCTGATTGAAAGGTCGTTCATGTGTGCTCCCCAACCTCTGAGGGAGGCATCTGTCACAATTGTTTTTCCAGCCAAGGTTGCCAAAAGGGTTCTCCTTTCATCACATTCTCTCGACAGGACCACCACAGGAGATCACGAGCGACCTTGTTCGGGACCTTAAACAAGTCCGTGAAGGGACCTCATCCTCAAACGGGCTTCAGGCACCAGAAAAATGCAGGATGCCATGAGGCTGAGCACCCTCAGACAGTTGAAGGTCGCAAGAGACTGGGCACTCTGAAACTTAACTCAGGGGGGGGGGGCGAGGCTTTACCAGAGGAAGAATCCATGATCGCTCCAATAAACTTAAGCTTCTGTGATAGTGTCAAGTGGCACTCTGTGAAATTCAGGGAGAAGCCCAGCCTGTGAAGGAAGTGTCAAGTGTGACTGAGATGATCTTGAGCCTGTTCGTGGGAACAAGCTCTGATCAGCCAATTGTCTAGGCCAGGATGGATGTGAATCCCCTCCTTCCTTAGACTCGCTGCCACCACCGCCATGAGCTTGGTGAAGACCCTTTGGGCAGTGGTGAACCTGAATGGCAGAACCCCGAAACTGATAATGAGAACCACCAACCGCAAACCTCAGGTACTGTCTGTGTTTGTGATGAATAGGCACATGTAAGTAAGCATCCTGAAGGTCCAATGACACCAACCAATCCTGGAGTCAAAGGGCCTAAAGGATCTGTGAAAGAGTTACCATCTTAAACGTGTCCTTCCTGAGGAACTTGCTCAAGCGTCTCAAGTCTAAGATGGGTATTAGAAAATAGGGAGAGTTCCAACCTTGATGCCTCTCCGCTGCAGGTACCAACTCTATAGCAAAGTTTCTTCAACAGGGTAAAGATCTCCTGTAGGAGGAGGGGATCTGTATCTCTCAAGGATTGGCCTCCCAGAGGACCATCTGGGGGTCTACTTAAGAAAGGGAGGCAGTAGCTGTGGTCCACTGTATGCAATGCCCAAGCATCAGAGTTTATGCCCCGCCAACTCTCTAGATGCTGAGTCAGCCTGCCCCCACCACAGTGTTGTGAATCAATAACTCAAAGGGGTTTTGGGGTTGTTGCTGAAGCCGAGGGCAAAGAAGCAGAGGCTGACAGAGAAGCTTTTCTTCCTCCTCCTCTTGAACCACAGGGAGCTCTTATTTTGCCCCTTTGGGCAAATTGGCCTCTTCTTTTAGCAACTGAGGAGTAGAAACAAAAGAGATGACCCCTCGACCCATGGGAAGACCCCTAAAACTGATTAAGTTGGTGTATTGCTGCTCCAAGCGACTTCTCTGCAGCCTTGTATGCCTGTAATTTTTCTAGGCTCTCTTCGGCCTTTGAGCTGAATAGCTGGGAGCCATCAAATGGTATGTCTAATAAACATGACTGAACGTCTGGTGCAAACCCTGACTTCCTTAGCCAAGCAAACCTCCTGGCGACATACTCGCTGCCATAGCCCTGCTAATAGAGTCTGTTGAATCCAGACCAGACTGTAACACATGGCATCCTTGCCGTCTTGCACCAATCTAAGAAAACCCTCTCTCCCTTGCCCTTTGGGGATATGGTCTACGACCATTACATCCCACAAAGTGTCAGAATGCTTTGCCAGGGCACAAGTTTCATTTATGGACTTGAGGGCCAAGTTGCCTGGGGAAAATATCCTCTTTCCTAAGGCGTCAAACCTTTTGTCATCTCTATCCGTGGAGATAGTCGGATAAGCTGCAGCTTTGAAGTTGATGTTGCTGTTTGGACCACCAAACTCTCAGGAGTGGGGTGTTTAGACAGGAAATCCAGGTCCATTGAGGCAATCCTGTATTTTTTGGTTCAATCTTTGTTGACTGCCGGTGTAGTATCTGGTTTTAGCCAGTTTTCCAGCACACTAGTTTTTAAAGCAGTCTGGAAGGGTAACACTGGCTCTCTTGGAGGTCCGCTTTCGAGGATGTCAGTTAGATCATGCTTTTCCAGGATTGCTACTGGCTTTCCCCATTCCAGATATCCAGTGACCTTTCCCATCACTGCTATGTATGAGGGGTCTGAATGACCTGAAGCATCATGAGTGGCAAACATCTGTTTCTGGTGAGGTGTCCAAAGCACTAGCCTCTTTTAGAGTGTCCACCAGATTTTGCATTCTGGACTCCTCTGAAATAAATTCTTCAGACACATTGGGAGTACCATATTCAAAACCAAAAGGTACATTGTCATTTTATTCCTCCTCTTCCAAAATGGACCCCATGGTCCTAAAGAAATCCGATTTAAGCAAAGGCTTAAAAGACGTTGATACTTCGATCAAAGGTTTCAAAATCTACAGGCGTGGAGCGTGCCGACGGCTTAAAAGGCTTCAATGGACGCACTGACTTCGAAGGGCCAGGGCCCCACTCCTTTACTGGAGTTGAGGAGGAAGGTTTCAATTTTAGCTTGTATCGAGATGACGGTTCCTTCGACGAATGATCTCTTTGGCTCGTGAGTAGGGTATGGAACAAGTTACTTACCTGTAACTGATGTTCTCCAGCATGGGTCTGGCATGGATTCACATGCTCATGAATATTCCCTGTCGTGAGGCTGGGAATCCTCTGTAAAGAAAAAATCAGTACCAGTTTCGTTTCTGATCTGTCTTTTTTAGTAGTAACCAATCACTGGTCTCTGGGTCATACTGCCCCCAGCCAATGACTGCCCTCTCCCTAAGCCCCGCCCCTGGCAGCCATCCTCAGATTTGGTAGCACGTAAAGTGGCAGTATGACCAAGTGAAGAGCCGCAGAGGGGAAGGAGGGGGGGTTCGCATGTGAATCCATGCCAGACCCATGCTGGAGAACAACAGTTACAGGTAAGTAACTTGTTCCTTCTCCAGCATGGGGTCTGGCATGGAGTCACATGCTCATGAATATAAGAATACATAGCAGTACACACATGCAAAACCATGGGAGGTGGCAAGGCTCAACATTAAGCATTACATAAAACTCAACATTAAGCATGTCTTACCCCCTCACCAGGCTCACCTTAAGCGAACAGGTTCCGCAGCACTGCCTGGCCGACTCTGGACTCCTCCCTGGAATCCCGGTCGACGCAGTAGAATCTCGTGAAGGTGTGCGTCGACCTTCACGTAGCAGCCCTGCAGATGTCCAGCAAGGGCACACCAGACAAGAACGCCATGGTAGCAGCGATCACTCTGGTCGAATGGGCTCTCGGACGGCCGGGCAACGGTCGGTTTGCCAACCGATGACAGTGCATGATGCAACCGGAGAGCCATCTGGAAATGGAAGCCTTCGAGAGAGCCTTACCTTGGTTCACAGGTCCAAAGTTCACAAACAGCTGTGATGTCTTCCGAAAACTCTTCTTCGGTCCACGTAGAACTTCGGCGCTCTAGCTACATCCAGCGAGTGCAAAGTCTTCTCGGCCGGCGACAAAGGCGACAGGAAAAAGACTGGTAACACCAAGGGCTCATTGAGATGGAAGTCCGACGGCACCTTGGGCATGAAGGAGGGGTGTGTCCTCAGCACCACCCTCATCTCGTGGAAAGTCAAGCATGGAGGCTTGCAGGAAAGGGCCTGAATCTCTCCCACGTGTCGTGCAGAGGTGATGGCCACAAGGATGCGCTGTCTTCCACGACAGGAACTTCAACAGAACCGAATGGAAGGGCTCGAATGGCGGGCCCATGAGCCTGGTCAGCACCACGTTGAGCTCCCACACCGGGGCTGCAGCCTTCACCAGCGGGAACGATCGAAACAGTCCTTTCATAAACTCCTTCACCAGGCGATAAGACCACAGGGACGACCGTCCTGCAGTTCTGATGTATCGGGAAATCGCTGCCAGATGTATCTTGATGGAAGCATGAGCTAGTCCAGCTTTGGCCAGCGACAGTAAGTACGGTAGCACTTGAGGGGCAGTAATCCGTAGAGGGTTAATCTTCTGTGCACTGCACCAGACAGAGAACCTCTTCCACTTGTGTCCGTAGCACTTGAGAGTTGAGGACGCCCTGGCCTTTGCAAGAACCTCTCTGCATTCGGCCGGGATATCGTACCCTCCAAACTCTAGTGCTGCAGGAGCCAGGCCTGCAAGTTCAGCGACACCGGGTCGTGATGAAGAATGGCACCTCCTTCTCTGGAGAGAAGATCTGCGTCCGTCGACAGTTTGACTGGTGGAGACGCTGACAAGTCCAGAAGGTCCGGGAACCAGATCTGTCTCGGCCACCTTGGTGCGACGAGGATCATCCTGCACCGGGACCTCTTGAGTTGGTTGATGAGCCTGAGCAGCAACGGTGGGAACGCATACAGGAACAGGCCGTCCCAGGGGAACGAGAAAGCATCGCCCATGCTCCACCTGCTGGCAAACCTCTGGCACTTCGTCGTCGTCACGAACAGGTCGATTTGGGGTTTGCCCCATCGCCGGAAGAGCTGATCCACTTGATCCTGGAGTAGTTCCCACTCGTGGCACGAGCGCAGCTCCCTGCCGAGTGAGTCGGCGATGGTGTTTTTTTATCCCTGCTAGATGAAAAGGCACCAGAAACATCCCTAGGGCAACGGCCCAGTGCCACAGATCCTGGGCTTCCTTGGACAGGGCTGGGGATATGGCTCCTCCCTGTTTCCGGATGTAGAACATTGTGGTGGTGTTGTCAGTGAAGATCCTCACCACCTTGCCCTTGAAGGACGGGAGGAATGACTCACGGGCCCAGAACAGCGCTCGGAGCTTCAGTATGTTGATGTGGCGCGGCCTCTCCTCCAGGAGCCACAGGCCTCTTGCGTGAAGATCTCTGGTGTGCGCTCCCCACCCCTCCAGGGAGGCATCCGTCATCACCGTCGCCTGGTATGCTGGGGTCTGAAAGTCTGTGCCCACCGCGAGATGCGCGCGCGTGCCCCACCATCAGATTGCCTGGCGGAATACCTCGTTGAGGGAGATCTTGTCCTCGAAGCTGCCCGTCGCTTGCATCCAACGGGCGTCGAGGAACTCCTGCAGAGGGCGCATCCGAAGCCTGCACAGGCGCACCAGATAGATGCAAGAGGACATCATCCCGAGCAGGGACTTGATGGACCTCACTCTGGCCACGTCCGTGGCCAGCAGACGCTGTACCTTGCCCAGGATGGCCTGCGTTCTTTCCTCCGACGGCGAGGCCAATCGCGCCACTGTATCGAGCTTGGCCCCCAGAAACAGAACGCGACCTGCGACGGAACCAGGTGGGATTTGGGGAAGTTGATGGAGAATCCCAGGTCCGTGAGCAGCTGGACGGTCTTCGCTGTGTTTTCGACGGCAAGTTCCCTTGTTCCTGCTCAGATGAGCCAGTCGTCCAGGTAGGGGTAGACGTGGATTCCATTGCAGGCGCAGCCGCGCCGCTAATGATGCAAGGCACTTGGTGAACACCCTGGGTGCAGACTTCAATCCGAACGGGAGGGCCTTGAACTGGTAGTGCCGTCCCTGGACTACGAACCTGAGAAACCTTCGGTGACCTTTTTAGGATGGGGATGTGAAAGTACGCATCCTCCAAATCCAACGACGATAGGAAGTCGTCTTCCTCCAGCTGGCCCAGCACGTGCTGGTGGGTGACCATCTGGAACTTCTGTGCCTTGATGTATCTGTTCAGCCGACGCAGGTCCAGGATGGGACACCAACCTCCTATCTTCTTCCTGACGAGGAAGTATCTTGAGTATACTGCGGAGCCCCGGAGCCTCTTTGCGACCAGCTCGATGGCTCCTTTCTTGAGCATCGCCCATACCTCTAACAGCAGTTGAGGGAAGTGGTTTTCCTTCCTGGCCACTGGAGGAATTCGGGGGCACTTCTTTAGGAATTCCAGAGTGTGCCCGTGGGCCAGGGCATCCAGCACCCAACGGTTGGTGGAGATGGACTCACACACACTGACGAACTTCGCCAGCCGGCCTCCTAACGGGGTGCTTCGGTGGGGGCCCGACGCAACGGCCGGTTCAGTCTTGTTTGGAAGCAGCCTTGCCTCCCTGGCGACAACGGCGAGATCCACCTGACTTGCATCGTCCACTGTAGGCTTCTTGCGATGAGGAACGGGCCGCTTCATGGTAGGTCGAGGAGCCGCCGCCGAATCCTTTGGAGGCACCTTGCTTGCCTCCGGAGTTCCGAAAGGGCGGCCGCCGTTGCTGCAGAACTCCCAAGGCCCGAGCCGTCTCCATGTCGGTCTTGATGGCCTGCAGTGACTCATCCACTGTCTTTCCAAACAGATTGTTCCCGTCGAAGGGCATGTCCAAAACCTTGGCTTGCACGTCCTGGCGGAAATCCGTCGCCTTGAGCCACCCCCACCGACGAAGGCAAACGCTGTTGCCCAACTGGCGGAAACTGGTGTCGACAATGTCCGTGGCCACATTTATGGCGTGGTCCGACGCCACCTCACCCTCCTGTAGGATCGTCAGGGCCTCTGCCCTCTTGTCGTCCGGGAGGAAGTCCAACAGGGGGCCGATCTTGTCCCACAATTCCCTTTCATAGTGGGCCACAATCGCTATGGCGTTGGCCGCCTTAATCGTCGTCGCTGCCGACGAGATGACTCGTCCCATGACATCCAGCTTCTTTCCCTCGCCGTCCGGTGGGGAAGTTGAAGATGAAGCCGATGCCCCCCTCCGCTTTCTTCTTGGCCGCTGCTGAGACGACCGAATCCGGGGTCGGCTGTGCCCTAAGGCACGACGGGGTGGCGTCGGGGACCCGGTACTTCTTCTCGTACCGGTCCCTCTTGGCAGGTGTCGTGGACGGGTTCTTGAGAAGGGCAGGTCCCTCGTCCCAGATGTCATCCAGCAACGGCACCGCGAGGACCATCTTCCTCTTTGCCTCGCGCCGTTGATATAGTGGAAGCCTTCCTTCTTCTCTTCGGGGCAGAGCTGAAAAAGCTCGGATGCCCTGGCAATCATGCCGTGGAAGGAGCCAATCTCATCGGGCGGGGACGCCCGAGGGATCGGAGACGGAAGGTCAGTCTCACCGCCACCGGCGTCGTCATCCGTCCCCGTAGTGGCCGTGTCTGTTCCCGTGTCGTCCCTCGGTATCGGGGAAGGCGAAAAAGGCTGACAAGGCCGTGAGGGCTGAAGGGGCACTGGATGAATTCTCCTCCTCTTGTTTGGAGGGCTTCCCGCCGGACCCGGTTCAGCCGGGTCGTCCGTCGGGGCAGTCTCGTCCTTATCTCCGTGCATAAGGCTTGGATTGCCGTCAAAATGGCTGCCGAGTTGTCCTGCGGCTCGGGCTGCGACGGGCACGATGGTTGTTCCTCATCCACGGGAACATCGTCGTCGTTGCCACCTTTGCTCTCGTCGTCCCCCCTCGTTGGGATTCCTCCCGTGGGACCGGGCCTCTTCCAAATTCTCGATCAGTTCCTCCTCGAAGGTTGTGTCTGTGTCCGTAATGGCCACCGGCCCCCGCCCTCTTTTTCCACCGGGGTCTTCTCGATGGGCTTAAAAGAGGATTCCCTCTGTGGAGGCAGGAAAACTCTAGGCCCCGAGGTCGCCTCCACTGGGATAGCCGCCACAGGCTTCGCCAGGGCCTCAGCGACTCCCTCGATAGAGGCCTTAGCCGGGTGGATCAAGTCCTTCGCTGCCTTGGGCGTGCTTGAGGCCTTCAAGTTAGGGGGAGGGTCACTGCCTCGCTCCCCCTCGGCCGGTTCCTCCGAGATCGACCGGGGCCTCTCCAGAAGCTTAGCCGGATTCTCGGATTTCCTCTTCCGAGAGCGTTGGCTCGCGGTTGATGGCGTCGGTGAAGGTGTGCCCTGCCTGGCAACCGAGGAGCCCGACCGTTCGGCGCTCCTGGTACCCACGGACTCGTGGTGCTTTGCCTTCTGTTGGGCCCCCGTCGCCGGGGCACCCTCACAGGACTTAGAAGACCGCTCGGACTTCTTCTTCTCACCTGCTGGGCTCTTGCCTTCCAGCCAATTGGAAAGACGGGTCCGGCGATCCCTCATCGTCCGATCCGTCATGTTAAAGCAAAACGCACAGTCCTTCTCCACGTGCGTTTTGTCCTCGTGGAGGCAGTAAAGGCATTTCGAATGCTCGTCCTCCTTGAACACATTTTGTAGGTTGCATCCAGGGCAGATCCTGAACAGTTTGCCGGGAGTCGAGCTTCCCTTCTCCTGGGCCATGTTCTTCTCGTCCACGAGGGAGGCCTCAGAAACTTCTGGAATCCTCCAAGAAGCGTAACTCGAAGAAAACTTCACCCTTGAGGGGCGTAGGTAAATCCGAAACGGGTCCCCGTTGATCGGAAGTAGAAACGATGGAGCTTGAGGCTCCATTAATCGAAAAAATGAGATAAATCTCTTTGAAAAAGCGCAAACGCAGTAAAAGCTCAAGAGCTATAGCATGAGTACTCCCAACATTTGAACGTGCGGTAGAAATCTGAGGATGGCTGCCAGGGGCGGGGCTTAGGGAGAGGGCAGTCATTGGCTGGGGGCAGTATGACCCAGAGACCAGTGATTGGTTACTACTAAGAAAGACAGATCAGAAACGAAACTGGTACTGATTTTTTCTTTACCGAGGATTCCCAGCCTGACGACGGGGAATATTCATGAGCATGTGAATCCATGCCAGACCCCATGCTGGAGAACAGTAGATCTCCTGCCGGTCTTTACAGACACAGTAGACTCTGCAACTTTCTTGGGCTTTTTCGGAGGAGCGCTCAGAGTGACCTTTTGAAAAACCTCCAGCATTTGGAGACTGATTTTTTCCCAGTCAGCAGAAGATGCTGACCTGCTTCGGAAATTAACTTGTCTGTCAGGAAAGGAGCCCAACGAAGACGGCCACAATTTATGGTGCAGTTTCTTTGTTTTCTTGTGAGAGGAGGACGAATAAAGAGATCTAGATCTCGAGCGCTTTGAGTGTTTATAGCGCTTTTTTTATCAGGTAAACCTCCCTAGGGTCGTCCGAAGACCTCCTTTTTGAAGGGGTAGTAGAAGGGGATTTTGAAAGGGGCCTACCTACCACAAGTTTCCCTTTCCTCTCCCTCAAAGCCCTTACTGTCATCGACTGACAGGAGCCACAGTCAATTTGTGGTCCACACCAAGACACCACAGACAGATCCAATGTGGGTCTGTAATGGACATTTTGGTGCCACAATCGGAACACCCTTTTAAAATGGTTTTTGGTGTGTAGGGAAGGCATGGTATCACACGTATGACAATGACACAATAGGTACACTTTGTTAAACCTTTATTGCAGTTTCAGGGGTTGGAAAAACTCCTACTTTGCCCTATAACTAAGATGTGAGTAGTCTCAACCATCAAACGATAAACAAAACAGTCCTATTGGAGTCAGTCAAATCAAAATGGCCTATGCTAACAAAACCTAATGCCTACCCCGATCTCTTGTACAAGGAAGTTTATAAAGGAGAAATGTATGTAGAGGAAAAATCAGTGTTCAAAGGAACGAATGTGGCTGAATCTGCTCTCCTCCCCATGTTAGACCACACAGAGTAAGGCGATCCCTGTAGGCAGGATGGCACACTCTGGTCCAGGGTTTCAACACATGAGCAGTTCAAGACATAGATCGAGACCCTCCTGGCCTTCAACGTGTATCTTCCCAGCCATTCAAACAACATTTAACAAAATGTTCACGTTGGGCCCCCTCTGTCGGGCTCAGACCTAAAAAAATACGAAATTCAGATAGGTCCCCCTATGTCGGGCTCAGACCTCTACAAACAATGTTCAACAAAACTTACAAGGGGGCTCTCTTCCCCAAGTTTATTACACTTCAGGTCTCCCTCAATCAGGCTCAGACCTCTTTCGGATGTCGAAGACTTTCGAATGTGTGTGGCTTTCTTTACAGACCTCTGCAGGACCACTTCAATGAACAGTTCAAGGTTCAACTTTGCAGTTCATTCACATTCTCGTTACAAACAATGCACCTTTTACTTAGACTTTCGAGTGGGCTACTTCCTTTCACCGAACCACGTTACTCTGTAATTCTGATTTCACAGCTGTCCTTATTTCAAAGTGAATTCACAGGTCTGCTTTTCTTCATGTCTCATCCACACACGTGCAGCCTTCACTTGCGATATAATGTTGCCACTTAAATCCTCCCTCCTCACTTTCTTTACTCCTTCTCGCCGCTCTGCTGATCCCTTCCTACTATCTCCTCCTCCCTGCGCCCCTTCCCGCGTCCGATCTTTCCAACTGCTCGCTTCTTTCCACTGGAACTGCCTCCTCCTCTCCATCCGCTCTACTCCCTCCTTCCCTACCTTCCTCACCTATCTAAAATCTTCTCTTCCATTCACCTCCCTAACACCCTTTGCTTCGTCTCTTACTTCTGCTACTACTTCTACCCACACATCCTACTCCCTTTCCTACTTCTGTACCACCTCACCCTCTCCTTTCACTCTACTCCCTCCTACCCCACTTCTTGCACTTCTCTAATTCTCATCTCTTCCATTCTTCTCCCTTACAACCTCTGCTTCCTCTCTTACTGCTACTTTCACCACTACTCATACCTCCTACTCCCTCTCACACATTGGTCCCTCTCTACTCTCACCAATCCTCTTCTATAATGTAAATTGTTTTTTGTACTGTCTTCTGGTTTAATTCAATTGTTATTTAATGCTTGTTGTATCTTGCTTGTTCCTCTTGTAAAGCGTTTTGGATTAAAATGCTATATAAATTCAATAAAATACAAATACAAACTCATTGGATGTGTGAGTTTCTTTCTTGGTTTCACAATTTCCAATTCACGAGTCAAGGTTAGTACAAAGGGCTTGGCCTCGCCTCCCCAACTCTGCCATTCATCCGGGAGGGTCGCTGGCATCCTTGAAACACAATGCACCTTTATGATGCAGGATCTGGCCTTCTCCATGTATCTTTTGCCGACTGTCTGAGGCAACGACCTCCAGTAGGGAACTCTTGGGGTTTTTGACCCGCTGCTCTCGTCCCTTGGACCGTTGCTCTGCTCCAGTAGGTTTGCCTTCATCCTGGAAATGCTGCTCATACTTGTGTTCCGCCTTTCTCAGACTGTTTCTCTAGGTTCTGCCTTTTAATCCATGTGAGAACCGATTGGTATCAGGTGTATGCACTTGAAGTCAAGTGCCTGACCCTATTATCGGGACAGGTCCAGTATGATGTATGAGAGTTAGTCTTGTTACTCTGTCACCCTCTTCCTCAAAAAAAAAGGGGGTGGGCGTTGGGACCTCAGAGAATCCTAAAAAATAGAATGGGTTAGGTGAACAAAAAAGGGGAATACCGTGCCTCACCATCGACTGACTAACTCCCACTCCCCGGAGACCCCTCACACAGGTGATCCTCCCGCACTTGTCCACCCCCAGGAACTGGATCCAAAAGCAATGGCCATGTCCTGGCCACCTGGATGATAAGTCCTGAGGACTAGCGGGTGTTTCTCACAGGTGGCGTAGACATTTTTGACGATTGTCGAAGAAATACACAGAGAGAAATCGCTGAGGCGATGAACCGTCTGAAGCTTGCGGAAAAACAGAACTGAGGCAACGGGCGCCACACCATCTACTCATACCAGTGTCGACATCACGGCCAAGGACATGGCGGAGGCTGTTGGGCGCCACGGGTCGACAATGCCCTATACTATGGAAAAAGTTTCCAAAGCTGCAGACTTATGAATATATCAAAAATGAGGAACATGTGGGAGGACACAATCCATTCGAAGTGGCATTTAGAGACCTGTCCAAGGCCTTTAACGTGTTTGATGATGTCACTGCTATGGAAGGTTTTCCACAATTATAATGTGAACCACTCACTTCTGAGAGTTAATGAGGGTCTATACACCTGAATTTATGCAATGTTGAACTTTCATCAAAGGAGGGAAAAACAAAACCATAAAGGGATAAGCCAGAGTTGTGTGCTGGCCCCCATGTCTTCAATCTAAATCTCATTTACCTAGTCAACTGGTTGCTGGTGGTGTCACAGTGATGGGGTCAGGGTGATTCCAGTTCTTTCTGCAGACAATGCAATCTGGTTAATCAGTCTAGGCTTCTGACAATGTCCTTGGGGAAGGGGTATGTTGGAAAGATGACATGTTGAAGTCATCTGCAACCCTGACACAGTCAGTGAATGGCATCTTAAGATATACAAATAAAATGGGATCCACTCCGTCTGAAGCTACTGAGCTTACCAAGCCAAATCCTGGAGCTTAACTTGCCAATATGAGGATTTTGGAGAGGCCAGCAGTAACTAGGGTAGAGAATGTCTTTCTCCAGGGGTTACTGTGAATTCACAAGGGACTGCCTCTCTGTGCATGAAGGCAAAGGTGAGCATGCAAGCATTTAAGAGACTTTGATCAACTAATGCCTCTTTTAGTGTAGGTTTGAGTTTGGGTCAACAGCAACGTGGCCCTTGACTGTCATGTCACTAAGGAAATTTGTCACTGGGAAAGCATAGGTGGGGTGCTTTGGTTAACTTATGTTCAGATTGTTTTGCATGACCTGGACCTTTCTAATTTTTGGCTCTACTCCGAGACCATTTCAAGAGAAATCACCATGCTAAAGAAACATTTTTAAATACTGTGACAGAGGTTCCCTGCCTTATTCTGGAGGACGTCTAGTGGAGTGATCTAAGGGGCCAGAGATCTTGCAAGATAGTAGATGATGCTAACAGGGACGGTATGAGTAGGATGCCTGGACACCCTCACTCAACCCCTGACACTGGGCAGGAGACATCCAAATGCCAGACAAAAGTGCTAGAGGCCCTTTAAAAGCCTTGACAGGAGAGCCGTGATCTTCAATGGGGCAGATCACCCCCTTCCCAACCAAGGCTCAACAAGATGGAGGCTGGCCTTCCCATAATTTATTCTAACAACTCTAAAGAACTGACATTGCTTATTGTGGGTCTTGTGGCAGATATGGCTATGCTTTGATCAGCAAAGCTTAACACACACGTACAGACAAGAAATCCAAGCTGGCAGACATGCTTCTTAAAGCTGTGGTCCAGTTGCTGCTTGGATCACATGCTGAGACATAACAGCACACCTGTGGAAGGAATGCTATTTTACAGTAACCAATCACACAGTAGCCCTAATAAGGATACACGGGTGCAAGCCCTAACACACAGACCTGCCCAAGGGGAGGACTTCCTGAAAAATAATTTGGACGTCCCAGGAAATGAGGTGTGGGCATCTGTAGAGGGTAGTCATGGGGGCAGTTTGAAGCGAGTTAACAGTTCAGGAAGGAGTCTATGGAAGGAGAGAGACTAGGAAGAATGGAAATTATTGGAAAGAAAAAAGGGGGGGTAGGCAAGAAGGAGCTGTAAGTAGGACCTCAGGGGTGCTCGGACGAAGAGCTGTGGCAGTAGGACATCAAGATACGCTACAAAGACACCACGAGTTGGTAGCAGTTATTCATCTGGAAATGGTCGGAGAAAAGGCTTAAGAAGAAGGTTGGAAGGCAGAGGAAACTGCTAAGGGCTAGCAAGTGTGTAGCCAACAGGAAGGGATAGATGGTCCTGCTTTGTCCAAGGCAAGGGAGACCCAGATCAGAATCAGTTCAACCCACAAGCTGAGGAGGAAAAAACATGCAGCGTAGCAGCCAGGAAGAGAAGGACCAAAGGAGTAGTAGAGAGGCAGGGAAGAGGGAAGCAGTCGGGACCCTAAGAAAGGGAGCTAATAAGGCATTCTGTGGAAACTGGGATAATAAACCCCAGTTGGCCCAGTTGTAAACTATTAAGAAACCCCCAGTTCTATCAGCAACTTGTGGCGGAAGCAAAGCGACATGTAGAGGATCTGAAAGGGGATTACTATCCCACCATTACCCAGAGACTAACCAGAGGTGCTTTGGGATGGAAAGCCTAGAGACTGAGTGACAGTTAAGTATCCCTTGGCACGTGCACACTAGGTGATGATCTTCAAAAGTGTAAAAATGTTCTTGTGATACTGAACACTGACTGAAGAATCATATTCCATGGAGACAGAGATAGAATCCCCCTGTTTATTTAGTAGATTCCAACAGAGTAGGGAAGGAAAAGCCATCCTGCCTATTCCAAAGAGGACATGCTTGTCGTGGGACTGTTCATTACTTCTAAAGTGGACATTTGAAAGGTTATTGAGGAGGGCAGACAGGCCAATCTAAGACAACCTTGGGGAAGGGACTTTAGGTGTGTGTATGGTCCATCTAAACCGGTGTTGTTTTGTATCAGCCCTGAAGTTCACTATACATAGAACGCCTTAGCACCATACATCTGGCTTGGCCACATGTGTTGAACCATGTCCATGATATGACAGTACTGCCGAAGAATTGGATTTAGAAGAAATTAAGATGCCAGGTATGTCATTAGTACTTTTCCCTTAAAAAGAGTTGGAGTATGGAGACATGCCTATTTGATTATTGCTAAGTGGGTCAAGTGCATTATTAAAGGGTAAGGCTTAGACAACTCCCCATTCTGGGAGGATAAAAACTCTGAAACGTCTGTGTTTTGGAGCTAGTCAGCCATTGAAGAAATAAAAAGACTGAAGTCCAATCTGCCAGAGGTAAGGACGTGTACAAGTATTGAAGACTTAAACTTGATGTTCTTAGCTACCTCTCAGGACCTGAAAATTGCATGGAGCTGAAGAGGACACCTGCTTCCTAGGTCTGTGAGATTAATGTGAAATGTTATGTCTCCACACGTTTTTCCAAGTGTTTTAAATGTGCTTTTCATGTTTAACTGTGATGTTTTAATGATCTCTCATCTATATTTTATTTATTTTTTCCTTTTATTGATTATTGGTTCATTACAAACCTTTTATCAAAACACGTCATAATAAAGACCCTTCTAAGAAGTCATCAAAAGTCCAGTCTTTATTCCATATTCGCAGTCCCATAGGCTATCTCTAAAGCAATGGATTCTCCTTTGAAACCTATTTCAAGATTCCTTTATGGTCTCAGCAAAGACTTCCTTCAAATATTAACCAGGGTGAATGTTGCCGAAAAGCATTAATTCGTTGTAGGAAAAGCCAAAGTAAGTCAGCTGCTTCCAGGTGTCTGTCTTCGATAATCTTACCCAGATGTTTAGTTCTCAGGTCAGTCAGGCCTTGACAAAATAACATATGCCTCAGGGATGCCTCCTCTCCTTCTTTATGGCAAAATCGACAGTCAGTCGATGGGATCTGGGCATAGATTTTCAGAATCTGTGCAGTTGGATATAGATTCATCCTGAAGTTTAGAAATTGACCTCTGTACCACCTGTTAGGGTATTAGGTCAGATATTTTGGGAGTTTACCCCAAATCTTATGTTCGTTTCATAAGGCATTGGATATTTTGCATTGATTTTTCTTATCAGTCATGCTGATCCAATCTTCTTGCTATGCGTTCCTTGCAGGGTTATGGATTAGCTCTTCCTTCGTCACATGAAGACGGCAGAGAGATTGAGTGCAGCTGTTTCTCCATTCCTCTAATAGATTATCTCTCGACGTCTTTAGTGCTGCTTCCAAAATTTCAAATGGCTTAAACCGATCGGGCAAAAGGCATTTACGGTAGAGTGCCAACTATTTCCACAGAGTTCTAGCTTGTAAGGAGATCAGGCCCAACTCAAAACGAATAAGTGCTGCTGAAATCAGATTGGGAAGCTTCAGTATCTTTCTCCAGAACATTCCCTCTAACGTCTGCCATGTTCTCTGAGCAGTAAATGGAAAGCCTTCCGTCGCATAGGTTAGTACCGGGGTAACTTTTGATTTGTAGAAGGATATCAATGGCAAGAACGAAAATGTGCCATATCTTCTATGGATCAGTCTTCCCTGTGCAATCGGAGTGCTTAGCTTGGTCTTCAGGGCTTTCTGTTGAGGGAGATCAACTTTGCTATTGTTAATCAAGGCCCATCAATATTTCACTTGTTGGGACTCTACCAGCGGTTGTTTGTTTACATACCATTTAAACTTGTTAGTAGTCCTCAGACCACAAGGTCCCAATCTCATGATGGTAGTCTACGTTAAATTTATCATCAGACTGTTGGAAATCATGTAATGTTGAAGAGCGTCCAGGCACTGCTGAAGGCCAATAGGTGCCTGGTTTATCAGGACCAGATCATCTGCAAGAAAGAGCCTCTTCAGAGGTTGGTCACCTACTTTTGGTGGAAAGACTCTTATTTCGTCCAGTGTCTCTTTTAAATCAGAGATGAAAAGACCAAATAATATTGGTGCTAGGGCACATCTCTGTTTTAGGCCTCCGAATGTCAGGAGGCCCCGGGCATTGAGTCGAATCTGCACACTAGTTGATTCATACAGAGATTTAATGTCCTCTAGTAAATCACCAGAGCAGTTCCATCTTTTCATCTTTGCCCATAGCAATTGTCGGTCGACACAATCAAACGCCTTGTCTAGGTCTATAAATGCTACATAGGTTTTCGTCTTCTCTTTGAAAACTTTTCCTTTAATGATTTTATTAGAAAAAGGTTTGTCAGTTCCGAATCCCTTAATAAATCCTGTTTGGAACAGATCATCCCTGTTTGTAGTTACCACCCATTTTTGAAGTTCCTTCAACAGAAAGCCTGCAAATAGCTTGCCAATCGAAACCAACAAAGCGGCGGGCCGGTAATTGGCTGGATCCGCTCTGTCGCCCCGCTTGTATATAGGAACTATGATTGCAGATTTCCAAGAATCGGGGATTGTTCGTCTTCTCATGATCTGCTTAAACAATTCAATGATCATCGGAGACCACAGCTCTGACTCTTTCTTGATCATGAAGTTCGTAATGCCACCTGGGCCAGGTGCTTTAGAGATGTTAGCCTTGTTAATCAATAGTTCTACATCCAGTCAGTCTAACTGGAATGACCATCCTTTGTTTACCATATGGAGTATCGTGTCGGAAGAAACATCTTTTTGTTTAATAGTTGTTGGTATAATGCTGTCCACGTTTCTTCTGTCACAGCATTTAGGAGGCAAATTGGTTGTCGCTCCATTTAGCATTTGCCAGACACATCTCCCATCTTTTTTAGTCAAGGCTAGTAACATGGATTCTGCTTCTTTCTTCAGCATTTCAGCTTTATGCACAGTTAACCAGTTCTTATATGACTGTTTCTGTTTTTTAATCAGTATTATTCTGTTGGCCACTGGCCCTCTATTTATCCATTTGATGTCCTTTCTCATTAGTTTTTTTTCCATCTTAAGTTTTTCATCGAACATATGTTGATGGGTTGTTTCGATCAGACCAGGTTTTTTTGCTTTGATTTTAAATTCGAAGAGGAGAGGGACATAATTCACATCGTCCTCCTGGGCTAGCATTCTCAAAGACTCCTTGGAGAAGGACACGATATACTGTCACTTCACCTTCAACCTATTCATACCTTGCTTAAGTTCCAGAAACAGCTGCTTTGACCGTTGTACAGGACAATACCAGCTCTTTCAGCAAAGATTTAATAATGAGTGGCCGCTAGCAGTTTTCTGGGTAACTTCAAAAGATAGACTATACGGCAGAAACGAGGAAGATGCAAATACATAGTCCATGCAACTGGCTATGGTGCCATTTGACCACATAGTTTTGAAAGGACAATCGCCCTTGGTTTGACCATTCAGGATATGAAAGTCTTGAGTTTTCATTAGATTAAGCCAGTTCGCAGCTCTAGTGTCACTCCATCCGTATTTATTAATATTTTGTTTTAGACATTTTTTAAATAAAAATGTTCAGGGCTCGAAATTAGGATTCGATGAGCAGGAGCTTAAACCAGCTCATGGGTGGCAGGCATCACCCAGTAGGCAGGAGCTACGCCAGGGGAACCAGAGTGAGCACCCAGTGCACCGCAAATTTAACTTTCACATCACATAAACACTTTAACATTGTGCCCGTTATGTATGATACATTTTCCTTAAATGTGTACTAGATGTGTCCTCATTTGTCTTTATTAACATTCTAAAATATTCATGTCAATTATGCATGTTTCTAAGGCACCAGCTGGCCTGGAGAGCCAAAAGTTAGATGTTGGTTTCATGCTAACCAGGGTCTCCTAGGCAGAGATTTCGAACCCTGTTCGGGTTCTAGTTCTTAATATCTGTTTGGAAGAAAAGCAAGACAGTCCATCTAGCAAACACTGCCATGAGTTAAATACCTTGCCTAACCACGAACATGTCTTATCAAGATAAAAGTTCGAACCATTTCCACGTTTTTCAGAGATACATTCGCTGGTGAATGAGATGTCATGAGCTGACAAACCTGCGAATTCCTGATACAAATGTAAGGATGAAAGAAGCAGCCGTCCCTAAGACAGCATGATCAGCATGGAAAATTGTGCAAAACCGAACAATGAGCAGAAGCATCTCTCTCAAGTGGCAAAAGAGAGATTCTGTGACACCCAGAGCCTCTGGAACCAAAGCACAATATTTGGGGTTGTGGGAGGGTGGGCAATACTCACTTTCAAAGAATGGACTTCTAGTATGGCCCATTCAGCCACACCCTGATCAACTCTAGGGCAGGCTAAACCTGTACATCAGCACATTGTTAGGCCTTGCATGCAGGCCCGTTTCTAGGGGCAAGAAAACTGGGCAACTGCCTGAGGCACAGTTATGGGCAAGGGGCGTAGCAGGCAGCCTGTTAATCTCCCCTCCTGGGAGAGCAGGGAATCGTCATAGTTAACATCGTTGAGCACAAGAAACAGGCGGGATAAAAGCCTGCCGCCCAAATCCATCTACCTCCCATGATGCAGGCAATGGCGCAATACTGGGCTGAGTTTTTTTTTCTTTTCCCAAAGAAGGCGCCCATCTTCAATGTACCATCTCTTTTTTAAACGAATAGTGCTTAAATAGTGTGCTCATTTCTGTACAGCAATGGCTTGCCAGAATGGAGAGTGGTGAGGCGTTTATGGTGGGCTGAAATGGCTGGTGTTTTTTGCTGGCTTATCCAAAAGAACCAGAGACTGCCTGCATGGGATTGTGGGGAACCAAAGGAAAGCGTAATATGAAGAGGGGGAGGAAATGGCATTCGTGTAAGGTCTTTTGGCAAGTGATTAGACTCATTTTCTTGTTTATGGGCTGTTCTAGGGCAATCAAATGAGTCCTCTCCATGAACACCACTGGGATTTCATTTGAAAATCATTGTTTTCTAGTATGTTAATTCAGTTGAAACAAATGAATACAACTCCCAGAGTGCATTGATCTGTTACGCCAAAGCCCAGGACTTGAAACAGGTGATATGGAGTCATCTTGCCAAATTACGCTATTTACTAGGAGGCAAAAGGCAAACAGAGTTTGAGTAAGTATGAAAAAATGCAATATTTGTTGTACACATTATTTGCTGCTGCCGTTTACGTTTTAGCAAAGGGGCAATTTGTTGGAAAAATGGAAAGGTTGAAGGTGGAGGTGATAACTTCCTGGGGGGCGGGGGATATTTATTTACTGTGAAAAAATGTATGTGCAAGGGTAGAAAACAATTATGAATAACAAAGCCAACAGTTTTGACATGTCTCTTGTGAAAAGGTTCTTGCTACTATATTGATATCACATGCCCATGTACATTCATGTTTTGTCTTGTATGTTTAAACATATCTTTATTCGGTTGTAAAAAACCATAAACGCATTTAATTGCCATACACATTATAATAAAAATACAATAATCATACTGGGTCAGAAAAGTGCATCTTGAGTAAATAATAAGGCGTTAAAATAGCCAGGGGTTTCAGTGGCAGGTGCATTCTACAGCCGTTAATCGAGATCTTCATAACCATGCCCTAAAAACATACTTCGAGGCGAAGTGCACTACATTAAGATCCGCAGATTGTTTACATAATTCCACAGCCAATGCGGTAGCTTCGACTGCCCTGCTTCTAAACAGCGGCAGTAGATAATAGTGCCTTAGGTCCGTATACGCCAGACAGAGTAGAAGGAAATGGCTCAATGATTCACTCTGGGCCCAACATCACTTACAGCTGTAATTGTCAGATCTTAACCATTTTGCAGTGTACTGGAAAAATAACCAGGCATAACCGGGACCTGCCAAATCAAGGTCTGGCTCAAACCCTTCTCCAGCGTTCAAATCCAAGAATAAAGTGCCTGTGCTTAGTTTTTGGCAAGCCAATTTCATACCATTGTTTACCACAGTGCAGCAGTTGCGCTTGACCATTGGTCCCACATCAGATGGCAACGGAGCAAGCCAAAGGCCTGTCATGTCCAGCCCTTCAAGTCCACTGCGTACAAAACTCAACCAAGGCACGGAGCATGAGCCAGAAACATCTAGCAAACCGCTGAGTGCATTTCTATAGGGTTCAAGTTTTGGGGTGCTCCGTAGTATGCACCAATACATTAATGGATTTACCGCCATCACCTCAGATATAGGTTTTGAGGTCGCACACCAAGCGGAGATTGGCCATAGGTGCGCATTTTGGCCCGCTGCAAGAGTGATCTAAGGAAGTTGTCATCTACTCTTTTGAGTGCTGGGGCTTTGTTTACAGCTCTGCACCATTCAATGTGGCTGACAATCCTTGTACTTTGTAAAGCTGGATTGCTGGGGAGATTGGCCCTCTGCTGTGGCTGTAGTAAAAACATCAGATCAATCCCAGGGATGGTCTCTCTCAAACTCTGAAATCTCTTCTTTGGCTCCCTGTGGCTGCAAGGATCAAGTTCAAGACCTTCTGCATCGTCCACAAGGCTTTCTGGGGCCTAGTACAGCTCTACCGCCAATGTTCTCTTCTAAAACATTTCCTTCTCGAGCTCTCCGTTTATTCACCTCCAACTCTCTGAGGGTCAGACGCTTCTCCAAGCAAAGAATTGGTGACAGATCTATCGCCTCAGCTGGGGCCTCCTTCTGGAGTAGCCTCCCTGCCTCTCTCAAACTCGAGCAGCACCCCCTCCGGAAGCACCTCAAGACCTTCCTTTTCACTTCCGCTTTCTCTCTTCCCCTCCCCTGCTGATGCTTAAAAAAAGGGTAGCAGGCAATCCTCTCCAGAAAGAACATGGCATGATAACCTGTTCTGAGATGAGTTTGCAGCACACGCTTTTTTCTCAATGTACCTTTCACAGATGGGAAATATCCATTTGCATATCAGTTCCTCTCCGAACAAGAGTACCAACAGCAACCCCATACACGTGTTTCAGCCTTGTTGGGCCTCATCAGTGAGGTGAAGCTGTGCCTCTCTGAGCACAGTGAGCAGGGAGTCCACGTCTGGGTGCCCCCAGGTAACTCAGGGTGACCAACCCCAGGTTCCTTGATTGAGCCTTCATCACAGGAGGTGCCGGACCCCCTCCACACTGCAGGGACAGTGCCCCCACTCAGGAGGAGAACGGGGGCATCACCAGTCCTAAGGTAGGCCTCTGGCCCCATCCTGCTGAAAATCTACAATTTTATTATCTGCAGCGGAGATCGCCACAATATTTGAAAGTGCACTGCATAATCTCTTCTAAGTGCAACCATCCAGCTACAGCTTCGTTTTTGCCCATAATTCTGCCTTGAACCACCATCTAAGTGCTAGCCTCCTTTGTTTGCCATGAGGTCTAGTTACTCAAAGATGGCCGCCCGCAAAAGTTCAATGGCTGCCCTAACTATTCACCAGGTGCACTCCCCGCGACCTGATTGGTCACCCACGGCACTACTACAGCCTATCCAACGCCGGCAGGCAAACGCCAGCACACCCACAAAGGCTCACACAACAAGACTCAGCTCCTGTCTTGAGCCTGTCCTGAGCCGTACGGGCCGAGGGCCCTGCCGTGTTGCCCCACCAGCTCTAAGGCCTCCATGCTCGACCTCACCTCCCTGGTAAGCAAACTAAACTACCGCCTTAACTGCAAGCTTGCTACACCCACCCACTGTATACCTGACTACCACAAGCCTGCGCGACGTCCACGCGTCCAACGTATGCTTCTTGCATCGCCCTGCCACTCAAGCCTTGTACGCATGCTAATTACATGGACCCGCCTAAACTTTATCCCAGTTAGCGGTCTTCCAAAAAACGCAACGACCGGCAACCAACTAATTCACCTCATCCAAGGCTAGCTTCATTGCATATATTGCCCTTTGCTCAAAGCTGCCCCAGTGCTGCCTATGACTGCATACACTGTGTGCATAGATTGCCCTGTGCCTTTGCCCATTGCGACCCCAGCGCTGCCTGTGATTGCATATATTGTGTGCATAAATTGCATAAATTGCCCTGTTCCTTTGCCCATTGCGGCCCAGTGCTGCCTGTGATTGCATATATTGTGTGCATAAATTGCCCTATGCCTTTGCCCATTGCAACCCCAGTGCTGCCTGTGATTGCATATATTGTGTGCATAAATTGCCCTGTGCCTTTGCCCATTGCGACCCCAGTGCTGCCTGTGATTGCATATATTGTGTGCATAAATTGCCCTGTGCCTTTGCCCATTGCGACCCCAGCGCTGCCTGTGATTGCATATACTGTGTGCATACATTGCCCTGTGCCTTTGCTCATTGCGACCCCAGTGCTAGCTGGGATTGCATATATTGTGTGCATAAATTGCCCTGTGCCTTTGCCCATTGCGGCCCCAGTGCTGCCTGTGATTGCATACATTGATTGCATAAATTGCCCTGTGCCCTTGCCCAATGCGGCCCCAGTGCTGCCTATGATTGCATATATTGCCCCTGCCTTCACCTAACGCTCCCCAGTGCTGACTCTATGATTGCATATATAGATTGCAACCCCTGTATATTGCCCTGTGCCTTTGCCTAACGCTGCCCCCGTGCTGCCTTTATGTTTGCATATATCACCCATTGACCAATGCTGCTCCAATGTTGACTCTATGACTGTATGTACTGCCGCCCAAATTCGCTCTTGCTACCTATGCCACGCTCATGTTGTCAGTACTATTAGATGCCAAATAGGAACGTCTTACTTACCCCACGCACATGCTCAGGCACCCTGTATTAGAAGCACTACACCTCCCCACTGCCAAGCTCCACCCACTTATTACTTAACCCAGTTATCCCCTGCAAACTTTCAACTCGCTAAACCTTTGCCTCCACCTTCCACCACTACTACCTTGGAGTCTAACCTCCCATGATGGCCACCCTAAGAGGCACCACATTGACCATGGCAACGCTCCTCCCCTTACTCCACAATATCTCACCACAGAACTGCACCAACACGACTACTCCACTTTACCCAGAATCACTATCCCCAGTGGAATGGATAAACAGATTTGCTTGCCCACCCACACCCCTCATACCATGCCCTACACCTCTTAGAAACATACGACGAGGCTCTCGCCTCTTTCTACCCACTACCATCATCCTGAATGTAGTTCCACCCATCAAGCTCAGAAACGCTAGACTCAGCCACCGCACTAGCCTTAGCCACAAATCTGCTAGAACGATCACCAGCCAGAGTAAGAACCATATGCAGCAGACTCCGCATATCGATTCCTTAGCTAGCCAAAACTCCACAACACTCCGCCACCCACGAAAGTCAACCCTACTTCCATTCCCATTAAGGGTGCTCTCATCAATGCCCGTTCATTGGTAGCCCACGCCACCGATGTTGCAGACATTATCTCTGCTAACCCCCTCGACTTCATCGCTATCACTGAAACGTGGCTCCACTTAGCTGCTGGTCCTACTTTAGCCTTAGCCATCCCTGATAACTACAACATCATCCGTGCTGACAGAAAAAACGGAATAGGAGGAGGTGTGGAAATTATTGCTAAGTCTAACCTAAACATCAGAGAAGCAACTAACACAACCTCTCCCATTGTCGAACACCCAAACCATCCTCATACACATTATATTCAGACCACCAGGCGCCCTATCCTCCTTTGAAGAGGATATCTCTCTCCTACTCACCACTAACACTAAACTCAAATCACAAATCATCATCATGGGCGATTTCAACCTGGGACTCAATGACCCTAACGACAATCACGCTACCTCTCTCAATGACACCATTATTCACTTAGGCCTCACTCAACACATTAACAAACCAACACATACAAAAGGAAGATCCTTAGACTGGCTAGCAGATGCCAACTGCAACCTCTCACTGACAGACATCACACCTTGTGCTTGGACCGACCATCACCTTATCACCTTCTCACCACCCAGAACGGTACCCAAAACAACACCGATTTCCAGGACACCACAAATAATCTCCAGAAACATTTGCAACATCACTACAGAAAACCTTGGACCACTTCTTATGCCCATTACTAAAGCCAACCTTCCCACTCAGAATGACAACCCTTCCACCTTGGTAGATCTTTACTACACCACGCTGCAACTAGCCCTCAACCAGATAGCTCCACTCAAACAACGAAAAGCCAAACCCATTGCCCATACCAACAAATGGTTCTCAGCAGAACTAGAGGCTCTCCGCAATATCAAAAGAGCCACAGAAACTAGCTGGAGAAAAGCCCCATCTCTCTCCACAAAAGACAAATTCACTAGAGCTGCCTCCACCTACAAATCTGCTATCTTAAATGCCAAAAAAGAGATTTATAACATGACAATACACAACGCCAAATCTAGTACGAAAGAATTATTCTCTATACTAAGAGAACTTCAATCACCACTGCCACCCACAGAAGTCTGCACTAAGGACAAGGCCTGGTGCAATAATATCCAACTAGCCCTCTCCAACAGAATTGCCCTTCTACAAGCAAAGATAGAAGTAAAAAAAAGCCAACCTTGCCGCCAAAGATAACCTTAATAGTAAAAAAGACCTCTCCATTCCCAACTGCCCCCCTTTCCACTTCTCCCCAGTCACTGAGGAGGAAGTAGTTAAGATAATCGCTAGCCTTAAACCATCCAATTGTAAAGGTGACTTGTGCCCCGCCTCCGTCATCAAAGACGGAGCCAAAGATCTAGCTCCTCTCATCACCCACTGATCAATTCTTCTTTCAAGAATTCAGTGGTCTCCAACAACCTCAAAGAAGCGTGGGTCCTCCCCCTTCTCAAAAAACCCAATTTAGACCCTAACATCCCCACGAATTATAGACCCATCACAACGGTCCCTTTTCTCCTCAAAATACTAGACAGAGTAGCCTACCTCGAAAAACAACATTTAGAAGACAATAACCTCCTAGGCCTGCGACAATCTGGCTTTAGACCCAGGCACGGGACCGAAACCGCCCTCCTGGATCTAAAAATCCAAATGAACGAAGCCAAAGACAAGGGCAATCTGGCCATTTTGCTCCTGTTGGATCTCTCCGCTGCCTTCGATCTGGTTGACCACCAGATCCTTACACAACACCTCTCTTCGGCTGCCGCATTCTCACAGAATGCCACCAATTGGATTCAGTAATTTCTGTCTGACAGGTCGAATAGGGTCTTCGCCCCCTCAGCGGCTGCTGACCCTATGCCAATCCAATGTGGAGTTCCCCAAGGTTCCTGCATCCCTAACACACTTTACAACATCTTCACTAAGCTTCTCTTCAACCGTCTTGACGATCTGGGTGTCAGCTACACTAATTACGCAGACGACACCGAGGTCCTCATCACACTCACTGGTTGCTATGAAGATGTTGCAAAGCTTAACGAAATCTACCTAGAAATTCAAGCCTGGATGGCTACACACAGTCTCTGCCTCAATGACGATAAGACGGAACTGCTTATCGTAGGCTCGCAGGCCCGCCTCAATAAATTGGACGCCAGGTATCAATCTTTCACCATTGATGGCAACATTATAAAAGTCTCCAAAGAGGTCAAAACATTAGGTGTGTACCTCGACTCCACCCTATCACTGAAAAAACAAATAAATGCCACCATCTCATCTACCACCTACACCAACAAACTTATCAATGCCTGTAGACCTTTTCGATCCTCCTCCAGCTGCCTCACCTTATCCAGAGCGCTGATATTGTCTAAATTAGACTATTGTAACGCACTCTTCCTGGGCACCACCACAAGAAATCGGAACAGACTACAGATTCTACAAAACAAGGCCTCAAGATGTGCTCTTAACCTCCCGCGTAAGGCTCACATCTCCACGGCCAGCAAAGAAGTCCACTGGCTCCCAATCCGAGACAGAATTAAGTTAAGAACCCTTGTCATTACACACAAGTGACTGTCACTGACTGCCCCACGCTACCTATCTGACAAATTCTCTAGACAGAGCACCACCAGACCTACCAGAACTCCCTGCTTGCACCAACTAAAGATTCCCAAATTCAATCTAAAAACAGCAGGAGATTCCAGTTTCCCAGTTCTTGCAGCTCAATGCTGGAATACACTCCCTCTTGCAATCAGATTGGAAGCTTCCTTCTGGCCATTCAGAGCCATGGTGAAATCCTGGCTCTCTGCCTAACACTTTGCTACTTACTTACGCACCTTCCAGGTCTCTTCACTCTACCAATTACTACCGTATGACTTAACTATATCTTGAAACGGAGCACCATGTAACCCGGTACTTCACTATCTATTGTGCTTATCTCATGTCACCCACTGTATCCCTCTTTTGTACCATTGAATGTATGTACCCTTGTTGCTTTGCGCAACGATATGTAACTATGTTGCCCACATGATTATGCGCCCAGCTACCTGAGGGTTCGGCCGCGCTCTATAAATAAACAAACTAAACTAAACTTGCAAATATTTTTAAAAAAAGGTAGCAGGCGTTCCTCTCCAGAAAGAACATGGCATGACAACCTATTCTTAGATGAGAGTTTTCAGCACACCCTTTTTGCTCACTGTACCTTTCACAGATGGGAAATATCCATTTGCATATCAGTCTTTGTCCCGCCCACATGGGCAGTCCAGCACCAAAATGCTATTCCAATAACCTGTTCTGAGATGAGAGTTTGCAGCAGTTTCCCCTGCTGATGCACCTGACTGTTCCGCACACTGGTCACCGGGCCACCTTCTGAACTCTGGCCCAGGCTCCTGCATGTCCAGTTGCCCTTGCACTGCCTGCAGGCTCCCCAGCACTTAAGGGTCTGTATCTGCAACCCTACAGTCCCTACTCTCTGCACTTATGAGCCACCCTCTGGCTGCACTTGTGAGTTAACTGCCCTTACCTTTTCCCCTCACCCCCTTGCACTTCTCTTCCCCGCACTTGCACGATGTGAATGACACAAGGCCTAGTAAGATTGTTATTTTGTCCTCCTTTTGTTACCCCCTCCTTGTCTTGTCGCGCCTAGAAACACTTGTGTACAGGCGCATTATAAATGCCACATCATATCATATCCCCCGACTGTGTTTTTCTAATGTAGCCACTGCATTACTGGTTGAACCAATACACGAAGGATCGAAAGCAACTGCATATCTCCACATAACCTCATCTGTAGTGAAGACTATGATTGGTGACGCAGTGGAAACCTTTTTGAGACTGGGATTTGATCTTCTAGAAATAGTTGACAGAGGCTCCCCCTCATCTTCAACGGCCCCTTATGGGGATGCAAGACAAAGAACTTCTAAACGCCACTTAAGGTCAAGAAACAGCCACTACAAATCTACGTCGAAGAAGGCTGATGCAGGTACCGCCCAAGAAAAATGGACCAAAAGGGGCGCCGATGCCTCTCCCAGGGAAAAACAACTAGCTCCTCACCGGGCCCTAGGTCCGTACCTAGCAAACACCGTACGGGAGACAAGATCGTTGAGAGTGCAACTTATAAGGACCTGCTGGGGATAGGTAGATTCCCGCGAGGCCCTTTGGATAAAATCCAGCAAACTATAGCGCAATTCCCTAAAAACGATCAGAATTAACCTCAAGAAAATCCAAAGCAGGCCCCCCTCCTTCAGCTCTGGTCCTGGCTCCTGAAGGCTTTAACTGCCAATCGAAAACAGTAGCAATACGTCTGGCCTCCCACTGGATCTGGAACAGAAGAAACAAAAACATGACGAAATCCAGTGGAAGGGATGCTGAGGTTGGGGTCCTGGAACACACAGGGCTTCCGCCACCTGACTATGCAAGGAGGCATAAATCTGGCAACTTTCGACATACTTTGTCTACCGGAGTCCTGGATGACGGAAAAACCTGCGATGGATGGTTACGACTTATCTTTTGTCCCGGCGAAAAAGGGGGCCCAGGGGCACCCGTTTTCAGGGTTAATCACAGCGATACGCTCGGGTAGCGGGCTGCACCTTCAAAAAACGCTGATTACAAATCTGTACCTACTGGCTACTTTAGTACGCTGGGATTGACAGACGAGGGAAATGGACAAGATCTTACCAACCCCTATGATTATCATGAACACTTATTGGAACCCTCAAGCCATGGATGCTAAGACTTTCCTATCCACGATTGAACAGGCCATTGATGAAGCCTATACGGAACATCAGGTCTCTTACGTGATCATATGCGGGGACTTAAACGCAACCTGTCGTATTCAAGAAGGCACAGCAAAGTGGAGGCTTCCTAAACTCCAAAGAGAAGAGAGAGGAGAAAAGTGGTCAGATCTGATGTCCTCAAGAGACCTTCTGAACATGGGAGTCCTATTTTACCACCTAGAACGGGCCCCAACGTGGGAAAGGGACAACTCTCAAGCAGACATAGATCACATTTTCGTAACAAGGACACCAGCATCCCAAGCTGTTTGGTTTGAGGTAATAAAAACAAACGCAAGCAACCACAAACATTTGGCCTTCAAGTGGAACTCTTGCTCAACCCAGAAACTACAAATGACAAACCAAATAGAATGCAACCCTCGAAGAACTCATCTTAAACTGTCCGCTAGATCCATTATGGACATAACAAAAACTATACCAAGAGGACAGAGGAAATTTACGTAAAAGATGCTTCAACAGTTCCGGACTACCAGACACTCCTTGTTCCCTATAAATCTAATGGCAAATAACAAAAACCTCCTTCAACTTCCCGCAACCATGCCTACTCTCAGACTCTTGTAGGGAAGAGACGGGACCTTCGGAAACTGAAGCGGGTGGCTCAAAAACACCCTTCTACATCCAGTCTCGAAAAGCTACATATAGCCCTAAAAACCTACAAATCATGGGTGAAAAAACACCACTTGTCACTATGCCAGCAGGACTCGGAGGAAATGTAGAGGAAAGTGAGTGGCCATAATCCTCGTGAGTTCTGGGCCCTAATCAGATCTGTCGACTCCCCTGCGGAGGAGGGCCTGCTGAACAATATTGGTGAGGAGTCGTGGGTGAAGTTTTTCAAAACTTTATTCCAACGGACCTTAATACCCAAGATTGTAGAGAAAGAAACGCAAACTGAACAATGGGTTGACGTGGGAGATATAGTAGACATAAGAGATGTCATCCGTAAAGTAAAACCATCAAGAGCCCCAGGACAGGGTGATCTTAAACAGCACCCAGAGGAATGGGCGATCTTTATTAGCGCAATCTTCTAAAGATGCACGGAGTCGAAGTTAATACCAACATCCTAGAGCTCATCCATCATTGTACCTGTATTCAAAAAGTGATGCAAAGAGGACCCAAGAAACTACCACCCCACTGCGCTATTAGACGTGATTGGTAAGGTTTTTGGGGCCCTGCTCTTGAAACGCTTTCAGCTCTGGGCGAGTACTGCATCATGTGCCGATCCATTCCAAACAGGATTTACAAAAAATATTGGGACCAGCGCCAACATCATGTTCATGAGCGCATTCAAGAGCAAGATCTTAGAAGGGGCTCCTCAAGTCTTTGTGGCCTTCATTGACCTGGCCCAAACCTTTGACCAGGTCAATCGGGAAAGACTATGGAAGAAATTAAGTGTGTGAAAATGCCCACCTGAAATCCTTCAACCTATTCGCGCACTCCATGAGAACACCAAATTGAGGGTACGCCTAAGCCAACAGGGCTGGCTTTCCGAGGAAATACCAGCAGCGAGAGGAGTCAAGCAGGGCTGCCCCCTAGCGCCCGCTCTCTTCATTGCCTATATGGGCGACTTCAAAGACTGAGGCTACTATAAGATCTTTTCCGCCCACAATGGGCTCGACAAAAACCACACGCCTCTTGTATGCCGACGACTTGATACTAATGTATCATACACCAATTGGCTTACAGCACCAACTCGGCCAGCTACATATGTGCAAATGATCTGGAAATCAATGTTGGCAAAACGAAGATCCTGCACTTGGAAAATTCGCAAAGGAAAAATGAAAGACTGAAATGGTTTCTCGAAGGTACAGAAATTGAAAAGGTCCATACATTTAAATATCTTGGCGTGACTCTCGACTCCTCCAAAACAAACACGGCAATGCAACAAGCCCTCTTTGACAAAACAAGAAAGCTAACTGCCCAAGCAAGAGCACTGGCCAAAAAAATACAGCCGATTTTCCTTAGTCCCAGTGATCAGATGTTACAGATCCAAGGTGGGCCCATCCTTAACCTATGGCATGGAGGCCATGGCTCAAATATCTGAAAAACTATGGATCCGTCTTGAAGGCTACTTTTGGAGATCTGTGTAGGCCTTCTGAAATGCTCATCTATTGTGCCAATCAGACGGGAACTAAGTCTGCTTTCCCTGCAAGTCTCTATTGAAAGAAACAGCATGATGCTTTACAGAAAAACGTTGTTGACCAATTGTCTGTGTATATTAAGCATGATCAGAGCTGAAACAATAGGAAACCGGTGTAACATGCTGAAAGTATGGGAACAAGGTTGCAAAGCAAAGCTGAATGTATTCCAAACAAACGAGGCAGAGTTGATTCAAAACCCTATGAAAAGAAAAAGAAAAATTGAAGATCTTGACTGGATAAACACCTTGGACTCCTCTATAGAGTTCAAATTGACATCTCATCTACCACCACAGTCGAGGAAACTAAACTGTGTTCAGAAATATTTTAAAAAGTTTCCAAACAAGTCATTAAGGAATACTTTTCTGAGAGCCTGTCTCAACCTTTTGGAAACCAACAGGATCCTGGCAGTTAGAGGCTTGGCAAGCTCGAATAACTGCCGTTTCTGCAAAAAAGACGATCAGATAGAAACAATACAGCACCTGCTTCTTACCTACTCTGGAACCAAGACTATAAGATAAAAATATCTGACGCCGCATTTGACCTATGCCTACATTCAAGAAGAATCTGTGTGGTGCGAAAAACTAATTGGCGGGGAAAAAACAACCTGGGTAATAGCAACTGCGCAGTTACTGAGACACACTCTAGGTGTAAGCAACCAATAAGCACAAACTGAATTTATGTTCTACGTAGAGAAAGTGTTCTCTCTTTCTTCCCGTGCATCTGCAACTTTTTTGACATTTTACATTTACTTGCAACATTAACACTTTATTTATGTTTGTTCTTTTTCTCTTGTAAAAATCGCTAATCCGATTAAACCAAGTAATAAAAAATAAAAATGTAGCCACTGCCTTAGTGACCTGGTCCCCCCACCCAGGTCTTCTGAAAACCTTATCCCCAAATATGTACTGACTTGTTCCAGCACGCTCCCCTTGAATTCTATTGTCAATTTACACGTTTTTGAAGACTTATGTGCAACCATCATAACTTTGGCTTTCTCAGTGTTGAGCTCCATAGGGAGTTCCTTGCATTTCTCTAAAAAGAGCTTCAAATTGTGCTTCATGCCCATAGGGGAGGTTGATCGGATCACTGCATCATCAGCGTAGAGTAATGCCGGGAACCTATCAATGCCTAATTTGGGGACATCAGGACAGTCAGCCAAAAGTTCCTCAATAATCTCATTTATGTACAACCAAAACAGTAAGGGGCAGCACACAGCCCTGGCGGACCCTCCGCTCAACCTTGTACAATTCAGTGAGCTCACCACCCAAGCCCCACCTCACAGCAGCCAGGTTATCACAGTATAAGAGCTGTATATATCCAGTAGGGGCCCTGCAACTCCCTTATTCTTTAATATCGACCAAAGCTTGGGTCGAGAAACACAATGAAACCAGTGCGTAAATCAACAAAAATGTCATATTTTCTGACGTTTGACTGTAAACATATTTGGCTAGGATTGCATTTAACCTAAAGCATTGATTCACAGTGCTTATGCCTGGTGGGAACCCAACCTGGAGATGATTCAATAATTTTCCTTCAATTACCCAGTGGTGGCTATGTGTCAACAATACCTTTGCATATACTTTGCCCACAGCATCAAGTAAGGAAATAGGCCTATAGTTCCCAGGTTGTTTCTTGTTCCTTGTCTTATAAATAGGTAAAATAATAGCCTCACCCCAAGTTGGGGGGAATACTTTTAGATCTGGTGACAAAATGTAATACTTTTGTTAACTGAGGAACCCACATTCCTATTTCGTTTTGTCCTGCATTACAATTGCATGTCTGAGTTACCATCATTTCATGTAGTGTCATCATACACTAAGGAACTTGCATCACTGCCAGGTATTCACACAAATTGCCAGCATTTGCGATCAGACAACAGCACAAATAGCTGTTTACTAGGCATTTCAAAATGGCATTGCACTTGCATCATTTAATTACAATTTGGAGATTTTTATAGAGCTTCATGTAGATGGGCCACTTCAAAACTGCATTTATCAGTGTCATTGCTCGCTGATGGTGCTCCATTCATCACGTTCAGAATCGAGAAAGACCTAGTCTGTGCCACCAGGATTTCAAACTTGTCGCTTGGCATTATCACATTCCCAAAACCAGCGCATTAAATATTTACCCAGCATGCCCCTATTTCCAGAAGTTAACATTTTATGTCCAGGAATTAACCCCATTTGGTAGCTGTTGCCATCACATGCCTGAGTACTATGATAAATCAGCAATAATTCCCCACAACAACCTGGACTGGGACCCTTTTCATGTGGCAGCGGGAAGACCACAAGGGGTTTGGGGGGGGGGGGGGGGGGGGAGAACTGTTCATGAAGAGTAGGTTACCGACTTGTTTAATTTTTTCCAAAATCCCACACTTCTAATGGCTTATTGCCAAATCGAAAAAATGAGAAAACCTAATTCTGCTGCCTGGTATTACAAGTCCCATACTCCCTGAAGAACTGAGATGAGGAAGAGGGCTTAAGAGCAATGCTGCAGGAGCAGTCAGCTAGTTAAGCAAAATGACCCACACCAGAGGGAAGCAGAGAAGGTTAAAACGCTCCACCAGGTGCAGGCCATTAGAAGGAGCTGTAGTCACAGCAGTAGCAGCAACAGAAGAGAGCACGTTGTTGGCAGTCTAAACAGAAGTTGGTGGAAAGAAGGGACCCCAGAACTTTGACCAAAGAGATTTCAGGTGCCTGTCCTGAGACGGTCCAGTTCGCCCTAAATCTGAAATGCAGAGGTTACGCACCAGAAGTCATGAAGGAAGACGGCTGGAAACCGTGGCTGAAAGTTGGTGTAAAGCCGAGGGTCCCAGGAGCAAGATGAGCTCCATGGCTGCATGGCGGAAACAAAGACACCTTCACAGAGAAAGGGTGTGTGTTCATACAAAGCCAGAAGTAGTTGAAGCCCCTCAGCACAAAAAGGGAACAAGACAGAAGCCAGTGAGTGTTACCGGACATTCTGATCCCTTGCACGAACAAAGACAGGCAACTGTAACCAAGTAGAATCACCCGCGAGTGAGTGAAAGCAATATCAAACCGACCGTTGATTGTCGGACAATGGGAAGTTACAAAAGTAGCACTTGCTAATGAGTGAACTTCTTCAATAGCACTAACGTAAGAGTAAAACACTCTGAACCATGTTAATTTAATGTTATAAAATCAGAAAACAAATGAAAGACTGGTTGTGGGTGCTTTAAATTGATTCTGAGGTAAAGGTTAACCACATAAGCAATTGTGAAGCAGTTGAAAATAATTTAACACTGAAGTTAAGTGACTGAACATTGATCATTGTGAGTTCAGGAGAAAAAGCATTGCTCAAGTCAAGAGTGAAACAAGCACTGCCCAAGTAATGAGTGAAACAAGCACTTCCCCAAAATCAAGAGTGCTGAAAGCATTGCCCAAAGCCAAGATGGTTATAAGCATTGTATAGAGCCAAAATAGACTTACAAAAAGGCATACAATTAAACTACTCTGGTTGACAGGAAGCTAAGGGGCGAATGCAAGGTAATAAAAAAGTGAATGTTGCTGATTGGAATTGTTCTCTAAAAGTTGATATAACTCACATTGCCAAAGGCAAGAAGAGAAAAGGTACAAGTACATCGTCAAAGGCATTGTGGTTGTTGATGTTGCAGAAAGACAAGAGTGGCAAAGAGGCTGCCCTTCGGAAAGGTGAATATTCAGAGGAAGAGTGCCCTGCCTACATGAATGTGTCAAGGAGCACTAATGTGAATATTGTCTTTTCTGAAAATTGCTAAAAGTTACAACCTATTGAAGCTGTGGTAAAACTTTGGGGTGTCAGTAGATTTAAAACTACAGAAGCCCAGTTGAATGTGGAACACTATGGGGCAGGCGTTAGACCCACATGGTGAATCCTTGCAGAAGTTAACCTGGTATGAGAGTTATCCAGGTGAAAGCAGAGGTGCTATGAAGTCCTCCTAACAAAGATATAAACTAATTCATAATGCCATAAAGAGAGAATAGAGAAGAGCTAACAGAAGCTGTGTTACTTTTACCTTACCAGAAGTTGTGTTTCTTCGAATCTGACAAGGAGCTGTACCTTTTCTTTGACGTGTGCAAATTATGGTAAAGCATCTTGACCCGGAATATCATTGATGCAAGGAAGAAGAGAAATCTTTCTGTTGGTTGAATATTGGTTAACAGAACTTTCTTTTGACAAAGTGAAGGAGGCAAGAACTGAATTGGAACTTAGATTTCCTTGTTTCTTTTTGTTCAACATTGGAACTGAGTCTAACTTGAAACCTAGGGAAGGGGCGTTCACTCGGGTTCTAAAGAGAGACTGTGAACATATTAGGAATGCAATTGTTATTTGTTGTGAATTGCCATACATTTTCTTGTGTATTTTATGTTTAAGCGTGAGGGCCAGATAGCCTTTGTTAAAGTGTTTCCTTTAGTTTTGATAGGCAGGGAAATCCTCGTCAGGGTAGGAATAGTGAGGCATTTGATGAAACATATAATTTAATAAAATGGCATATTTTGTAAATCATCCAAAAGTTGTCCGCCTCACATTTCTGAACCCTCACAGTACTCATACCAGATCATACAGCAACATGGCTGCTTCACCTCACAGCCTACCTACATCTCTGGTATTCCCCCTTCACCACTTTGAAGTAGTTCCAAGGCATTCTTTATAACCTAACCTTACTTAATATAGCTAGGAGCTGCCTTCTTTCCACCACCTCATTCTTTCCTTTTTGTTTCCACACTATCTTCCATTCTTCTGCCAGAGCATTTGGAATGGGCTCTGTGAAGGCATCATGAAGTAAGACACAAACTACAGACTAATAGTTTAAACAAAAGGTATTTATTGACTTAAATGTCAGGATGGTTGAAGGCCTAACTTGCCCTATACTAAGGTGGGATTTCCCTACCTGAATGAAACCAAGGACAGTCTGATTCAAAGAGTTCAAGTTATAAGTCTTTCTGTGTTCAAAACCTATCCTTGCCCTCACAACTAAAGCTAACAAATGTGCAGGGATGTCAAAGCTAAAAAAAATAGTGTTCGACTCAAATTTCTGAGCTTCTTCCAGCTAACAGCTTACTTTTAGCTCCCCTTCCCCAAGAATAAGAAAGTTCCATGAAAAAGTCTCAAAGTTTACCTTAGTCCAGTTCAAGATGATATAGTTCAGAACCAATCCTTGGGGTTCCTTTCCCCAAGTTTCAAACAACACAACCCAAAATAAAAGGGTCTTGAGACTCTGTTCCCAAGACAAGTGTGATCCTTTAAGTCTCAGGGTTCCCTTCCCCAAGACTTCAACTTCACCACTTACACTTGTTTCAGTCTTTCAAAAAGTCTTAACAAAATCCCAGGTCAACCTGACCCTTATTTGCAGTGGTTGCATTGGGCTGTTTCACTGTGTCCTTGTCTTTCACCATTCAGGATTCTTTGGTCTAGACACAGTTGTCAGACCACACAGTCCACCCATCACAGTTTGCGCAACCAGGATCCCTGGGCTCCTTCGCCTCACACAGGTTCCTAGGCACTTGCTCCTGTGCAACAGGTCACCTTCACTTACCTCCTTTTGATGGCCTCTTGGCTTAAGGTGTAATCTTGCACTCCTCTGGCTTCGCTTTGACAGCCTTGTGGCTCTGCCACCACGTGTCACACACCGCTTCCCAAACTGTGGCCTCGCCGCACTGCATTCACTCATTAAAGTTCGTCTTTTGGCTGGCCTCAGCCTTTATTTACTTAAAGGTTTGTGTTCCATCATTGTGCACCATATTTTCAATATTAGTTATTTTCAGTTCAATGTGCACTCTTGTTGCTTAATTATGTTTTGTATTCAATGTGCCCTTGTTTTTCTTCATTGTTAAATTTCCTTTTAGTTTGGTATTCAATATACATTGGTTTTGTTTGAAGGTTAAGATTCCATTTAGTCCAGTATTCAATGTGTACTTAATCGCTTACGTTCACGGACCATTGCTCACTTGTGGTCCTCTTGAAGCACCCCGGAGCTGTAATGCCTCCCCGGCACTCACCAGCCTGCTCTGCGTCTTTCCAGTGGTTCCTGTGACTTCCTCTCGGCTCCTGGATCCTGGAAACCCAGCGGTACCGAGCTCCGCTCATTCGCTGTGTGTTTCTTGCTTCACACCGGCACCTCCTACGCTTGTTCCTGGACGTGGACGGCGTCCTCTGTGTTCTGGGCTCCCAAGCAGCTCCTGCTGCTCGCGCTGGCCTAGGGAAGCTCCCAGGCTTGGGTGAAATACACAGCCCACTTACATCAGGTCCCACAAGTCCTTTGGGTCTTCTACTGGCGCCCTAGCTCTTTCTCCTGGGCCACCACGGCTGCCTCCTTACAAGAGTCTCCTGCTGCTCCTCCACACTCGGGTCTCCCTGTTGCTCTCTGCCTTGCTGGGTTGGACTCCCTTTATACACCCTCAGCCCCTTGACAGGCTGCAGGTGTGGATGATTATCTAGCCTTGCCTGACCATAATTAAAATGACATGCCTGACACTCACATCTCCTTGTAGGCATCTTCTTCATCTCAGTACCAAAGTGGTGAAAAGGTGAAATCTTCATTATTCTTAATTGCCTCTTCTTCGTCCCAGTACTGTCAAGTGTTACTTGTGGAAAATGGGTGGGAACTGACTTATTATAGCCCATAAAGTTTGGGGGAGGGTTAGGTTTGTTGTCAATAGGGAAAGGGGGATACCATGTCCCGGCCAAGGGTACTCCACTCACAATCCTCAAGGACCCTCCTCCCAGGTGATCACTAAGAGGAGAGAGCTATTGGCTCTTAGCACCCTTGGTGGGTGTGTCAGCCAATCTAGTTGCTCCAAATCTGGGCTGAATCAGACAATCCAAGGCAGGGTTCCGAGCAACCAGAGTGCTCTATGCACGAACCCTCAACCCTGTGCTGCCTGCCCCGTCCTCTCCTGCCTCCTTTATCTGGCTCAAGCCACTCAACACCCTCCATCGCCTCCCCTTACCTTAACGCGGCTCCTCTGCCTAGCCCACACCACTCTGCTTCCTCCTTCAGCCATGGAAATGTAATAAGGGCTCTAAGCGGAGTCCTGCCTTCCATTTCCATGGCAACCAGACTCATCACATCTCTCCAGCCACAGCAAACAAAGCCGTACGTCCAGGTTTCTTTTTAAATTGCTATTTGCACCACAAGGGTTTGCCCCAGGCTTTTAATATCAATAATCACCCGTTCAGTGAGCTTCATTGGCTGGTAACTGCCCTGGGGTATGCCTGCACTAGGCCTCCGTACCTTTACCGGCCAGTGAAGCCCACTGAACTGGTGATTGTTGCTACACTTTCAATTCAGAGCAGCATTTTGGGAACAATAGATTACAGCAGCAGCAATATCGGGTTTTGCGGAAGCATCATCAAGGTGCGGGCCCTTTGTTTAGACAACGAACAAAAACATGAGATAGAAAATGAATTCCTGTTTGAAGTGCATGGTACATACATGCCTACATTCCAAAATGAAAAACCTGGAGATCTACGTCCACGGAATGCCCCCCCACACGTTTGCAAGGTCACGCACACACATTGCAATATATTTAAGTTTGTACTGGATGCGTTTAAAAACTCACAGTATTGTAATAAGCACTAAATGTGCAAAACATTAAAGGATCCATCACAAATATATATATATATATATATATATATATATATATATATATATATATATATATATATATATTCATATTTGAATGTGTATGTAAACTGAGTACATTATCAACGTGATAATGAAATCTCTCAAACACGCCACAATAGCGTTTTTTTAATCCCCATGTGGCACAGCACGTGTTCGCCATAGTGGAGGCCGTAATGTGTGCCCTTCGTTACGGTTAACTTGCTTTGAAGGCAACCATGAGTGCATTTCGGGGATGGGAGGGGGCAGCAAAGAAACATTTACCCCCGTCAGACAAGATGTTAAGAAGCACCGAAGGACACAGCGGTACTTGCCAGTATTGTATGGCAGGAAAGGGATCAAAGCACACAAACCTAGTGGGGACGCAGGGACGGCCGTAAAACCCAGAAACTCCACGCTCTTCCCTGTAGACCCGGAGAAGAGCGTAAAAATCTGGAGTCTCCCAGTTAAACCCAGAGGTTAGGCAGGTATGTGCTGGGGGCCTGAGCCAGCAGTGGGCAGTAGCTGACCATTTTCTTGAGGTGGTGCAAGCCCGCAGGCTACAGTAACATTGTTGTACTCTGCTTGGAACTGAAAAACTGCCTGGGAGGGAAAGGCACAGCTTTTGAAGAATGCAGCTGATCTTATATGCCTTTATGGAAGTAGAGTCCCCCACAGCACCACAAAGTTGATAGTTCCCGGTTTTTTGCAAGGTGTCATACTGAGTTGAGAGGCTTTGCGGGAACAGAGTGTCTGTCACTACGGAGACGGCACACGCCTTGGAGTGAGGATCTGCTTGCCATCCTGTGTTGCCGGGGGTTGCTCCCGCAGAGTACAGTGCATACTGAAGAGAGACTGAACATGGCCCCACAAGTCCTTGATCTGTCCTGGTGAGCTACACGGTCACATAGCTGTCTGGGTCAAAATTGGGAAGAATGAGAAAATGCAGTCCAAACTTCCATATGGCACCCCATTGCAGTCAAAAGCCACAACAGAGGGAGCTCAGGAGGCCGAGGAGGAGGCTGAACAGAGGATTGAACCCTCGGGGGACACACTCAGAGACATTAAATGTATCCTGACCCAACTACAGAGTGACATTTCTTCCCTCGATAACAACATGAACACACTTATCTGAAAGGATGACCATATGCAGGTCCGGCTCAACAGGCACAGGGACAGGCTGGATAAAGCGGAACAACGTCTCTCTGAGGTGGAGGATGAGTCCTCTACAACGGCCAGTTAGGTGGTCCAGCAGCAGAAAGTGATCAAGCAAGATGACCTAGATTCCAGGTGCCAGCAAAATAATCTCAGGATAACTGGGGTCCCGGAGGCTGCGGATAGAGTGCCCAGGGAACAAATGGTGGAAGCGCTGCTGCGGGAGACACTTGGGGAGTCTGGATGTTCCTCGGCCTTTGTGGTCGAGAGAGCCCATCGCATTCCCAGGGGTGGGGGGTGTCCCTTGGTACCAGGCTCACCACCCAGGCCCATCATCGCTCAGCTCCTTAATTATCGTGATAGGGATCATGCTTTGCGAAGGTCAAAAGAACTGGGCTCCCTTAATTACCACGGTGACCAGTTCTGGCTTTTCCCCGATTTTTCAAACAAGGTACAGTCATCGCAGAGGAGTTTCCTCGAAGTAAAGGAAAGACTCAGGGATAGAGGATTCAAGTACGCCATGTTGTTGCCTGCGTGTTGAACATAACAGCAAAGCCCTGTTTTTTTCAAACCCCGGAGGAGGCGAGTGACTTCCTAGATGTGGCTGAAGTGGGACTGCATCGGAAAAGAACAGACACAGCCGGGAGAGGGCTTCACCCAAAGACCCGGTGTGACACTGTGGTCATATAGCGGCTCCCTAGTCTGGCTGCTTTGTATTCAATTGCTGAGGAGTGGTCAATCATTGGTCAATCATTGGGGTCTACAGCGGAGGCTATTGCCGATGTGGGTGACTAAGCCTCGAAAGGCACCCATGCTTCGCCTACCGGTTGTTTTCAGGCGGGGGGGTTCAATACTGGCAGGTTGGAGTTGTCGGGTGGGGGTGGGGGAATTGGGGGGTTTTTGTTGCCAATTTGGGTGGGTTTGGTTTGGTCTGGTCTTACCAGTGCATGCATTTCTGGCCCCTAGTTACTCCACTAGGCCAAGTAGCAAGTAGGGCTTTTTTGAGAATGGCTGTGATGAGGTGAGATGGAGTTGGCCTGGGATTGGCGACATGGTCCGTCTCTTCGGGTAGCATTCGATGTGGTCCGATCCACAAACCTGCGGCGACGCACTGACTATCTGCCCATTCAGGGCTCAAATTCATCCCTGGAAGGGGTAATGGCTGAGAAGGGGGTTTTGTGCATGACGTTGAATGTCAGAGGGCTGAACTGCAAAGACACAGGGTGGATATCGCTCTCCTTCAGGAAACGCATCTCTTGCCCACCAGTGAGTCCGTGTTCGGCAAATCTTGGAGCTGCCACAGGTACTTCTCTTTGTATTTTAGGCACTCTTGTGGGGAGTGTATAATCATCAGGAACACAGTAGGGTTTCACTGCATGGAGGTGAGTAGGGATACTGACGGGACGGCCCTGATTCTCACTGGACTAATACAGGGGAGAGGCTTCACATTTGTGAATTATTACGGCCCCAATAAGAACTCAATTGAGACCCTAGAATTCATCGAAGAACATCTCTGGAGGCACCCTAGGAACATGGTACGCTGGGCTGGGGACTTAAATACTGTCATGTGTAACTCGCTGGATAGATCGGTGTATCATAGCAGGGGGTGTCTAAAGCTACAGGCAAGCTGCTGCAGATTTGCACCAATGTGGGCTTGGTGGATATATGGCGGGATCATCAGTGTTGAAAGGGGATACACATTTTGATACTCTGTACGTGGTTCGGCTTCCAGGCTCGATTTTATTCTGGCTTCCGTTAATGAGACAGGATGGTTCTCAAAACATAATATCCTGGCACGCATGCTTTCCGATCAAGCTCCGGTGGTTGCAAATCTTTTAATCCCAGGGAAGTGGCAGGGGGGCACAAGATGGCATTTTAAGGGTGAAAGCCTGCAGGGGACAGTGTTTCGTTAGGAGGTAAGGGAGGGCACACTTTAGTTCTTTCGAGAGAAATAAGGCTCAGTATCTTCCTATTGTCCCATTCCACGCTGTGGGGGGGCTTTCAATTGCGTAATAAGGGGTTTGTGCATCGCCAAGGAAGCATGAATTTTAAGGACCATTAGAGCCGAAATGGCTGCTAGCGAGACTCAGCTGCGAGTTACAGAATTGGGAGCAGGGTTCCTCACAGAGGAAGGTATGCAGGCCAGATTCCGAGAGGAATTGGGAGTGTTCAGGGGGGCCACTGAATGTGAGGTTTGATTTCTTAATAGGTCTGTGACGGTGCAAAGATATGGGGAGGGGCAGAGGACTGAAGCAACATTGCCCGTCTAATTAAGGCTGAAAATTCTAGGTCTCACATTGCCGGGTACGCGGACCAAGCTGGGAGGCTCTTGCAGACAGACAAGGGGATAATGGGGGCGTTTGTGGACTATTACAGGGCTTTTTACTCGTCCAGGTCCACCATGAACCAGGGCATGCTCGATGAATTTCTGTACCAGGTTGGTCTCTATTGGTTGGTGCACGAGGAGAGGGAATGGTTGGAAAAGCTGTTAGCGGAACAGGAGATCCACGAGGCAATCAAGTCGCTACCCGCTGGGAAGGCTGCAGGCCCAGATGCGCTTTCAGCTGACTTTTACATGGCTTATGCAAGTATTTTGATCCCTCACATGCTTCGCATGTACAAGCAGGCATTACAAAATGGCAAGCTGCCAGGCTAATGGCGCAAAGCTGTAGTGGCCCTTCTCCTAAAGCCAGGGTAAGAAGTAATGCCACGATGCATAATGGCCGATCATGCAGGCTTTATTCCTAGGCGGTCCACGTCCTATGGGCTCTGCAGACCTTTTGGTCTCCTCTCGGTTCTGGAATGTCAAACCTCAGTAGTTGCAGTCGTTCTCGACACCGAGAAGGAGTTTGACTCGATTGAGTGGCCGTTTCTCTTAACTGTGCTGAGGGGTATAGGGATGGGGGAGGATTTTATAAGAATGGTTTCTTTACTGTATACAGGCCCTGTGGCCCGCCTTAGGGTGAACGGTAGGCTTTCAGCCACCATTGGGATGGAAAGAGGGACACAGCAGGGATGTCCATTTTCCCCCATGTTATTTGCATTCGCAGTGGAGCCCCTGGCGGAAATGGTTCGGTCTAGGCATCTAGAGAGGGGTTCAACTGTTTACGCGTAGGTTTGTGATTTCGTTTTACGCAGATGATTTCATCCTTTTCATCAAGGACCCTGCTGCAAACCTAGCGCCCGTTATGAGCGATGTTTTGATTTTTGTCCATTTCTCTTGGTTTAACATCAACCCCACAAAATCAGTGCTTTTTTTCGTTGACCGACGGAACTGTATGGTTTCAATGGCATCCCGACCATACCCGCTATCTCTGGGTGATGGTGGCTAGATCACCCGAATTGGTGTACATAGAGTCACTGTTTGGGAGGTGGGGAATTTGCCTCTATCCCCTTTCAGTTGTATTTCCGTTATCAAAATGGTAGTTTTACCCAGATTCCAATATACATTACTGAATGTGCCCATACTGGTCCCCGCAAAATTCTTTATGGCACTAAAATTGGTCTTAACGACATTCATATGGCAGGGGGATCAGGCTCGAGTGCGCTGGGAGAAACTGACTGCCCCCCTCGAGTGAGGTGGGGTAGTCCTCCTGACTTGGAAGCCTATTGGACTGCAGCGCAGGCATCCTTCCTGCCCCACTGGTTTGATTTGAAGCCGGACTGGTCTCATGTGCAGATTGAGAGGGCAATGGTGGCTGCATCACTCTTGGGGGCAGTGATTCTTACCTCACTGCAGCAAGTAAACAGGGCGTGTAATATGGTTGAGCTGACATGCAGTTATGTATGATAGCTTATTTATATCGCGCTTAACACGGACCCGGGGATCAAACCTGTGTTGCTCCTTGTTGTTTTGCTTCCAATGCGAGCACGTTGCCCGTGAGCTATCCTCCCGAGACGTGCCTGGAAGAGAATAGAGGGCAAGTCAAAGAGGGAGTTGTTGTATTCTCCACTCCTCCCTATTAAGCATGTACCCGGGATACATCTCACGGGCAAAAAGTTATTTGTGCAAAATATGGACAGGTTGGGGTTAGTCTGCTGGTGGGATCTCTTTCCTAATGGGCAGTTCCTGACGCTAGAAGAATTTAAGGCCATGGGGGAGGTGACAGCGATGGGCATCATTATTTATTTAAGGCTGCGAATTGGGCTGAAAGACAGGTTTGCTGATTTTTCTCAGGTAGCCCCCTGTCACCCCGGTGTTGCGTGGGACCATTAGCACAGGTACTAGGTCCAAGCTATACTCCACCATAATTGACATGTCCACAGGGTGGGCTGGAGACTCTCGGGCTAAGTGGGAGGAAGCACTGGGAGTCTCCTTTTCTGAAGATGCCTGGAGATACAGTTGTATACAGACGCGAAAAGTGGCGATCAATAGCAATTTCAAGTTAATTCACTTTAAAGGTCTGTACCAGTTCAACCTAACCCAGGTGGATATTCATAGGTTTTTCCCTGAATCACCAGACTTGGGTCTGAGGTGTGGTGTCTCTCCGGCTAATTTCCTACATCAGGCCTGCTCTTGCCCCCGAATATATTCCTTCTTGGAACAGGTGTTTGACCTGGTCGAGGGAATTGCGGTGGTACAGGTAGCCCTGTCCCCAGTTGTTGCGCTTCTGGGCCATATACGAGAGCTGCCTAAACATGTCAGGAAACTTCTGGGTCTTTTTTTACTGTTGGCCAAAAGAAGGGTGGCTATTGTGTGGGGGAGGGACCGCCCTCCTGGATATGATCAGTGGGAGTCGGATATTGCACACTGATACGAGATGGAAACTGACTTCGGTGCTATGGTGCACCCGGCCTCCAAGCCTAAGGACCTCTGGGTTCCGTACGTTGCGTACTTACTGTCTAATAGCAGTAACATATCTAGAGGGGCCGACTGCTAATTCTGTTCTTATGTTTGGTCTGAGTTGCCTCATTTCTCCTTGGATGTACTTAACGAAAAGCGTATCTATTAACTGTTCTATGGGAGTGTCCTATTGTCTAGTTTACTAGATGATTTGTGCACTTCGCAAGTCTTTTAGCTTTTGAAATTTAAACATTAGGACATTATTGTACCTTGCTGTGCAACCATATTTACCTAGAAAGAGTTGTGTGTTTGGTTGCTTAAATTGTAGTTAGGAATCAAATTCCAGCTTCGTTACTTAACCAAAGTGTGTGACCCTGAGCAAATCATTTAATCTGACTGTGCCTTATCTCTAGAAGTTATTCAGTTCACGGTGTATGCTTTTAAAAAAAAGTTATTCATAGTTAAATAGACAGTAGTGATGTTCCATATGTGCTAGTAATAGTGATCGTGCATATGTTTCACCATAAACTCCGTTGTCTCCTGGCTCACTCATGGCAGCACCTTTAAATACCATGGCCGTTTTCTGAAAGAAAAATACGAATATGTAAACACATATCCACTGCTCATCTGCTCTTGATGAGTGCCCACTGTATTTGTTTGTTTCATATTCTGTGACCCCTATTAATAAGGATTATGTGTAAATGGAAGGGAAGGAGCTATTAGCTACTGACTCGAGAAGAACAGGGTACTCTACATGGGAACCCTAGAAACAACCAACTGTGGACGATGGGCAGCAGATCCAAGAGCACTATGGAAGTAGGCCCAATCCCTAAAGGTATGCATGGGTGGATCATTGATACAATGTCTGGGGGCACTTTTGTGTGGATGCCCCAGAGTACTAAAGAGTTTGTAGCACACGCACCCAAAATTTGGCAGAGTAGTGTACTATCCAGTGACGACTCAAACAGTCGCCCTGCCTGTAACCGTAACCTGCCACCGTTGGCTGCGTCATCCTCCTTTGAGAGGAAATGTGTCATAACCTGATATTGCAAAGCATGCATTGTGCATGCCTTGCAGGGAGCTGAAGCTGAGCCCGAGGTGAGGGGCATTGCTCGGCAATGCTGTTCTAATCCCAGGGCTAGCCACACACAAGCTGTTCTCTGCCACCACAGCTTACTGATATTGCAGAAGCTGGTGGTGCTCTAGACCTCAGAGCCAGCTGGTGATAAGGTTGCTGCTGTGTGGAAAGGTGCATCATTGCGTGTGTTTGCACGTGCATGTCGCTTATGTCAGATAATGTGCGTATGCAAACACACATGTGGATTTGAAGGAGTGTGCACACGTGTTAGTGAGTATTTGCGGCTGTGTATGCGAGAGGGCTGTATGTACACAGCTTGTAGGGTGTACCTGATTGTCCAAGGGGTGGTCCGGCCAGGCTTTTACCCTTAGTTTTATTTTTTTTTAGAAACAATAATAATTTTTAGCTGTATTTATTAACGTTACCGCTCTAGCTTTAACTTATATATGATTTTTTTTTTAAGTAACAATTTCTGAGAGAAATGTGTAGTGATTCATTGAAACATAATGCCAACATTACACAATGTGGCTTACACAAGAGTACTTGAGGCCCATGGTCAACTTAAATAAATGCTTTTGACATGACCCTCAAGCCTGGAATGTACTGCTGGCAAGTAGCTACCTGTAGTTCAAACTCTGTGGGCGTTGTGGGTTCCAGACTGAGGACAACGTACAGCGAGATTAAGTGACAGCAAACGACCTCTGCAAGGTGTGTGTGTAAGTGCCTCAATCTTGAGCCTAACCCCCACCCCCGCCCTTTCCCGGCCATAAACCTCTCGAGGAAGGCTAAGAGAAGCTGGGCCCCATTTTCAAGATGAGTTTGTTGCATTGGTGGGTGAGGTTGGGGGTGTAGTTCCTGCAAAGGCGTCATATTTCATAATGAAGCCTAAGATCGCTGTGTGACGCATCTTTGGATGTTTTCCCTTCTCCCCTAGGGGGAGCCTTTTCCCATAAGGCCAGGGAGGTGATGGCACTACCTGATAGCCCCCTCTGGGGGTTCTCATGGGGAGCGATCCTCCTATGAGACTAGGGACGACTGTCCGGGAAGAACGCGGTATGCCCATAACATCCCAACCCCCCCTCATCCTGCTACCATATTACAGGGTCCCATAATCCTGCACACTTACATATACTTGTGTAGGATAGATGATTAGGCCCCCCTAAAAAGTACTGGGACGAGGAAGAGTAGGGACAACATATGTGAGTCTTTTTAGGAAAATGGGACGAAGAAGAGAAGTAACCCAGGGTGCAGAGGAATAAAGAATACCCTGCAGATCCAAGATCAACATTCTAGTCAATACGGCAATCTGTAAATCGGTGGAACATAAACAGGGAAGAAGGACTGAAGCAAAGGGTGAGCCCTCCCTCAAGGAGCATCTAGCAAGGAAGCTGTGCCACGCAAGAGGGCACGGGAGACCAGGACACAAGAGCCATTCAAGGGGCGTCCCTTTTCACTCTGCAGTCGGCAGACAGGCTGGAGTGCTGGAAGGAATGGAAGCCAGGTGGAAGGAAACCACCGAACCAAACAGACGTGGAGAGAGCCTCCATCCGCGCAGTCCTCACTGTTGCATAGCCGCCATAGCCAGAGAGGAACCCACGCACGTGCGCGCGTGCGAGAGAGAGAGAGAGAACCACCGAACCATACAGACGTGGAGAGAGCCTCCATCCGCGCAGTCCTCACTGCTGCATAGCCGCCAGAGAGGAACCCACGCACGTGCGCGCGCGAGAGAGAGAGAACGCAGGAGACTGAACGGAGCAACAGGAGCACTCCGGGCGGACAGAGATGAACCAACAAAGAACCCAGAGGTACCAGGGTTGTTAGGAGAAACCAGAAGGGCACAGGAGGCCCAAGAACCAGGGTCTGGGACACGTTTAGCAATACAGAGACTGCTTTAAATAAAAGGGGCTAAGTAAATACCTGGCAAGGTAGTGAACCAGGTATACCAGTCACAACCTGTAATGAATCAAGAGGTGTCTCGGACCCTCTACCAAGGGAGAAGGAGATCACTAACGCCTCCGTCATCACAGTACCTGGGAGGCTAGTGAACCAGGGCTGCGACACATAACCCCATTTGTGAACACTGGCACTGTTCGAAACCTGAGAAATTCCAGGGTTATGGAGTCATTCCCCCTGGCATTCTGAACACTAAAAGAATCCTGAGAAGGGCCAAGAGAAGGGGGTCTTTTCCCTGGCGCTGTGAAAACCCTGAGTAAGATATGAGGAAAGGGAGTAATTTCCCTGGCACTGTGACATTGTGAAAACAAGACCTACTTTGCAGGCACCAAGTTGGTCCAAATATGGGGAAGGGAGTCACTCTTCCAACTTGAGGAAACTCTTAGATAGAGCTTAAGAGACACCTGGGGGAGGAAGTAATTCCCCCAGCCTTCATGAACTGTGGAAACTAGAACCTTTTGTTGTACATACGAAAGGGACTCCAACCTGGGGAAGGGAGAAAAACATGGAAATAGTCCCTTCACCTCACCAGCACCGTAGACTGCTCTCTGAAGAAGGAGAACCACTCTTCTGCATTGAGAAGACTCACCAGTCATTTAGTTCAGTTATGTGTGTAAGGGAAGGAAATCGTTTTTTGATACAGGATGGTGGACTTTTTAGTAACGGACATTCTGACACATCCATAGTGTTTATTTGAGGCTGGGAAACCCCTTTTAGAGTTAGGGAAAGTTAGGGTTTTCTTTTATTTTCCTTCAAATAAGTCTATGCCCCAAAACATGCCACCTTTGTGTCAGTTTCCTCCTTCCAGACCCTTGCAGCGTAAAATGTAATATTGCCAAACATCATAAGAGTGCTCTGCCATAAATCATGCTCTTGGCAGTGCTGACTGGACGGATTTCTCCCCTTGGTTCAAGAACTCTGGATGTACTACTTTTCCTAAGATCACCAGGCTGAGCTGTAATGAATCCCTCCAACCACAGCACTCGGTGCTATGCTGGTTGCTTTCTTCCTCGTGGGTGGAACACAAGCATTCATATTAAACTGTTCGCAAAAGATAACCAGTCTGAACTGCAATCAATCCCTTCACCTCTATGTGATGATTCATTTTCTTTCCTCCTTGGGGAAAACAAGACCTCACAATATTTTGCGTGTCCAGGACCACGACTCTGTACTGTAATGAATCTGTCCAGCTCCCAGTGCTGACTTCCTTACCCCCCCCCCTGCTCACACACACACACATCATGGAACACAGAAGTTCACAATGTATTTTATTTATTTTATTATTTAAAGTGCGGACGTAGCTCGAGAGCAGCAGAGCTCTGACCAAGGTTTGGGTAGCCAGCATTTTCGCTGGCACCTTTCAACAGAAGTGCAGTAGTGTACATTGCACTTTGTGGGTCCATTGGGTTTAGTCCATGGTTAGGTTCTGTTGCAAAAGCCACGTTTTGAGAGAGATGCGAAATTGGACAATTGTGAGGGCATGACAAGAGAAGGATTGTTTTTGCGTCCTCTTGTTGTGGACTAGTTGTGATTCAAGACGGTTGGTCAATTTTCTGTGCAAGAAGCGTGTGCCACCAGATATGTGGAGCTTAGCTGGCAGATAGGCTGGTGTGCTACTTGTGACGACTTTGTAGATGATACATGCAGTCAAACAGTATTCTGGCCTGGAGAGGAATCCAAAGCAGTTCGCGTAGGACGGAGGTGATTCAGTCATATTTCCGCACACCCATAATAAGACATGCTGTAGCATGGTGGACAGCTTTCAATTGAACCAAGTGAGCAGCTGGGAGCCCTGTCAGAAGGGCATTTTTTCCATCAATGTTGGACAATACAGGGACCTGCACTACGGTCCGGACCGGAAGTACTGCAGCGGGATGAAGGGTTTGGGCCTTCTTGCCTATGTGTTTCTGGAAGGACAGGCTGCTGCTGAATCAGAGTTGCAGATATAATCCTTCTAGGTCAGAGGTCTTCAAACTGAGGGGTGTGGCCCCATTGCTGGGTGGACGCGTGAGCCCAGCATGAAAAAGGGAGGGGGGAAGAGGGGGGGAGGTGTGTGTGTGTGTGTGTGTGTGTGTGTGTGTGTGCGCGTTCGTGTGTGCGTGTGTATATATATATGTATGTATAGGGTTGAAGGAGGGTTGTACAAGAAAGGCATTTAAAAAATGCCTTTGTTGCACAATCCCCTTACCCACCTGCCATAATCAGCTCTCCTTCAGAGGTGCTGTGGAGCCCAGAGGACAGGGATGTTTTTTTTTTTTTACTGGATATCTATCATAGGTGTCTAGTCAAAAATACCATGCTTCCTTCCCCTTTGCCCGCCCCCCCCCAGTGCCAATTGCAAACTGTTTGGCTTTTTACCCATTTTATTTTTAAAGTATGCTCTAAAATGCAACATTTTAACCCATTATTAAAAAAAGATTCACGGGGGGAAAACTCACCAAACCCCTCTTCATTGTTTCAGGCTCCCTCACTACGCTCGGTCGCTATGGCATTTTTGTGGGAAATATTTATGCCCCTGAACTTAAAAAAATTCGCCAGCTACCACTGGCCCTCGGACTGTGTTGGGAACAGGGTGGGGGGAGCCCAGGGACTGTGGTGGGAGCAGGATGAGCGGGAGCACTGGGATAGTGGTGGAAGCAGGGTGGGGAGAGCCCAGGGTCTGTGATGGGGTGGGGAGAGCCCAAGGACTGGGTAGGAGTGGGATGAGGGAGGCCAGCGACTGTGATCGGAGCAGGTGGCGGAACCCAGACTATACTGGGAGTCGGGTGCAGTGACGGCACGCAATAGTTCATAGCCATTTGTACATACTGTCCGTTTGGCATTTTTGTGGGGGCCAGGCCTGCCCAAATTGTGCTCAGGGGGGCCCAGGCCAAACAAGTTTGAAGACCACTGTTCAAGGTGCATATCACTGAGCCATTGTTGGACAAGTTGTTGTTTAGAGGGTGGACCAATGAGGACGAATTTGGTCTTGGCTGCGATGAGGTAGGTAGCCGACATACAGGACTGGATGATGGCTAGGTAATTTTCAGACTATTAGTTTGACATGCTTTATAACCTACGCCAGAAGTAGCATTAGAGCCGGGTGTCTCAATTTTTAGTGACAGAAATTGTCTTTGCATGGTCAAATCTGTTTCTTCTTGTGCTCAGCACATCCCAGACATGAATTCAAATATGTCTCAAAATCAGATATTCTGTCCTTCTACATTCCAATATTTGACTCTAGCAGGAATTATCTGAGGTGTACAATTAGCACCATATTCAGAACAAAGTTCTACCCTTAAGTCTCAGCTATGTCCCCTAAAAATAAAAAAAACTTTGTGGGTATCCACATTGGCGGTGCAATATAGAGTATAAGGAATTCTGCAGTGGTCAAAATGTCAGAACATTCTATGAGAAGCTTTCAACAAACAAATTATATCAATCAGAATGTTCTAAGTTTGTTTGAGGAGCCATCCTTAATTTCTTTAAAAACGACACTATCGTTGTAGCCTGGAAGTCAACCCAAGTGCATACATTTTGGGTGGAAAAGGTAGCAAACTACATGCCTTGAATGTTTGTTTCCTATTCCCATTTTCATCCTGCTTCCTAACTAAGCTCTGATTCACCACTAGACCCTGTTTCTTGTCCAAGTCACTCCCCTTCAAGCCCACTCTTCTGCTACCTTCCCCTTTTCCGCAACACCATTTTGAACTGGACTGAATGGCAGCATTAAAGACTATAGAAAAAACCTTCAAATATTCCAATCAACGTTCTTAACATAAAGAACAATTGCATTTCCTCAATATATCTGGCCTTCAAGGTTTTTCTACCACAGTTCGGGAATAAGAGCAGGTTGGTCTTAACTCGCAAAAGAGGACTGTTTTACTTGAGCAAAGGAGAGGAACTTATTCCATTCATCTTTGCCTTCCAATACTTCAGGTTTGCAGGTGGCCAATAGTTCATACCATACACCTATTGGAGACTCAACCTCCTGGGGATTTACACAAGCAGGCACATTTTGTTTGGTATCGAACTCTGGTGGATTTACAACTCTGTAATTGGTTTGATTTTCAAACAATACAGTTTATCAGAAGTGGATCTCTGTACGATCTTCAAATACACACTGCAGCATGTTCCTTTCCTGCCTGGGGCAGTGCGGGAAGTCTGAAGGTGATCATTTCTTGATACCTATAGACAACAAGTTTCCGTTCGTATTTTCTCCAGTTCCTCTCATTCTAGAATATCATTGCAGAATGGATTTAATTGAATCGTACTGGCTGAGGAGTTACTGGTCTGCAGATTTTTCATCAACCATCTCAGGTTGGTGTGATAGAAGAGGAGGCACACTTACCGAGTTTGTTTTTCTGCGAGGAACAATCAATTAAAAACATGAGGGGATACTGATCAGTCTAGCTGCCTTAAAGTACAGTAGCTTTTTCTTTTCTTAGCATGGTAGAACTGCTTGTTAACATATTTTCTCTTTTTCCTTTTCTGAAATGGTAATACAAAAGTAGCATATTTTGCTTTTTGGGGATTAAATGAATTTGGATTGGGGAAAAATAACATAAAGAAATAGGCATTTATTTTCTATGATGAAAGGTATGTTGTTCTTCTAGTTTAAAAAAGTGTTTATAGAACCTCAGAGTATATTACTTTTAATGGACTTCCCATGATGGAGAACCAATGTTGTAGGTGGTTTATAGTCATAATGTCGAAAAAAAAATGTCGACAGACAAAAATGTCGAAAAAAAAATGTCGAAAATAATAATGTCGACATCCTATACTTATAATGTAAAAAGTCATTTTTTCGAAAAAAAAATGTCGACTTTTTTTTTTAGACATTATGACTATAAACCCTTAAAACTATCAACACCTCACCCAACACCCTCCTGCAACCCCCCCACACCCCCCACCACCACCCTCCCACCCCTCATATGCAACACATTCTATTTATAGATTTATTTATTTATTTATTTATTCAATAAATAAATAACCAAAAAAAGGATCATTTTCTATGGAGGGGGTCCCCCCCAACCCCCCCTCACCCAACACCCCCCTGCCACCCCCCCACACCCTCCACCACCACCCTTTCACCCCTCAAACTCAACACATACCAATTATATATTTATTTAGTCAATAATTAAATAAATAAAAATAGTATCATTTACTATGGGGGGGTCCCCCCCAACCCCCCCTCACCCACAACCCCCCTCACCCAACGCCCCCCAACCACCCTTTCACCCCTCATACTCAACACATACCAATTATATATTTATTTATTTATTTAGTCAATAATTAAATAAATAAAAATAGTATCATTTACTATGGGGGGGTCCCCCCCCCAACCCCCCCTCACCCAACACCCCCCTGCCACCCCCTCCACACCCCCCCAACCACCCCTCATACTCAACACATCTTATATATATATATATTTAATTATACAATAAAGTCAAAATTTCTAAAAAATATCGAAAAATGTCGACATTATTGTTTGTCGACATTATTTTTTTCGACATTTATTTTTCGAAATTTTGACTGTCGACATTTTGACTGTCGACATTATGACTGCACACCGTTGTAGGTATGTAGCTTCTTTTATTTCAATCCTTGCAAGGAGTGGCAAATGTGACAGGATTTAGACCCCTCTCAGCCCGGGGTGAGAGGCCTACCAAAGTGGAAGCCTGAGCCAGTCCTACCCTAGAGGGGGAAGGTGGCAGTTGGGAGAGCCACAGTCCCTGTCCCTTCTCTATGTGCCCATGAGATTGACAGTAGTAACACTCTTAATCATCCCATACCTCTGTTACAAAATGCTGGTGAGTTTTTCTGTTTATTCTAGAAAATCACAAGATCCAGCAGCCCCACTGGTGGACCGAAGAGAAACAGCACACAAGAGCCTACAGAAGGGGACCAAGTACCAGCGCACCTCAACCGGCAGCACAACACCAGGAAACCTCTGTGTGACACAGAAGAACTTACCATGCCAAGTGTCAGCATGAAAGCAGAACACTGCCATCAGCTCCTTACAGCAACTGCATTCACTTGCATCAGAGTAAAGGAGTTTTGCTTGAACTCAGACTGCAATCGCCTTCAGACAAAACCACTTACTGGTAACAGAGCAGCCCTTTAATAAAGACTGCCATACCAAGGACTTAAACCCTCACACTAACTGGAACTTTTAATATGGTGGACTACCCTTGAGGAGCCAGGGTGGACACGCAAAAGAGAAAGGGTCGGGGTTAGACCCACGTATATGTGTTTTGATATCCAACACCTTGCAGGCGGGGCACACAGGGAAGGATTGGCCTGGGGAACCTGAATGTGAGAACCAATAGAAGCAGGATATAAGGGACAATACAAAACAGGAAGGTGTATATATTTGTTGTTTCCACACAAGTACACTGCGCCACACATTATTAGATTTCAAAAACCTTGATTTAATGTTCAAAAAGGTCATATCCAATCTCCCAAAGGAGTGCCCTTTTACATGACACATGTTTGGGCTTCACAAGATCACCGAAGCCGACGTGCGGAGACACAAGCAGAGACTTTAGAGGTGGGATTTCTAAACTGGGACCTTTATGAAAACAAGACTTGAATCACCAATGAATGAACATTAATTGGACAAATGTGACTGGAATATATGCCCTGTTTTTGAAAAAGGAAGCCGAAAACATGTGTCATGTAAAAGGGGACTCCTTTGGGAGATTGGCTATAACCTTTTTGAAATCAAGGTTTTTGAAATCTAATAATGTGTGGCGCAGTGTAATTGTGTGAAAACAACGAATATATACACAACCACAGAGGTGGGGTAGTGGTTCCTCCGAACCTGTTCACACTCACGCGACACTCATATTCCTACAATTAAATAGGTTGCAAGGCCGAAGAAGTTGCAACCCCCCAAAAAAACCTCTCAAATCAAAACAGGAAGGTGTAGGCTGTTCGGGTGAGGTCAGAGGAGGAGGCAGCAGACCAAATGAAGGAAGAACAGTGTAAAGGAGCGTGGGGCAGTTTATAGAATAGGGGAGGTATTTGCTAGTGAAAGAAAGTGGTTGTACTGAATGAAGGGTGACAGAGGGAGCGAAAGGAGGGTAACTAAGGAGAAGTTGGGGCAGAGTAGAAGTGCAGAGGTGGTAGGAGTGGTAGAGGTGAAAGTAGTGGTGTGGGGTATTAGTATTGGGGGTGGGAGAAGTGGAAGAGTGTAGGTGGGAGAGAGATGCCATAGGAGGGACAGATAGAGAGGAGAGAACCAGGGAAGGAGAGAGAGAGTAGAACATTAGGGAAAAGAATGTCTACTCTTTTCCAGAATGTTCTACTCTCTTCTGGGCGAGGAAGACCAGACGAGTGCTTAAAGTGATTGATCAGTGTCACCTCAATGGTTCCCAGAGGAAGTTCAGATAGATAAGTTATTTTGCCTTCCAGGCATCACAAATAAGACAGGTTGCTTTTAGACAGTAGAGGTTACCAATCACTAGTATCAACCGGGGTTGAGGGACGTTTGGGTTAGGATGGGACCGCCCATGGGAGAGACTGATGTCCACTAGGATCTTTTCTGATTTAAAAATAAAAACCCTTGATCCTCATCTGGGAGTTGGTGTATTCTTGAGGGCATCTATGACACAAAGTAGTCACATCTCTCTCCTGAGGTATGAACACCCTTCCTGTGTTGTCGGTAGGAAAGTGATCTTGTTATCTATTTCACTCCTAGAGGTCCTCCCAAACTTCTTTTTACCTTTGTTCTTATTTCCTACCTGAGCTGTTGGAGTGTTTACCGCATCATATAAACAATGCAACCTTATCCAGCTTCTTCAGACTAGTTTCCATTAACAGAGAATCTTGCTCCCCAGGATTTTTTTCTGCACATCCTTCTGTAGTTCACCAACTAGTATCCGCCCCCCCACGCTCAGCTGGAGAACTATAGCTGTGTCCCGGCCGTGTATACATATGGCACTCTCAATGTGCATGAAGCCAGCACGAAGATTACCTTGTGTTCAAGGCCTGTAAATTGCAATTTAGATGTGTTTGAAACCTATTTTCAGACTTCTGCCTTGGTTTAGTGGTTGCAGCTCCTGCTTTAATGTACTGTTTACCTGTAGTCTGCCACGCCCCCAGCGTGACGTTTCATGGCTGTCTCTGAGCTCATCCCGTAGAAAAGCTTGTATTTCTTCCCATTCTTCTCAATTGTTTCGCCACCACACTCTGTGTGGCCAGCAAACATGCCTCCTAGCATCACAAAGTCAGCTCCAGCCCCTATATGTGGTGAGAAACACAGAATGGTGATCCAAGGAACATAAGTTGAAAGAAAACAGACAACTACTGTCATGGTGAAACAGAGCATTTGATGCCTGAAAACATATAATGAAGAGCCAACATCCACACACACACACACTCACACGTACTGACACTGCTGCACTGGTGGGGGCACAATGATCAGTAGAGTTTGCTAAACACAGGCACAGAACTGCTTTAGGAGTGGCACAAGGATTTGTGGAGCTAATCCAATAACAATAGGAAAGCCAACATCCAAAAACAGAGAAGGCTGCTGTTAGAGGCACACAAGTCCTAGTGACAGCTGACATAGAGGTGACTGATTGCAATTTTGTTTTATATGTTTATCTTAACATTACCTCAACTATAAAATATCCAGCAAAGGCCTCCCAAGAACTTTATGAAAATAACTATGTCCTAGAAAATCTGAACCTGTAAATTAAACCTCACACAACACATACCAATTTGTGGACTCAGAACTTGAAAATAGTGAGCCTCCACAGCTAGAGAAGAACAAATTACTTACCCCTGGTAATGTTCTTTTGACTGGATGTTCCTCCCACATATTCATCATCTTTGATATACTCCGATATCCTGCTTGCAGCTCGATAACCTTTTTCAGCAGAGGATGCTGTGCATGGTCGTCAACCTCGCGTCCCTCCAGAGCCTCCGTCCTCCTCGAGTACGACATCGATGCTGGTATATATGGCATGCACCATGCCAGTTTCCTCAGTTCGTGTTTTTCCTCTCACCAGCACAGCAGTCTCGAAGATGAGAATACTTGAGAGTTAACGGAGAGGAAGGTGTAAGCCACAGAAACTCCTTCTTGGCAGAGGGGAAGGATGAGAGGGTGATGAGGAATACGTGGGAGGAACATCCAGTCGAAAGAACATTACCAGGGTTAAGTAATATGTTCTTCGAATGGCTTGTGTCTTCCCACGTATTCCCCATCTTTGATATTCTCCCATAGCAGTATGTTGCAGGAGGTGGGAAAGAGGAGTTTCTATTTTTATTTAATTTTGTTTTATGCTGTGTAACACAGCCTTTCCAAATCTGGATTCCCGACCTGAAAGGGAATCTAAACAGTAATATTTTGCAAATCTATGCACAGAAGACCAGGTGGCAGCATTGCAGATGCAATGTAGCAGCACCCCTCTCTGGAGGGCTGAAGAAGTGGCTACACCTCTGGTTGAGTGGACCCTTAGACCTTCGGGAACCTCTTTGCCAGACAGTTTGTAACATTCGTATATACAAAGTATGATCCACCGAAACAGCGTTTGTTTGGTGACCGCTTGTCCCATTCTGTGGCCCGCATAGCCAACAAATAGTTGGTCGTCTACTCTTATTTTAGAAACCCTGTTGAGGTAAAAGCTCAAGGCTCTTCTTGGGTCCAGTCTGTGTAATCTCTCCTCCTCTTTAGATGGTTGAGGAGGAGGGTAGAAGGCTGGTAAGACAATCTTTTGTGTCAGATCAAATTCTCACACTATTTTTGGCAGAAAAGAGGGACAAAGCCTCAAAACTACCTTGTCCTAATGAAAGACCGTGAATGGTGGTTTTGAACACAAGGCCTGAAGCTCAGTCATTCTGCGAGCAGAAGTAATGGCTGTTAAGAATACCGTTTTTAAAGACAACATCCTAAGTGGACAAGAATGTAATGGTTCAAATGGAGAACCCATCAGGAAGCTTAAAACTAGGTTAAGATCCCAAACCGGAACAATAAAAGGAACTGGTAGGAAGATGTTGGTCAACCCGTTCCGAAATTGGATGACTATCGGAACCTTGACGTAGGAACCTTGTTATGGAGAGCGCTTACAAATGGACAGCGCAGCCAGATAGCCCTTGGGTGTAGCAACCTGTAGCCCCTGATGCGTTAAATGTAGTAGAAAAATGGATTGGCAGTGGAATCCTTTGACAGAAAAGTTCAAGGGAGAAAAGACCAGAGATTATTTTTCCAAAAATAACCTTCGGTCTTTTCTCTCCTGAACATTTCTGACTTGGCCCCCACCCACACCCCTAACCCCATACTTACCTTGCAGCAGTACACTTTGCTGTGTGCCGCCGACTAGCTGTGTCCCTGCAACGCCTGTTCCCTTTCACTTCTGTGATCGGGAACTGGCGCTGCAGCGTCCTTTCCTTTTTCAAAAATATTTTTGGGGAGGAGATGCTTGGGACACCCCCACAGCCGCTGCTCAAAATATAGTGAACAAGGGTGCGGGGGGACACCGCCACAGCCCTTAGCACTGAATGGGGGATTTGGTCGAACTTTTCACGCGTTTGGAATTTTTGAACGGCCGAAATTCTGCCAAATCTCCCATTCAGGCTTTTATTTACAGACATTTTGGACGTGTCTGAAAAGACAAAACTGATGGTGTGTCACAAGTAAATGGATCAATTCCTTTATCTCTACACCTGCTGCGACATGTGTTCCAAAGGCAGCAGTATAAACTTTTTGTTGTTGGCCTTCTGGCTGAAAGCAACACCTCTATGACATTTTCCGGAAAGGTCCCAATCTTTGTACCTCAACCTCTCAGAAACCATTCATGGAGATTGAGGGTCCTGATCTCTGGATGAAGAATGCAACCCCCCCTCTTGCGAGAGAAGGTCCTCTCTTTGTGGAAGATGAATTCAAGGTCAGATGGACATTTCCAGAAGTTCTGGGTACCACGTCCTCCTGGGCCAGTCCGGGCAATCAGGATCATGGATTTCCAAAACGTTTCACAGCCTCCAGAGAACATGAGAAATGATGGTGATCTGCGGAAACGCGTACGGAAGTGGAAATTCCCAGTCCACTACGAACGCGTCCCTAGAGCTTCTCTCGGGGAAAATTCGCTGGAGCAGAACTGTTTGCAGTTCCGGTTGACACTGGTCGCGAACAGATCCACTTGGGGGTTCTGCAAAGGGTGAAGATCTCTTGAAGGACTTCCGGAGCTAACTCCCACTCCTGGGAGACTGTGCTCTGCCTGCTCAGAGCGTTTGCCGCCGTGTTTTTTTCTCCGGCCAGATGAAAAACCAGAGCTGCATTGCCTCTCTGCACAGAAGCAGTGACCCCACACCACCTCTCTTGTTGAGGTAATGCATGGCCACTGTGCTGTCTGTCATTATCAGGACAATCTTTCCTCGTACAGAGGGCCTTAGCCCTTAGCTCCAAAAGGTTGATATGCAGTTTGGACTCCGACGGAGACCAGTGTCCGCTGATTGTTAGCCTGTTAGTGTGACCAACCCAACCTTATAGGGGGGAGTCTGTCACCACTGTAATCTCCGTCCATAGTTGCTAAAAGGGTTCCCCCTTCAACACATTCTCCTTGATGGACCACCACAGGAGATCCTTCGCGACCCTGTTCGGGATCCATACCAGATCCAACATCCTGCAAAGAACTGTGACCGCTGAGTCCTGAGGGCCCACTGAAGAGACCTCATTCTCAGACAGGCCTCTGGCACCAGATAAATGCAGGATGCCATGAGACCGAGCAACCTCAGAAAATTGAAGGCCGGAAGATTTGAGGTACTTTGAAATTTGTTTACCAACTACGCTATGTGGATAGCCCTCACCTCGGGTGGCAAAGCTTTTCCCGAGGAAGAGTCCACGACTGCTCCAATGAATTGCAGCTTCTGGGAAGGTGTCATGTGGAACTTCTTAAGTTAAGGGAGCAGCACAGCTTGTGGAGAGAATGACAGGTGCTGTCTAGATGTTCCAGAGCCTGTTTGGACGAATGGGCTCTCATCAGCCAGTCGTCCAGCTAGGGTTAGATGTGAATCCCACTCCGTAGATCTGCTGCCACCACTGCCATCAGCTTGGTGAAAACCCTTGGGCGGAGGTCAGCCCGAATCGCAGTACCCAAAACTGATAGTGAGAACCATCACCGGCGAATCTCCGGTATTTTCTGTGCTTGAGATTAATTGGCACATGAAAGTAAGCATCCTGAAGATCCAATGACACCATCCAATCCTGGAGCTCACAGGCCTAGAGGATCTGCGAGAGTGCAAAAACAAGGGGCATTCTGGGAGTTCTTCTACTACCAGCCTATATCCCGGGTTAGAGTCTCAACCAGAGTCTTCAGCTCACCATCCTTTCACAGAAGAGAAATTTCCACTACATATCAGTCTTTGTCCTGCCCAAGGGCAGTCCAGCACCGAAATGCCTGGCAATTCTCTTCTGAACAAGAGTACCTGCAAGAGTGACCATCTTGAACTTGTCCTTCCTGAGGAACTTGCTCAAGCATCTCAAGTCCAAGATGGTTCGCAACCCTCCATCCTTTTTCAGGATCAGAAAATAAGGAGAGTACCAGCCTTGATTTCCTTCCACTACAGGTACCTGTTCAATTGCACCCTTCTGCAACAGTGTTTGAACTTCCTGTAGGAGGAGCAGATCTGGTACTTTTAAGGGCTATCTCCTGGGGGACAGTCTGGTGGCCTCTTTAGAAAGGGAGGCATTAACCATGGGCAACTGTTTGTAGTGCTCAAGCATCTGCTGTAATACTTTGCCATTCTTTCAGATACTGGGATAATCTCCCACCATTGTCGATTGATTCAAGTTTCCAAAGTGGTTTCGTGGTACTGGTTGGTGCAGAAGGCAAGGCAGCGGATACTGCTGCAGCTCCTCTTCCTATACGTCCTCAACCGCCCGAGGTTGCCTTCTCTGTCCCCTCTGGTTAAATTGAGCTTTTCCTCTGCTAACTGAGAAATAGTAACGAAATGAACGATTTCTCCATCCCTGCGCATAAGATGGAGCTGTTCGACCTTTTTGTGGCTGCGTAATGGCCTGACTCCAAGATTTCGCTGCTGCCTTAGATGACTGCAACTTTTCAAGACTTTCGTCTGCTTTAGATCCAAACAAGTAAGACCCTTCAAACAACACATCCAATAATCTGGATTGCACGTCAGAAGCAAACCCTTATTTACAAAGCCAGGCAAATCGTCTAAGCACTGCACAGGAAGCCATAGAACTGCTAATGCAATTCAATGATGGGTACACAGCATCTTTACCATCCTGAATAATGTTCATAAAGCCATCCCTTTCTTCACCATCTGGGATGTGTTCAGATGCCATGGCTATCACCTCCCACAAAGTGTAGGTAAACTTTGCTATAGCATAAATTGCATTTGTTGCTTTCAGTGCCATACTCACTGCGGAGAAAACTTTCTAGGAGGTCCCCTGTCCGAAATATCTGTAAGGTCAGTTTGTTCATATTCAACAGATGATCTACCCCATCCAAGGTATTCAATAACCTTTGCCATTACTGATCTATAAGATACATCAGCATGACCTGAACCTTCAGGAGTTCCAAAATCAACCCCTGGAAAGGTGTCTAGACCACTGGCATCCTGCAGGGTGTCCACAAGGTCTCTCATTTTGGATTCCTGGGATAACAGCTACTCTGGAACACCAGGAGTGCCGTATTCCCTACCATAACTATAAATAGGGCTTTTCTTCCTCCACCTCTTCCTCATAAATAGAGACCATGGCCCTACAAAAGTCTCTTTACCCTTGACGTTTAAAAATCTTTGACAGACTTTCAAAAGTGCTTGCGGTCTTCGAACCTGACTGTTTCAGCATCCAAAGACTCGACTTTGACGCCTTCGACGTCGACTAATCGGCTGGAGAGGGAGGATCCGTCGAGGCCATCTGATGCCTTCGAGGTCTTCAAATCCATCGACCTACTGTCCGGGCCCTCGGGCGCACAGTCAGTGGTTTTTACAGAAGACACCCTATCAGCTTTTCACGCGATGGGGCCGGGAGTATCTAACAACTTCAATGAAGGAGCTGGCTTTGCCGCCTTCTCAAACACCTTCAACATCTGCCATCAGAACTTTTCCAGTACCACTTGACTAGCCTCCTTTTTAGGAAATGGATCTGGAGCGATGATTCCTTTTCTTCAATCTCCTAGAACATGACGAAGAGGACCACTGAGATCTCAAACCCTTCAAACGTTTACTGTACCTCTTGGCCCGGTGCAGAGATCTCCCCCTTAGGCTTTTATCTTCAGACAACATTTTTGTGGGGGTCACGGAGGAAGACCTTGGGGATGGTTTGCACAAAGCAAGTTTCTCCTTCCTCTCCTTTAACGCTTTTCCAGTCATAGACTGGCACGAGCCACAATCTTCGATGATGTGACCCACCCCCAGGCACCAGAGATATGCTCGAAGAGGATCGGTTATGGACATCTTAGCCCAACACTCAGCACATTTCTTGAAGCCCGTTTTCAGGATATGAGTAGAAATTGTTTGTAACGATACTCAGAACTACGCAGTAAATAACACAATGTTCAGTTTTTTCACAGAGCTGCTTGAAATTGAGGCAAGGGGAGCGGTGCGTGCCATATATACCAGTGCCAATGTCTTACTCGAGGAAGATGGACGCTCTCAAAGTACACGAGGTCGATGACGATGCATGGCGCCATCTGCTGAAAACATTTTCTGAGCTGCAAGCAGGATATCGCAGTATATCAAAGATGAGGAATACGTTAGAGGACACAATTAATTCGAAATCAAGCATTTGATGCCGGGTAGCTGCAAACTAAAAACTGTGTGGGAAAGGTCTTCCCTGCTACTGGATGCCAGAAGATTGGAGCCTCTCGATTATTTGCTCAGAATTCTCTTGACTGGCTGCTCGGAGCCCTAAGCCTGCTTCTGGTACTCTGCCCCCCCCATTCAAATCATTCAGTGTCCTGAAAACAAACTGGTAAAGCCTGTGCCCAAGCAAACAATACAACCTGTGGGATTAATCAGCTCAACACCTCTGTCTGCCACCCATACCAATCCAGTAGCTAGCATTCACATTGTAACACCTTATATGCCTGATAAATCAGTAACTGACTTGAGAGTCTGAAAAAACTTTGGGCATAGACCAAGTACAAGAATAGCTCTAACATGTTAGAAGACAAACATGATTTGTATAATGAATATGCTGGCTTGTACTAGTAAAGACTTTCACAGAGCTACATTTTCACAGGCAGTAAATCACTGTGTTCAGAAACCGACATTCTGTTTATCAAGCTTGGAGAAATGAGAACCAGATTCGAGACTAATGAATTGATACAAAATAACAAGGAGCAGTTGAACAAAGCTATGCTTGCAAGCTTCAACTTAGGAAAATTCATGGTTTTTCCAATAAATCATCCTGTGCTTCCCCTGCCAGATCTAAAGAGATGTTGTTTCCCTTTGTACTGGTCAGGTAACCGCTTCACATAAAAGGCCCATTGCTCTTTCAGAAGCTTTTTCCATTACCATCATCCCAGACTCTGCTACAGTCCTTGCCTGGGACTTAATTTTCTCCATAGAGTCAGAAAACAACATGGCCTTAGACCCCGATCCGAGCCTATCTCAGAATTCGCCTGTAGCTCCAGTCTTAAGCTCAGTGTCGAATGATGGGCTCAGCCCTGACAAGCCCATTTGTGACTCAGAACTAAAACTCAGTTTTGGATCACAGAACCAGTCCAAATGCGCCTTCCAATTATCCCATATCTCAGCCAACACAAACTGAGGTCCATTCAGTAACAAATTCATCCATTCAACAAGAAGGCAGACTTGAATATTAGCTCACTATTTGCAGATCTGATAAAAAGCCCTGCTGTTAGTATTATGATCCAAGAATTTCGAATTAGACACTACCTTTCAGAGAATTTTGCTGATGCACTGAATCAACGCTCTAGTGGGGCTGTAAATGAGGTCCAATCTCCAGAAAACACTAGCTCTCAGAATTCTATGATTTCAGATAATGAAGTAACTCCTGCTTCTGCTAATTTGGCACTGTCTGCCCCTGAAAATCAATGTTTAGATTTCTTTTCAGATGTGCTGTGAGTACAACCAGAGACTGTATTGCTACATTTAATGAACATTCACCCCTGCCTGCAAGATTCTCTGAATTCCCTGCTGCTAACAAAATACTTCATTTTCACAAGAAATAAAAATCACAGCACTCAAAGTTTGTTCTGAAATCTTCAGTCTGTGATAACACTGAATCCCTGCCCAACATCAACATCAATCCCATGGCTGGAGGCCTGAAGAGCCTAGTTTTCTCTTCAAATGGTACACTGCTTATACACACACCTCTAACAATGTAAAGGCTGTGTCAGCGTGTCGTTGGAAGACCTGTCACAGTACAGTACTTGATGTGAGCTGTATTTCTATGTTGTGCCTTGCAATGTCTGACGTCTTGCATATTCTGGACAATGGTGAATCCTATTTTCCTTTTTCACTTGGAGCACAGGGCCTGGGAGGGGCATACTGTCATGAATCGGCTTCTCTGACCCCGAGTGGTGCTCTAAGCAGACAAGCAAGATGTTGGCAACCATCAGCAGTGATGACCCAGAATCACAATTCAACGTCTCCTAGCACAAATCTGTAGTTCGAGAAGAACAAGTTACTTTCTTACCTGGTAACGTTCTTTCGATGGGATGGTCCGACGACGTATTCCATATCTATGACAGGTAATGTCCACAGCTGTGCTGCTTCGGAAAATCTTTGGCGTCTGCATCCTGCGTCAATGACGTTGATGCGCCGTCCCCGAGGACCTCCTCCGACGGCCGACGTCACCCGATGTGATAAGTAGGACGCACGACGCCCATAGCCTCAGTTATAGTTTTTTCCCAGAACGTGTGCCACCAGTTTTCTGCCAGTCAGACACACAAGGCCTTGCGGAACGCAAGCTGCAATCGCAAAAGAAATTCTGCAGCGGGGAAGGCAGGGAGGGAGCGATATGGAATACGCCGTCGGACCATCCCATCGAAAGAACGTTACCAGGTAAGAAAGTAACTTGTTCTTCGAGGGGATTGGGTCGTCCGACGTATTCCATATTTATGACAGACTCCCAAAGCAGTACCAAGCAAGGAGGTGGGAAAGAATTTAGAATACAAATTTAGCATGCCCAATCAAATTGCGGAATAGAGAACTGCCTTGCCAAAGGCCAGATATTGCCCTCTGATGGAATCGAGGGAATAGTGACGTACAAAAGTATGTACTGAAGCCCAGGTGGCTGCATCACAGATATGACGAATAGGAACTCCCCTCTGCAGAGCAGTAGACGCAGCCACTCCTCTGGTAGAATGGGCCCACAAGCCAGCCGGAGGGTCCTTACCCACCAAGCGGTAACACTCGGAGATAGCTAAAATAATCCAACGAGACAGTCTGTTTCGTCACAGCTTGTCCCAAACGCTTTCCAGCGTAACCAATGAAAAGTTGATCGTCCACTCTGACCCGGGACATGCGCGAAATATAAAAGCTCAACGCTCTCCGAGGATCAAGCCTATGGAGCCTCTCCTCTTCCTTACCAGTATGTGGAGGAGGATAGAACGCCGGAAGAACAACCTTCTGGCTCAAATGAAATTCCGAAACCACCTTCGGAAGAAAAGAAGGACGAACTCTAAGGACAACCCTGTCCATATGAAACACAGTGAAGGGTGGCTTAACTGAAAGTGCCTGTAACTCACTCACTCTGCGAGCGGAAGTAACCGCAACCAAAAACACAGTTTTCACAGTCAACAGCCTCAAAGGGCAAGAATGTAAAGGCTCAAACGGAGCACCCATAAGAAACTTAAGAACAAGGTTCAAATCCCAACCTGGCACCAAAAAAGGTGACGGAGGGAACACATTAGTGAGCCCTTTCAAAAACTGCGAAATCAAAGGAATCTTAAAATAGGAACAAACTTCAGACGAGCGCTTAAATATGGACAGCGCCGCCAGGTAACCTTTAATGGTCCCCACTTGCAAGCCCCTGTGGGCCAAAGAAAGCAAAAAAGACAAAACCATGGGAATGTCACATCCAAAAGGATCCACATTCTGAATTCTGCACCAGTCGCAGAACTTTCTCCAACGGCAACGGTACAGAGACTTTGTTGCCGGCCGCATGGCCGAGAGCAACACCTCCATCACGTCTTCAGGGAGGTCCCAATCCTTATACCTCAACCTTTCAGAAGCCAAGCGTGAAGGTTGAGGGATCTGACCTCTGGATGGAGAACCTGACCCCCCTCCCGTGAGAGCAGATCGTCTCGGTAGGGAAGACGACGTGGAGGGCAGATGGACAAGTTTAGAAGGTCCGGGTACCACGTCCTACGGGCCCACGCCGGAGCAATGAGGATCATCCGGGAACCGAACCTCCGTAACCTCTGCAGCACTTGCAGGATGACGGGGACTGGAGGAAACGCATACAGCAGTGGGAATGACCACTCCACCACGAACGCGTCTCCTAAGGCTCCTTTTGGAGGAAATTCCCGCGAGCAAAACCTTTCGCACTTCCGGTTGACACTGGAGGCGAAGAGATCCACTTGAGGGGTCCCCCAAAGGGCGAAGATCTCCAGGAGAATCTCCTGAGCCAGCTCCCACTCGTGAGAGATCGTGCTCTGCCTGCTCAGAGCGTCCACCATCTCGTTGTCGTCTCCGGCCAGATGAACCGCCGAGATCGAAACTTCCTGCTGGATGGCCCAGAACTCGAGCTGCATCGCCTCCCTGCACAGCGGAAGTGACCCTGCCCCCCCCTTTTTGTTGAGGTAGTGCATGGCCACCGTGTTGTCCGTTAGAATCAGGAGACTCTTTCCGCGCAGTCGGCAGAAAAGCCTTCAGGGCTAGCCTGACGGCCCTCAGCTCCAACAGATTGATATGGAGTCTGGACTCCGACGGAGACCAATGACCGCTGACTGTCAACTCGTTGGCATGAGCTCCCCATCCCGTGAGGGATGCGTCCGTCACGATCGTCACCTCCGGCCAGGGCAGCCAAAATGGGGCCCCCTTCATCAGATTGCCCTCGACGGCCCACCACAGAAGGTCCCGGGCTACCGAGGGCGGCACCTGAACAGGGTCCGAGAGCCTGCCAGAGGACTGAGACCACTGAAGCTTGAGCGCCCACTGCAAAGATCTCACCCGCAGACGAGCCTCTGGCACTAGAAGAATGCAGGATGCCATGAGGCCGAGCAGTCTCAAGAACTCGGACGCTGGGAGATTCTGGGCAAACTGAAACTTGTGCACCATCTGCTGAATGTGAAGAGCCCTCACCTGAGGAGGAAAACACTGCCCCAGGGACGTGTCGAGCACTGCTCCGATGTACTGGAGCCGCTGCGTTGGTGTTAAATGGGACTTCTTCAAATTGAGGGAGAAGCCCAGCCTGTGAAGGGAGTGGCAGGTGACGGACAGATGATCCAGGACTTGCTCGGGAGAGCTCCCCCTGATCAACCAATTGTCCAGGTAGGGGTAGACGTGAATCCCCCCTTTCCTGAGATGCGCTGCCACCACCACCATGAGCTTGGTGAAAACCCTCGGGCGGAGGTCAATCCGAACGGCAGGACCCGAAACTGAAAGTGCGAGTCGCCAACCGCGAACCTCAGGTACTTCTTGTGCTTGGGATGGATCGGCACATGGAAGTAAGCATCCTTGAGGTCGAGAGACACCAACCAGTCCTGAAGCTGAAGGGCTTGAGAAAGAGTCACCATCTTGAACTTGTCCTTTCTGAGGAGTTTGTTCAAACCGCGCAAGTCCATGATGGGTCTCAATCCCCCGTCTTTCTTCGAAATCAAAAAATAAGGAGAATACCATCCCTTGTTCCTCTCCGCTACAGGCACCAGTTCTATGGCGCCTTTCTCCAGCAGGGCTTGAATTTCCTGCGCAAGGAGCGGATCCGGACTCTTCAAAGAGAGGCTCCCTGTTGGATTGTTGTGAGGCCTCTGCAGAAAAGGAAGACAGTAGCCGTGGGTTATGATCTCCAGAACCCACACATCCGAAGTAATGGCTTGCCACTCTACAAGATGCTGCGCCAGCCTTCCCCCAACCGGTGAACCATGGGACCTGGCCTCATGACTGAGTGGTAGCGGCTGCGGCGTTGCCCGAGGGCAAAGAGGCAACTGCCCGAGCGGCCTTGGCACCTTGAGTACCTTTATTTCCACCTCTGGCACTCTTACGATGGCCTCTTTGACTGCTAGCTCCCCTCGCTTTACTGAAGGACGAGTAATAGCGAAAGGAACCTCCCCTCCATTGCTGTCCCCTAGGACGAAAAGACGGAGGTTGGCGAACTGCAGCGCCCAACGACTTCGCTGCAGTTTTTGAGGTCTGCAACCTCTCACGGTTCTCGTCAGCCTTGCTGCCAAAAAGGTGTTCACCGTCAAAGGGCATGTTGAGGAGCCGGGACTGCACATCAGGAGCGAACCCAGACTTCCGCAACCACGCAAACCTGCGCATTACCGTGCTCGCCGCCATGGACCGGCTGACACAATCCGCCAAGTCCAAACCCGACTGAACGGCCTCACACATAGCATCCTTGTCATCCTGAACCATAGCAAGGAAACCATCCTGTTCGTCCCCTTCGGGAATATGTTCAGCCGCTAATGCAACACAGTTCCACAGAGTGTGTGTGAAACGAGACAAGGCACATATGGAGTTGGCCGCCTGAAGCGCCAGACCCCCAGAAGAAAACACTTTCTTCGCCCAGCCGTCAAAACGTTTGTCGTCCCTATCCGGAGGGATGGTAGGATACGACGCCTGCTTTGCCGGGGCCGTAGCCGCCTGCACCACCAAACTCTCCAGGGTGGGGTGCCTAGACAAGTAGCAGGGGTCGCTACTGGCTGGACGGTATTTTCACGACAAAGACTTGCCCACTGCCGGGAGACTCTCCGGAGCAGTCCAAGCCAGCGCCACCCTTCTCTGCAAAGCCATATGAAAAGGCAAAACCGGGTCAGTGGGTGGACCGAGATCAAGGATGTCCGTGAGATCATCCTGAACGAACTCCCCTGGGGGAGCTGACCAACCCAAGTACTCGGTAACCCGAGACATAAGGCGCCGATATGAAGAATCGGCATGAGTGCCAGGCTCCGGCCGACAAAACTCAACCTCCGGAGAGGTGTCCAGTCCACTGGCATCATGCAGCGACTGCCTCAGGTCATCAAACTGGCTATGGCCCGAGATAAGGTCATCTGGAACCGTAACCGGAACCAGGCCGCCATCAGAGCCTTCATCACCCTCTGAAATGTACTCCAGGCGGGGAGAGGAACACCTCTGCGGACCAAAGCAGTGCCGGACCTTAGCCATAGCCTTTCTAGGGGCAAACCCCGTGCCACGGGGCCCCTCTGACACCACCGCCTCGAAAGGCGTCGAGGGCGCCGAACGAGTCGGCGCCGCCAGAAAAGGCGTTGAGGGCGCCGAACGAGTCGGTGCCGGCGTCAACAGAAAAGCCGTCGACGTCAACTGCAACGCCTCCAGCATCTGCGGCGTCGACACAGTCCTCGAAGCCGGAGCTCCGAGCGTGTCTCTCGACAACCTGGGCGCAGACAGCGTCGACGACCCCCTCGGAGGCGGAGCCTCGAGAGAAATCGTCGACGACCTCGGCACCACAGGCGTCAACGTCTTCTTCGAAGACGGCACAGGATCACGCGGTCTCGAGCGCGTCGAGGACCGGGACCTGGAACGGGCATGGCGAGAACGGCTACCCTTGTCCGAGCGGGACCTCTCCCGCGAGCCGTGCCGACCACCCGAGCCCGAAGGCGTACGGGCGGTGTCTCTTGACCAGTGCCGACCGACCCCACTCGGAGGCGCGGACGGACCGGTGCCCTGCGATTCCAGAATCGCTAGCATCTGCTTCTCGAAGGAAGCCCATTCCTCCGGTGTCGCTTGCATGGAGGGATAAGCGACCCGCCGACGGGCAGAGTCCTCGGAAGAGGACGGGGAAGGCGACCTATGCTGGCGCTTCCTGGAATGCCTAGAAGAGGCGGAGGAGTGGCAAGACCGACTCCTGGAAGGAGACCCACCGGACCTCCGATGACAACGCGGAGATTCACCCCTCGAGTCTTCGGTCGAAAGCCCCGCAGACCTCGACTTCCGGGGCTTAGACACCCGGCCTACCGACAGCTTCTTCTTGCGTTTCTGCAAGGCCTTTGCAGTGAGCGACTGGCAGTCGACACAGTCGTCCGTATCGTGGGCCTCCCCGAGGCACCAGAGGCAGGCGTCGTGCGAGTCTGTGACCGACATCTTGGATCCACAGTCCCCGCAGTTCTTGAAGCCCGGACGCGGGGTCGAAGATGAGAAAGACATCGCCACGAACAGGTCTTCCCAACAAACCGAACAGGTTCAACGAACCGAGAATAGAAAACAGCAAACTCCAACGAGTCGAGGCGTACCGAGATTCACGAAGCGAACAAGTTCGCGGAAAAAACTGAACTGAGGCTATGGGCGTCGTGCGTCCTACTTATCACATCGGGTGACATCGGCCGTCGGAGGAGGTCCTCGGGGACGGCGCATCGACGTCATTGATGCAGGACGCAGACGCCAAAGATTTTCCGAAGCAGCACAGCTGTGGACATTACCTGTCATAGATATGGAATACGTCGGAGGACCCAATCCCCTCGAAACATGGACTATAATTCCCACAATGCACCTGCAAGACATCTGGAAAACCGGAATTAAAGCTGAAGAAAGGTGCACACTAGCAAAAGCAGACATCACCCTGGATATTGGATCCCCCCTGGCTTGCTTACTGGGGGGTTTCACAAGGCCCAAAATAGCTAAACATGTGAGTAAACTAAGAGATCTGGCATACATATTAGCGAAACGCAGGATAGCGATGGGATAGAAAAAGCAGACTAGGCCTCTGGTGCAAGAATGGTGGAGGGACCTGCTGAAACGGGCAAATGCAGAAACGGGTGTGGCAAGAAGCAGTAGGAAGGAACTCGGACCAGGAGGGAGAGGGGGTGGGCGCCTGGAGACAGTTAATTGCGGAACTAGCCACGTCTACATTAGTTAATGAGCAATCGGAAAACAGTTCCGTACAGGAGGGCGCAAACCTCAGAGTGGTTGGTGGAGAGTAAGTAAGGGCTTGTAGAACTGTGTGGTGTATGGTAGGCCTGGGGAGGGGAGGGGAGGGGGGACTTAAGGGTAAGGGGAATAAACAGACAAGATTTGTACTGTGATATAATGTACTACATACTGCAATGTCTGTAAGTTGTTGTGATATAAAACAAAATAAAAATTGTTCACAAAAAAAAAGCTGAAGAAAGGTGCATTGTGTGTCGAAGGTACCCCGGGCACTCTTGGATCAATAGCCGAGGTGGGGAGGAGCGATTGCCGCAGTGGTACTGTCCTTGGCTCCCACAACAAAGCAGCTCCAGTAAAGTCAGCACAGCCGGTGAGTCAGAGAGACTGATAGCAGACCGGTCTGTGTTAGAACCAAGGTTGCAAGCAGCAACATTGTATAAAGAAGACTGTGTGTGTGGCGTTGGCGATGAGCGATGCAAGTATAATTGGAACTTAAAAAGTAATTGAACTTTGTGTTTGAACGTTTGGGAATGGCCCCAAGATACCATATGCAAAAAACAAGGGGGGTCCTGGGAGTCCCTCTGCCGGTCATTAGTCCTGGTTACGAGAGACTTACCTAGAGTCTTTAGCTCACTATCTTTCACAGAGGAGAAATATCTAAAACATATCAGTCTTTGTCCTGCCCTAGGGCAGTCCAGCCCCGAAATGCTAAGCAATTCTCCTCTGAACAAGAGTACCAACAGCAACCCCAGACACGTGTTTCGGTCTGGTTGGACCTCATCAGTAGGGCGGAGCTGTGCCTCTCTAAGAATAGTGAGCAAGGGGTCCACGTCTGTATTCCCCTAGTAACTTTGGGTGAGACCCAAAGTTACTTAAATATGCAAAAAACAAGGGGGGCCCCGGGAGTCCTTCTGCCGGACATTAGTCCCGGTTACGAGAGACTTACCCAGAGTCTTTAGCTCACTATCTTTCATAGAGGAGAAATATCTAAAACATATCAGTCTTTGTCCTGCCCCAGGGCAGTGCAGCCCCGAAATGCTAAGCAATTCTCCTCTGAACAAGAGTACCAACAGCAACCCCAGACACGTGTTTCGGTCTGGTTGGGCCTCATCAGTCGGGTGGAGCTGTGCCTCTCTAAGATTAGTGAGCAAGCGGTCCACGTCTGGATTCCCCTAGTAACTTAGGGGGAGACCCAAAGGTACTTAAATATGCAAAAATCAAGGGGGTGGGTCCTGGGAGTCTAATGTTTTAGATATTTCTCCTCTGTGAACGATAGTGAGCAAAAGACTCTGGGTAAGTCTCTCATAACCGGGACTAATGTCCATCAGAGGGACTCCCAGGACCCCCCTTGTTTTTTGCCCAAGATACCATTTACAGAGTGGTCCGGCACCACGTGGGTGCTCATTCGAAGGACTGTGAGGTGAGGTATCCAACTGAGAGTGTAAAATTGTGAACTGTGCATTGAAGTGGTCCTGCAACGGGTCAAGCCAAACCCTGTGCAATTTCTAAAGTCTTCGATAGCTAATACAAACTGTAATTGGTCCGAAGACGGCTAAGGGACACTAATTGTGAAAAGGGGACCTGAGCCCGACTGAGTGGGATCCGGGGTGAACCGTGAGTCAGCTGAGAAAGGACCTACGAACCGTAATTGGTCCGAACCCGGCTGAGGGAGACTAATTATGTAAAAGGGATCTGAGGCCCAGCAGCGGGGGATCCAGAGTGAAGAGTGAATGTGATTACTTGGAAAGGATATCAGGCCCTCTGAAGCCAGAGACTTTTGGTAACTGAAGAGACTTGGTTATAGAAGGCCCTGATGATTGTAAAGGAACTGTGTCCTCGTGCCAAAGAAGCCTAAAAGTGTGCTATGCTCGAGTGAACCTCCTTGTCCCATGTTGAAAACATGGAGAAGTGCGGCCAATGGCCTGAATATCCTGAATTATCATTTTGTGAACACTTCTTTCTTTTTCATGAACATCAGTCACCACACTATTTGTGACTTAGAGACTTAGAGGTAGTATAGGCCCTTTTATTTTGACGAGACTCCACTAGGACTGCATTATTATTATTTGATGGTCCTAGCTTGCTCCCATCTTAGATTTAGGTTTAGATGGGGGTTTATCACACCCTTGATAAAGTACAATAAACACCCTTGAACTGTGGTCACTTGTGTCTGTCTTCCTTTGACACCATGCCTTCCTTACATATGGTGTCAGGTGTGGGATGTGATTCAACTGATACAAATTGAAAATTCATGCTGATAATTGTCATATCACCAGAAGGGGAAAATAGAATCGTTGAACTCCTCGACTCTGACCGTGTATTCACGCTAAAAGAGGTTTTGCTCTCTCAACTACGCATCCTGACTGGTCAACAAGATCTGTTCTTTAAAACTCAAGTATTATTAGACACCCTTCCTCTCTCCCATTATAATATACAACAGTTGGATCGAATAATACTGAAATTTCGACCAGCCTTTACCTTTATTAGACCTAGTGCCTTAAAACCCCCCGCTCCTGAACCTTTTTTTTTTGGTACCCAATTGCCATCCATTGCAGGGCCATCAGGGTTAGAGACCAACCTGCCAAAGTCAATCCCTTCGGCAGAATCAGACTCAGAAGAATCAGACAACTTTGAAACTTTATCCTCTTATGCATTCCTACCTGCAACATCATCATTCGCAGTGTGCTCCCCCGCCGTGGCACACACAGGATGGAGCGCCTCATCCAGACCGAGCTCAACGCTAGGTAAGGCCTGCTGGGCTTTGCTAAACATTTATTCTTTCATCTTTGTTGCACTCCGACGTGGGCTGAACGTGTGGCCACTTTGGGTGCTTTTCACTATCCGCACTGTTTGATGTGCTTTCATTGCTGCTGCAGCCCCTACCGCTACCTTGGGTGCCTCGTGGCCTAGGTGGCCCTCCATTGCTGTGGTGCCTCTACCCTGCCAACATGGCTGCCACATTTTTCTCATCATCAGGCATCAGAGTGCCTCTTTGTTACTGGCCGCAGTGAAGGCCAGTGATCAAAGGCCCCTGTCTGAGCATGTCTGTGCCTAGGGGGTTCTAAGGGCCCCCCTCTTTTTGTGCAGCAGCATATGGTTCACCCCCAGTCAGTGCATCAGCATCAGTGTTCATCACTCCCCCATCTTCTAACCAGCGCGGGAAGCTGTTGGACCAGCTTCCTACCACCCCATATTGAAGGTAAGCCCTGTTGGGGTATTTTGCAATTAATAGTTTTTCCAATCGTAATCAGCTGCGAACGCTCGATCACACAAGCATTCCCTACAATTTCTTGCTTTAGATCTGCTGGCGCCGCACTACGAAGCGCACATTCTTTGCTGGGTTGTTTACCACCTTTACAGTCACATTCTTGCCTTATTCAAAGAAGCTACAGAAAGTCCCTTCATAGATGACCATCGCATTAACGCTGCCGTGTGACTTCCCTGACTGAGCTGGCTGCCTCTCTGCATTCCCTCTGATGGTCAACGTGTCACCTCCACTTCCACGCCGGTCATCACCATTACTAAGCACTGCTTCTTACACCTGACTTCTCCCCCTCAACTCACTATTCCTTCTCACTCTGACTTTAATTTTGATTCTCTGTTACCATTAACTGTACCTAGTGTCTGCAGTGTATTTTTGTTTGTCCTGCTAATTTCAAAGTTAGTTGTGCCCACTTGCTGTGCTGTGCTTTCATCTTTCCTGCTGTTCACATCCTGATCCTCTCCTCTTCTCCTCTCTTCTCCTCTCCTCTCTCTCTCCTCTCCCTGACCACCTATGGTTGTTACGCTCACCTGGTCTCTGCGCAGGCGTTGGGGCACGGTTGCAGCCCTCCCGGGGGGGGGGGTTAGGTCGCTCGGGTCCGACTTTGCCCTCTGCGCTTATGTGGTGACTGGTGGTAATAGGTGATGCTGCTCGGTACTGCTCCTGCGTGGAGAATAGGGGGCGTGAGTATGCCAGCTGGTGTGCCTGATTCCCGTCCAGACCCCTTCTCCCAAACCATGGTACCCGCAGGATGCGCTCTCCCTGAAAGCTCATCTGTTGATTAGTTTTGGCGAGCACTCCGTCCTGCTGCTTCTGGCAGGGGCGCTTGTATGATCTGGACCGAGTTCCTTCACTGGTCCCTTGCACGTGGTAGTCCAGTCCTGCTGCGACTAAGTCACTATACTTCAGAAAGTGTTCCTGTTTGCCTTTGTCTTTCCTCGTCTGTTTTTGTTGTATTGTAAAGTTCATTGTCTTGTATTGCTGTCTGTTCCACTTTTGATCTTTGCTCTTTTGCTTTCTTCTCTTGCAGGTGAGGTTGCCAACCCGGCAGAAGCTGCGGAGCTCGAGGCGGCAGCCGGAGGGAATGAGGAACAAAGCTGCTGCGGTACAGTAGCTGGTAAGTTGTTAACTAGGGGGCGCGTGGGGTTCAAATGCGACCTGGCCCTAGGACGCATGTTCTAACCTTGTCTTTCTTCTTCTTCACAGGGTCTGAGTTTGCGGATGCAGAGTGCAGTGCTGCGGCGTCGGAATCAAGATCACTGGATGTCAGGAGATGAGTCTGCAGATGAAGCAATGAAGCACCTGTTTCCTGGAGGTGAGTATGCAGGAGAACCCCTGGTTTCAAAGGTAAGTAAACTGGTCCAAGCGGCGGTGAGTGCTGCATTGCACGCAAATGCACAGTAACGCGAAGCACTGGCCTTAAGGATGGTGCAGCTTATATAGCTGAGCTTCTGAAGCCACGCCCACCTGGTTCAGCCTGCCTGCCACACCCTGCCTGCCCCACTCTGCCACACCCGATGAGTCAGCACATGAGGATGTTCTCTGGAATAAAGGCTTTCAGCTCCTGGAAAGTTTTTGTAAAATAAAAGCACTCCTACACTGAAATAAAGTAAAAGCATTCCTGCACTGAAATAAAGTGTTCCTGCTCACATCTCTATATGAGCCTGGCGCCAAAGGCACCAGGACTGAGTCCAGCCAGGGACGCTGTGTTTATGGATCCCAAAGGGACATAAGTGAGTCAAGTGACCCATTGCCCCCATCACTAGATGGTGTGGTTTTTTGTGTTCTGGGGCCTGTGGCCATGACAGCACTCCCCCTCAACGCCCCTCTCATGGGTGGTTTCCCCCATGGCCCTGGTTTAATGGGGTTATTGCGGTTGAACTGCCTGATTAATCGTGGAGTGTGGACATGCTCACTGGGTTCCCAGGTCCGATCTTGGGGTCCATAACCTTTCCAGTCTATAAGGCAGTATAGCTTGGACCGGACCATCTTAGAGTCTAGGATCCTATTAACTTTGTATTCTGGTTCTCCTTCAACTATTTCGGGATCCGGTGGAGTATCGATCCGCATACTTGTTCTCAATGGTTTTAGGAGGGAGACATGAAACACCGGTTGGATCCGCATGTTGGCTGGTAATTCTAATTTCATGGCCTCAGGGTTGATCACAGCCTTGATAGTGTAGGGTCCCAGATATCTGGGACGGAACGCCTGTGGTCCTTTCAGGGGGATGTTTTTGGATGCTAACCAAACCTTGTCTCCGACTTCGTAGCTGGGAGCTTCGCTTCGGTGTCAATCCGCAAACTGTTTCTGTTTCTCTTTGGCTCTGGCAAGATGCTCTGCTGCTTCCTTAAAAACCTGGGTGATGGTTTTGTGTAAGGTCGCTACAGCGGGCATTTCTAATGATTCGAGTGTGTCGAAAACGGATATCCGTGGATGTCGACCGTACACTATGTAGAATGGGCTTTGTCCCATACTGGTGTGAATGGAGTTGTTATATGCTTATTCCGCTAACCAAAGTATGTCCTTCCAGGATTCCTCGGTTTGTTGCAGCATACACCTTATGTATTGCTCGAGGGTCTGGTTAGTCTGTTCGGTCTGGCCGTCGGTTTGGGGGTGATGGCTTGTAGATAACCGGAGATCGATTTTGGCAATTTTACAACACCTTTTCCAGAATGCAGAGACAAACTGAGTTCCTCGGTCTGATATCAATATTGATGGGAACTCATGTAGCCGGACGATCTGTTCCAAAAACACGGTAGCCAGAGTAGAAGCAATTGGGAGACCTTTCAGGGGAATAAAGTGGACCATTTTGGAAAATAGATCTACAGCGACTAAGATGGTATTGTATCCGTTACAGGAGGGAAGGTCTGTAATCAAATCTATTGCTAGCGTATGCCAAGGTGCTGGGGCTACTTCTAAAGGACGTAGCAGACCTGCAGGACTTTGTTTTTGGGACTTGTGTTGTGCACAGGTGCCACAGGTTGCGATGAACTGGACAATGTCCTTTTGCCAAGTTGACCACCAGTAATTTTTCTTTATTTTAGCTTGGGTTTTGGCTGTTCCCAGATGCCCTTCTACTAATGAATCGTGATAGTTTGCAATGATTTGATTCTGTAATTTCTTATCCAGGATGAACAATCGTCCTTGGTAGTATGGTAGGTTGTCCACGATCGTATACCTGTCTCCCTTCCCTAGCCATTCCTGTTGCGCTGGTGGACTCATCAAGTGTTGCAGGTCAGATTTTAAGTTGTCTAGAGTGGTGGTTGCGGCAATCATGCCTTGGATTTGTCCTTCAGGGAAGATGGCCAGCCACTGGGTCTGGTGTAGTGAATGCCTCTTCTCACTCATGCGAGACAGGGCATCCACTTTTCCATTGCGTACTCTGGGTCTATAGGTGATGACGAAGTCTTATTCCGCAAAGAAGAGAACCCAGCGGAGTGGGCATGATGATTGCACTTTAGCGGTCTTCAGTTATTGTAGATTGCAATGATCCGTGACGACAGTGACTGTATGTCTATCTCCAAGAAGATAATGTCTCCGGGCTTTGAACGCTGCCTTAAAGGATAGTTCCGGGACTTTTTTTTTATTGTCCCTACGGTTCGGCCATGTGTTTTTAAGCATAACTCGGTAGATCGTAGAAAACTTTCCTATGGACCTTACCCGACTTTTCGTCCATTAACGCACTCGAAATCAGCCGCCATTTTCTGATAATCCTATCATTTCCCCCCGTCGCCCTGGCTGCACTGCTTTTGCGGCACTAAATCAAATCCCACGCCCCTGAGCCTGACATCAGCAGACGCGTATCGCCCATTTCCCAACGCCAAAGCACGTTTCGTGTCAACAATCGCTGCGCCTCAGCTAATGAAGTGTCGCCATGGAAATGGCAGGACGCCTCTTTCCTCAATAAGTATAAACACACCGTTTCACAACACACAGCAGCAGATTTTCGATTCCATTACTCTCTCTGTGTTACTTTGAGTATTCTGTGACTCGTTTCTGTGCTCTGGTCAGCTACCTTCGCCGCTTCTAGGCCTTGTGAACACCTGTACCATCTCTGTAAATTATTTTACTTTCTTTACCACACAATGGCTACAATAATGCCGTATATGTACGAGCCCGAGTACACCGAGGAGGAACTACTGGAAAGGCAAGCACGCGAAAACGATGGGGATTCTGACGGCAGTTGGGAGGACCAGTCAACGGATGAAGAGCCTGGACCATGTCGCATGGACGGCGTCTCCACCTGGTGCACGTGCAATCGGTGCGAGCTAATGCCAACTGAGGAGGAGAACTGCTGCTGCCGTGAAAATTCCGGGTGCTTGGCCTACATTTCGGAAGGCGAGCCAAGTCCGCAATGCATCACAGAGCTGCCAGAGTTCAGGGAAGCCTGCCTCTCTGGACCGTGTTGAGGATGATGATGGTGCTTATGCACGAACTTCGCGGCACTGTTCGTCCGCGTAATCCGAGTAACGAGTAAGTATACTCTGGTTGTGATGTCAGTGATGCCACTACTATGTCATGGTCGTCTCCCACATATAAAATTACATCTACATATCATTCGAACGCATGTAAATTGGTTCCATATTGTGCATTTTCTAGATAGAATTTTTTTCAAAGCAGAATGACATTTTTTACCTGAATCGACAGTGATAAGAAAGTTTTGTCATTTTAATACAGTTTGCATCTTTCATTTTCACAGGTGGTACAGGCTGGTGGCCTATCGTTGCTTCACTTGGTGGCTTCACGGGAGGCTCGGACACCGCGTTCGGAGAGTAATACCTGCCTGTGCGGTACTTGCCATTAGACAACATTTCCCCAGCGACAGTGGACAATACCGCGGTTTTTCCCTGGATGTGCTGCAACCGGAACTTTACAATGTGTAAAGTTACAATGTGTAATGTTTATTATTTATGTTCAATTGAAATAAAGATCTAAAATAAAACCCAACATATATTTTAACAATGGTTGTTTTGATTTTTTAAATGAATCTAGTGTGTCTCCATTGAATAGTCTTCCTGTGCCTTGTCTTGTCACACCACATATTCTCCTGGGAGGGTGAGGTATTTATAAACTCACCCCCCTGCCTTCCATGTACTAGATCCTGCAGCCTGCCTCTTACATGCAGTTAGATGGCCTCTCCTTGGTGAGGCCCTGCGGCAAACGAGTCTTGTCTGCACGACCACCGCCCCAATCCACCCCCCCGCCCTATCAAAGGCAGTTCGCACCGGGGTACTTGCGCTGCCAAGTGGAGCTGTCAGGGAGCGATAAAGGCCAAGAGGTGCCAAAGACCATGTTCACTTCAAAGTGGTCTATAGAGCATGGGTTGTTGTTCCCATGTCTACCTCCAGACCCCGTGTCTCCTGCCAAGCATCCCCCCTCACGCTGGACGGCCCCCTGCAATCCACATAAGTGTGTCTCCATTCACGAGTCTTCCTGTGTCTTGTCTGCACGACCACCGCCCCAATCCACCCCCCGCCCTATCAAAGGCAGTTCGCACCGGGGTACTTGCGCTGCCAAGTGGAGCTGTCAGGGAGCGATAAAGGCCAAGAGGTGCCAAAGACCATGTACACTTCAAAGTGGTCTATGGAGCATGGGTTGTTGTTCCCATGTCTACCTCCAGACCCCGTGTCTCCTGCCAAGCATCCCCCCTCACGCTGGACGGCCCCCTGCAATCCACATAAGTGTGTCTCCATTCACGAGTCTTCCTGTGTCTTGTCTGCACGACCACCGCCCCAATCCATCCCCCGCCCTATCAAAGGCAGTTCGCACCGGGGTACTTGCGCTGCCAAGTGGAGCTGTCAGGGAGCGATAAAGGCCAAGAGGTGCCAAAGACCATGTACACTTCAAAGTGGTCTATGGAGCATGGGTTGTTGTTCCCATGTCTACCTCCAGACCCCGTGTCTCCTGCCAAGCATCCCCCCTCACGCTGGACGGCCCCCTGCAAACCGCATAATGCCACGACATATACACGTCATTCATTCACAAACACACCCCTGTTTCGAATTCTTTATAACCCACTTCATATTTCTAATGAGAACTTCTTTGCGCTTTGCTAGTCAACCCGTGAAGGTGCTGGTTATCTGCTCTTCGTCTCTGCGAACTTCCGTGACCACTTCGAGGAAACTCGTCAGTTTGCAACCTGTGAACTGCTCCCTGTTCTACGACAAGAAACTGCTCTGATCCCTGCATCTAACTGTTTGTTCGTCAAGGTAAGGCCATGTACCATAATCATTTTGCGTCCAATTTCTTTTCATTCAAGACAGTACATGCAAGGAACTAGTCACATGTTCTGAGTTTAGTTACAAGAACCAAAACGAACCTTGCATTGAACCTTTTATGTGTCATTTAATTTTTTAACACATTGGTATTCATAGAGAATTGTTGATCTTTACTTTTCAGAACTTTCCACAATGCCTGCCTGTTCCATTGGCGGTTGCCCTTCGAAGACCCATAATAAATCTGAAGGTACTATAATGCATGTTTTCCCTAAGACAATAGATCAGATACGAGAATGGGTCCGATATTGCGGATATCCACCGTCTGAGCTTGAAAGTAGAGTCCTAGAAGTCTTTGCGGACAAGAGGGGTGATCGATACCGCATCTGCAGCAGGCACTTTACCTCTGACATGTACTCCACATCATTGCTAATAAAGAAGAACACACCGCGAGCGAGGCAAAAATTGCTCTCAACCGCTATTCCCACTCTATTCGTCCACATCCCTCCACTGGTGAGTCAAGTTTACATATTTATCTCTCGGCCTTGCGGTAGTGTGTAGCATAAGCTAACAATAATTTCCCCATTTATGTATCCACTCAATATGAAGGCGGAAGATTCTCCATCCGTGTCGTTATTGCAGTCATCAGCCACTTCAAGCGCCTATCGGGTAATCTTACTTGGCTATTCTGCCACTGACTGTACTCGTCCTCTAGTCTTTGTTTTCAGTTATAATTATTGTTATCCAAAATAATGCAAGTACTGTCGTTCAGGGAGATGCTGAGGAGTCCAACGTATTGACGACTACCGTTGATGTCACTCAGATGCTCGAGGTACGTTTCCGGACAGTTCCATCGATGGAGATCATCAGATCTTGCATTCTTGTAGCGTGATTGTTACACACAATGTTTCTTTCGTTTTTAGTCATTGATATGTCCTTCTGTCGTCGCCCTATGTCTCTTCTTTTTTCAATATTGTGTTCATTACTAACGAAAGTCCAATGTTTCAGGGAGTCGATGGAGCATTAGTCCAAGAAGAAGCGGGAGCATGGAGTTACGGGTCGGCGCAACAGCTTGCAGAAGTGTGCACCGCAGTTACATCGTCCCTTGATGTTCTTATGCATTTCGAGGTATGGATACTGACAGTTCGATCAAGCGAAATCATATGACGTGATTACATCCGCTATACTTCCTTCTTTATTAACGCAAGTACTATGTTTCAGGGAGATGACGGAGCTTCTTCTACAAGAACATCACCCCTAGTAGTTGATGCAGATCTCTGGGTGGTGACACTTCCAACGATCGAGCAAATCGAATCATATTTACATATCCATTATTTATTTTAGACAACTGATCATTTGTGCAGGTCTATTTAGATGAGCCGTTGACGCCTGCACAAAGTTTATGTTCTTTTTAACAAAATAGAAAACCATACTAATGCAATTACTGTGTTTCAGGGAGGTACTGAAGCATCATCTTCAATAATATCATCAATGGAAGTCTATGAGGAGCCCGAGGTATGGATCTTGACAGTTCCATCTAACTAGATCAACAATGCGTGAATAATTGTCGTTTGAATGTTCTACACAAAGCGTTCATTCGTGTTTTGCTATTGAGATGTACGTGGGTATTGGTCCCCAAGTACATTTTGTGTTTTCGATATTATTATACATACTAATGAAAGTTCTATGTTTCAGGGAGTCGATGGAGCGTCAGTGCGTGATGGATGTGCTTATCATGAAAATATAGGCGTTGCAGGGCAAGAGGAAGTGGAGACATGCACACACGAGTCGGAGCAACAGCGTCCTGATGTTGAAGTTCGAGGCAAGAAAGTTTCAAAGAAAAGAAAGCAAAAGAAGGTTAGTGGCCTGGTCACTATATTATGTTGTTTTTCACTGTTAATAGTTCAATACTGTAAGTTGTGTTTAAACTGAACATCCCTTTTCCAATCTGTCCTCTAGTTGCGAGTGGGTGTACGAACTAGATCTACACAGACAGTGAAGCGAACGAGAGATGTTGCTTGTCAAACCTTTTGGCAGGGACTTGAGACTGGAGATGCATCGTGCCAATGGGAAGAATATGAAGTGATTGACAACGGAGCTATACCACATACAGCCATCAATAGTGAATGTCCTCCTGGTAGTTCGGATGCAGTCGGAGATCAATTCACAGAATCCACACCCGCAAAAACTAAGACCGCGAGAAAGTTGAAGAAATTGTTTTATTCACCCATCGCCCGAGAAGGAACAAATGTTGCAATGGAAGAGAATGAAGTGGACGACAATGAAACACCATCAATATCACTGAACATAGCAGAAGACGATATCAGAGATTCTACCTTTCATGTGAGTGACATGTCCTCAACGTTACAGGCCGAACCAGCTGGGATGCAGAATGACAGTATAAGGAAAGAGGCCAAATTCATTGTATTCGATAGTTGTTTGATTGATATTATTATTCGGATGAAATGTGGGCATTCGGTTGGTGGGGAAGTATGTGGGGAGCCATTGATTGTGACTCGTGCAATTTGAGGCACTAACCTTAAAATACATGCCACCTGTACAAAATATCATCCTTTCTCATGGTCTGCACAACCCATGCTGGGGCAACTGCCAGCAGGCAATCTACTTTGTGCAGCGGCTGCACTTTTTAGTGGTTCAAGTTTTAAAAAGTTAGAGTCTTTCTTTCAGTTTGTGGGAATCCATTTCATTGCGAAAACTCAGTTCTACAAATACCAAACCGATTATCTATTTCCAGCCATTAGCGAAGCTTGGAGAATGGAAAAAATGTCTATTGATAGTACATTCGCGGGCAAACGGTTCAGGCTAGCCGGTGATGGACAGTGCGACAGCCCAGGATTTTCAGCCAAGTACTGCACCTACCACTTTCAGGACATGGAAAGTAAGAAAATTGTGAGTTCGGTGGTCGTGCAGGTGTCACAAAGTACATCCTCAGTGGCCATGGAGAAAGTTGGCTTTGTAGCATCATTGCAAGAACTACAATCGCGGGGAATGGTGATCGACCTGATAGCCACGGACAGACACGTTTCAATTGCCAAGACAATGAGAGAAGAGTACAAAAATATAAATCACCAATTTGACGTTTGGCATCTTGCAAAAACAATCAATAAAAAAATGTCGGCTGCAGGTAAAAAAAAAGATATGCAAGGTATTTCACAGTGGTCCAAGTCAATCAGCAACCATCTTTGGTGGAGCTCAAAAACATGTGGAGGGTCGTTGGAAATTCTACTGGAAAAATGGCGGTCAGTAATGCTACACTGTACCAACGTTCACCGTTGGAACACAAACCAACATTTCCACAATTGTGAACATGGCCATTTGTCCACAGAGGAGGCACGGAAGAAGAAGTGGTTGATTCCTTCATCACCCACTCACAAAGCCATTGAAAAGATTGTATTTGATAAAACTATAACAAGAGATTTGAGGGGACTCACGGAATTCTGCCACACAGGAGATTTGGAGGTGTTCCACAATATGTGCCTAAAGTACCGGCCAAAACGATTGCATTTTGGCATGGAGGGCATGATAAATCGGACTCTTCTAGCGGTCTTGGCACATAACCATAATGTTGGCCGTCAACAAAGTAGGACGACCGGAACTTTAGGGACGCTTCGCTACAATAAGGCCTTCACTAAAAGAAGTAAACAATGGGTGATCAAACCAGTGTTTGAGGATATGCAATATGAGTTTATTGAGAGACTAATTGTTGATGTCCTAGATAGGCACATACATGGAGTTGTGAATGAACCTGTGCAGGGGACAACTGCATTGCCACCCAACATTGCCTCTGTTCCATGTCCACCTAAAGAAGACCTCATTGAGAAATACACATCACGGTTTAAATGATTGTCATTTGATTGTCTGTTCTCTCGAGTCTCCTCATGTCGCAGGCCCATTGAATATGTGTATCAATGTAATGTGTAAATAAAAGTGATTGCTCAGTGTACATGCAATGTGTCTCTCTACCCTTGCCCCTCCCTTCACCGTGCAGTAGTGCGAACCACCCGGGTTTCACCTGTGACTTTGCTCTCGAGTCTCCTCATGTCGCAGGCCCATTGAATATGTGTAGCTATGTATTGTGTAAATAAAAGTGATTGCTCAGTGTACATGCAATGTGTCTCTCTACCCTTGCCCCTCCCTTCACCGTGCAGTAGTGCGAACCACCCGGGTTTCACCTGTGACTTTGCTCTCGAGTCTCCTCATGTCGCAGGCCCATTGAATATGTGTATCTATGTATTGTGTAAATAAAAGTGATTGCTCAGTGTACATGCAATGTGTCTCTCTACCCTTGCCCCTCCCTTCACCGTGCAGTAGTGCGAACCACCCGGGTTTCACCTGTGACTTTGCTCTCGAGTCTCCTCATGTCGCAGGCCCATTGAATATGTGTATCTATGTATTGTGTAAATAAAAGTGATTGCTCAGTGTACATGCAATGTGTCTATCCAACCTTGTTCATTTGTGCATTAAATTAAACCAAACAGTAATATAAACCATTTTTCAAAAAATATAGAATGTCTCCTTATTTATGGTTCTCTGGGGCTGCAAAGCACGCAGACAAAATGCAAAGATGGAGTGTAAATTTCAAGTCCTGTGAGATGGCCTTAGACTGAATGTAGCTAACTAGGAATGTGTGCTCGTTCAAAGTGAAGGTCAGCTGCTTTGATTTTTTGCTCGGGTGCCGGAATGGCCCACGACTCAGTATAAGGTTCTATTGTTATTTGACCTTGACAGGCCGGGACCATCCCGAAAGACTTCTTTTTGGGGGTGTGGTGCAATAACGTAAGAAACGATAATGAATAAAATTTCAGAAACGATAGCCATTTAATGTTCGTTCATTAGAAGAAATAACGTCGGCATAGAAGGAGTGGTATTTCGGGGCTGCCCTACGCACAGAAACAATGGAAAATGCAAATATAATGTAAGTAACTCTTTAGATGAGTTTATACCGCAATTTAAACTTGTTCGTTCTATGTGGCATATTGTTTTGTACTGCGCACTATCTTGAGGAGAACCATCTCCTTTTACGGAAGCACCTCAAAACCTTCCTCTTTGCTTCTGCTTTCTCTCTCCCTCTCCCCTGCTACAACTGGTCCACTGTCTGCGACCTCGGTCCTGGGCCCTTCCACTCTCCACCTGCACTGCCTCCCTGTCAACCCCTGCACTGGGGGACTGTCTCAGTATCCTACAGCCCCCCCTTGACGTATAATACCCAGTTGCACTGTCCTAGCTATGAAATAATTTCCCGACCGAATATATAAAATGAATAATTTTAATAAAGATCTGATGGTGAGACTAATTTCATTTTTTATGTTTTTCAAACAGGTACATCCTTCATTATTGCATGTGTCACGAGTACCAGACACCGGCGGATGGGTTTTTCAACCACCAGTTGCTTCTCCGCGTGAACAACGTTACCACCCTGACCATTTTATGGGACGATCGCCAAGTACAAGGATGCCCTTACGCGGTTCTAACGGCTAGATGCAACATACAGACCTTTGTGGTGGCCTAGTGCCTCGTTGTTGGAACAGCCATGCGATTATCAGTGCGACCGAAGAGCTTATTTTATCGTAAACCAACACCCTGTGTACTGCACACGAACATCGCTTGCCTCAAGACGAACTATTTTGGATCGAGAGCAAAGAAAAATGCAAATCGCTGAATATTCTCTAAACATTTGATGTCCAATAAAAGTACTTTGCCAAATGTACAATCTTGCCGTTTGCTTTTAAACCACAGTTTCATATTCCGAATTGTGGCGCTGTATTGTGAGATGATCTAAGACCCTGTGTACAGCAAAGGAACATCGCGTGCCTCAAAACGAACTTTTTGGAACGTGAGCAAATAAAAATGCAAACCGCTGAATATTCTCAAAACATTTGATGTCAAATAAATGTACTTTACCAAATTTACAATCTTGCGGTTTAATTTAAAAGTACAGTTTCATATTCCCAATTGTGGCGCGCTGTGTTGTGTGAGCTCATCTGTGTTGATTTCCGGGTTGTGTGTGGAGTCGCGTAGAAGACACCTGGGCGCGTTTGCCTACGCAGCTCAGTCACGTCACGGATAGAGGCGGGGAATATGAATGTTTTCATAAAGTCTGTTTCAGGGGCGGGGGATTTGATTTAGTGCCGCAAAAGCAGTGCAGCCAGGGCGATGGGGGGAAATGATAGGATTATCAGAAAATGGCGGCTGATTTCGAGTGCGTTAATGGACGAAAAGTCGGGTAAGGTCCATAGGAAAGTTTTCTACGATCTACCGAGTTATGCTTAAAAACACATGGCCGAACCTTAGGGACAATAAAAAAAAAATCCCGGAACTATCCTTTAATTGCTAGCAGTTCTTTATCAGTGATTGCATAATTCATTTCAGGGGCTGAAAACTTGCGAGACCAGAATGCCACGGGATGCAACTGACTTGTTTCGGGGTCTCGTTGTGATAGGACTGCTCCCATTGCTATGTTGGAAGCATCAGTTTCGACCATGTATGGTATTTCTGATCGAGGATGCCGTAGAATTGGTTCTGTGGTAAATGCTTGTTTTAGCTCCTGTAAGGCTTTCTCTGCCTCTGCTGACCAATTAAATTGTTTATTTTTCCGTAGTAAAGAGGTGATTGGGTGGACGATCCGGGAGAACCTGGGAATGAACCGCCGATAAAAGTTGGCGAACCCGAGTACACTCTGTACTCCCTTTATGGATGTCAGTGAGGGCCAGTTAAGGATAGCGTCTACCTTGCGCGTGTCCATGAGTACGCCCCGTGGTTTGAGAATAAAGCAGAGGAATTCTACCTCTGTCACATGAAAGAAGCATTACTCCAATTTGGCATATAGCCGGTGTTGCCGCATAGATAAGAGCGCAAACATCCAACAGTTCGCGGAGCACATCATTCATGAAAAATTGGAACACCGCTGGGGCATTACATAGTCCAAAGGGCATAACCTGATATTCATAAAGGACATATTTCGTGCGAAAGGCCGTCTTCCACTTGTCTCCTTTTATGACTCTTACTAGATGGTAGGCCCCTCGTAAGTCTAGTTTTGTATATATCTGAGCGTTTTTGACTTGATCCAAGAGCTTGGGGATAAGCGATAACGGGTACAGTTTTTTTTACCGTGATCTGGTTAAGTGCTCTGTAGTCAATGCAAGTTCTCAGGTCTCCCTCCTTTTTAGGCACAAAAAAGAGGGGCGAGGATGCAGGGGACTTGGACGGACGACTGAAGCCATTTGCCAGCTACTGATCAAGGTAGGTTTTTAGATGCTGGTTTTCCTGTTCTGTTGGGGCGTAAATCTGCTGCAGGGAACATGAGCTCCAGGTACCAGATCAATTTGGCAGTCATCCGGTCTGTGCGGAGGTAAGGTGTTTGCTTGCTCTTTTTGAAAGACATCTTGGTAATACAGGTATTTAGTTGGTAGTGAACTGGTGAGGCCCAGTATGGTTTCTTTCTTCGACGAACCTGGGTTGGTAAGACCTTTTAATGAGAATCCCTTGCTATAACAGGTGTCGACACAGTCTTGGGGAAAGGTCAGAACTCGTTTATGCCAGTCAATCCTGGGATTGTGGGTCTCCAGCCAGGGCATTCCCAATATCATCTGGAACTGAGGAGCGACGATGATATCGAAGGTGATGTCCTCTTGGTGACCGTCCTGACGCAGAAGCGTGACCTTCTCGGTGTAATGCGTTCCCCAAGGTTGTATCCAGCATTGCTTCGATAAATTGGGAGTCTTTGTGATGGTATCATGTGGGATTTCTTGTAATTGAGGGAGAAGCCCAGTCTGTGGAGAAAGTGGTAGGTGACACTGAGATGTTCCGGGGCTTGTTTGGGTCAACATGCCGTGATCAGCCAATCGTCCAGGTAGGGGTAGACATGAATTCCCTCTCTCCTGAGACTTGCTGCCACAACTGCCATTAACTTGGTGAAAACACTTGGGGCGGAGGTCAGCCCGAATGGCAGAACTCGAAATTGATAATGAGAACCGCAAACCTCAGCTACTTTCTGTGCTTGTGATGGATAGGCACATGAAAGTAAGCATCCTGAAGGTCCAATGCCACCATCCTTTCCTGGAGTTGAAGGGCCTGAAGGATCTGAGAAAGGGTAACCATCTTGAACTTGTCCTTTGTGAGGAACTTGTTCAGGTTTCTTAAGTCCAAGATTGGTCTCAATCCTCTGTCCTTTGGGGAATTAGAAAGTATGGGGAGTACCAACCCTTGTTCCTCTTCACCATAGGTACCTATTCTATTGCACCTTTCTCTAGCAGGGTCAACATTTCCTGCACATGGAGCGGATCTGGAATTTTGAAGCAGCTGTTCCCCAGTGGATGATCCTGAGGCTTTTTTTTAAAAAAAAAAAGGAAGGCAGTAACCCTGGGCTATCGTTTCCAGTTTCCAAGCATCTAAAGTACCGCCCTGCCATTCTTGCAGATGATGAGAAAGTCTGTCTCCCACTGAGGTCATGTGGGCTAATTCCTCCGAGTGGTTTTGAGGCGGCCGAAGCAGCGGCTGAGGGCAAAGCTGCCGCTGCTGGGCTGATTTAGTACCTCTCCCTTGTCCACCATGAGGGACACTTCTCTGAACTCTATGACTAGCCTGTCCTCTCTGTCTTCCAACTGAGGAGTAGAAACAAAAGGACTTACCTCTCCAAGATGACGCACTGGGGTAGCAATGTTGAGGCTGCCTAATGGTGGCACTAAGAGATGTAGACACCCTTTTAGAGGTCTACAGCTTTTCCAGACTTTCATCCGCCTTGCTGCCAAACAGCCCTGAGCCGTCAGAGGGCATATTGAGAAGTCTAGATTGTACATCGGGTGCAAATCCACACTTCTTCAACCATGCAAACGTGCGCAGCACAGTACTAGTTGCCATGGATCTGCTAGTGCCTGACTGGAGGCATTCACACATTGTCTCCTTACCATCCTTGAAGATAGCCAGGAAGCTGTCTCTTTCGTCTCCTTCTCAAATGTGGTCAGCCGCCGTAGCTATGCAACCCCACAGGGTAAACGTAAATCTTGACAAGGCGCAAGTAGTGTAGGCTAATTTCAATGCCATACTTCCAGCAGTAAATATTTTACGAGCCAAAGCATCCACTCGCTTATCATCCCTATCGGAGTATGTAGATTGCTTTGTGGACGTGGCTGTCTGAACCATCAAACCCTCCGGTGTCTGGTATTTTGTCAAATATTCTTGGTCACTGCTGGCTTGCCTATATTTTTTTTAGAAGTTTTTATTTACTGCAGCTGCAGTTTCTGGTGTTTCACAATTAGACGTGACCCTTTTTTAGAGGGAAATATGAATAGGCAAAATTGGAACTCTCTGGGGACCTTGATCCAGTATATCAGTCAGGTCGTCCTGCTCAAATGATGGTGCAGGCCTACTCCAACCCAAAAATTCAATCACCTTGCTCATCAGTTGCCTGTATGAGGAGTCAGTGTGGTCAGAAGGATCTGGTTTCCCAAATTCCAATTCTGGAGAAGTATCTATACCACTGGCTGTCTGCCTAGACGCTTAAGAAATTAATTCATCTGGCACATTTTGGGTACCACATTGTGAGTCAAATGATGGTGTATTGTCATCTGAGGGTTTGTTGTCTTCAGAAATTGAAGTTAAAGATTTTAAAAAATCCTTTTTTGGTAAGGGTTTGAAAATTGTATCTTGAGTTATTGCGGGCTTCGCTGACCTCGAAGAAATCGTCGGCAACGACTTCAAAGTTAGTGTCGTAGACTTCCGTTTTTTCAAAGTCCGGCATCAATAGCATTTGCGAGACTGTCGCAGTTGCCAACTTCGTTATGCCTCTTCGAAGGGACCTTCGAAGGACTGGACTCTTGGCTTGTTGAAGCCCTCGACGATTTCCTATTGGATCAAGATTTAGATAGTTCTCGATGTAACTCCGGCTTATGCCTCGGACTCGAAGATTCATAGGATTTTGTCTTCGACTTCCCTTTGCCGTCTTTATGCAGATCGACAGGGGCATTGTCTTTATGCTTCTCTTTTGAGGGGGTCGGGCTGTCTTCTCGAAGAGTTTTAACATTTCTTTTCCAAATGCATCCCATTTTGCTGGGGAGTCCGACTTGGTTGGACATTTGATTACCTCGGCCGAGGAATCAATAGAGGTCGAAGGTGACCTGTGACATAATTTCTTGGCCTTCTTGGAAGAAGAAGAATGACGTGATCAAGATCATTTAGACCTTTTCCATCGAGGAGGATCTCTCGACTCTTCGGACTCTCTTTTTTAAAATTCTACCCACCTCCAATTTACCTTTATGCTAGCTTAGAGCGTTGTCGGTCATCGGCTGACAGGAGTTACACTCGGAGGTAGGATGTTCGGTTCCGAGACATCACAGGCATATGCGGTGGGGGTCGGTGATCGATATTTTTGATCCATAGTCCTAGCATTTCTTGAGGTGGTCTTAGGCGTTGATGGACCTGTGAAGACATTTTCGTATAGAAAATTTGTGACAAAGTTTAGTGAAGAACCGAAGTACGCTGTAATTATTCTAAGTGAATGCTCGGAAAAACAGCACTGAAGCCAACGCTACTTATGCTAATGATGACATCGACAGTCGAGCGCAAGCCCTCGAGGGACATCGACGAGACAGCACACAGCGCCCTCTGTCGAGAAAAAGGTTCCAAAGCAGATGAAGGTGGAAGGATATTATCAAAAGATGAGGAAAACATGGGAGGATGCAATCCATTGGAAAGAGCTGTTACGTGCATACCTGGACGGAAATCGAAAAAATTGCATCATTACAGAATCCAAATCTCTTGGAGGAGCTTTACTGTTTTCATTCCAAAAAGGAAACAACCGAATTACGTCCTTGTATCGATTAATGTGAATTTAATCAGATTACTGTCAAAGAAAAATACCTGCTTCCTCTCATCCCTGAAATTCTCGAGGCAGTAAAAGCTGCATGTATATTGACCAGATTAGATCTACGGGCGCCTATCACTTGGTGAGAATACGTGCAGGTGATGAGAGGAAAACTGCATTTTGAACCCCTTTCGGCCACTATCAATACCAAGTCATGCCGTTCGGATTAGCAAACGCTCCATTAGTATTTCAGCGTTTCTTGGACCATCTGTTTTCTGATCTCCTCCTCATTCAGTCGTGGTCTACGTGGACGACATTTCGGTCTATTCCAAGACGTTAGATGAACACTGCCAGCATACGAGTGAGGTACTTCGCCGTCTCCAAGAGAATAGTTTGAAAGCCAAACCTGAGAAATGCCTTTTTGATGTATCGTCATTTCTTATCTTGGATACATTTTGTCAGATCAAGGCATAAATATGGACCCAAAGAAAATTGATGCATTATGTCTCATGAAACACCAAAGACCCTTAAAGAGCTACAAAGATACAGGGGTATGGCACAGTTCTACCTGAAATGTATCCAAGCATTCTCTGTTATAGTTTTACTACTGACAAGACTGTTGAAAAAAGATGTACCTTTTATATGGAGTCAGGACGCAAACCAAGCCTTCGATCGTCTCAAGCAATGTTCACCTCTGCACCTCTTCTAAAGCAACCAGATTATTTGCATCCAATTATCCTTGAATCAGATGCTTCTGAATATGCAGTGGGAGCAGTAATGAAATAACTATCAGCAAAAAAGCAAGAATACCTGATTGCTTATTTCTCATACACCCTATCTGCAGCAAAACATAACTATTGTGCACTGGAAAAGGATTTATTGTCAATAAAATTGGCATGTTAGTAATAGCGGCATCTACTACTGGGAGCCAACTGGCCAGCTGAAATCAGAACAGATCATCGCAATTTACAGTCATTACAGAATTTCGAGTGTCAAAATAGCAGGCAGGCCAGATTGGCTCATTTCTTTTTTCATTATCGATTTACCATCACTTATACTGGATCCTGCAATCTTTTGGCAGATACATAGATACAAGTAACAGAGGATCCTCCCTTAAGGGGATGCATTCTACCACAGGCTACTTTTGTCTTTGTTGTGCCATCCAATGCGTTATGAGGCAAAGAGTTATACTTTGCTCATGACTCTATGGTAGCAGGACACAGAGGACAACAATTTACATTGAATCTGCAACAGCGATATTTCTGGTGGCCACAGATGAAGAACAGCGTACAAAGATACTTGCCAAAGTGAAATATATGTACGCAGAATAAAAAACTTTGACGCCAGCCTGTAGGAAAACGTACCCAAAGCAGTCTCCCAACTAGACCATGGCAACGTATTTCCACCAATTATATTGTCGATCTACCAAACTCACAGGATTGCACAGTGATCATGGTTACCATAGATTATTTTACAAAACTAGCAAATTTTTCTGCGTTACAGAAGCTCCCCAGTGCAGTAGAAATGAGTAGAATTTTGCTACAGGAAATTTTCAGATTCCATGGTCTTCCTGAAGTTATTGTTTCAGATAAAGGCCCACAGTATACCTCAAAATTCTGGGGAGCCTTGTGTCATCAACTAGGCATAGAAAAGGCATTGTCCTCACGATACCACCCTGAAACTAATGGACAGATGGAGCGCTTAAATCAGACCTTGGAGCAATACCTTTGTTGTTTCACAATTGAGGCCCAGGATAATTGGGTTTCTCTTATGCCCCTCACTGAGATTTCATATAACAACACTCAACATTCAGCTCCCCATTTTAGCCCATTCACCTATACCTATGGTTTCCACCCCAAATGGCTGACTGTTATACTTACTGTTAGAGAGTACTGTAAAGAGAGTATTTGAGAGTAATTGGGAATTGAAAGAACCTATATGGAAAATTGATACACAAACCATAAGGATATGCTTGAATGTGAAGTTAACATGTCTAGTTTACAATAAATGGAACTATGGAATTACAGATCTGACTATTTGGAATCATTAATCTGTTGAACCTTACTCTTTATTTTCATCAATACTCACTGAAACAAACCGAAACAAATTCAATACAAGTGGTTGGCGCATTAGAGTAAAATTATAACTCTTATCTCTTATCGCTTTTTCAGTTTTTTGATTACTGTTAGCTCTAATCTTCTCTCGGTAGAGACCCTCCTCTAGGGCATTCATACAGTCCATCAACAAGCTACACAAAACCTGCAGCACACTCAAGCACAAGTAAAGAATAATGTTGATGAAAAACGAACCTATGCACCTCACTACAAAAAAGGTGATCTTGTATGGCTCTCAGCGAAGCATCTACCCAATCGCCTGAATTCCAGAATATTTTGGTCCATTTCCTGTCATCAAAGAAATAAATCCTGTAGCTTTCCGCCTACGATTACCTTCCTCCTGGCATCAGGATCCACCCGGTGTTTCATGTATCATTACCAAAACCGTACATGGGAAAAAAGGATTCCAGCATTCGTCCATCCGGTCAAGATGTCAGTACTTAATATACTGGAAGGGATATTCCAAACCTGGTTGATCCTGGAAGCCTCTAAAGAACATCAACGCTTAGTTTTTTATCAAGAACTTCCATCGGCGTTTCCTGTGGAAGACCAGAAAACCCTGGAATAAAAGGAGGCATACTGTCAGCGTTACTGACCACATTCTGGGGTTCCCGGAACGCGCTCGCCCTTTGTCTCTATGGCAACGCTGGAAGCTTTGTAATCCCAGATCAAGATGGCCGACATGTGCTGCCGTCATGCCAACGTCGGAATGCCGGCTCCGCTTGATGACACTTATCTGACCGGCATGCAGTCTTCTGTGAGGATAAAGATGCTACTTATAATACAAACAGTGTGTCGCAACAAGTCTCTTTCCCATTGCTCCGGTGCTGCAGTTTTCCACAATGCTTTCTTTGCTCTCTCCTGGCAAGCCCTTCTTTCTTTGCCTGACTGCCCTGCACTCACGTGCTGCTCTACCCTGTGTTATTCCTCCTCTTGATCTTTGTTCCTCCTCTTGTTTTCATCTGTGCTGACTGCTAACTCCCTGTTGTCCTGGACTGTGCAATTCACCCAACTGTCTTTTTTTGGGATCAAGCTGCTCTCTGTCCTCTACTGGAGTTTGTTCCTCTGCTGTACAGCTTCATCCTCAACCACTGCAGTTGTAGGAGTTTTTTTTTTTTATCCCTGTTACAAGGGATTTTTCCTCCTCATACTTTTGGGACCAATTTTCCAGGCAGCCCCTTCTGCCCCTGTCACATTTTCAGGAAGCAGAGTGGCTTCTAGAGCAGGCAGGCCTTACCTGTTCTCATATATCAAGGAAAGCTCCTACAGTAAGGCCCGACCCTAACACTGGAGGGAAGCACTACATTGCCCCAGGGAAGTGACTATAGCAGCATGGTTGAAGTTGATACAATTAAAATGCTTGCACAGAATATATTACTCTAAGGATAGGTTAAGGAAGATGGGCAGAGGGGAGGACAACACCTGCCCGAAATGTAAAACCCACAGATGGACTTTTAACCATATGATATGGCACTGCCAGAGGCTGCAGAGATACTGGGGAAAGGTGCAGCAGGAGGTTGAGGAGGCCTGGGATAAATCAATATGCCTAGCTCCAAAGGGAGCAATACATGGTATATGGGGTGAGGAGGACATTGATAGACATGACAGAAGCTTCCTAAACCTTGTATGCATTGTGGCTAAAAGGGGATGTTCCCGGACCTCCGACGATTGTGGCATGGAGATCAGGAATGGATGTGGTAAAGAAGTGGGACCAGGTTGTGCATAAGGGCAGATGCTGCTTACATAAGTACGAAAAATGTGGGGACAATGGGATTGAGGGATGAGGGAGACTTGGAGGGAGGGGTGGGGTGGAAAGTAAGGGGCGGGGAGTATAATATATGAACCCTGAACCATGGCAAATGCAGACTCTATGGGAGGGACTGGGAGTTGGAAGGCGTAAGAGGGGAGGGAATGGGGGGCAGAGGGACCCATTTGCCAACATTGGAATGATATGCTGTTTGCTAATGTTTTTTGTGAACCCACCAGTGTTTAAAAAAGTAATAAAAACTTGCTTAAAGAGCTAGTGCATCACAAGAACTGCCAGGTGGCTCTGCTCTAATTTACCAGTCTACCAGAATTACCATGACCACCTTGGTACTCTCATTTAACCATTGTTAAACACTCTGTTGCTTGCTCGGTAAGTTTATGCCATAGAAATACCTTACTTATTTACTACATCATGAAGATTCCATGATGGAAAACAGTGTAGCCCAGAGATCAGGCGAAGGAGTCGTCCAAGCCTGCACACATGGATATTGAGGATGTTGGGGTAAGGAGGTGAACACAATGATCCAGAAGATTACAGAATTACAGAAATTCAAAGTTCACACACATGGAACCACTACACAAGAATGAGAGAGCAGAAAATGCATAATACAATCCACATTCAAACACATGGCTATCTGGCCTGGGAGACGGCGCAGTTTCCATGGGGTCACAGGATTTCTCCCTGCCGCTCCTATTCTTTACATTTGCCACAATATAGGCAACATCGAACCTTACCAAATGCCTTGGAGACATCTCCTGGGCAACAGCAGCCTCCATCCTAAGAGAGAAGACAGAAAGGTGCAGGTTAAGCCTCTTTTCATTTTTACTGTGCTTTTATCAGGCGGTTGTTGGAACGTGTTACAGTCTATCATGATTACATTTGTGGTGCAGCACTCTACAGCGATGAGTGTTCCCTCTAATTATTTTTCTCCAAGACTGGAAATGGTTGGCATTTGTGCACACATTATTATGCATGTACGCAATTGACTTACAAGGTAAGCCACTTTGTGAGCATGCGTAATTAGTGAGCCAACTTCTCCAAAGAGTTTGGAAGGGAATTTCCCTTTCCAAACCATTGCAATTCTTTACAAATCAACATAAAAGGTGCATCTTGCAGAACTTTCCCCCAAAGTTATAGGTTAAAAAACAAATATTTTATATGTGATTATAAAGGGAGCTTGTCAACCAGTCCAAGAACTCAAGATACTTCACAGTACCTAACAAAGAGAATATGTGTATGCACCAAAAAAGCATTGTATCAGGGACGATGAAGAAAGCGTTTTATGCCTTTGGAAAAAAACACTCCTGTGTATTACAAAATACAAATATTTGCTTATCATAACTGATGTGGCTGGCAAAAAATGTAAACGGGATTCAATAGTTGCAGATTTAAACATGCCAATAGGAGTGTATCTGCTACTTTAATGAAGTAATTCACGGGCCAGGAAAACATGCCTCTCTTAATTTGTATAAGGATGATAAGTGCATCAGAACTACTGCACCACAGTATATGATGATCAGAATTCCTGTGGTTTTGCTTACTATTACCTTGTCATGTGAACAGAGCACTGACAACACTTACTCAAAACCAGCCTTACAACTAAGAGGCATATAGAATACCTATTTTGACTCCCTAAAAACAGGAAAATGTACCCAACATATAGGAGCCTAATCTCTTCTTATACCCACAAAGCACCACTGATATTTTCAAATCGGTGACCAGCAGGACAATGGCATAGGGGGGCACACTAATACAATTCCTCTTGAGATAGAGTAGTAATATTAAGGGGAAAAAACTGATTTTAATATGCGTAAAGTATGCCTATTGGCAAAGCCAATTACTTTTTTACTCCCCGAAAAATCACTCGATTCTAAGTTGTGAGAAAACTCTCATCAGAGCCCTGGTTGCAACCCTGACATTGGAAGTGAAATGACAGGGCACATAGCCTAATGTTTTGCCCTCGCTGCCTCACCACAGACTAGATAGAATTCAACAAGAGCTGCAGTTATGGAGCCTTGTTGAAGAAAATCACATATATTTGCTTTTTAAGATAATAGTACTCAAGGCTACAACAGATCGGGTGCCTTCTTCTATAAGTAGGGGCCACTCTTCTGCAATTCCCTCTTATCAGTTAAACAAGATGCTAGACGCAATAAACGCAGAAAACATGATTATATTAAAAAGTCCTCGGCAGATGAGAATAGAAAGAAACAGAAGGTGCATTTTCCTATACTGTTAAAAGAATGTCCTATCTTTAGCAAACAAACAACACATTTCATTCACTGTACTATACTGTACTACAGAAACTTCTGACTTGGTTTTTAAAAGTTGCTGATTTGTTCTTCAACCTCACGGAGTATTCTCCTGCACCCTTTCCCTGTAACCTTCCCGGTCCTGTGATGGCCTCCAATACTACTCGACAGGGCTCTGTAAAAAGTGAGGAATTTTGTCATTAAAACACTCACTGCGAAATTAGTATACTGTAAGGAGCTCATGGTGGCAGCAGTAAAGACAGACACAAGTGATCACAGTTCAAAGGTGTTTATTGAATTATACAATGGGTGAGGTAAAAGCCTAATCTAAACCTAAATCTAAGATGGAAGCAAGCTATGACCATCAAATAATAATAAGGTATTCCTAGTGGTGTCTTGCCGATTAAAAAGGGCCTATACTAAAAAAAAGAAATGATTGCTAATCCTTACTACTAAATTACAAAGAGTGTGGGATAATGTTCAGCTAGAAAAGAAAGAAGTGTTCACAAAATGATAAGTCAGGATGGTAAGGCTGGGCCTCCCTTCCCCACGTTTGAAGCACGGGACAAGGCGGGACTCTCGAGCACAGCACACTTGTTGGCCTTGTAAGCACTAGTTTCACCGTTCAGTTCAACAATATCAAACTCCTTCAGAGGTTAAGTCTCTTTCCTGCAAAAGTCTCTTTGCCTGAGAAGGCTTACTGTTTCACAATGACAAACAAACAAAAGTTCTCTCAGTGATCTTGCACCTTGGGCGATGGATCTTCGCCCCCAGGATCTCCCTCTGCCGGGCTGATCCTCCTTGCCACTCAGGCCTCCCTCCGCTGGGTGCACTATGGCCTTTCAATTTGCAGCTTGCAATTTTCTCGAGTCGTTGTGTCTTTTCGAACAACCTCTCACTGTGGACAACCCTCGGCCAGGTTCACTCTTGTCGACACAAAGTTTACGGGTGTCTTAGTCTCCACCTTAAGTTTTGGCCTCCCTCCGTCGAGTTCACTACGGCCTCTCTTTAACACAGTTCATGCATTGCTCATTCTCATCAGACAACAGTGTTTTCTTTCTCCTAGCTTTCTTTCGGCATCCCTCTGTTGGGTTCACACTTGCCTTGTTTCACAGTTCACAATCTTATCAGAAAGAGGGGTTCCCTTCCCGTAGCTTTCCTCTGGCAATGGGTCAGGGGCTTTTCGATTGTACAAGGGATTTGAAGTAACCCTTGTAGGACCACTCTTACGCATCATGCTACCCTTTCCTAGGGCCTTCTGGTTCTTGTAGTTTCAAAACAGGTCCCGGTCAGAGTCTTTTGAAGGAGCGCCCACGTGGCGCTGGACCCCTCTTCACCTGGACCTCAACTGGGCTTTCTTTAAAGATCAAACACACACACACAAGTTCTTTCTCTTTGAAATTATTGTATCTTCACTTTTTCTTGCGTTCAAAATGTTGCTACATGCAACCTTGGGATCAACACAGTTCAGTTTGCTACCAGTTTCCTCCGACTCACTGGCCTTGCTGAACCCGTTGGCTTCTTTGTTCTCTGGAGTCAAGGATAGTACCATGGTAGTCAGCTTGCCTCTCCGTTATCGATGCGGAAGGCCTCTGTGTACCATTGACATCTGCTGCACCACACACCCGGTTTTATGTTTTCCCTTTCGGAGGCTCTGCGGGTCTGAGTTGAAAAGGGAAAGGGCAATTCCCCCTTCGTCGTCCTTCCAGGTCTCACCACCTTTCTCCTCCATTTGAACAGCCGGTTTCGTGTAGCTGTCTCCTTGTGCGTTCAGCCTTGCTCGTTGTGTGCTTTCCTGTTCCGCCTTTTATCCCTGTGGGGAAGGTAAAGAGCCGGCAGGTGTGCGTGGTTACTGTCAATTGCCTGACTCTGCCTGACCCATTTATTGGGACATGTCAGGTAAACGGCTCTGGTGTTAGTGCATTGTCTGTTACCATGTAAGAAGGTGTTAGTGTGGGAAAATGGGGTAGGGGTATAGCTTCTAAATATCCTACAGGGTAGCATGGAGAAAAGGTGTTACACGAAGGGTGGATACCGTGTCTCAACTCTGTGTTCCACACCCACTCACTGAAGACCCCTCGCCCAGGTGATCTTCCCCCACTGGTCCACCTCCAGGAACTGGATCCAATAACGATGGCCGTGTCCTGGCCTAATACTATGCATGAGTAATGCCAGATATAATCCACACCCATTATACCTATCAGGTCAAATAAATGATATAGCAAGGTTGATCTACACTTATAGGGTAATGTTAATTATACTAAATTAGAAGATGCTGATCATGACATTTGCCTACTTAAAATCCTTACAAGGCAAATTAATATTGGAGTATTATAATACTTTAACTTACAAGGGTAATGCTTCAAAGCACCTGTGACATATGCACAAAGAATAGAAGCTTAGGATGAGGTTACACATTCAATTAGCCTGATTACTTACAGTCAGTATCCAATGTTTCATCTGAAAGTTGGGTTACGTAGTGTGGGTAATGCCTTTGCTAAGGCACCATTAGTAACAGAAATTCTGTTGACTCAATGATATTTATATTACAACAAACATAAAACAAGGGCAAGTCTGGTAACCTTCTGCAGAGCCAAGGTAGGCAGAGTTAAGCTTATCTAGTAATATCTAAATGCGGCCTGGGGCGGAAGTTACAGTCATAAGTGTGATAGAGTCAAGTATAGGAGTCATGATGAAGGTCGCATGTTAGGTAGACAAATCTTAGTTAGATCTTCTGTACATGGAGCCATTTTACATATTTGTTTTTAAACTCTTGAGGGTGTATTCTGTTTTAAAGGTTTATAGGTTTTTAAGGTCAAGCTAAGCATAATAGGGTAATGTAAATAGACTAGAGCAGAATATAAGGACTAGTTAGTATAAGTTAGATTTGTTAAGAGAGAAAACAAATGTCAGGTAACTGCTGTGACTTGTGCTTTATTCACATGAGAAGGTTGGAAATTGTCTGTGTACGCTGCTAAAACTCTTCTGAGCTGGACCCAGAGGAGAGCTGAGCAAGCGCACAGCTTAGATGGAACATTGGCAATGACATGCCCTGTACCATTTTATGTTGGATAGACACCTTTGCACGACATCTATGAAATAGAGTGCTTGTTACAAAAAAACATCTTTTTGCTGCGTTCCCTCCCTAGACATCTATGGAACCCCACTAACTTTCTGCTGTTATTTTGAACCTGTCCTGTGTCACAGATGGTACAGGAATCACACCAAAACAATTTGAGGGTTTCTATTGATGTTTTCAATAGGTTCTATGGATGGCCCTCTCTCTCACCTCCTCGCTAACCAAGGCGTCCCTTCCCCTGGTTTAGTAGATAGTGAATGGTAACCTCTCTACTATCTAATCTCTACCTTTTACTGCAAGTGAGGACCTAAGGTAACTTTCCCTGTCGAGTGATTAGTGTTCTATTAGGGATTATAACTTGCAGATACACTGTTTGATTCTCTCGAGTCTATCACGTTCATGCTCTCCTCTCTATTTTTCCTCTCTGTACCTCTTACTACTCTTCTCCAAATGCACACACCTTGCTTAGTTCATCCCTCTAATCTACTGTTCTCCGATGTCACTCACTACATACAGGTCTCGCCTCAGCCCTTTGATTTTACTCCTCCCTCCTCTTTTCTGCCACTCTCTCCTCCCCAATACTACTCCCTCCTCTGCACACTAATAATCCCTCCTCCAACCAAAATCTACTTGGTCACCCTCCTTTCACTCAGTATCATGCACTTCACAATCACTCCCTATACTCCACTCACCTAACTACACTCGGCACACTACCACGCACTGTCACACCGCAGTACCACTTCCACTCCTGAGCCAAATACCTCACCTTCTCCAGAAATCGCCTCCACGCTTTGCAGCTCCTTCCTCCCTCCTACTGGTCCCTTGGTCTTCCACCTCCTAGACCTCATCCAAATAACCCACACTTCCTGCTTCCTACTTATATCAACCCTCCTCTTCAGGGATTATACTATACCTGGCCAATCTGGCCCTGTCTTCCCCATGAGGGTGTTGTTAGAAACTGAAAAGTCACAGGTAGCAGGCTAAGTCCCACCCACTTTTTCCAGGCGGGTCTGCCACAGAACCACAATGCTGGCCTTGGAAGGCAAGTGTTTGTGTTCCGGAGACCAATGCCAGGTGCCCCTAAGGTAAATACAATGGGGAAGGACTCCCCTTTTCGTCCCTGGTGTTCTAGGGATTGCACAAGTATTAGTGTGTGCTAGTTGATATCCCTAGATAGCACAACGCACCCTTTCTGCTAGCTGCGTCGGAACACAGTTTCTCTCTCTGAGCTGGCGCTTGCCTGCTGCGTAGGACTGTGTGGGTGCCGTGTCTTCTCTTTCTTTTTGTGGGTCTCCGCACGGTTGGTCACTGCTGCAGCTGGGTGATTATCGAATGTCTGCCTTTTCTTCACGGATGAAGGGCACCAAGTCAGGATTCAAACTTGGATGCTTCTTGGTTTCAGGCTGGATCAATGTATCTCCACAAAAAACAAACACTGGCAAGCATCTTGTATTGGAGGCATGACTTGAGTCAGAGGTTTAATGATAAGAAACATGCTTACACACACAAGGACAGAACAAGTGTTGGGGCCCTCTTAACTGCCGTTGTCCTCAACGTTAGGACTGGCTCTTCACTTTCGCCTGAGCCTCTCACCTCTTACTAAAACGAGTTGTTTCCAGACAACACCAGCAGATCTCTGTACATACGCTTCCGCTTAATAAATGCGTTTAAAACTAAGGCCTGGTTAAGAGAGTTACGTAAAATGGACGACTTCAATGCATCTTACAGATCTGCAAGCAGAAAGAAGAAAACTTAAAACATTTAATACTCTTCTGTACTGGACTACGCATGCAAAGAACGCAGATTTTGGGGCCGCTGTGAACGAAATATCAAACGCCTAGTGCTGATGATTGGTGGCTGGCAATGTTTGATAGTGGTGATAGGCAACTAAACTATGCTTTAATCCGCTTCCTGACACTGGTAGAAAAATTGTTAGTAACGACAGACACTGAAAAAGGAGATGGATAAAAATCACTGATTATGTCGTTACATGGTTTCCACTAACGCGATCATTGTTCAACGTGATGTCGGGAATATGTGCAATCATTGCTCTAGTGTTGGGATGGCTGGGGGTGTTGTTGTGTACATATGTGATGATTTCTTTTTAAAGGCAATCAAGCCAATAAAAATAAAAATAAAATATATATTTTTTTTAAAACGATTTCTTAACCTCTTTTGGCAAGGTCAGGGTACTGGCTTTGTCACACCTGTCTTTTGAAGGTAAGTGAAGCCTTTTTTGCTTCCTTTAAAATTCTTAGCTTATCTATTTTGGCGTCACTGATCAGTCCCTTTGGCTATAAGTGCAGGGGGACTGTCCCACATTACGAAATTCCTTGTTTGTTTTACACTGCACAAATCACCTTAGTGTAAGATGCAGTAGCGGTACTTTGAATTGGTTTTTCATTTGTTTTGAGTAACATTCTGTTACTTATGTGATGAATCTGAGGATGTCGTCCCTTCTCCCATAGGGCAAGAACTTTCCCATGGGGCCAAGGCAGTGTGTCCACAGTACAATAGTCCGCCTCGGGGTGGAGCACTGAGGGAGGATCACATTGGGGAGCAAGCCCCTTATGGGATTGGGGATGACCATTCTCAGAGAACGCTGTATACCCCTGCGTCTATAACCCAAACCCTTCTCCAATGCCAAACCACCCTTCACCCTCTTTAGAGCCAATCTGTTCTATTGTCAAGTTAGCCATCCTAATATACTTGACAAGACTAAAACACCAAAGAATACAAAGTATGCTACATATGGCTCTATTTTTAGTACTGTGAAGAAGAAGATGACCGGGGGTCCAAAGATCACTTTAAAGAAGCAGAGTGAGCAGTCTAGCCTCTCATGGTATGTGATTGGCCCAAAGCAATTCAACCATCCAGCGCAGGAGTTCAAAGGCAGCTCAGCGGAGATGCAGATAGAACTGTCCTCCAGAGAGGAACACAGTGGGTTGTGCACCAGCCGAGCAGACGAGAAGCTGTGAGCAGAGGAGAAGGAGAACCTGAACGTGGTCCAGGACAGAAGGACCGCTTGGGCTGTGACAGAGTCAAACCTCTGGGCTTCCCAGGCCTCGACAAAGTGCCTGAGAGAGAGGACGCGCAGCTGGGAAGAACAAGCCATCTGCAGAGCCGCTGCAGGCCTTGCTGGTGCTCAAGAAACAAAGCAGCTGCTTGGGAAACGCTGGTACCTGCACGGAAGAGCCAAACAGATATGCGGGTTACGCGAGAAGTGCTGGAGGTCCAGGGAATCACAGGGGTGAAGGCGGAAGTTGGAATAAGCAGGTCTGGGAACCTGGGAAGGAAGTGCGAGTGTGGGACCTGCACCCTTATAAGAAACTGAGAATAAGAGGGTCTGGGACCCTTAGTGTAAAAGGAACAAACAGGGACGAGTTGTATGCTTCGGAGGGGAGCAGACCAAGCAGATACAACACTACAGTGTGAGTCTGGGACCCGCACTTATATGAGAGGGCAATTGCTTGGCAGAAGAGTAAACCAAGCTGTTCTGAATATTGCGAGTCTGGAATCCGCACCCAAATGAGAAGTTCATGAGAGGACAATTGATTGGCAGGAGAGTAAACCAATACGTTTTGAATATTGCGAGTCTGTGACTTGCATCCAAAGAGAGACAGTCCATGAGCGGACAATTGCTTGACAGGAGATTAAACAAAGCGATTCTGAATATTGCGTGCTTGGACCCAAAATGAGAGTAGAATAATGAATCAAAAGGAATCCTACGCTTGGTAAAGAGAGTGTGCCAAGTTGTTGTGATTAAGCAGTGTGAATTTAAGAAACATATTCTTGTGAATTACCCTGTGACATTTGCCTAAGAAAATACAGGCCTGAGAGGCCAAAAAGGAAAGAAAGTAGAACAAGAAGGACTCTAGGAGAAAGGATCAGGACCCTAGCCTTTGAGTCCTACATTTGTGAGCAATTGTTTATTTCATCAGTATTGATGACCTGAGAGACTGGGAACTTTTCTGTTGGTTGGAACTACAATGAACACTTTACTTTGAGAAGAGATCATCCTTGCACAGTTGGTTTAAGTTATTAGTGTTGGGGACATAGGTAGGACTGTGAGACATGACAGTGATAAACCTTTGGTTTTGGACATTGACAATTATCTTAGTTTTCTTTGAGATAGGGAACCCCCTCTTAGGTTTAGGGATAGAAAAGCATTTTTCCAACCCTTTCTTGAATAATAAAAGTTTCTGCCCAAAAATATGCCACCATTGTGTCTGAGCCTTACTTCTGCACCCTTACACTTGCATAAATCCAGGACTGGCCCGTGGCAGCTGATATTTTTGTACCATGTTTTCTTTTTTTGCATTTACTTTTGCATTTTACAGCATAATGCCTTTACCATATACCCTAAAATGGCTGTGCCAAGAAATTTCGGCTTGTCATTTGACCATCTCGTCTTCTGCCCTTCTTTCAGCCCTCTTCGGATATGCCATATGTGGTAAGGCTTTTTCCAGGCAACGCCTTACAGAGCAAAGCAGCGGTATGTGTTTATAGCCAGATGTGAGGGCTGGGACTGTCTGGTCTCAGCCCGCATCCTGGCGAAAGTGTGTCTGGTGCTGGGCATATGTGGTGGTCGGAGGCTGTCCATGATTTTACAGCCCCTGTCACTTTGAAAGGTGCAGGTCCCTGCTATTGCTGGACTTGGGGAGACGCCAGCTCGAATTTAGGATAAGAAGAGGACTCCTGCAGCTATTCCACAGACTGTTGTTGAAGCCAAGACCCCTTCAAAGAGGAACAACCTGCTCAAGAGACATGGATTGTCACTGCAGCCAACCAGCATTGCCTGCAGCCAGGTCCCGGCGAAGCCCAGCTCCTTTCTCTTATCCCCTAAAGACCTTTATCAGTGCTCCATGCCCGCAACCTGTGGGAACAAACAGTCTCAACCCCTTCTCAAAGATCCTGCCCTTTGAGCCATCAGAGGTGTCCCAGAACATCCCTGTGGACTGACCAGCTCCTGCCTGGGCTACCTCGCTGCACCGGTCATCGTCCCAGGATTGAACCAGGGTCTCTGATGATCCTCAAATGGTGAGACCAGAGGCCTCCCCGAAGTGACATCTCTCCAACACGAAGAGGGGCCTTGCAGGAATTGTTTGTCTTTGCCATGAGAGTGGTATTCAGCTGCCTGATAGTGGTGTGCTCAGCTGTCTCACACAACTGCATTGTGTCCTGTGGGTCCTCTGAGGCTGTCCGCATCATAGTGGTCATCTTCTCATCATTCCAGGTCTCCCAGCTATCCAGTCTGAGGCACCGTCTTGCCAGAGAGAGGGACAGCCGACAAGCCGGACATAAATCCTGATGCCGAAAGTGAACTCTGCACCAGTAACCCCTGGACCTCCACCAAAAGAACCAATACAAAGAGAAAGTGGGCCCAGCAGATTCAGAAGCCTCACGCGTGGTTTATAACTGAACCTGAGTAAAGGGGGTGAGTTTATATACCTATTTCTACCCCCTCCTTCCACAACATCCTAACCTTGCCTCTCCCTTGCCTGGTCTTGACTAGTGAAGTTCTGTCCATGAATCCCACCTGGACTTCTCCTAGGTTGGTGGGACTCCCTACAAAAGGCTAATTTTGGTACTTGTGACGTTCAGGGCACGAGGCGCCATCTCCTTCAGCAGAGAAGAACAAGTTACTCTCTTACCTGGTAACGTTCTTTCGATGAGATAGTCCGATGACGTATTCCATATCTATGACAGGTAATGTCCACAGCTGTGCTGCTTTGGAAAATGTTCTGCGTCTGCGTCCTGTGTCAATGACGTTGATGCCCCGTCCACGAGGAGCTCCTCCGACGGCCGACGTCACCCGATGTGATAAGTAGGACGCACGACGCCCGTAGCCTCAGTTGTAGTTTTTTCCCGCAGAACGTGTGACACCAGTTTTCTGCCAGTCAGACACACAAGGCCTAGCGGACCGCAAGCTGCAATCGCATAAGAAATTCTGCAGCGGGGAAGGTAGGGAGGGAGCAATATGGTATACGTCGTTGGACCATCCCATCAAAAGAACTTTACCAGGTAAGAGAGTAACTTGTTCTTCGAGGGGATTCGGTCCTCCGACGTATTCCATATCTATGACAGACTCCCAAAGCAGTACCAAGCAAGGAGGTGGGAAAAGAATTTAGAACACAAATTAAGCATACCCAGTCAAATTGCGGACTAAAGGACTTCCTTGCCAAAGGCCAGATCCTGCCCTCGGATGGAATCGAGGGAGTAGTGACGTACAAAAGTATGTACCGAAGACCAGGTGGCTGCATCACAGATGTGACGAATAGGAACACCCTTCTGCAGGGCAGTAGACGCAGCCACTCCCCTGGTAGAATGGGCCCGCAAGCCAGCCGGAGGGTCCTTACCCGCCAAGCGGTAACACTCGGTGATAGCTAAAATAATTCAACGAGACAAAGTCTGTTTCGTCACACCTTGTCCCAAACGCTTTCCAGCGTAACCAATGAAAAGTTGATTGTCCACTCTGACCCGGGACAGGCACGAAATACAAAAGCTCAACGCTCTCCTAGGATCAAGCCTATGGAGCCTCTCCTCTTCCTTACCAGGATGTGGAGGAGGATAGAACGCCGGAAGAACAATCTTCTGGCTCAAATGAAATTCTGAAACCACCTTCGGAAGAAAGGAAGGACGAACTCTAAGGACAACCATGTCCTTATGAAACACAGTGAAGGGTGGCTTAACTGAAAGTGCCTGTAACTCACTCACTCTGCGAGCGGAAGTAACCGCAACCAAAAACACAGTTTTCAGAGTTAACAGTCTCAAAGGGCAAGAATGTAAAGGCTCAAATGGAGCACCCATAAGAAACTTAAGAACAAGGTTCAAATCCCAACCGGGCACCAGAAAAGGTGACAGAGGGAACACATTTGTGAGCCCTTTCAAAAACTGAGAAATTAAAGGAATCTTAAATAGGAACATTCTTCAGACGAGCGCTTAAATATGGACAGCACCGCCAGGTAACTTTTAATGGTCCCCATTGGGCCAAGGAAAGCAAAATAGACAGAACCATGGGAATGTCGCACGTAAAAGGATCCACATTCTTCACTCTGCACCAGTCGCAGAACTTCCGCCAATGGCAACGGTAGAGAGACTTTGTTGCCGGCCGCCTGGCCGAGAGCAACACCTCCATCACGTCTTCAGGGAGGTCCCAATCCTTATACCTCAACCTTTCAGATGCCAAGCGTGAAGGTTTAGGGATCCGACCTCTGGGTGGAGAACCTGACCCCCCTCCCGTGAGAGCAGATCGTCTCGGTAGGGAAGACGACGTGGAGGGCAGATGGACAAGTCGAGAAGGTCCGGGTACCACGTCCTCGGGCCCACGCCGGAGCAATGAGGATCATCTGGAAACCGAACCTCCGTAACCTCCGCAGTACTTGCGGGATGACGGGGACTGGAGGAAACGCGTACAGCAGTGGGAATGACCACTCCACCACAAACGCGTCTCCTAAGGCTCCTTTTGGAGGAAATTCCCACGAGCAGAACCTTTTGCACTTCCGGTTGACACTGGAGGCGAAGAGATCCACTTGAGGGGTCCCCCAAAGGGCGAAGATCTCCAGGAGAATCTCCTGAGCCAGCTCCCACTCGTGAGAGCAGCGTTCGCTGTCTCGTTGTCGTCGCCGGCCAGATGAACAGCCAAGATCGAAACATCCTGCTGGATGGCGCAGAACTCGAGCTGCATCGCCTCCCTGCACAGAGGAAGTGACCCTGCCCCCCCCCTTTTTGTTGAGGTAGTGCATAGCCACCGTGTTGTCCGTTAGAATCAGGACACTCTTTCCTCACAGTCGGCAGAAAAGCCTTCAGGGCTAGCCTGACGGCTCTCAGCTCCAACAGATTGATATGGAGTCTGGACTCCGACGGAGACCAACAACCGCTGACTGTCAACTCGTTGGCATGAGCTCCCCATCCCGTGAGGGATGCGTCCGTCACGATTGTCACCTCCGGCCAGGGCAGCCAAAATGGGGCCCCCTTCATCAGATTGCCATCGACGTCCCACCACAGAAGGTCCTGGGCGACCGAGGGCGGCACCTGAACAGGGTCGACATCCTGCCAGAGGACTCAGACCACTGGAGCTTCAGTGCCCATTGCAAAGATCTCATCCGCAACCTGGCCTCTGGCACCAGAAGAATGCAGGCTGCCATGAGGCCGAGCAGTCTCAAGAACTCGGACGCTGGGAGAGTCTGCGCAAGTTGAAACTTGTGCACCATCTGCTGAATGTGAAGAGCCCCCACCTGGGGAGGAAAACACAGCCCCAGGGATTTGTTGAGCACTGCTCCGATGTACTGGAGCTGCTGTGTTGGCGTCAAATGGGACTTCTTTAAATTGAGGGAGAAGCCCAGCCTGTGAAGGGAGTGGCAGGTGACGGACAGATGATCCAGGACTTGCTCGGGAGAGCTCCCCCTGATCAACCAATCGTCCAGGTAGGGGTAGACATGAATCCCCCCCTTTCCTGAGATGCGCTGCCACCACCACCATGAGCTTGGTGAAAACCCTCGGGGCGGAGGTCAATCCGAACGGCAGGACCCGAAACTGAAAGTGCGAGTCACCAACCACATACCTCAGGTACTTCTTGTGCTTGGGATGGATCGGCACATGGAAGTAAGCGTCCTTGAGGTCGAGAGACACCAACCAGTCCTGAAGTTGAAGGGCCTGGAGGACTTGAGAGAGAGTAACCATCTTGAACTTGTCCTTCCTGAGGAGTTTGTTCAAACCGCGCAAGTCCATGATGCGTCTCAATCCACAGTCTTTCTTCGAAATCAAAAAATAAGGGGAATACCATCCCTTGTTTCTCTCCGCTACAGGCACCAGTTCTATGGCGCCTTTCTCCAGCAGTGCTTGAATTTCCTGCGCAAGGAGCGGATCCGGACTCTTTAAAGAGAGGTTTCCAGGTGGATTGTTGTGAGGCCTCTGCCGAAAGGGAAGACAGTAGGCGTGGGTTATGATCTCCAGAACCCACACATCTGAAGTAATGGCACGCCACTCTACAAGATGCTGCGCCAGCCGTCCCCCAACTGGCCAACCATGGGACCTGGCCTCATGACTGAGTGGTAGTGGATGCTGCGTTGCCTGAGGGCAAAGAGGCAACTGCCCGAGCGGCCTTGGCACCTCGAGTACCCTGTTTTCCACCTCTGGCACTCTTACGGTGGCCTCTTTGACCGACAGCTCCTCTCGCTTTACTGAAGGACGAGTAATAGCGAAAGGAACCTCCCCTCCATTGTTGTCCCCTAGGACGAAAAGGCGGAGATTGTCGAACTGCAGAGCCCAACGACTTCTCTGCAGCTTTGGAGGTCTGCAACCTCTCAAGGCTCTCGTCAGCCTTGCTGCCAAAAAGATGTTCACCGTCAAAGGGCATTTTGAGGAGCCGGGACTGCACATCAGGAGCGAACCCAGACTTCCGCAACCACGCAAACCTCCGTATTACGGCGCTCGCCGCCATGGACCGGCTGACACAATCTGCCATGTCCAAACCCGACTGAACGGCCTCAACATGGCAACCTTGCCATCCTGAACCATAGCAAGGAAACCATCCCGTTTGTCCCCTTCGGGATAATGGTCAGCCGCTAATTCAATACAGTTCCACAGAGTGTGTGTGAACCGAGACAAGGCACATACGGAGTTGGCTGCCTGAAGCGCCATACCCCAGAAGAAAACACTTTCTTTGCCCAGCCATCAAAACATTTGTCGTCCCTATCCGGACGGATGGTAGGGTACGATGCCTGCTTTGCCGGAGCCGGAGCCGCCTGCACCACCAAACTCTCTGGAGTGGGTTGCCTGGACAAGTAGCAGGGGTCGCTACTGGCTGGACAGTATTTTCGGACAAAGACTTGCCCACAGCCAGGAGAGAATCACAGCTTCAGCTTACTGATGATGCCCAACTAGGCTGAAACACGTGTATGGGGTTGCTGTGGTACTCTTGTTCAGAGGAGAATTGCCTATCATTTCGGTGCTGGACTGCCCCTGGGCAGGACAAAGACTGATATGCGGGGAAATGTCTTCTCTGTGAAAAGAACACTGAGCTAAAGACTTGGTTGAGACTCTCCCAGGGGCCATCCACCCAAGAACAAGTCAATGGGCTGTGTTCGTGCTGGTAGAGAGTGTCACAGACCCCCCTCTGTTTTATATGTGGATATGTGTGTGTGGGTGGTTGTTCGAAATGTTCTGCATACTTCCTAACAAGCTACAAACCTGAAATATGACATGTGAGTAGGTTCCATGGTGTAAAAAATGTAAAAAGTATAAAAGATAAGCGGTCTGCAATGCTTACGCCAGCCCTATGTGGATAATTGTGTTGTGAAGGCATCATGAAGCAAGACACAGACAACAAATTCAAAGTTCAACATAAAATGGTTTATTAAAGAAAATGTCAGGATGGTAGAAGGCCTACCTTGCCCTATGCTAAAGTGGAATTTGCTTACCTGAACAAAACTAAGGAAAGTCGAGTCAAAGAGTTGAACTTAAAAATCTGTCGGTGTCCAAAACTTATCCTTGCCCTCATGACTAAAGCTAAACAATGATGGCATTTGTAACGAGCCAATACACAAGTGTTTCAAGGCGAGACGAGGCAAGGAAGGGGGAACAAAGGGAGGACAGACGATCTTACTAGGCCAAGTGACATTAAGATTGCGCGAGTGCAGGGGAGGGGAAAAGTGCCAGGGGGAGGGGGCCAGTGCTGTACATGGGATCAAAACAATAACAAGAAGTGCAGACAGCAGGTGTCCAAAAGTGCAGGTAGAGGGGCTGTAGAGTTGCAGATACAGACCCAAGTGCAAGGGTTGCCGGGAGGCAGTACAGGTGTGCAACTGTTTGGGCAGGGGCAGGGACCTAGGCCCGAGTTAGTGGGTAGCCAGGTGACCCGTGCAGTATCAGACAGGAAATCAGCAGGGGAGAGGAAGAGAGAAGGCAGAAGCAAAGAGGAAGGTCTTGAGGTGCTTCCGGAACCAGAAATGGTTCTCCTCAAGTATCAGAGGGAGGCCCCAGCCGAAGAAAGAGATCTACCACCAACTCGTTACTTGGAGAAGTGAGTGACCCTGAGGGAGTTGGAGGAGGAGGAGCGAAGAGCTCGAGTAGGAAGGTTATTTGCAAAAAGAGAGTTGGAGGTATTGAGGACCAAGGCCCCAGAAGGCCTTGTGGACAATGCAGAGGTCTTGAACTTAATCCTTGCAGTCCCTGGGAGTCAATGCAGAGATTTCAGTGCTGGAGAGATACAATCCCTGGGCTTGAGGCCAAGGACAAGTCTTGCAGTCCTGTTCTGGATGAGTTGTAGAGAGCAGAGAGTAGAAGCAGGCAGATTTAGAAAGAGGCTGTTGCAGTAGGCCAGCCTAGAGAGAACCACAGCTCTAGAGACAGTCAGCTTCTGGGAGAAGGAGAGGAAAGGAAGAATACCTCTGAGGAGGTGCAGTTGGTAGTTTGACTTCTTAGAAACGTCAAAGATGTGAAGAGAAAAGGAGTGTGTGGAGTTGAAGATGACCCCGAGGTTCTTAGCTTCACAGGTGGGAGCAGGAAGAGAGCCAAGGAAGGCCAGCCAGAGAGTGACAGGAAAGGAGGGTGCAGGTGTGCCGAGAGGAATCTCTGTCTTACGGGCATTAAGCCAGAGATAGTTGGCGGCACGTCTCCTGGATTGCAGACAGACAGTCATAGATGAGAGAAGGAGAAGTGGTGGGATGTCGATAATAAAATAAATGGTGATCAACACAAAGTTCTGAGCTTCTTCCAGCTCTTAGCTTCCTCTTCAGCTTCCCTTCCCCAAGTTCAAGAAAGTTCCACAAAAGTCTGTGAGAAACCTGAAGGTACTCTCACCTCCACTCTGCAGGGACCTTCTCTTCAGGTGGCTAGGGAAGGTTCATCGCTTTTGGATTCTGACCCTGGGGGTGGACAAGCGAGGGAGGATCGCCTGAGTGGAAGGGCCTTGGGGATTGGGGAGAGCGTGCTTGAGAGTGAGACATGGTATCCCCACTTTTCCAGCACTGATTTACCCTAGTCTCCCTCAGCCTTTATAGGATATTGTCATTCATATCCTGTCCCACCCTCAGAATTTACATCAAGTACTGGGAAAAGGAAGAAGCCTCAAAGAGTATTGCAGAACTCCCTTAGGAAACACCAGTATAATACTGACCCGAGCAAGAGGGGTATAGAGGAATACCATTACTCAAACCAAACCATTCACATTAATAGGGTCAGGCAAAGTTAGGCAATTGAGTCTGATACCTCGCACCTGCAACCTATTATTGACAGGCAGTTGTATAAAAGGAGAAACCCCACTGGGAGAGGAGCAGAAAGGGAGCCAAGTCGAGATGTCATGGAGCGGAAGAAACTAGAACGGCAAGATGCTGTGGTGAAGCAGAGAGAAGTTGTCTGCGGGAGCGTGGTGAAATAAGTGAGTCTCCCAGAGCAGGCAGCAATAGTAAGAGGAAGAGGTGCAAACAGGCAGTCCCTTACTGGTGGTTTCAGAAGGCTTGATCCCTTGTGTGGAGATGCAATCCAGGAGTGCTTAAGGACATAAACCGTGGGAGCGAAGAAGCGGCAAGATCCCACAGAGCGACCAGTGAGTTTCATGTGTTTTAGAAACTCCTTGCGTAAGTGAATTCAAGTGACTGGACACAGCGTAGCAGAGTGGTCACGTGCAGTCATCACGTTGTCGAAAGTCTCAGAACAAAGGCGAGAAGCCTTAACAAGAGGACAATCAAGTGTAGAAGTGAACAATGCAAGTGAATGGATACAGTGTAGCGGATTGGTCGCGTGCAGTCGGCACGTTGTCTAAAGTCTCTGAATGAAGGCGAAAAGCCTTAACAAGAGGATAATCGAGTATAGAAGTGAACGTGTGTAAAACATTGTATCAGAGTGACCGCGTACCAGGAAAGACACATGTTGGAAGGTCTCTGAACAATGGGCAAACCCTTGCAAGTATCAAGGGTGAATAATGTACAACAGAAAAGGGGAGCAAAATATGAAAAAGCAATGTGCGCAGAAGAAAAGTTAAAACTTGAGTAAAACACAATATGGAGAGCTTGGGAAGGTAAGGCCATATGGTTGCGTGACCTGTAATAGGTGGACCGTGCGGTCTATCAACTGCGCCCAGACCAGAGGGCCCCAACTAACAATGAAAGTAATCAAGGAGACCAAGAAATCGGCTGTTGAATATTGTGAACTATTCAAAGTGCTTTGAGCTTTGGGAAAGGGAATCCAGAGCTCCTATCAAGTATAGTGAGACTGTTGAATAGTGTGATAAGAGACCTTGAATTTTGGGAAGGAGAACCTAGAGCCCTGTTGAATACTGAAGAACAGTGGTTGAACCTTGTGACTTAAAGTACTTAAAGCTTGGGGAAGGGAACCCTGAGTAACCGGCTGAACATTGCTAACTAGTAGGTATTTAGAGTTTGGGGAAAGGAGCCCTGAGAAACCGGTTGAACTTTGTGAAACCAGGGGGCTTTGTGTGTGGGGAAGGGAACCCCCTAAGAAGTCCATTAACCTTTATGACTCAGAGTGCTTTAAAGCTTGGGGAAGGGAGACCTGAGAAACCTTGATGGACCTTGTGTGTGAACTAACATGTTTTGAACCTGGAGAGAAGCCTGTTGACCTTTATGAATCAGAGTGCTTTTGAACCTGAAGAAGGGAGCCAGAGAAGAACTCCAGCAGAAGAACAAGTTACTTACCCCTGGTAACATTCTATCGATTGGATGTTCCTCCCATGTATTCCTCATCTTATGATATAATATCTCCAGCTTCAGCTGCTCCAAAAATGTTTTTCGACAGGGGGGCGCTGTGTGCCATCTCGTCGAGTCGATGCCCCTCGAGGGCATCCGTTCGACTGTCGATGTCGTCATCAGTATAAGTAACGCATGCAGCGCCCGTTGGCTGCAGTTCTATTTTCCCCCTCCTAAAAAGGAATTACCAGGCGTATCATAGACAGTGGGCTCAAAGAAAGCGTAAAGTGTAAGAACATGTAAATTGTACGGTGGGGTAGGCTGGGAGAGACGATGAGGAATACGTGGGAGGAACATACAATCGAAAGAACATTTACCATGGGTAAATAACTTGTTCTTCGAATGGATTAAGTCCTCCAACGTATTCCTCATCTTATGATAGACTCCCAAAGCAGTCATAATTTGTTGGTGGGAGTATGAATTAAATTTTGTTCTAATCACGTACCGAATAAAGGACTGCTTTTGCAAATTGTCCTCCCTGACTGGAAGATGAATCCAGACAGTAATGTCTCACAAAAGTGAGAACAGGCGACTAAGTGGCTGCTAAACAATTGCCTTTCATTTGGACATCTCTTTGAAGAGCAGCAGAGGTTGCCATGCCCCTTGTAAAATGTGCTCTTAGACCTTCCGGCGGGCCTTGCCCACTAATCTGTAGCATTTACCAATATGTGGATATGGTTTGTTTAGTAACCGCTAGACCCAATTTGGGGCCAGTATAGCCAATGAATAATTAGTCATTTTGGCGAAATTTTGCCATTCTGGATATATAAAAACCGAGAGCCCTTTTTGGGTCCAGTCTATGTAATCTTTCTTCCTCCTTTCCTGGATGGGGAGGTGGATAGAACGTTGGTAAAGTCATTTTTTGAGACAAGTGGAAGTAGGAGACTACCTTAGGTAAAATAGAAGGTTTCACCTTCAGAATAACCTTGTCGTTATGGAAAACTGTATGAGGAGGTTAACAGGAAAGGGCCTGCAACTCGCTTACCCTGTGGGCTGAAGTTATTGAAATAAGCAAAACAGTTTTTAATGTCAAAAGTCTTAGTGGGCATGAGTGTAAAGGCTCAAAAGGAATGCATGTTGAAAATCTTAACACCAGATTGAGATCCCATACAGGGGCATTGAATAGAACTGGTGGAAATACATTAGTGAGACCTTTTAGGAAATGAATAATCAGAGGGATCTTAAAATATGAATCCTCCTCTGTAGAGCGCTTGAAAATAGATAGCGCTGCCAGGTAACCTTTAATTGTTCCAATCTGGAGCTCCAAATTAGCCATATTTAACAAAAAAGAAAGCACCATAGGTGTGTCACATAGAAAGGGATACACATTTTTATCCCTGCACCAGTTGCAGAACTTGTTCCAACGGCAGCAGTACGAACATTTTGTTGGTGGCCTTCTGGCTGAAAGCAAAATCTCCATTACGTCCCAATCCTTGTATCTAAGCCTTTCAGAAACAATGAGTGAAGGCTGAGAGTCTTGACCTCTGGATGGAGAACCCGGCCTTCCTCTTGCGAGAGAAGATCCTTACTTTGTGAAAGACCCATTGGAGGGCAGATGGACATGTCCAGAAAGTCTGGGTACCACGTCCTCCTGGCCCAATCTAGAGCAATTAGGATCATGGATTTCCGAAACTTTCTCAACCTCCTGATCGCGTGAGGAATGACGGGGACTGGAGGAAATGCGTAGAGGAGTGGAAATTCCCAGTCCACCACAAACACGTCTCTTAGAGCTGCTCTTGGGGGAAATTCCCTGGAGCAAAACTATTCGCATTTCCGGTTGACACTGGTCGCAAACAGATCCACTTGAGGGGTTCCCCAAAGGGTAAATATCTCTTGATGGGCTTCCTGAGCTAGTTCCCACTCGTGGGAGACTGTGCTCTGCCTGCTCAGAGCGTCGGCCGCCTTGTTCTCCTCTCCGGCTAGGTGAACTGCTGATAGGGAGATTCCTTCTTGAATTGCCCAGAACCCGAGCTGCATTGCCTCTCTGCACAGTGGTAGTGACCCTATACCTCCTCTTTTGTTGAGGTACTACATGGCCACTGTGTTGTCCGTCATTATCAGGACATTCTTTCCCCGTACAGAGGGCAAAAAGTCCTTCACAGCTAGTCCGATTGCCCTCAGCTCCAAAAGGTTGATGTGTAGTTTGGACTCCGATGGAGACCAACGACCGCTGATTGTCAGATCGTTGGTGTGGGCTTCCGACCCCGTGAGTGAGGCATCCGTCACTACCGTTATCTCCGGCCATGGCTGCCAAAAGGATTCTCCCTTGAGAATGTTGTCCATGCAAGTCCACCACAGAAGGTCCTGAAAAACTCTGCTCAGAACTTTCAGGAGGTCTGACATTTTGCCTGAAAACTGGGACCATTGAGTGCTGAGAGCCCATTAGAGGGATCTCATTCTCAGGCGAACCTCTGGCACCAGGAAAATGCAGGATGCCATGAGACCGAGCAACTTTAAAAAAAATCGAAGGCCGGAAGATGCTGGGCACTCTGAAATTTAGAAACCATCTGCAGAATGTGTTGAGCTCTCACCTCGGGTAGCGAGGTTTTACCTGCGGAAGCATCCAGGACTGCTCCAATAAATTGGAGACTTTGAGATGGTATCATGTGGAACTTGTAATTGAAGGAGAAGCCCCGTCTGTGGAGCAAGCGGCAGGTTACGCTGAGATGTTCCAGTACTTGTTCGGGTGAACAAGCCCTGATCAGCCAATCGTCTAGGGTGGGGCAGACATGAATCCCCCCTCTCCTGAGATTCGCTGCCACCAACGCCATCAACCTGGTGAAAGCCCTTGTGGCGGAGATCAGCACGAATGGCAGAACTCTAAACTGATAATAAGATCCGCCAACCGCGAACCTCAGTTACTTTCTGTGCTTCATCCTGAAGGTCCAATGATCGCATCCAGTCTTGGAGTTGGAGAGCCTGAATGATTTGTGAAAGTGTAACCATCTCGAACTTGTCCTTCCTGAGGAATTTACTCAAGTTTCTTAAGTCCAAGATGGGTGTCAATCCTCTGGCCTTTTTGGGAATCAGAAAGTATGGGGAATACCAACCCTTGTTCCTTTCCGCTGCAGGTACATGTTCTATTGCACCTTTCTCTAGCAGGATCAACATTTCCTGCACATGGAGCTGTAGAGGAGGAGCCAAGTACACCTACCCCGCCTACATTACCTGAGAAGTATGAACCATCGTATGTGACTTATACTACACCAAACAGACGGCAAGAAGAAGAGCAACGACTCAGTACCCATAAGAATGCCTATACCTAAGAGAATATGTGAAGTAAAGTAGTATTCATTAAGGAAACCATACCTACATCCAAGACAATATGATGGCCATTTGAATGTGATTCCTGATGAAATAAAGAAACTGAATGACCAGGATGAATGGTGACATCATACGCAACTGAATCAATTCCATTTATAGAAGATAATCAGACCTGAGAGGCAGACGATTTATGAAGAGTGAAGAAGTACTAAGGATAAGTGACATTTTGAAATCAAGATGAAGAGATTAATGCCATAAACATGATGAAGATATTTAGTTAAATGTGTACAGATGCATGAAACACAAGCAGCAAAGCAATCATGAAGCTAGCCAAATGTTTATAGTAAATAGATTGCAGCATGCGCCAACATATACATATACGTACCTCATAAGGTACATATGGATTGAATAAAGAATGAAGGTTCCACTACGTATATAGCAGTCTTGAACAAACGAGGAAGGCCTCAAATTCAGTGTTGCAGTTACAAAAGCAATTGGATTAAACAGAATATATTTCAGCTAAGGAGTTGGTCCCGCAAAGAATGATGCTAGCAAATAAGAGTCCTGAATATTTTGATGAAGATATGGCTTAAGTGCCAATCTCATTGTGGACTACAGGCCCCTATGATGTAGGCTTAATGAAAGGAGTTGGGGGAAGTAAAGATTAAATTGGAACCAGGAGCCATTTTACCTCGAGCACGGCAATATCCCATGTCTCGAAAGGCAGATGAAGGAATTTTCAAGACGATTTCCGCCATGATGGACCAAGGTATCTTAGTGACATCAGAGTCACCATGTAATACGTCAATTTACCCAGTGAAAAAAAAGGAAAGGGGGGGCGTGGCGTGGCGTTTGATACAAGATTTAAGGCCAATAAACAAGATTGTAGAGGCCGAGTTCCCTCTAGCCCCTAACCCGTCCACGATTCTATTTGATTTATCTGTTGATGCATGATATTTCACAGTGATTGACTTGAAACATGCGTTTTTCTCAATCCCATTGCATAAAGACTCACAAGATTTGACATTGCTCACTTTTAAACAAGTACGATTAAAAAGCACAAGGCTGCCCCAGGGGTACGGTGAGTCCCCATAGATTTTTTAAGAGAGTCCTCCAGATGGACTTGAGCAATATTGCTTTAGAAAGCGGTGTGCTGCAATACGTAGATGACATTTTAGTTTGCAGCACCACAAGGAAGAATGCAGACACAATTCTGTTCACCTGATGATTATACTTGCTGACAAAGGATATAAGGTTGACAAGGAAAAGTTACAATATTGTCAACAAGAAGTGTTGTACATAAGCCAATTGATTTCACATGAGGGAAAGAAAGTTACTCCTGAAAGAGTTGAGGCCATTTTAAAAACAGCCAAGCCACACACGATAAAACAAATGCAGAGTTTTCTAGGATTATGCAATTATGTCCGAGCATGCGTCTATGACTCCAGTTCGTACACTAGGCCGCTTTTGCAGGCCTTAAAGAAGGCACAGGCTACGAAAGAGAAAATCGTGTGGACTAAGGCAATGGAAGAAGGGTTTAACAAACTGAAAAAAGCCATTTGCACGGCTCCAGTTTTAGGGATTCCCAATTATGCAGAGGAATTATGTTTATTCTCGCACATAGATGGTACTTTTATGACAGCAATACTCACACAGAGAAATTCATTGGGATACAAACCCCTTGCATATTACAGTGGAATTTTGGACCCAGTAATGAGAGGTCACTTTCCATGCAAACAATGTTTAGCAGCCGCCGCGTTCGCCATAGAGAAAGCTGCCTAGGGTAAAAGAAAATGCACTCGCAGGGGGAGAGATTGTCTTCATTGATGGTTCTTCCAGAATCGATCAAAATGACGGGCAAAGATATACAGGCGCTGCGGTAGTGAAACATTGGACAAATGGAGAATTTCGAGTGCTCGTGAGTACTCGATTACATCTCATTATTCAGCACAAGCTGCAGAATTATTGGCGTTGATACTTGCAGTCGAGAATCAAACAGACCAGGAAGTGACAGTGTACAGGGACTCCGCCTATGTGATGGTGACGGTACACGCAGGATTAGCGTGCTGGAAAAGGAGGGGCTACCTCCGAGTGGACTGCATGCCAGTGCAGCACGCAGCCTTAATGGATAGGCTGATTAAGGCACTACAACTCCCAGTGGGCATAGCAGTCGTTATATGCGCAGCTCACACGAAAGTGACAGATTTTATCTCGCGTGGAAGCCGACGCTGAAGCCAAGCGCATAGCAAATACAGATAGAAATTATGAATGTTCAAACCATTGATGTAAATGAAAGAATGAATATATTATTAAATATGGACGAGAGATATAATCATATTCCTAAAACACAGATAGTAGAACTCCAAGGGGAGGCACCGCAAGAAGAAAAGAACTTGTGGAAGTGAAGAGTTTGTTCTTTAAACCCTTCTGAAGCATTGTTGGGACAAAACAGCACTGGTAAACCAGTAATGCCTATAGCCTTATTAAAGATAGCGCTAGAACAACTACACTATCCAGCACATACAACTAGGGAGAATCTTGCTGTAACCATTGATGAGGATTGGTTTGTACCAAACCTAATAGGACATGTGATTTTTTTATGGTGAATTGTATTATTTTCCAGCAGTTCACGGCCTGGCATACACTACGCATAGTGAGGGGGGTGATCCCAAGACCAAATGGCCCTTTTCAGCACTTGCATATCGACTATGTCGACATGATACAAGTTTGTAATGGATACAGATACCTTTTAGTTGTAATATGTCCTTTCTCCAGATGGATAGAGGCAGGTCCATGCACGCACCCAGACTCTACCTGTGCACCACGTTTTTGGTGCGGTAAGTGTTTCCCAGATGGGGGTGTGTGAAGTAATGAGATCGGATAATGGACCTCATTTTGTTAATGCAGTTTTCGAGCAGATCACTTTGCTGCTCGGAATAAAACATGTTTTCTTCAGTTTATCATCCGCAAGGAAATGGTGTAACGCTCACCTGATTCCCGTAGAGGCGCCGGTCTTGACTGGGTGTATACCGTATCTGCAAAGGTGATGTGTAACACACGGCTGGCTCTTTGGGCTGGACCTCTGTGCACTGTATGTCTGACTTGAAGGGTAAGATGTCTGCAGATAGAAAATATGGGATTAAGGAACTGGGTTATTGAATGTCTCTTCTTCCCTTTCTCTTCTCCTGTAGAACCCCAAATGTTAACGCTCTCACCTTAGGTAAGTGAACGCCGTGCTCTCCATCTGCCTCGGGGCAGGGTGCTGTAACCAGTTTCTTCACTGGATAAGGGGAGCAGGCCTCTTGACTTCAGAGGACTGCTGTCCGTCCTTTACTGCACGAACTGTAAGTTTCGAGTAATTCTAATGTCTTTAAAGTCTTTAGTAATGATGTTTCTTGTTTTGCAGGGTTCCGGCGATGGCGGATGACGGGCTGAAGTGAGTTGAAGATGGAGCCCGTGTGATGAATAGAAGCGCCTGGAAGCACGTAAGTAAGCGCTTGTTGCCTGCTTCACGATGCGCTCTAACTGTCTTTTTATTTTGCAGGTACAAGTTCGGAGCGGCTGCAGGGTGCCGGAATACCCACTGGGTTAGATGTGGAAAGGAGTAATGGCACGTGAGTATTAAAGTTCCCCAATGTCTTTAAACGCACCTTGTTTTGTCTTTCAGATGCGGGATGCAGCGCCGAAGGCCTCCGGAGCGTGCGAAGAGTTGCTAAGCTTTTGTCTTTCAGATGCCGGAATGCAGCGCGAGGCGTTGGTGACAGCCGATGTACCAGGTAAGTGAAGAGCTGTCACTGAAGACCGTAATGCTAACCTGTTCTTTCTTGTCTTTATAGGTGTTGCTGAAGACTGGATTCAGGATGGTAAGCCTTTTTCCTTAGGCCTAGGATCAGATGCAGAAGACACGATGAGCGTTCTGCTGCAGAGGATGCAGAATAACGTAAAGCAAGATTCATCCATCGGGTGTGGTTTAAATAGCCTCCTGTAGTGCTTAGGTGTCTCCTTCCACAGCCACGCCTAGGTAAGAAAAGAGTTCCTGCTTTCCAGAAGAGTTCCAGTGTTCTGAATCTAGGGAGTGGCTCCTGCCCCACCCAACAGGAAAAGTAGTTCCAAACAGAAGAGGATCAGAGGCTCAACTGGCAGGCAAGTAAGCAGCATGGTCTGCTGCAGGTAAGTCCACCCAAGCATTATGAGCCCGGCGCTTCCAGCGCTGGGACTGGGCATATTTATGAGCCTGGTGCCACTGGCGTCAGGACTGGGTCCAAAAGGTCCCAATTGGGACTGGTTGGCACTCGGAACCTGGGTTACGGATCTGCTTCCAAGGGAGTTGGGAAAACCCTGACCTTTTGGAAGCAGAGATCATGACAAATGGTATCTGTGAAAAGCTCAACGGCCTGTTAAAGGAAAGAATAGCTAAGTTGAAGCTTACTTTGAAAAAAGGGTGGTTGCACTGCCTACCACTGGCATTGTACGCATTAAGGAACCAACCAGGTTCTGACCACCATCTTACGCTGCACAAGATTTTGACTGGCAGAAGAATGAGAATGCCTTTAATGCCTCCATCCCGAGTTAGAAGTGATGCTCAGCCAACATCAGAAGTGTTAGGACTTGAATTGCAAAACTACTTAAACTGTTTAACATCTAGTTTTTCTGTGATTTCAGGACAGTTGCAGAGATGAGGGTGTACAGCAGTACAGAACACAGAAAGAGATGCTTCAACAATCCAAACTCCCAAATTTATACAACCAAGAATTTACCCAGGTGACAAGATCCTGATTCGCAATCATACAAGGAAAAAAGTGGGACGAGCCCCGCTTTCACGGTCCTTTCATTGTCGAGGACGTCACGCCATCTGCTGTCAAAGTGCAGGGTAGGCGAGCTTGGATCTTCCTAGGTGATACAAAGATCTACGGCGGAGAGACACCTCTGGTTACACCCCACCGCGAAGAAGCTACAATCATTGGGGAAGTACCACAGCACGTGCAGACGAGATCCATGATGAGCGCATAACCTGTCAAGTGGAAAGCATGAAGAACTCTTTAGTGGACTGTGGCTTCATTTGGACACTCCCTTTTTAGCTAAAAATAAACGGGTAAAAGGACACATTTGAACACTCTGTGCATCTTAGTTGCAGGATTAAGGGAAGATCTGCATTCTTGAAAGCCACAGTAGGTTATTAACTTTGTACTGAGGCACACTTAAGTCTTGATAAGAATAAGGATATGCCAAACTTTCATCGTGGACACAGCAATTGGAAAAGAATACAGTATCCTGATTCATTCCACACAGAGCTTTTGTTAGGAGTTACTCATGGTGTTACCCAGCGATGACCTTTCTAGGCACATATTTACGTACTTTGAGTTGGTATTACGTATGTATCCACGACTGGTGGGGAGAACTTGTCGCATAACAGATTCTCTTGGCAATACTGACAACAAATAGTTAGAAGACTGCTTATAATCATTGCTGAAGAGTTTTTGAAATTACCCGAGTTCAAGAAAGAAAACCCAAATACCCCAATCACCCGACGCAGCACATATACTGGTCAGTGTGGTGTTCTTTAGTTTAATTGAAGACTACCCGCATCTCGTTGGAAGGCACACGGATGTGGTGTCATTTCTAAGGGACCCAAGAAATACTATAAATTTGAATGTGATCCTGGAGGGCATCATAATCCAGGTGGCAATCTATTCTGAAAGAAACCACAGAGCTGTATAGAAACTTTTCCTCCAAAGGACAGATCGAGAAAGTGAAAAAACAAAACTTTGTTAATGCTGACATGGAAGCTACAATGTCATCTGGTCTGAAGCAGATTCGAGGTATAGATTGGGAACTGGTTAATGAAGCATAGTTCATCGCAGCTCACAGAAATCATATTTTTTCACGATAAAGGAACATTTGCACCGCGATTGGTGGAAATAATTGGTTCCAGAAAGGAGCTAAACTGATGGACTAATTCTGCAGAAAACGACAAGTTTCCAGAAACAAATCTAAAATGCAGTGCCATCAAAGATATTTTTCCTTCATTAGCATCAAATGATCAAGATGGGAAACCAGAGCAGCAATTTTGTGCTGCCCCAAGAGGACAGACGGTCACATTGCCCTAGAAGCAGTTGCTGCCAGCTCACCTACCATTGTATTGTTTACACATGTAGTGTATTCATACTAATACTGCGTACCCTGACAGTTAGAACTGCTTTCTATATAGGAGCAAATGATGCCAAAGTTCCTATATATGTGTCTGAGCAGAAGGAAAAAGTAAACGTGACAACTACAAAACAACCCAGGCCATTTGTAGTCATTCCCGTCCCTAGGAAAAATGGCCAGATACCTGAGATTGAAATGGATGTTGTTAGCAATACATCACGCATAGCACATGTTCCAAACACTACTTTTGAATGCCGGAGACAGGGTCGGCAAAACAAGCAAAATAAGGGATTGACAAAGGTTGGGTCCACACAGATAATGCATGCAGACACACCTGTCCAGGGACAAAAAGCCCAAGCACAAGTCGAACAAGACAATCACGTGCAGAGATGATAGCAGAATTAATATGGCCATTTATAGCCATTGCCAGAAAGAGACAGAGGGATAAAGAAAGACTTGCTGAACTTTCTTCTACTCAGGGAACCCGGATGGATGTTCCTGCAAAATCAACCAGCTAGAAGAAGTTATAGCGATGCATTCAGATATGTGGTTATAGCAAACTACAAAAGGACTTTGAGAATTAAAAGAAGCACTCAAGAAGACAATTATGAACTGAATGATTATCTAGACAGCACAGCACACTTGGGAAACAAAATATGGTACCAACACATGAATGAATTGGGAAGAAGGACGTCAGATGAAGACTACTTCGTATGTGCACTCTTTCCATACATCGGTAAGTCAAAAATCTTCGTAGCAATTGAAATTGATGTCCACACAGCGCATTGCCTATCGCACATAGCATTTTGTAAAACAGGAGGCCAATTTATGGGAAGCGATGCTTCTATTAAATGGGCAACTGAAAAGACAGATCCAGATGAAGATGACTACATACAAGATATAAAGACAAGAAATAGAGCCCAGGCGAGAAATCACTGTGTTCAGATATGAGAAGCCAGGAGTGAAAGGAGCTGGTATTAGATGGGAAGTGAACAAAAAAACTTGATGTCAAAGGAAAATCTGCAGAAGAAGCTCGCAGATGGAAGAACAGAGGACAAATGCAGATTTGGGGAACAGTATTAGCACCAATGATTGGGAAAAAGGAGTGGTGATTTGCAGAGCATGGATGATCATTGGATACTACAAATAAACAATTCAGAATGCACAAATGTTATGCAAGCCATTACGGCCAATACTTGCTAAACTACTAACATGGTTCGAAGACAGGGGAGGACCATTGCAGATTATACCATTAGAAAGTTCTAAATTTTGCTTCAGGAACAATGGTACAAGAAAAATGGGGGAAAATCAGAACTGTGGACGAATATTCGATGCACCAGGAATGGTGCATGGAACAGCAGTAATCATGGATCATTATTGGGCTTGTGGATCAAAAGCCTACATCAGACTGCCTAACGACTGGGGAGGAATTTGCACAATAGTGAATGTCCATGTTCCTGCATTGTTGATTCCTAAAGATGACCTGAACATTGACAGTTTTCCAAAAGCAGATGCTCATTTAAGGAAGAGGAGATCTGTGGAGCTGATAAGTCGAACAAAGAGAGGGAATTACTTTTCTGCTAAATCAATAGAAGCCTTTGATGCCATTCCGTATGAACATAGGCTGTTCAGCCAGACCTCATCAGTGTTCACAATGATCTTTATGCCAAGAATGCAGGTCGGAGCAAATACAAAGTGGTTACAAATCACCAGATAGGAATTGCTGCAGACAATTAACACAACTATAAAAGGATTCAGTGCAATCAGAAAAGAAATGACAGCTGTAAGACTGATGGCTCTCCAGAACAGATACGTTCTGGATATGATTACAGCCATGGATGGAGGTGTTTGTGCCAAAAGTGGAGAATCATGTTGCACATTTATACCTTCTCACGATGACGAAAATGGAATTTTGACAGAGGCCATAAACATGCTGACGCAACTCCATGGTCAAATGATAGAAGAAGTAGAAGATATTGCTGATGACAGCTGGTTTGGAAATCTTTTCTCATGGATTCCACAATGGATGGCAGATATGTTCAAATTTCTTGGAGTGTTGCTATTATTAGTGATGCTTGGATTCTGTGTGATCAAGATAATAATCTCACAATGCAAGATGACAGCAAAGAAAGCCATAGGGATGAAGATCATAAGCAATATTGAACCCAGCTGGAAGCATAAAGACTTGACATGTGAAGAGATCAGAGACTTTGTGAAGTCTAGCATCCATGCACCTGAGGCAACAAAGTTCCTGTATCCAAAGGACCACAGGAAGTATGTGGGAAGATGGATCTACTGCAGTCCAAGTGGACAGTGCATGCTCATGACATGGAACAAGGATGAGCATGTGAAAACAGCAGGATGCTTAAAGGGAGTCATAAAAATATGGATCCCTAAGAGGCACTTTTTCAGACCAGGATGTCTGGATGTGGAAGAAGATCTGAGAGTGGTCGATAAATCGCCCAGAGGGGGAGTGTAGAGGAAGAGTCAACTACCCCTACTCCACCTACCCCGCCTACATTACCTGAGAAGTATGAACCAAAGTATGTGGCATATACTACACCAATCAGAAGGCAAGAAGAAGAGCAACGACTCTGTGCAGTACCCATAAGAATGCCTATACCTAAGAGAATATGGGAAGTAAAGTATCCATTAAGGAAACCATACCTACATCCAAGACAATATGATGGCCATTTGAATGCGATTCCTGATGAAATAAAGAAACTGAATGACCAGGATGAATTGTGACATCAAATGAAACTGAATCAATTCTATTTATAGAAGATAATCAGACCCGAGAGGCAGACGATTTATGAAGAATGAAGAAGTACTAAGGATAAGTGACATTTTGAAAACAAGATGAAGAGATTTATGCCATAAACATGATGAAGATACTTAGTTAAACGTGCACAGATGCATGAAACGCAAGCAGCAAAGCAATGATGAAGCTAGCCAAATGCTTATAGTAAATAGATTGCGGCAAGTGCCAACATATACATATATATATACCTCATAAGATACATATGGATTGAATAAAGAATGAAGGTTCCACTATGTATATAGCAGTCTTGAACAAACGAGGAAGGCCTCAAATTCAGTGTCGCAGTTACAAAGGCAATTGAATTAAACAGAATATATTTCAGCTAAGGAGTTGGGTGAGCCAAAGAGCTGAGGTCTTATCAGAACTAAAATTGGCTGACATTAGATACAATTAACGTGAAAGAACACAAGCTCCTGTTCAAGAAGGTCAAGTGAAAACAACAGACGTCAAAGGACTATTGGGGAATAAAATCAAATACAAGAAAAGGCTCAATACATGGTGTCCAGTCACGTGATGGAAGAGAGTTGGACGCATGAGGAGATCACACCTACGCATGGAAGTCAGACAGTACCCATACTCCTTAATAAATCCCAGAGAACAGTACAGACTCAAGGCCAACTTCAAAGACTAATTGCCACTGAAACATTGAGGTGATGAAGGAAATGTTCTTTTAATTGGTGGGAAGCTGGTAGCAAGACAATCTCACCCGCACCTGGTTGTTCAGTCTGCATGCTGCTCACGTAGGTGGAAAGTTATTGACAGGGATTAAAAGCCAACCAATTGTAGAGGACCACGTAGTTGGGGTCCTATAGTTTGTGTAGCCAATGGGACGTCGTACATTTAGTGATGATCATAGTGGCCATCTTGAAGGGAGGGCTTAATTGCCCCACCTGTTGTTGAATATCCCAATTATTTCTCTCTGTTACTCTTTACAGACATTAAACCTATACTTAGTAGTTCACTTAGAGCCAATCGCGCTTCTCGATAGGTTTTAGAAGTTTGCCACATAGGATGACGTTGGTAATGAGGCAGGTCTACACGTCAGTAGTGACACATTTAGTTTACAAAAATATTGTTTTTTTCTTAAATAAGTTGAGAGTTGAGTATCGAACGATTGCTGATGATCATTGTACTCCCTGTTTAACTTACTTAAATTAAAACAGACAAACCTTTGCCAAGCTATTTGTGTCGTCTGAATTATTGAGGTTTGATTAAAATATGCATCCCCTTCCATCTCAAGGGTATTGCTACTCATCTTAAAGGGCTGGAAGTCTCCTGTTCAGAGCAGATCCGGAAGTTGTTCCGCGGTGGATGATCCTGAGGCCTCTTTTGGAAAGGAATGCAGTAACCTTGGGCTACAGTTTCCAGTGCCCAAGCATCTGAAGTAATGCCTTGTCATTCGTTCAGATGCTGAGTAATGCTGCCTCCCACCAGGATCATGTGAGTAAAGGCCTCAGAGTGGTTTTGAGGCAGCTGAAGCGGCAGCAGATGGTAAAACTGCAGTTGCTTGGGTTGGCTTAGCACCTCTCCCTCATCCACAAGGGAATCTTCTCTGACCGCTTTGACCGGCTTGTCCTCTTCCGCTTCCAATTGAGGAGTAGAACAACTTACCCGTCCAGGAAGATGAGTCCAGAGTAGGGGTATTGAGGCTGTGTAATGGTGGCGCTAAGGGATTTATCTGCCACCTTTGAGGTCTGCAGCTTTTCCAAACTCTCATGCGCCTTGCTGCCAAACAACCTCGAGCCATCAAAAGGCATGTTGAGTAGTCTAGCTTGCACATCTGGTGCAAACTCGGATTTCCTCAAACACGCAAATCTGCGTAACACTGTGCTTGCTGCCATGGATCTGCTGATGCTGTCCGCAGTATCCAGACCTCATTGGAGACATTCACCCATTGCCTCCTTACCATCCTTGATGCCAGGAAGCCTTCTCTTTCCTCTCCTTCTGGGATGTGGTCAGTCGCCATAGCTACGCAGTCCCACAGGGTAAACGTAAACCTTGACAAAGTACAAGTTACATTAGTTGATTTTAATGCCATACTGCCAGCAGTAAAAACCTTTCTAGCCCAGGCATCCACTCTCTTATCATCCCTATAAGGAGGGATGGATGGGTATGCTGACTGCTTGGTAGATGTAGCAGCCTGAACCACCAAACCTTCTGGTGCTGGATGTTTAGTGAGATACTCTGGGTCGCTGCTGGATGGTCTGTATTTTTTTGCAAACTTTTTATTCACTACAGTCGCAGTTTCTGGTGTCTGTCAGTTTGTGGGGACCCTCCTTTCTAATGCAGTGTGAAATGGCAAATTGGATCTTTCTGGGGACCCTGGTGCAAGATGTCTGTCATGTCATCTTGTTCAAAAGTAGGAGTAGGCCTGCTCCAGCCGAAACATTATATAACCTTACTCATTCGTTTTCTATATGAGGAGTCAGCATGTTCAGTTGGATCTGATTTGCTAAACTCTAACTAGGGAGAGGTATCTAGCCCACTGACTGACTGAAGGTTGCCATATAAATCATTTGATCTGGAATCATCAGATTAGTTCTCCTGGCACATTGGGGGTGCCGAATTGTAACCTAAATGGTCAAGTGCTATGATCAGAAGGATGTTCTTCTTCATAGATGGCTGATAAAGACTTTCTTTTTTAGGCAAAGGTTTAAAAACCTTTTCCTGGACTACCACTGGCTTTGACAATTTCGACGTGATTTTCGACAATGGCTTCGAAGTCGCGATCGCCTTAGTCGGCGTCTACTTCGATACTGGTTTTGACGGCTCTGACAGTGTCAGCGAAGGGGTTGACGTTGTCAACTTCTTATGTTTCTTCAAAAGAACCCTCGATGGGCTGGGTTCCCTTACTCGTCAAAGCCCTTGACGATTTTTCATCAGATCGAGATCTTTCTCAATGTAGAACCGGCTTACGGCTAGGTTTTGAAGATTTTGTCTTCGACTTCCCTTTGTCGTCTTTTTGCAGATCGACTGAGGGCGTGGGCTTTCTGCTTGTCCTTTGAGGGGGTCAACGCTGCAGTCTCGAAGATCTTGAGCATCTCATTACGAAGTGCATCCCACTTCGCTGGGGAGTCCGATCAAGTTGGACATCACTGGAGGTCGAAGGTGACTTATGACACCGCTTCTTGGCCTTATTTGAGGAAGGTAACGAAGAATGATGTTATCGACTTCTCGATCGAGACTGTTTCGATTTTTTACGCCGAGAAGATTCCCCCGACTCATCGGTCTTTCTCTTTGGACTCGTCGAAGGAGACTTCGAAGGCAACCTCCTCACTGCCAATTTACCTTTACACTCCCTGAGAGCATTTTTGGTCATCGTCTGACAGAAGCCACAGTCGGAGGTACGGTGACCGTTATCAAGACACCACAGACATATGCGGTGGGGGTCGTGATCGACATCTTCGATCCACAGTCTTGGCACTTCTTGGAGCCCGTCTTAGGTGTCGATGGAGCCGACGAAGAAGACATTTTCAGACTTAAATACTATCGAATTCACAGAAGAACTGGAGTGCGCCGTAATTCTCTCAAAGTGTTAGCTCGGAAAAACAGAACTAAATCCAACAGGTGCTGCGTGTGTGTGCTACTTATACTGATGATGACGTTGACAGTCGAACGGAGGCCCTCGAGAGACATCGACTCGACGAAATGGCACAAAACGCCCCTTGTGAAAATAATTTTCCCGACAGCTGAAACTGGAGTTATATTATCATAAAATGAGGAATACGTGGGAGGACACAATCCATTCGAACTCTGTTTTTGCATTTTACTTTTGAACACTATTTTTGTTGAACAGGAAAATCCCTTCACTGTGTTTAGTTAGACGTGAGAGCAAGCACAGGTTTTTGACACAGACAGATTTTTGTTTTGGATTTACAGACTTAGACTTTCCTTAGTTTAATCAATTGAGAGAAATCCCAAATTAGAGATAGGACAAGAGTCCTCAAATTTGTAGTGTTATACTCATCGGCTTGTAATACAGGATCGCCATCTGCAGTAATCATGATGATAGGGGAAGTGGGAGGTGGTGTGTTAACCGGATATTCTACTATATCTTGTACCTCAGTAATGATGTTTGAGGTTATGCATGATACCTTACTCAATGGTCTGCGAGGGCTCAGTTGCTCAATTATAGTGTTTAACAATATGGTATGATCAGATGTGGTTGGGTGCAGTTCTTCACAGAAACTAACAAGTGAAGTTAATAGTTGAAGGCTTGCAAATGAGTCTGAGCGATGTTTACAATCGCCCATAATACTTAATGGTGCTTCGCTGACGGTCGTACCATCTAGCCCATCATTTGCTGATACAGTAGAATGTAAAATGGGCATATGTGGTGAGGCCAATAAACCTTTATTCAGTAGTGCAGAGTTCGTCAAATAGACCAAAATGTCATTTAAATCCATGGTTTTATTTCTCTCATGCGTATTAGCAGCCACATTAGTACTAGTCTACAGGTTTTTTTCCAAAGTTTCAGAGGGTCCAAAAGGCACTCTAACACAAGCTATGTTTGCAGCCAATTTAGGTGTAATGTTAGTTCCAGTGGCATTTTGAGAAATGGGGAAATTTGCAATACCTGCTATGATTACCAAGATAGTTGGCAGAAAGTCAGCTATAGGAAAAGCACTGTTGATGTCATAGTCGGCTTCAATTTTGTGATGAATCCGATTATGCCATCAATCCTTTTCCGGAGGTAGCCTCTCCTCATGTGGCCAGGAGATTGCAGCCGCTATATAATCCTGACCCTGTGAGTGGTGTGAAAAACCTAAAGGGTTTTCCCTTCCCACTCCCGGGTGATCTTCCAAACAGGTGGCCTGGAGAGGGCCATCATTTTTGGATCCCGACCCTGGGGGCGGCCTAGCAAAGGAGGATCACATGGGTGGAGGGTACCTTGAGATTGGGGAGGGATTATTCAAAGGTGGGACATGGGATCCCCCCTTTCAAATAAACCCTTAACCGACATCCCCTCAGCCTACTGTCAGTCAGAGCCCTGGTTTCCCCAGAACCCTCAATGCTTATCCTGTCTTAATAACATTACGACGCAACACCTACACTGAAAAGGACTTTTCTCTTTCTATGAATATCCCTCTAATGAGGACAGGCGAAGTCAGGCACTTAGCCACAATCACAAACACCTGAATCCAATCGAGAACCAAACCAAGTATAAAAGGTGGAACCCAGATTCAAAAATGAAGCACAGAAAGCCAGGAAGGCAAAGGCGAGTCCGGAAAGGAGAGTAGGTGAGATGGCGAGCAGCTGAGCAGAGGCTACTGAGAACCAGGCTTGAGAGAACGGGATGCAGAGACGCTACAAGGCTGCAGGGTGAAGCAGGAGAAAGCGTGGCGAGGAAGCCCTGTCTCCAAGAAGCCGAACAGGTTTGTCAAAGGAAGCAAAGAAGCTGGCTAAACTCTCTGAACGCTGCGCCAAGAGATTGCTCATTAACCAGGAACAGCAAAGCTGCCCATGAAGGTCTAACTGGCAGAAGGGGAGATACCCTGACCTCGGACAAAAGAACTGTGAAGGACGCATTCTTAAAGTAAAGCCGAGGAGTTCAAAGTGATGAGAGCCCGGTTTGTAACAATGCAAATGGCAAGCAAGGTTACGGGTAAGAAGTGAGACGCATTGAAAGAAAGCTTCAATTGTTTTGAACTGTGATGAAACAAAGTAACATAGTGGGCCTGTGCAATACTACATTCTTGAAAGTCTCTCTAAAATGTCAAAGATAAACCAAGTATCGCTGAGTTGAAAAGCGAGTTGAAAAAAGTTAATGGAAGTGAAAGCCGACGGGAAAGGCTACGGAAGAGAATACTGAGTGAAGCAAGATCCTGATGGGGATCAGATGAAACAGAACTGGGTTATTAAATGAATTGACAAGGAAGTGGAACTTGTCGGGTGCTAGAAGGCACGCTTGAGTAAAGACTAACAGAGTATAAGGAATATGATAACCAGAATGACGGAGCAGTCAGGCATGGGAATAAGTAAAGCTGTGCCGGTTCGAAAGTCTTTGACATAAACCGCATGAGGAAAGCAGGAAAATTGAGGAAAGGAACCCCATTTATCAAGATGATGAAATGTTGCAATGTAAATACTAAAGAGTTGAAAGTAACAAGTAAAGAGGGTCTAAGCTATGGTGGGGAAAGCCTGAAAGATCCACCCAGGAGCATTGTTGAAGTAGAACTGTGTTATGCTAGAAAGCATTGAATCAGGCGAGGGAAGCCTGGGAAAGTGAACATTGTTAAAGCAGAACTATGTTATGCTAGACAGCATTTAATCAGGTAAGGTAAGCCTGAGAAAGAGAACAATGTTCAGTAATTTAAATAATAAAAATAATAATATAAAACTTCTTCTTTTAGGAAGAAAAGCTATACCCATAGAGCCCCACAGGGCCTTTGTAGCCCTTCACTTGTGGACTCCATCCACCTCATTTGGTCCTTTTAGGCCCCAACCAATGAGGCGGCAGGGTTTAGGCTCCACCCCAGTCAGCCATCTTCAGATTTTGAACCATGAAAGCTAGTAACTGATGAATAACTGCAGTGGGAGCAGCCTCTCCCCAGGGGAGGAGGGCAGGGACATATGAATCTATGAAAGATACCAATGCTGGAGAAGTTACAGATAAGTAACTAAGACTTCTCCAGCATTGAATTTTTCATAGATTCACATGCCTGAATAGAATACCAAGCAGTCAACTACCATTTAGCATGTCTTATAGCTGGAAGGTTGCACCTATATGTGTGCGCGATATATATCTTGTGTGAGATACTATAGCGTACAAAGTAAGGCTACCAGAAAAATATATGCAATGTGACGATGGGAACAAACAAGAGTAAAAGTTAAGGAACAAAAGGGTGCTCCTTAAGTGAACAAGTGCTGAAGCACTGCTTGTCCTACCGCTGATTCCCTTCTGCTGTCTTCTTCCAAGCAGTAATGCCGGGAAAACGTATCAAGGGTGCTCCAGGTGGCTGCCTGGCAGATGTCCTTCAAAGACACTCCTGCCTGGAACACTGTTGAGGCTGCTCTCGCTCTCGTTGAGTGCGCCCTGGGCGTGGCTGGCAGAGGGTTATTTCTGATTTCGTGACACTGAGTAATGCAACTGGAAATCCAATGTGCCAGATTTCATTTTGTTATGCATTGATCCTTGGTCCGTTCTGCAAAGGCAACAAAAAGTCTTGTCGAGATCTTGAAATCTTTTGTTCTTTCAATGTCGAACTTAAGTGTCCTTGCCACATCTAGTGAATGTATCGGCCATTGCGCTGCGGTTGTGCGGTTGCCAAAGAAAGTGGGCAAAATAATTATTTCCGCTAAAATGGATACAGATATGACCTTTGGAATGAATTTAGGGTTAGGTTGAAGAATTAACCTGTCCCTGTGAACGTTGGTGAACGGTGCCTCGGTGGACAGTGCTTGTAGCTGCCTGATGCACCTTGCTGAGATGATAGCCACCAAGAAGGCTGTTTTCCACGATAAGAACTTTGTGTCACACCTGTGAATAGGTTCATAGGGCGCTCTCATTAGCGCGGCTAAGACTGTGTTAAGACTCCAGACAAGAGCAATTTTCCTTTGTCTGGGAAAGGAGTGCAAAAGCCCTTTAGTTAAAGCTTTAACCACCGAGTGTACCACTAGAGAGTGTTGATTAGGCCTGGTGGTATAAGCAGATATGGCTGTCAGATGGACCTTGATGGAAGAAATTTCCAAACCTCTCCTTGCTAAATGTAGAGGGTATGGTAAAATGATGCCAAGAAGGGATCTGTGTCAGCTTCCAAACAACAGAATCTGAACCGTTTCCATTTTTTAGTATAAGTCCGTCTGGTGGACAGAGCCCTGGCAGCTCGCAGTATGTCCCAGCATTCGGGGTCTAGAACGAGGTAGTGGAATTTTCGCTGCTGAGGACCCAGCCCCCGAAGCATAACCTGGCATGGTTGTGGTGAAGCAGTTCGCCCCTGTGCTGCGACAACAGGCGGGTGCGGATGAGGCTGGAGGTGAAATGGCTTCTTCAGTGCTAGTTGAAGGAGTGCAGGGTACCAAATCTGGCGTGCCCACATGAGTATCAGTGCTATCAGTATCATTGTGCAGGGTTGTTCGTTCATCCTGCGCAGCACCTGCGGGAGCAAGGGTGTCGGAGGGAACCCGTAAAGCAACTGGACTTTAACAGGCTTCACCAATTGTAACACCGCGTGGGCCATTTATGGTATTAAATGCCCCTGCAATTTATTGTACATTGGAAAAACTAAACGTCCAGTCAAACAAAGAATATGTGAGCATCGCTCCTGCATTAAAAATAAGATCGACAATAAACCAATGGTGGCACATTTTACACAACAAAAACATTCTCACAATGACTTATTTTGGTTTGTGATTCAAACTATTCCAGCGCCCACACGAGGAGGTAACAGAGATCTTCTCCTCACCAAACAAGAACAGAAATGGATCTTTAACTTGGACACGGTTAAACGTGGTTTAAATACCACAGTGGAGTGGTCTCTTTTCTTTTAGAGTAATCTAGTTCACCTGCTCCCGGTGGATGTATACCATCTTTCCCCCCCACACAGAGATTTGGGGTCCCTAGAGAGGGTACCACAGTCCTGTGGATTCTGCGAGGTGTAAATTTCCATCTTATCCCATTTTTATTATTTCGCCTGATTTGCCCCTATGGGGGAGGTTTTTTTGTCATGTCCCCCAGCGCCGTGCACGAATATGCTTTGTGCCCGTGTGACGTTTTTTATTTTACTCTTAATACAGTGCTTCAAAACACACGCGTTAAAGGATGTTGCCCCCAACACATTCAACTGTACTTTCACTTTAAACACTTAACAAGGCCATCGCGCTTGTGTATAAATATCCAATCCTTTGCCTGCATTCAGCAGCACACGTCAACACGCACGCTTGATCAGCTGACCACCACGGCTTCTAGGTTCTGGATCGCTCCGCCCTGCAGACGACTCTTGGCTCTCCCGAAGGAGATCAAAGCGCTGCCCCGTACGCGCCTGGCACATGCGGCGGCCACGTTAGCTATAAGGTAAAATAGAGTCCCTTGCCTTTAGGAACTTCACACGCTTATATCCTTTTGTTCAACTTGTAAAACCCAGCACTGACATCTGTGCTCTTACTACCTGTTAATTAGATACCGTCCCTGACTAATGCGAAACGGCCAGCTGCTACACTACTCAAGTGGATCCACTAGCGGGTCCACTTAGAGGTAATTATTCTGCGACCTTCATCACAAAATAAACAGGCAATTTGCTAATTATTAAGTCTTAATAATGAATTTCCAAAATCACTTTGTAGATTTCTACAAAACCCAATCCTATTCGAATGATACCTCCAGACTGTCTAACATAAAACGACATTTTTCGAGGCCACCCCAGCGCTTATCGTATTGATTATAGGTGAGCTGAGCCTCCTAAAAAACCTCCACGAAAACACACGAATATAATCAAATGTGCTAAACATATCTTTATGTTTAAGGTGCTTCCTATCGATAGATCTTCAGTAATTAGGATACCTGTCTGCGTTGAAACTCCGTGCAGCGAATTGCAACCTTCTGGTGCTGTATATAGGTGAGTTCCATCACCTGAAGCGTCTAAATGTGTCCTTGATCGACATGGGCTGATCATAATAGGTTTTAACAACCTTTTCAGCTTTGGACGGCTAAAATATATGCCCTCTCAGTCATTTCATGACAATGCAATACCGCATGCGTCTGTTTTTCTTTTTTCGGCCTTCGCCACAGTCAGGATGATATATAATGACGTGCACTATTAGTGGGGGTTCTCCTCCATGACACGGTTAGCATTTTAACTCAACAATCACAGTTCACCACTGTAATAAATTTTGTTTTTAATTCTTCACTGCGTCTTTTATAAATATACTCATGTTTGTTTCATTCTGAAGTGGGTTTTCGTGTCAAAGAACACGGCGACTAAGAAGTACTCAGCACTACCAAAATTAACTACACTGTGCTTCTCCTCTTGTCCTGAAGACGGCTACACTCGCATCAACAGACAATGTGTTTGTGCTTTGCCTGATTTTTCCCGATGCCATTAGCCGAAACATATGTCGACTCTCACAAAACCTTAGAAACCAATTAGGTTTTTTTGTTTATTTGATAGAGCAATTATACAATGCTCTACATGTAAGAGTTGGTTGTTTTACATCAAGTGTTTATACTATCTCTTTGTCTCCTCATGTACTAACCCCACTTTAAAACCATCTATGATATAATTAATCTATACAATGTGTTTTTCTCTGTAATAGAAAAAAAATTCTTTTACATTGATTTTAACTTATTAAATAAAAATCAATTCTGTTATGATGCAGTGGTTGACCTTTAATATTCCTCTACGAATGTTTTTGTAAGTGAAATCTGATGTTTCTCGCTCTTTTTTAGTTTTTCTTCCAACAAGTGTCCTGGAGTTGATCTCCCCCAACGATAGGCACACCATTCACCTGACTGAGGTTTCAAGGGCACAGGGTCACCTCCTCCTCCTGTTGCTCTCTTTTTCTGATATATGATCCCTGAGAGTGGTGTTCCCAGAAATTGGATCTTTTCCTAATGTTATTTCAGATCTGCAACTAGAAAGATTTTTTCTCGTTGATTGAGAACCTGAGGTCTCGGAGTAGGGTTGATGTTCTTCCCACTGCCTACAACGCTGTTTCCAGGGAGCTTCCTTTCACTACCCAGTCATCTAGGTATGAAAAAACCCGTACCCCAGAGCTCCTGAAGTGAGCGGCCACTGGGGCCAAGCATTTCATAAACACTCTTCGTGCGGACTTCAGCCTCAAAGGAAGTACTTTGAACTGGAAGTGGTCGTCACCGACAGTGATTCCAAGATACTGTCTGTGGGATTGTTGGATGGGTACATGCAAGTAGGCCTCCTCCAAGTCTAAGGTAGCGAGGAAATCGCCCTTCTTGAGCCATGGAAGTACAAGTTGAAGGGAGGTCATCTTGAATTTTAGACGACAAACTTGTTGAGGGCCCATAGATCTAGTATTGGGAATCCTTTCCCCCGTTGTAAAAAGGTGGTACCCGCTCTATGGAAGCCTTTAGTAAAAGCTTTCCGGCTGCTACCCTTAGCTGTTGTAGCCAGTGGATGTTTTTTCTTAGTGGTGGGCAAGGTAGCGGTTGCTGAAGAAAGTCTATGGTATGTCCCCCTTTTATTACTTGAAGCACCCATTTGTCTGATGTTATGGTGTAGCAATGATTGAGGGGCAGCGAGACGTGTCCTCCCACTGGGATCTGATGTGAAAGGCGTGCTGAGTACGATCGAGTTCTTCTTGGTCTGGTTCCTGCCCTGGCTTGAACGCCTTTTGCCACATTGGTTATGGTACCTGGTGGAACCTTGCTGGTATCTACCTACCGATAGGAAGGAGGTTGAAGATGACTCTTGACCCTGGAACGACCTGCCGTATGACCTGTACTTGGGGCTGGCACCTCGAAAGGACTGAACAGGACAGCGGTCCTTGTCCTTTAAAGAGCTAATCACCCTAGTGGTGTCGGCTTTGAGGCCCTTCAAATGGTTATCTATTTTCTTGCCAAATAGGTCTTACCTATCAAATGGCATGTCTAGGATCTGTGCCTGTACCGCTTGCCTGAAACTTGTGACCTTCATCCAGGCTTGGCATCTCAAGACTGTGCCGTGTGCCATTGGTCTGAAACTGCAGTGGGCGGTGTCCACAGAGGTGTTCATCATGTGATCCGAGACCGCTTTGCCATCTGTGAAAATGGCTTTGGCCTCTTCTTGAAACTCCTCTGGCGGATGTTTAGTGAGATGGGACATTCAGAGCCATAATTCTCTATCCAGCTTTGCCATCATGGCCATGGCTTTGCAGGCCCACACCGTCAACGATGCCGCTGTTAAGACTTATGCCCCATCTTTTCTAGTTTACGTCCCTCCTTGTTTGGCGGAGCAGTGAGGGGAGGGGCCGGGCTTTGCAGTCTTTTCCTCGCCGCCTCTGTGAGACCGGCGTTGGGTTTAGGATGGCCTCTGAGACTCAATGGAGCTGAGTCGGGGGCTTTGTATTTTTTCTGCGGTCTAGCTACCAGTGCCGAAATCGAAAGAGGAGTGGCCAGGATTTGTTCACCCATGTCCCAAATAGTCTCTAGTATTGGTATTGTGGCGATGGTGGGGCACCTTTTGTCTCTGTGCTCATAGAGGAGTGATGCTTTCTCCTCTGTGGCAACTTGTAGTTTGAAGAACTCTGCCGACTATGCCAGGATGGAGTGAAAAGATACGATATCGTCCGGAGGTGAGGATCCTCCCGGTAAGTCACGTTTCTTCTGCTTCTCAATGGCAACAGAATCCTAATCGTCTGGGTCTGTTTCTGGAGCGTCCTGAGGCAGTTCACCTTCTTGCGGCTCAATTTCATGACTGTCGGGGTTGGAAAAATCCCTAAAAGGATTGCCTGGTTCCTCGGCCTTGTCTACGATGTCGTCCTGACATTCTCAGGCTGTAGCAATTGAAGGTGCATTGCACGTTTTAGATCTTTGAGGTGAAGACCTTGGTGGTGATGGAGTGTCTTTTTATTTTAGACCTGGGTGATCCGCCCTAGCGTGAGCATTACCCTTGGTGGCTGCTAACAGATGAAGATCGCTGAGGCAGCGGTGAGTGATGTGGCGTACGATCTGTAGGAGATCTGATACCAGTGCAGTGCACCAGTGATGTGCTTCGCGAAGGTCCGCTTATAGGAACTGTCTGAGTGACCAGGAGTCTTGCTCTTTGCCTCCTTTGGAACTTGTCCATAATTCTGCGCATCGACTGCAATAGATTAGGGTCGAAAGGATCTGCCACGTCTTCCATTACCGGTTGCCAGTGTGGACTTTGCTCTTTAGGTTGTACTGGCAGTTGTTCCTCACCCTCTGAGAACTCCTCCTACAATAAGATGTCAGGCAGTTTGTTCATCTCTGTTATAGGGGATGGAGGGATAGCGCCTTCTAACCCATCTAGTTGTGGTGTATGGATGCTTAGAGCTTTCTCTGGCTGGGGAAAAGACTTGTCGATGACATCTGTTGGTGTTGGGTCAACCAACTGTGTTTTGCCCTGCTCTTGGGGGCTCGTTGACAGTTTTTCCATTGACGATGGCGGGTCCTTCCACAACTAATGTTTGGACGTGGATGTCTTCGCTGATGCGTGCTTTTCGCCAGTGTCCTTCGGCGATGGGTGCTTTGTCAACGGTTCTTTCGTCAACAACGATGTCTTCATCGGCGAGGTGGTTGATTTGACGGTGGGTGACGGTTTATCCATCGACGGGACAGTTTTAGTGGACAGCAAGGTTAGTTTAGTCGTGGACGGTGTCCCAGTGGATGACCGTTTCGCCGGCAAAGGAGGAGAAGAACAAGTTACTCTCTTACCTGGTAACGTTCTTTCGATGGGATGGTCCGACAACATATTCCATATCTATGACAGTAATCATCACAGCTGTGCTGCTTCGGAAAATATTCTGCGTCCTGCGTCGATGACGTCGATACGCCGCCCTCGAGGACCTCCTCCGACGGCGGACGTCACTGGATGTTATAAGTAGGACTCACGACGCCCATAGCTTCAGTTGTAGTTGTTTCCCAGAACGTGTGGCACCAGTCTTCTGCCAGTCTGACACACAAAGCTTTGCGGAAACGTAAGCTGCAATCGCATAAGAAATTCTGTAGCGGGGAAGGCAGCGATATGGAATACGTCGTCGGACCATCCATCGAAAGAACGTTACCAGGTAAGAGAGTAACTTGTTCTTCGAGGGGATTGGGTCCTCCGACGTATTCCATATCTATGACAGGCTCCCAAAGCAGTATCAATGCAAGGAGGTGGGAAAAGAATTTAGAAAACAAATTTAGAATGCCCAATCAAATTGCAGAGTAAAGGACCGCTTTGCCAAAGGCCAGATCCTGCCCACGGATGGAATCGAGGGAGTAGTGACGTACAAATGTATGCAGCGAAGCCCAGGTGGCTGCATCACAAATGTTACGAATAGGAACACCCCTCTGCAGGGCAGCAGAGGCAGCCATACCCCTGGTAGAATGGGCCCGCAAGCCGACCGGTGGGTCCTTACCCGCCAAGCAGTAACACACAGAGATAGCCAAAATAATCCAGCGAGACAAAGTCTGTTTCTTCACAGCTTGTCCCAAACGCTTTCCAGCGAAACCAATGAAGAGTTGATCGTCCACTCTGACCCGGGACATGCGTGAAATATAAAAGCTTAACGCTCTCCTAGGATCAAGCCTATGGAGCCTCTCCTCTTCCTTACCAGGATGTGGAGGAGGATAAAACGCCGGAAGAACAACCTTCTGGCCTAAATGAAATTCCGACACCACCTTCGGAAGAAAAGAAGGACGAACTCTAAAGACAACCCTGTCCTTATGAAACATAGTGAAGGGTGGCTTAACTAAAAGTGTCTGTAACTCACTCACTCTGTGAGCGGAAGTGACCGCAACCAAAAATACAGTTTTAAGAGTTAACAGTCTCAAAGGACAAGAGTGCAAAGGCTCAAAGGGAACACCCATTAGAAACTTGAGAACAAGGTTCAAATTCCAACCGGGCACCTGGAAAGGTGACAGAGGGAACACATTAGTGAGCCCTTTCAGAAACTGAGAAATTAAAGCAATTTAAAAATAGGAACACTCTACAGACGAGCACTTAAATATGGACAGCACCGCCAGGTAACCTTTAACGGTTCCCACTTGCAAGCCCCTGTGGGCCAAAGAAAGCAAAAAAGACAGAACCATGGGAATGTCACATGCAAAAGGATCCACATTCTTAACCCTGCACCAGTTACAGAACTTACGCCAATGGCAACGGTACAGGGACTTTGTTGCGGGCCGTCTGGCCGAGAGCAACACCTCCATCACGTCTTCAGGGAGGTCCCAATCCTTATACCTCAACCTTTAAGAAACCAAGCGTGAAGGTTGAGGGATCTGACCTCTGGATGGAGAACCTGACCCCCCTCCCGTGAGAGCAGATCGTCTCAGTAGGGAAGACGACGTGGAGGGCAGATGGACAAGTTGAGAAGGTCCGGGTACCACGTCCTCCGGGCCCACGTCGGAGCAATGAGGATCATCCGGGAACCGAACCTCTGTAACCTCTGCAGTACTTGCGGGATGACGGGGACTGGAGGAAACGCGTACAGCAGTGGGAATGACCACTCCACCGCGAACGCGTCTCCTAAGGCTCCTTTTGGAGGAAATTCCCGCGAGCAGAACCTCTCGCACTTCCGGTTGACACTGGAGGCGAAGAGATCCACTTGAGGGGTCCCCCAAAGGGCGAAGATCTCCAGGAGACTCTCCTGAGCCAACTCCCACTCGTGAGAGATCGCACTCTGCCTACTCAGAGCGTCCGCCGTCTCGTTTTCGTCTCCGGCCAGATGAACTGCCGAGATCAAAACATCCTGATGGATTGCCCAGAACCAGAGCATCGCCTCCCTGCACAGAGGAAGTGACCCTGCCCCCCCCCTTTTTGTTGAGGTAGTGCATGGCCACTGTGTTGTCTGTCAGCATCAGGACATTCTTCCTTCGCACAGTCGGCAGAAAAGCCTTCAGGGCTAGCCTGACTGCCCTCAGCTCCAACAGGTTGATATGGAGTCTGGACTCCGACGGAGACCAACGACCGCTGACTGTCAACTTGTTGGCATGAGCTCCCCATCCCGTGAGGGATGCGTCCGTCACGATCGTCACCTCTGGCCAGGGTAGCCAAAATGGAGCTCCCTTCATCAGATTGTCTTTGACGCCCCACCACAGAAGGTCCTGGGCGACCGAGGACGGCACCTGAACAGCGTCCGACATCCTGCCGGAGGGCTAAGACCACTGGAGTTTGAGTGCCCATTGCAAAGATCTCATCCGCAATCTGGCCTCTGGCAGCAGAAGAATGCAGGATGCCATGAGGCCGAGCAATCGCAAGAACTCGAACGCTGGGGGACTCTGGGCAAGCTGAAACTTATGCACCGTCTGCTGAATGTGATGAGCCGTCAGCTGGGGAGGAAAACACTGCCCCAAGGACGTGTCGAGCACTGCTCCGATGTACTGGAGCCTCTGAGTTGGTATCAAATGGGACTTCTTTAAGTTGAGGGAGAAGCCCAGCTTGTGGAGGGAGTGGCAGGTGACTGACAGATGATCCAGGACTTGCTCGGGAGAGCGCGCCCTGATCAACCAATCGTCCAGGTAGGGGTAGACGTGAATCCCCCCTTTCCTGAGGTGCGCTGCCACCACTACCATGAGCTTGGTGAAGACCCTCGGGCGGAGGGCAATCCGAACGGCAGGACCCGAAACTGAAAGTGCAAGTCGCCATCCGTGAACCTCAGGTACTTCTTGTGCTTTGGATGTATCGGCACATGAAAATAAGCATCCTTTTGGTCGAGAGACACCAACCAGTCCTGAAGTTGAAGGGCCTGGGGGACTTGAGAGAGAGTAACCATCTTGAACTTGTCCTTCCTAAGGAGTTTGTTCAAACCGCGCAAGTCCATGGTGGGTCTCAATCCCCTGTCTTTCTTGGAAATCAAAAAATAAGGGGAATACCATCCCTTGTTCCTCTCCGCTACAGGCACCAGTTCTATGGCGCCTTTCTCCAGCAGGGATTGAATTTCCTGCGCAAGGAGCGGATCCGGACACTTCAAAGAGAGATTCCCCGGTGGACTGTCTGGAGGCCTCTGCCGGAAAGGAAGACAGTAGCCGTGGGTTATGATCTCCAGAACCCACACATCTGAAGTAATGGCGCGCCACTCTGCAAGATGCTGCGCCAGCCTTCCCCCAACCGTGGGACATGGCCTCATGACTGAGCTGAAGCGGCTGCTGTCATGATGCCTACCTCCAAGGAGCCAGGCCCAGCCCAGCAACCCCAGAGGCAGACATCATTTTCCCCAAGGACGTCTCAGCAGGCCCAAGTTGGGGCCTTTTGGATGCAGTCCTGGCGCCTTTGGCGCCAGGCTCATTCTGGACCCCAGTCCTGGCGCCTTAGGCGCCAGGCTCATAAAGCAAGACATGTGTGTAAGTGTTTTAATGTGCACTTACCTGAAGCAGACCGTGCTGCTACATCCAGGCCCTCTTGAGGACTGAATGGGACTACTTTATCTTTTGGACCACTTTATCACTCGGGTGTGGTCTGAGGAAGAATACATATCTGAGTGGAAGGATACATACCTGGAACTACTTTACAGGCTATTTAAACCACACCCGAAGAGCAGCACATGCTTCGCGTTGTTCTGCATCTAGCAGCTGGACGCTCACCGTGTTTGCTCCTGCATTCGGACTTCTGCCACGCCTGCCAGCATCCTGATCACCTACAAAGGAAGAGAAAGAGAGAATAGGAGAAGGAGAAGACTTTACCTGCAAGATCCGCATTCCGGAGTCAGCTCGCCGACGATCCTGCAAAGGAAGACACTTAATTTAAAAGCACATCGCATCGACCGCCGCAGCGCCGCATTCCACTCACCTTCACAGGGCGCCTCCATGTTCAGCAGCGATCACCCGGATTCGCAGCCACGCTTCCACGCCTAGGGAGAAAAAGACAAGAGCAAAGGTGAGAGAGAGAAGGGAATGAGGAAACCTAAACCTCCATGTTAAGACTTACCTGTTGGGTCATTCCCTTTTCATTTCGGGTCCGCGCCGCATCCAGGCGTTTCCGGACCCCGGCCCCTATGGGGAAAAAGACATTAGCGTCAATGAGCGAATGAAAAGACATTACCCAAAAACGCTCATCAAGACTTACCTGATTTCTACAGGGATTGCACCTCGCATCTCGGGTCGGTGCCTTTTCCCCGGCATTCCGTACCCCGGCCCCTATGGGGAAAAAGACATTGACATTAGCATATTGATGCAAGGACAAAAGGGGAACCTTTCAAGGAACTTACCTGGAAGCCAAGCAAGTTTGGTTCTCATAAAACCAAGAATCCAGTGAAGTAACTGGATACCAACGCGCCCCTGCATCAGAAGCAGGAAGGAGAGCTCGCCCTTCAAGACCCTAAGGTGAGACGTCACGGGAAGCACAGAAGGGTTTCGAGGAGGGTGAGAGGGGAAAGGGGGAGGCTGGTAGCATTCCCCGCAGACAGTTAATCCCTTATTCTCGCCTACAGAAGGATACTTTTGCAAGCCGGACAAGCAGGAGTTGGGAGTCCGGTCCAGTCCATCTTCTGAGCCCCGCGCAACACCTTAGAAGAGGTCACAGCAGCACGATCCTGGCCAGCGCCTCCGTGGGAGTCAGGTGAGCGTAACAGAACGCGAAGCCTACCCACAATTTCCCACCCGGGCGCTATGGAGACTTCTGAGACAGACCAGCTGGCCCAGCTGTTGGGTGAATTAATGGCAGAGGTACACTCAGCTCGCCAAGAGACTAATGCCCTCAAAAGAGAACTCATTCTCTCCAAGGAACAAACTGATGACCTGGCCAAACGATTGCTACAGAGTCAGGCTGGACAAATTCCTTTACCTAGTCTCGGGGGAATTTCCACTTCGTTGGGTTCGAGTAACCCTGTTCAGATCAATCTGCCGGGATCCATGCCTTTAGCACCGCCTGAACGTTTTGCGGGGGACCCAAAGAAATATGCCATTTTTATGAACCAATGTCGCTTACATTTTATATGCAGACCAGGAGCCTTCCCTGATGATAGGACCAAAGTGGCCTTCGTGTTATCGTACCTAAGTGGCTGTGCTGCCGATTGGTCTGTTCCCTTGGTGAACCAGAACGATCCAATTCTCCAGGATTTTCAGGGCTTTCAGGCCAGCATGGAAAGGTTGTTCGCTCGACACTCGCAGGGACAGGCCCTTGACAACGAACTGCTATCTCTACGACAAGGTAGTCAAGATCTTTTGTCTTATATAGCCTCCTTTAACAGACTGGTGGTGGAAACCGGATGGCCTGAAAATAAAAGGATCACTTTATTTCACCGGGGTCTGCGTGGAGAGCTAAAAGACATTCTGGCCCAAGTAGTGAATCCACCCCAGGGCTGCGCAGAATATATTGACTTTGTGGTACAACTGGATCACAGACTTCAGAATAGGAAAGCAGATCGGTCCAAGTTTGAAACCCGAGTACCGATCAGAACCCTCGTAAACCCCAGGAATACCGAAGCTTCGGAACCTATGCAAATAGGGGGAGTTAAGGGGCCGTTAACTCAGAAGGAACGCGAGAGAAGGCGACAAAAGCAACTATGCCTCTATTGCGGGGCTTCCGGTCACTTTCTTCGTGATTGTCCGGTAAAACCACCTAGGAAGGTGGTTGGTGCCTCTGACAACAACTTAATGGAACCTGTCTCGGGAAACGACCTGGCTCGACAAGCTTAGAGGTCCGCTTGCCGAGCTTGAAAACGAACTCTCTGACCTCGCATTTTGTCTTGCCAATGGTGCTCGTGGATCCAAAAAAGCCCCAACGGTTGCATGCCATCAAAGCATACGTCGACAGCGGAGCTATCGGAAACTACGTGGACCGCGAATTGGCCTCCAGGATGAACCTTCCTCTGCACCCAAAAATAAACCAGGATGTCATTACTACGGTTGAAGGTACCGAAATAGCCTCTGGGCCGGTAACGCATTCCACCACAGAAGTGACACTTGTGAGTCAGGATGGACATCGGGAAGCAATAGTGTTTGATATAATCAAGGCTCCACAATTTCAAGTAATCCTCGGAATTCCTTGGTTAGAAACACACAATCCTCGAATAGACTGGCGAGCAAAGAGAATAACTTTTCCAGATTGTGGTCCCACTTGTTATCCTAGAAATCCAGCTATTGGTTTAGCCACAGTAACCCCCACCACTGTTCAACTACCGGCAGAATACCTTGAATACCAGTACGTTTTTCAGAAAGAACAGGCTAACACGCTGCCCCCTCATCGTTCTTACGATTGCCAGATCGATCTAGTTCCCAATGCTCAACCGCCGTGTAGTAGGATTTATGCTCTCACTGAACCTGAAAACCAGCATTTGCGTCAGTATTTGGATCAGTACCTTGCCAATGGCTTTATTCGCCCATCAAAGTCCCCGGTCTCTTCCGCTTTGTTCTTCGTGCCTACAAAAGAAGGAGACCTTAGAACTTGTATTGACTACCGCGCTTTAAATCAGATAACGATAAAGAATCGTTATCCCCTGCCTCTGATCCCTGAACTTCTTGATCAAGTAAAACATGCTTGTATGTACACCAAGTTAGATCTCCGGGGAGCTTATCACCTAGTGCGAATAAAAGAAGGTGACGAGTGGAAGACAGCTTTCCGCACCAAATACGGGCTCTTCGAATATCAGGTTATGCCCTTCGGTTTGTGCAACGCGCCTGCAGCTTTTCAATTCTTCATGAACGATGTTCTGCGAGAACTTATCGATGTTTGTGTCATCGTATACATCGACGACATCCTGGTGTACTCATCTTCTGAGTCAGATCATCGAAAACATGTTCAAGCAGTTCTAGAGAAATTGCGCCAGCACAAACTATTTGCCAAGCTGGAAAAGTGTGTCTTTGATACCACTGAGGTTGAATTCCTCGGATTTGTTCTGACTCCTAAAGGAATTCGAATGGATTCACGAAAGGTGGAAGCCATCCTCAAATGGCCATCTCCCGGTTCAGTGAAAGGGGTTCAGAGTATGCTTGGCTTTGCCAACTTCTATCGAAGATTCATCCCGGAGTTTTCACGAATAGTCCAACCCATTACTGCTCTATTACGTAAGAATAAACATTTTGAATGGACTCCAGAGGCCGAACAAGCCTTTCAAGACCTAAAGACCAAATTCACTTCCGCACCTGTGTTGAAGCACCCGCGTCCTGATCTCCCGTATATTGTTGAAACTGACGCATCCAGTTTAGCCATGGGAGCTGTCCTGTCGCAAAGGGATCCGAAAACTAACCAGCTACACCCTGTAGCCTTTTGGTCCAGGAAATTCTCACTCCTGAAATTAATTACGCAATTACCGACAAAGAGTTACTGGCCATTAAATCTGCTTTTAAGGCTTGGCGTCATTACCTCCTCGGTGCAAGACACACCATCACTGTAATTACGGATCACAGAAATTTGCAGTATTTAAAGACGGCCAAAGCCCAATCTTCACGACAACTCCGATGGGTTTTATTCTTTGCAGAATTTGATTATATAATTACCTATCGGCCTTGCTGCAAGAATGGCAAAGCGGACGACTTATCCCGGATTGGCATGGAAGAACCCAATTCGTGTTTAGAACCTGTGCCGATAATACCTGAACAAAGAATCTTAGGTTTGACTTCATTGCAAACCATCGAGGACGTTGAAACTCGAGTCAAACTACTTTTTGACCCTTCAGCCTTACTGGAATGGACTCAAAAGGGTCCCCACTTCACCGTTAAGGATAACTTACCGTATTTCCAAGAGCGGTTATTTCTGCCAAGTAAGGAATTGCAAGAACTAGTTATTGCTCATTATCATGAATCGTTAATGGAAGGACACCCTGGTATCGCTAAAACGGAAGAAAAGATCAAACGCCAATTCTGGTGGCCTTCTTGGAGAAAAGACATTAAGTCTTTTGTGATGTCTTGCGGAGTTTGCGCCCAAAATAAAGGTCAAAGGAACAGGCCAGCCGGCCTACTTCAACCCTTGGAGATTCCACCGGCACCTTGGCACACCTTGTCTATGGACTTCATTACGGACCTGCCTCCGTGTGGTGGTTACAACACTATCCTAGTAATCGTGGATCTGTTCTCCAAAATGGCCCACTTTATCCCTCTAAAAGGATTGCCTTCAGCTTCCATCCTGGCCAAGGAATTCCTGGAGAATATAGTTCGAATACATGGTTTCCCTTCCGTACTAGTCTCAGATCGTGGAAGTCAATTCATTTCCCATTTTTGGAGGAAGTGTTGCCAACTAGCACAAATAGATGTGCGATTATCCACCAGCCACCACCCCCAGACCGACGGACAAACCGAGAGGACAAATCAGACTCTCGAGCAATATCTTCGGTGCATGTTGCACCAATCCGAGTACAATTGGAAAGACATTCTTTGGATCGCAGAATATGCATACAACAATTCTATGCATTCCGGAACCGGTCAAACTCCTTTTTATACTTTGTATGGTCACCATCCTCGAACCTCTGACCTAGATCCAACTCTGACCCTGGAAATGCCCGCAGTAAATCATCTGCATTCCACAATAACCCGAGCCTTCAAAGAAGCTACAACTCATTTACAGCAAGCCAAGAAAAAGTACAAAGAAAACGCTGATTTGCACCGAAGTAAAACACCTCCTTACCAAGTAGGAGACCAGGTTTGGCTAGCAACTAGACATTTATCTCTCAAGGGCCCACGGACTTTCAATCCCAGATTCATTGGGCCTTACCCCATCAAAGCCATAATCAACCCAGTGGCCTTTAAACTGGATTTGCCTTCCAACATGCGTATTCATCCCGTTTTTCACGCATCACTTTTGAAACCGGTACAACCAGGAACCCGACTGTCCAAGCCTCCAGATCCTATTCAAATTGATGGGGAATTAGAATTCGAAGTGAAAGACATTTTAGACTCCAAAATGTTAAAGTCAAAACTCTTCTATCTTGTTGACTGTAAGGGTTATGGACCTCATGAGAGATCGTGGGAGCCTAGTAACCATATTCACGCACCTCGATTAATAAGAAGGTTCCACCGTAGATTCCCGAACAAGCCAAAGCCCCCGGAGGAAACAACCTTGGGAGGGGCCTTGTGGGGGGGGTACTGTCATGATGCCTACCTCCAAGGAGCCAGGCCCAGCCCAGCAACCCCAGAGGCAGACATCATTTTCCCCAAGGACGTCTCAGCAGGCCCAAGTTGGGGCCTTTTGGACGCAGTCCTGGCGCCTTTGGCGCCAGGCTCATTCTGGGCCCCAGTCCTGGCGCCTTAGGCGCCAGGCTCATAAAGCAAGACATGTGTGTAAGTGTTTTAATGTGCACTTACCTGAAGCAGACCGTGCTGCTACATCCAGGCCCTCTTGAGGACTGAATGGGACTACTTTATCTTTTGGACTACTTTATCACTCGGGTGTGGTCTGAGGAAGAATACATATCTGAGTGGAAGGATACATACCTGGAACTACTTTACAGGCTATTTAAACCACACCCGAAGAGCAGCACATGCTTCGCGTTGTTCTGCATCTAGCAGCTGGACGCTCACCGTGTTTGCTCCTGCATTCGGACTTCTGCCACGCCTGCCAGCATCCTGATCACCTACAAAGGAAGAGAAAGAGAGAATAGGAGAAGGAAAAGACTTTACCTGCAAGATCCGCATTCCGGAGTCAGCTCGCCGACGATCCTGCAAAGGAAGACACTTAATTTAAAAGCACATCACATCGACCGCCGCAGCGCCGCATTCCACTCACCTTCACAGGGCGCCTCCATGTTCAGCAGCGATCACCCGGATTCGCAGCCACGCTTCCACGCCTAGGGAGAAAAAGACAAGAGCAAAGGTGAGAGAGAGAAGGGAATGAGGAAACCTAAACCTCCATGTTAAGACTTACCTGTTGGGTCATTCCCTTTTCATTTCGGGTCCGCGCCGCATCCAGGCGTTTCCGGACCCCGGCCCCTATGGGGAAAAAGACATTAGCGTCAATGAGTGAATGAAAAGACATTACCCAAAAACGCTCATCAAGACTTACCTGATTTCTACAGGGATTGCACCTCGCATCTCGGGTCGGTGCCTTTTCCCCGGCATTCCGTACCCCGGCCCCTATGGGGAAAAAGACATTGACATTAGCATATTGATGCAAGGACAAAAGAGGAACCTTTCAAGGAACTTACCTGGAAGCCAAGCAAGTTTGGTTCTCATAAAACCAAGAATCCAGTGAAGTAACTGGATACCAACGCGCCCCTGCATCAGAAGCGGGAAGGAGAGCTCGCCCTTCAAGACCCTAAGGTGAGACGCCACGGGAAGCACAGAAGGGTTTCGAGGAGGGTGAGAGGGGAAAGGGGGAGGCTGGTAGCATTCCCCGCAGACAGTTAATCCCTTATTCTCACCTACAGAAGGATACTTTTGCAAGCCGGACAAGCAGGAGTTGGGAGTCCGGTCCAGTCCATCTTCTGAGCCCCGCGCAACACCTTAGAAGAGGTCACAGCAGCACGATCCTGGCCAGCGCCTCCGTGGGAGTCAGGTGAGCGTAACAGCTGCGGCCTTGCCTGAGGGCAAAGAGGCAACAGCCCGAGCGGCCTTGGCACCTCGAGTACCTTGTTTTCCACCTCTGGCACTCCTACGGTGGCCCCTTTGACTGGCAGCTCCTCTCGCTTTACCAAAGGAGGAGTAATAACGAAAGGAACCTCCCCTCCATTGCTGTCCCCTAGGACGAAAAGGCGGAGGTTGGCGAACTGCAGCGCCCAACGACTTCGCTGCAGCTTTGGAGGTCTGCAACCTCTCAAGGCTCTCGTCAGCCTTGCTGCCAAAAAGATGTTCCCCGTCAAAGGGCATGTTGAGGAGCCGGGCCTGCACATCAAGAGCAAACCCCGACTTTCGCAACCACGCAAACCTGCGTATCACGGTGCTCGCCGCCATGGACCGGCTGACGCAATCTGCCATGTCCAAACCCGACTGAATGACCTCACACATAGCATCCTTGCCATCCTGAACCATGGCAAGGAAACCATCCCGTTCGTCCCCTTTGGGAATATGTTCAGGCGCTAAGGAAACTCTGTTCCACAGAGTGTGCGTGAAACGTGACAAGGCACAAACGGAGTTGGCCGCCTGAAGCGCCATACCCCCTGAAGAAAACACTTTCTTCGCCCAGCCGTCAAAACACTTGTCATCCCTATCAGGAGGGATGGTAGGATACGACGCCTGCTTTGCCTGGGCCGTAGCCGCCTGCACCACCAAACTCTCCGGAGTGGGGTGCCTGGTCAAGTAGCAGGGGTCGCTACTGGCTGGGCGGTATTTTCGCGGCAAAGACTTGCCCACTGCCAGGAGACTCTCCGGAGCAGTCCAAGCCGCCACCACCCTCCTCTGTAGAGCCATATGGAACGGCAGTACCGGGTCAGTTGGTGGACCTTGGTCGAGGATATCCGTAAGGTCATCCTGAAGAAAATCCCCTGGGGGGGGCAGACCATCCCAAGTACTCGGTGACCCTGGACATTAGGCACCGGTACGAGGAGTTAGCATGAGTGCCAGGCTCAGGCCTACAAAACTCCACCTCCGGAGAGGTGTCCAGCCCACTGGCATCGTGCAGGGACTGCCGCAGGTCGTCAATTTGGCTATGGCCCGATAGAATCTCGTCCGGCACCGTATCCGGAACCATGCCATCATCAGAGCCCTCATCCACCTCTGAAATAAACTCAAGCTGGCGGTAAGAAGGCATAGAATGTGGAACAAAGCCATGCTTGACCTTTGCCAGAGCCTTTATAGGTAGTTCCACCGAGCCCCGGGGAACCCCCGTCGAAACAGCCTCGAAAGGCGTCGAGTGCGTCAAATGAATCGGCGTCGAACGCGGCGCCGACAGCATCGATGGCGTCGACACAGTCCTCGAGGCCGGAGCCCCGAGCGTGTCCCTCGACAGCCTGCGCGCCGATGGCGTTGACGACTTCTTCGGAGGTGGGGCGTCGAAAGAGTTTGTCGACGTCCTCGGCGCCGTCAACGTCTTCCTCGAAGACACCACAGGTGCACACGGTCTCGAGCGCGTCGAGGATCGGGACCTGGAACGGTCATGACGAGAACGATTCCCCTTGTCCGAGCGGGCCCTCTCCCGCGAATCGTGCCGACCACCCGAGCCCGAAGGCCTGCGAGCGGTGTCTCTCGACCGATCACGACCGACCCCACTCGGAGGCGCGGACGGACCAGTGCCCTGCGATTCGAGAATCGTCAACATTTTCTTCCCGAAGGAAGCCCATTCCTCCGGCGTCGCCTGCTTGGTGGGGTAAGCGACCCGCCAACGGGCGGAGTCCTCGGATGAGGACGGGGAAGGCGACCGATGACGGCGCTTCCGGGAGTGCCTCGAAGAGGCAGAGGAGTGGCGGGACCGACTCCGGGACCGAGACCCACTGGACTTCTGACGACGACGCGGAGAGTCGCCCCTCGAATCGTCCGTCGACAGCCCCGCAGACCTCGACTTCCGTGGCTTGGGCACCTTACCTACCGATAACTTCTTCTTGCGCTCCCGCAAGGCTTTGGACGTGAGCGACTGGCAGTCCACACAGTCATCTGTGTCATGGGCCTCCCCGAGGCACCACAGGCAGGCGTCGAGCGAGTCCGTAACCGACATCTTGGACCCACAGTCCCCGCACTTCTTAAAGCCCGGACGCGGTGTGGAAGACGAGGTAGACATCTTCACGAAGAAAGAACTTCACAATACGAACAGGTTCGAAGAACCGAGAAAGAACAGAAACTCCAAAGAGTCGAGGCACGCCGAGATCTCCGAAGCAAACACGTTCGCGGAAAAAACGGAACTGAGGCTACGGGCGTCGTGCATCCTACTTATAACATCCAGTGACGTCAGCCGTCGGAGGAGGTCCTCGAGGGCGGCATATCAACGTCATCGACGCAGGACACAGACCCCGAAGATTTTCCGAAGTAGCACAGCTGTGGTGATTACTGTCATAGATATGGAATACGTCGGACAACCCAATCCCCTTGAAATGGAGGAACTTTTACCTTTGAGTAGTTCTCCTTCCAACAGACCTTCAGCTACAGGTTCAGTTGAGTATTTCCCACTCCTCTTCTTGCCCCTGGGTGGCAGAGAGTCTGTTCTGTCCACTGAAGAAGCTCTCCTCTTTGGAGCTTGCTTCTCAGGGTGCCTGGAGGAAGTTGAGGGCGCAGTCTTGCTGGATTCCTCATCAGACGACATCTGTCTGCTCTCCAGGTGAATAATAGTCTCCTATGCCTGTCTTCCAGAGTCTTGTGTACACTTGTGTGTATACTAGTGTACGAGCGCAATATAAATAAAATATCATTTTATTTCTTGGAAAAGGTTCGACATATTTTACATGACTAGATGTCATGTGGGTAAAGGCAATAGATGCAGAGTTTGTGGGGGTCTTTGATGAAGATTACCTTTTTACCACCCCTGGAGCAGTCCCTGAAAAGGGAGGACTTCTCCTTGACAGCTTGTACTTGAGTCTCAGCCATGAGGTGAGAGTAGGCAGCCTAAGAACATGACGTGTTTAGGTGGCAAAGGGTGGAAACCTGAGCTCAAATGTTGAACTAGGAAGCCCCAGTGATAGGGAAGCTAAAAAAGCTCAAAAGTATGACAAACATTTCTAGAATTAGTATGGAAAAAAATCGAATTTGCACAGAACAGAGAGCTGATGAGGCTTCCCCTCTTCAGTAGACACAGTGAAAAATCTGAGGATGGCTGACTGGGGTGGAGCCCAAGCCCTGCCACCTCGTTGGTTTGGGCCTAAAAGGACCAAAGGAGGTGGAGGGATTCCCCACATGAAGGGCTACACAGCCCCTATGTTTCAGGTTGCAATCGCCGGCACATTCCCCTCGCTCACCTGGTGATACTAAACGAATACGGGCAGGCGATTGCACAATGGACTATTTCAAAGGCATTGGGGGTTGCCATGGCGACGCTGGCACTTGACACGGCTGCAGTCACGTTCCCGTCTGCTTTCCGCTCACGTGACTCCCACGCCACAGCAACGCCGATATAGTCACGCCCCCTCATTCCCCCGGCGCTTCTGTTTGTTTTCTCCTGGGACTTCAACAGCCGCGCTTATGTACTACTGAACTCCTGGTTTTTGACCCTTGCTTGTTTTTTGGACTTCGTTTGTCTTGCCCTCCTGTCTAAGCTTTCTTGAACTGCTACGGCCCGGACTGTGTAACTGGCTGTGCTTTTGTCTCGTGATTTCACTTCTTCTCGTTGCTCGTGGATTGAGGACCTGGACTGCTTACGGAATGCTTTGCTTTGTGGACATTGTTTAAACACCTCTACAAGGAGCTGCGCTGGAAATACCATCTCCTAGGCGTACTCGTGCCGGCGGGAATAGGGTGTTTATTTTTGTGCTGGACTAGAGACTGCCTGCAGCACTTGTGAAACCTAGGCGTCCTCGTTTCGGCGGTACAGGTGGAGTTCTTGCTTCATTTTGGAACCATTCACTTTTCAAGTTTACATCTTGCTGTGCTGGTGCTACAAAAGAGGTTCTGCTTTTGGACACATAGGTAAGCAAAGGGTACTAGTGCCTGGTTATTTCTATCCGATTCTATTTCCAGTCCTAGACTTACCTGTGGTGTGTTGTGTTTACTATAGATTCGCTATCTGACTCCATTGCTGGCCATTTCATACCTGCTATCCCAGGAGTCATCTTGGTTATAGTCAGGTGGGTTACCAATTGTCATTTATGTTACTAGTACCATCCATGTACCAGTTGCTAACTCAGTGTTTTCTTTGCAGCCATTTGGGGTCCAGCGTGTCCAGCCATCGTCAATTACTCTTTCAACCAATTAAACGCTCAGCACTCTTCTTAAGTACAACTGAGTATTGCATTGGTGGGAAGAACACATTTCTTCACTACGAGTTCAAGAGTAACCCATGCCCGTTAGGCACTTGGTTCTGACACTATGGGGCTCTATGGGTGTAGCTTTTCTTCCTAAAGGAAGACGTTTTATATTAATATTTGTATTATTTAAATTACAGAGGATTCCCAGTCTGACGATGAGGAATATTCAAGCATGTGAATCTATGAAAGATCCAATCCTGGAGAAGTACATGAACTGTGCCGAATAAGAAAACTAATGAACTGCTTTTTTGTGAACTGTTTTGAACTAACTGAACTTTTGGAGATCCCGAGTGACTTAAGCTTGGGGAAGGGAGTTGAGAAGAAACTCTATGACCATCCCGATATTCCTTGGAGATCCTCTACACATTAAGTTAGAACGTGAGGGCAAGCAGAGGTTTGACACAGACAGATTCTTTACTTTTGAAAGACAGACTTTTGGACTATTCTTTCTTCTTTATTTTAATTGTCAAGAGTACTCCCATTTAGAAATAGGGCAAGTTAGGCATTCTTCCAACCCCATTTTTATAAATAAAGGTTTTCGAAACGTGAATCTTTGTGCCTTTGTATACCTCTGAGCACCATGCCTTTCTCACAGTGGCATTTGAGGGGATGACCACATTGGGGGAGGCGACCCTCAAGGGGGGTGGCGCGACATCATTGAGTGAGACATAGTATCCCGATTCCCTTTTAGGGACTCCCCTTCAGTACCTCAGGCCATCATGGCATATTGTGGCAGTAACCCACCATATTCTCTAATACTTAGCCATAGAACTTTTAAACATCATGTAGTTACATCAGTAACAAAGACTGACACGAGGAAGAGAGCAACCGGAATGAAGATCACTCAGCTAAACCTAAATGAGCGGTCTAGCTATGGGAGAAATCCAATTGGCTCCAAAAGGCTTCCTTCAGCAACACGGGAGTTGAAAGATGGAGCCCTGGAGAACTGTGGGGAGATCCGACTGGCTAGTGATTGCCGGGAAAGCCAAGCTGTCAGGTGGCCACGCAAACGAAAAAGCGGCATGAAGAAAGAGAGAGGCGGCATCTGGACAGGAGACGGATTCTCACAGGCAGTAGACACGCTGAAACAGCACATGAGGCAAAGGAGCTTTGCGCCAGCAAGAGAAGACGGAGCGATGCACAGACCGTCACCAGTCGCAGCGACAGGCTGCGCGAACGGGAGAGAGAGAGCGGAAGCAGAGAAGGAACCAAGCGTAGAAGCCAAGGGAGCCTTCCTAAAGCCGGTAAGCCCACAGTGGAAGGTCGGAGCACCGGGAGGGAGCTGGAGAAGGCATTCCTGGTCCCTAACTAGAAGGGGAGGCAAATTCCTTATGGCGTACATCACAAACAGTCCCTGTGTTTTGGGGAGATACAAATACTCCAATGGTAAAAGGAACTTAGAGAAAAGCAAAGACCCTCAGATCTTGAAAGTGAATGAACAAATGAGAACCTGGCAGGAGAGTATAAGGTGTTTTGCGAGACTGGGACCCAAACCTTAATTGTATCAAGGAATTATATAAGAGAACATGGCAGAAGAGTATACCAGGTGTTGTGTGAATCAACTAATCCCAAGGAAGACTCATGCCCTTAGGATTTTGAATTGCATTTGTGGTATTTTGAAAAGAGAATCCCAAGGAATATCCATGCCCTTAGGATTTTGAATTACATTGAAGGTGGATAAGACCTAGAAAAGGGAGCAATTTCCCCTGGAGTGAATTGCAACATCAAGAGGAGGGGGCTATCTTCCTGGGCTACAAGGAACTTGGTTATGCTTTTTAACTTTTGTTTTGGTGGTGAGAAACCCAGGGAAGGGAATCATTCCCTGGAACTGTGAACATTGTCCATTTGGAACTTTTGTTTGATTTATACCTTTTTGTTGAACTTGAACATGTGTGCACTTTGAAAGCCAGAGACAATACCCTTAACACCTTAGAGTTACTTTTAGAATGAGAGGGCTAAGATAGGATTTCGGACCCAGGATATTTTTGCTTGGGACATCTTGACACAAGACATTAGTTTTGGTTGAAGTAGGGTAATACCTCCAAGATTAGGGACAGTGAGGCCTTTTCCAACCCCTTTATTATTTAATAAAAGTGTATACCAACAATCAAAAATCCTCTGTGTCCGTGTCTCATTCCAGGTTCCTCACAATTCCCTTGTCTGCAGTCACTACTGTTCCACTATCAGTAGGATCCACTGGCGTCGCAACAAAATCATTGGTTAGATTAGCTGCGACAATGTGCATCAATTTACTTGCTAGGCACCAAAGAGAGGGCGTTAATTGCTCCCCTAAAGCATCACCAATCATCCTTTGATCAACTTTGGCATTGTCGATCTGTGCAAAATAATTAGTCAATTTATGCTGCGTGATCCCACTTTTGGTATTAGCACAAATGGTTTAGCCAGATCTAAGCGTTCTAGCAGAAGAACCAGAAACCAGTGAGGCTTGATCAACAACTGGGGTCGGGCTTGCTCCATTTGCATTTGAAATGCTAGGAGCTGTGATCTAACCAGCAACGGCGGGGTCCAATGCTGCACCAGCAAAGCTGTCCAAATTGTCAGGTGGCATTGCATCTTTCGTTCCGTCGTCTTACGGTGTGATGACGACACGCTTTATGCTCTGTCCGAGATTTTATGTGCTGAAAGGGCTGTTCAAAGGGCTTGTCCGCCCAACAGTCCCCTCCAAGATATGTGGTCATTGCAGTCCGCCTCGATCAGCAATGAAAGCATGGCACCACTTCAGAGCTCCGTCCGAGATTTTATTTGCTGAAACAGCGGTTCAAAGCGCTCGTCCGGCCCAACAGTCAAAAACAAGAGTTGTGGTCATTGCAATCCTCCTCTAAGCTCAAGCAGAGAGCAGATATTCAGCAATGAAAGTATAGCCAACATTGCAATGTATGAACTAATGCTCTATGTTATATTGCTGTTCTTGCACAGCCCTTGCCTGCATCGCCACCCCTGTCCCACCATGCAGCAGCAACATAGAGGAAGCCATGGGTAAGCAAGGGTAGTTCTGCAGCCCGTTCATTTTGCTGTATTCTGAGGTAGGTCCTAGAGGGCATCCCATTGTTAGACATCCAGTAAAAGTTGCCTAGCTGACCTGTGCTCCATGTGTGTGAAAGGAAACATATGAAGCCATATATGGTCATGGCCACAGTGTGCCCAGACAGCAGGGCCTGGACCAGATCTAGCCAGTATGTGAATAGGATGTCTTGGAATTCTGGCTTGAATCCACATCTTGTGTCAGCACGTGTAATAAACTGTCCAAAAAGAGTGCTGCTGTAGATATCCCACTGGTGAAGCAGACCCCCAAAGCAGAATTTCTGCCTTTTCCACTGCGAGAAGCCTCCTACACCGCAGTTAATAAGATGGGCCCAGGTGCGTGAGGAAATGAGATCCAGAAGAGTAGTAGGCACACGAAGCATGTACATTCTGCAGAGATCCTCAACATGGCACCTGAGCAGGGTAGAGAGATTGAGAGGCCAGGACGTGGGGTCATAGTACGTCCAGATCAACTAGCACTTTGAAACTAACTGGCAAATTCACTGATATGCCACAAGATGGAGGAGAGTGTTTCCGGTGACAGAGCTGCAAGTGTGACCAAAAGCCAGAGCAAAAGCAAGAGGGCATGGTGTTAAGGGAGAAGGTGATGATCTGGTGTTGAGGGAAAAGCTGTTGATCTGAAGTATCAGAGATGCAAGAGAACCAGAGTTGGTGACAAGATTCCAACTTGTGAGAGATCAAATTGGCACCAATCTTCCTAAGCGACTTCAACCTCCGAGGCAACAAGGCCACCAAACCGATAAAGGAAGCACTCCTCTGTCTTCTCGACACCTTCAGGAGTGCATGTTTCCCATGAGAAACACCACTATGGTACTGGGACGAGGAATATGCAGATCAAAGCAAACCAACTTCCCCAATGGACATGTCCCCACTAACAAGGCCAGGCAGGGTCAGACAATTGATTTCAACTATGCCCACCTGCAGGCTGTTAACTACTCAGATGGATATAAAAGGAACACACGTTTGGCAAAGCAAGCAAGTAGGGAGAATAGAGCGAGTTTGTTCGGCGAGCAGGAGAGACATTCGAGCCAGAGCTGCCCAAACCAAGGCCAGAGAGAGCGAGATGCCGGGACGCTGTAAGACTGCCGAGTGTAGCAGGAGAAAGCGCAGTGAGAAGGTTGTGTCTCCAGAGAGCCGGAGGAATTGTCAGACAGGAGCCATGAGATGTGTTAATCCCATACTCAGTGTGGCCAGAGAGGTGCGTGTTCCCCTGGGTAAAGAGGAAGGCCCATGAGGGTCTGAGGGGCAGGCGGAGAGACCCTTATCTCAGGCAGCAGAGCTGCTGAAGGAAGGAGCAGCGAAAACCATGACCAGTGAGTTTCTGAAGTGAAAGAAACCCGGCATTCGTTAAGAAAAGACTGCATACTTTGTAGAAGTGTGATCACAAGTGAAAGAGTACCCGTTCCAGAAAAGTTGCCGAGATACTGCTGAGATATGAACAATGAGAAGGAACGTGAGAAAGGATATCAAGTAGCAGAGTGGTCACATATAATGGTACACGCATTCAAAAGTCTCTGTGAAACCAAAGAAGCATTGCTGCGGCAAGGGAGCTGTGCAGGAGCATTGTCTGAGGAAAGTAGAAATCCTTTTTGAAGAAGCATCGCTGCAGCAGGGGAGATATGCACCAGCGAAGTGGAAGCAAAATAGAAATTGTTTTGAACATGAAACTGAAGTAAGAACAAAACTGTAATGAGATACTGTGAATGAAATAAAAGTGTGAAGAAGTGCACTGGGGTGGCCCCAGGCAGGAGGTTGATCCAGGAGGGCCGAAGAGACCCCACAATAAGATCAAACAAGAGACTTAAGCAAAGTTAGGCACATGGTTGCGCAACCTGTAATGGGTGGACCGTGCGGTTTGCAACTTGCGCCACGATCAAGGGGGGCCTTAGTAAAAGAAGGAATAATTTCAGATACTGAAGTTGAAAGTCAGAGGGACTTGGTTTTGCATGGGGAAGGGAGTCCCACAAGCAACAAATGAAGAGTGATATTTTCAGATGGAACTGTTGTGAACTTTACTTTTGTGTTTGGAAACAAACTTTGAATATTGGTACACTGAAGGATAACCAGGAGGGTACATGCTCGAGAATAGGGGAGCCTGAGAGACCCTGTGAAGAAGTGAATCCAGATAAGGAAAGGTACTGTGAGTTTTGCCACGTGAATCCTCAGATCTTGGGGAAGGGAGCCATGGAAGAGCTCTATATTCACATTGGGCCTCGTTATGACTCTGGCGGTAACCGTGCCAGTAAATACTGGCATGACTGCCACCAGAGTCATTTTTTTCCGAAACCCGACAATGGGGACTTACCGGGGGACATTACAGCCCGGCGGTCCCGGTAATTCCTCATTGCCAGGTGCCGGAAAATATTACTCCCCATTGAATGGGGAGGACAGATGCACCGGCACCATTCATTAATGGTGCCGGTGCATCCATCAAGGTCTGCGAGCGGGTGCCTTTCCGCGTGCCAGGTCAGACCTGGCGGGCTGGAAGGCACCCACTCGCAGAATTCGTAGTTTGACGGTCCGGAAACAAGGGTACCGGCAAGCTTACCAGTACTTTTGTATCCGGACTGGCAAACTTGTAATGACCGTAATTGACTTTGCTTTGAAAACTATTAAGTTGGCCAAATCCCACACACCCTATTACTTTGTAGAAGTGAGAGCAGGCATAGGTTTTGACACAGACCGTAGTTTACTTTTGACTGACAGACTTAGACTTCCTTTAGTTTTTCTTACATTAGGGAACATTCCCACATTAGAGTTAGGGCAAGATAGGTATTTTTCCACTATTAACCATGATAGGAATTTCAACATTAATAATAAAGGTTTTCCAATTCTATCTATTTGTCTGTGTCATCTCTTGCTATCATGCCTGTCTCACGCTTGTCAGAGAACTAGGAAACGTTTTTTGGATGATCTTTAACTTTCCTGAGAGCACCCTTCTTTTTAAATTGTCCTGAAGCACTGCCTGCATCCAGGAAAATCACAATACCTGCAACTTTGGCTTTGTTAAAAGGCTCCCTGTTGATTATGGTATCCCATAATTGTACACAGCCATCATAAAGCATTTGTTAATCACATCCTTGTGTTAGGCCATTTGTGCGTCAATCAATGTCAACCACCTGACACCCTTTATGTACAGTGTAGCCATTACTGTATCCCAAGATACAGTGTAAACCATGCTAGTGATATCCAATACTTTATGGCAAACCCTGTTAATCTAACAAAGGTCAGACACTGCCCAGATATTTCAATTAGGGTCCTCAGTTCTTGTCATGGTATTGCAGGTGGCAACCATCCTACTATCCCATTCAACTAGAACCAGCAGGGCGACACCTTCTAGGGATTTGAGGCTAAATGGAGCAGCTTCAAAGCACATTGCCATGCCTGCTGACTACTACCTTAGGGGCTGATAGTCGATCCCCTGAACCACTGAAGGACCTTTATTGCTGTAGGCAGGGACCATACCCGACAGTAGTTTCATTATGCTATAACATTGTCTACAATGTTTGGCAATGGGTCAATAAAAGAACCGCCTTTTCATCCCAAAGAAATGCAACAATATAGAAAGACTATATGGATGGAAGCAGAAGGAACAGGCAGGAAACAGGGATGAGTTTGTTTGTGACATGGCCCCATTTAGTGTCAGGGGTTTGGGTGGGGGACCCATTCACAGGTGCGAGTGCCAATTTCCTTACCGAGATGATGTGCCCCTGCAGTCCATGGGCAGCATCTGCGCACTCAATTACAGCACTTAGCTGTGGATAGCCCACGCCAGTCTTTGTGCGTGTCGTGCAAACTGATCCTAGGATGGGAAAAAGGAAGAAAAAGAATGGTTGGTGAAAACGATAACACATCCTCATTAGTTTTCAGGTCAATTAAGTCTCACACTTCAGACTTTCCTTGGTATCAGCGCCTGAGCACCACATAGCTGGTGTTGAGGATAATGGCATGCCCCTGCTGCAACAATTTATAACATCCTCGCAAGCAGAGAATCACCATACCTGGGCCAATCCCCACTTTGATGATATCCGCGCCTGAGAGTAGGAGTTCCTCCACCATCTCTCCAGTCACCACGTTCCCAGCCTAGAAAAGCAAGGAGGATGGAACATTAAAGAGGATGTATTGAGGTGGAAGTGGGATTCAATGAGTCATGTAGACAGCGAGAGAATAATAACTTGGTAATTGGTAAGAGCCTCACTGTTTTTGTAATGAGGTGGTAATGAGACATTCATCATTTATTGCATGAGACTGCACAATCAGTAAGTCACTTGCCACTATGGCGAGCTGTGTTAATGTGATATCCATTGTACACTTGGCTAAGCAGAGACATGGTGAGTGGCAGGGTTTGCCACTCATGGACAACAGATAAACCGGTCAGGATTCATTAATTAATCTATTTTATAACGCGTTTAATGCCGGAGATCAGTCTCTAAGCGTGGGACGGAGATTGAAACTTACGTTGCTCCCGGCTGTACTAACTGTTGTAAGGAAATAAGTAAAGTACAGATTGACTACCCATCTCTAGAGATCCTGTATGAACACAGGACTGGGTGGAGAAATACTGCTTACGTATTAAGCATAGTTAACACCTTACTGGGAACACTTCCTGAAAGTAAATGTAATATTGTAAAGACATAAATCTTTTTAATAGTTATTTATAAAACCATCATAAAAAACATTACAAATTTCCACTCAAATCAATCGTACCTTTCATATAATTCATAGCTTTTTTTTACAATAAACGGGGTTCTACAAATTCAATTTTCTTTCTAGCATAACAATTGTTGATAATGTGCATGATATAGGAAAAAAACATTTGATTTTCCTTTTGCGGTCGACATATGTTTCGGCCCTTGACGGTGTACCACCTTTGTCTGAGGTGGTCAGTAATACAAATGTTGGGCCATCTTCAGGACACTCGTAATTTCTAGAAGATCAGTTTCATTCCCCATTCACATAGATTGCCAAATTTAAAACATAAAATATATATATTTTTTACTATGCAGGAATATAGTGTTACCCAGATTGATTGTCTCTAAGGTGATGGCCAGGCTAGACTGTCCTAGACTATCAACACTCCAACCACCTGTGATTCATAGCCTATAGTTAGGACAGCTAAGATTAGATTGCTGGGTGAACAGTTGTTTATCATTGTTAGGCAGAAACCTGTGCAGTTCCCTCTGGGACCACTGCAAAAGATTTAAGACTACAGGTGTTTGGCAGTAAACCCACTTGGTAGCAGTCTGTACCACACAGATTCACTTGGTAGCTGTGGCTGAGCAGTCAGACTTCCCTCAAGAAGAGTTAGGCAATATACAGAATATTCACAATAGCTCAAAAGAACACAGTAGAACAAGTAAACACTGACCAGAGCTTGGTGTAAAAGAGATATAATTATTTATTTAAAACCACATCTAGAAAAACACACAGGCACTAATGTTAAGCAGTTAAAAACACGGTCACTAAAAGATATACACTCCCTTAGAAGAATATTAGACAAGTCTTAAGTAAAGCCCCACTTATTTTCAGACAGCGGTGAGCGCTTAACGCAGATGGCACTCTAATAATTTGTTTTAAAAGGGAGAGAAAAGCAGAGTATAATTTGATACAGATCCCAACACTTTCACAAGAACACAACAAGAGAGGAAGGCAAGTAAAACCGTGAAGTTAGAGTTCAGAAGGCCGGATCCACTTTAAGAGGATCAGAACGAAATGTGTCCAAGGTCACACGGTTGAAGTGCACAAAAGTCTTGCAAAGGTTCAGAAAGAGTTGGACCAAAAGAAAGGGACCAGTTAGAGGGTCAAGGCGGCCAGCCCAGTCCAGAAGGTTAAGGGATTATTATTACCTTGTAGCAATCTTTAGAAAGGGAAGCCTGGCGGACACGGTACCTTAAAGTGGTGAGAATACTCTAGCGGGGGCAGTTGTGCCTTGCAGCGGATGCAAGTCAGTGCTTCGTCCGGGGGAAGAGGGGATCTCGTCGGGGAGGAAGACAGGAGTCCGTTGCACTGCCAGGGAAGAAACCAGCCGCGGAGTTCTCAGGTAAAAGGAGCGGTCCTTTTATTCGCGGTCCAGTGGTAAGTGGCTATCCGGTTGCCGGGGTGCTTGGCACGGGCAATTCGACCACAAGACGTCCTGGGATGCGAGGAAAAGAAGGTAAACTGGTTGTGCCCACCAGTCAGGGGAAGAAGCCTCTCCAGCCGGGAGATCTTCTCTGTCGTCGGGAAGTGGTGAGTCGGTTCCGAAGGGCTCAACCAGTGGTGTCGTCGTGGCAGGTCGGCTCAGCTTCTCCCTCGTCGGATTCTCAGGTCTTGTGGCGACTTCTGAAGTTCCAGTCCCCAAAGCCTTGCTTTTATGCAGCACACCCCCATTCACTCAACCTAGCTGTCAATCAAACATGCTAAGTGGTGAGCCGGCCGGCTCACCACTTGGGCCAATCACAAAAGAGTGCGACTTGAGTTACCAAGGTAACTCAGTCCAGGGTGCCTAAACCCCCTCCCACACCCCCTGTGGTACCCAGACAGAGTGGCACCACTTTTGGAGGCTTCTGTGGAGAAGCCCGCCAAAAGTGGAACAAAGGGCACGACTTGGGTTGAAGTCACAGAAGAGAACACAAACGCCATTTTAGAATCGAGTCCGGCAAAAAATACCAACTGGCGAATTAATATTAAATAAATAAACCGGCGGTATGTTCGAGGCTATGAGAATTAAATAATTAAAGTTGGTAGCCTCGAACAATGGGAAAATCCCATAGGGATATATTTGCGGTCGAATATAAAAAGTAATATCCACTGCCACCAGCCAAAACTCGATCAGGGGGGACGGAGACGTGCCCCCTCGACTAACAGACCCTGGGGCAATTGAATTGCCACGACCAGTACGTCCACAATATGATGGTTTGTACTGGTTTCTGTTCATAATTTGGGACTAGTAAAGCCAATGGTGACTTTACATGCCCTGGGAGACAGTAGTCAGTCTCAGGGTATGGAGTCTATGGTGGGGTGTCACTGCACGGAGGGTGCTGTGTAACACACATAGCAAAAACACGAGACCCTATGGAGTAAAGGACCCTATAGCCCATAAAACACATTAACAGTGAAAGGAACACCATAAATCATGTCCAAGAGTGGGAGAAAAAGAGTCTCACTCTTGGCAGGAGAAAAAAAACAAACTCCAGAAATCCAGCAAAGCTGCTGGGGGACTCACTAGGTTAGGAAATTCAACCTAAAGAGAGAATTCTCCCTAACACTCGCCCCCCCCAGACTAAGGGACAGGAGGATTTAATCCACTCCTGGATGAATCTCATACCTCTAGTCGATGACATACATCCGAGAGAGACCATCAGCATTTTGGTGGTGACACCCTGACCTGTGCTCAATGGTGAAATCAAACCCTTGCAGGCAGATTGACCATCTCAATAGTTTTGGGTTTTCCCCTTTCATTTGCATTAACCATCTCAAGGGTTGGTGGTCAGTCTGAATGACAAAAGTAGAACCATACAAGTATGGCCTAAACTTCTTCAGAGCCCACACAATAACAAAACACTCTCGTTCAATGGTTGCCCACCTTGTTTCAGGATCCTTCAGTTTTCTACTGATGAGGCAAATGGGGTGCTCCCTACCTTTCCCATCCAGTTGATTGAGTACTGCACCTATTCCTACATTTGAAGCATCTGTTTGCACAATGAAAGTTTGGTGATAGTAAGGAGCTCTGAGTACTGGGGCTAGGCAAAGAGCCTGTGTCAGGGTTTCAAAGGCCTGATTGCATTCCTCATTCCACCTAACCTTTTTAGGGAATTTAGGAGAGGAGATGACATTCAGTGGAGATGCTATGGACCTATAGTTCTCAATGAAATTCCTGTAATACCCAGTGAGACCTAAGAAGGCTCTCACCTGGGTCTGAGCAGTAGGTGTTGTCCAATTTTGCACAGCTTCAATCTTACTGGGCAAAGGCCTTATTTCTCCACCTCCTACCTCATGTCCAAGGTAGACCACTTTACTCTGTCCAATCTGGCATTTACTTGCCTTTATGGTCAGATTGGCCTTTCCAAGAGCCTGCAAAACATATCTCAGGTGGTCCACATGTTCTTCCCAGGAATTGCTGAACACTTCTATGTCATCCAAGTATGCCATGCAGAAGTCCTCCATCCCATTCAGAACCTGGTTTACCATCCTTTGAAATGTAGCAGGTGCATTTTTCAATCCAAAAGGCATAACCTTAAACTGGTATAAGCCAACTGGGGTAGAAAATGCAGTTTTCTCCTTGGCATGGTCTGTCAGGGCTATTTGCCAATAGCCTGAAGTCAAGTCAAATGTGCTGAGGAACTTGGCTGCACCAAGTCTATCCACCAACTCATCTGTCCTTGGCAAAGGGTGGGCATCAGTCTTAGTGACTGCATTAAGAGCTCTGTAATCCACACAGAATCTAAGTTCTTTAGATCTTGCCTTTGGTACTAACACAACTGGGCTAGACCATGGACTAGTAGAAGGCTCTATTACCCCGAGATTAAGCATCTTGTTGACCTCACCTTTGATGTGGGTTCTTACATTCTCTGACATTCGATATCATCTGCTTTTGACTGGCAGACAGTCACCAGTGAGTATGTCATGCTGTCCCCAAGGGGTCAAGCCTGATGAAAGTGAGAACAGGGAGGCAAACTGATTCAACATAGATTTGCACTCTTCCTGTTGCTCAGGTGTCAGATTTGAAGAGAGATTTACTCCTTCAATCTTTCCGTCTAAAGGTAAGCCTCGGAGGAGATCAGGAAGAGCTTCACTCTCTTCTTCTTCCTCTGTTGATGCTAGAAGCAAAGCTCCTACATCAGGTCTGGAGACATACGCTTTTAGTCTGTTGGTGTGGAAGACTGTTGGAGCCTCCTTGGGATTGCCCAAGTCCACCAGATAGTTGACCTCTCCAAGTTTACCCACAACTTTGAAGGGTCCCATCCATTTGTCTTGCAAGGCCCTCTGCCTTGTTGGAATCATAACGAGAACTAGCTGGTCCTGAGTAAACTCAACCATGTTAGCCTTTTGGTCATGCCAGTGCTTGACCAGCTTTCAAGTTATCACTTGCTTCTGCCATCATTTGTGACATTCTCCTTCGGAGACCTATCACATAGTCAGTCACTCTGACTGGCTTGGGGGAAGGAGCACTCTCCAACCCCTCCTTGATCAGGGCCAATGGATCTCTGACCGGATGACCATAAAGAAGTTCAAAGGGAGAATGACCTACTCCCTCCTGAGGGACTTCTCTATAAGCAAAGAGAAGGCATGGCAGTAGAAGGTCCCACTTTCTTTTAAGGGGATCCTCTAAAGCACCTATCATGGTCTTCATGGTTCTGTTGAACCTTTCAACCAGCCCATTTGTCTGAGGGTGTTATGCGGTTGAGAACTTGTAAGTAACTCTGCAGGTTTTCCACATGGCTTTCATGTAGTGGGACATAAAATTCGACCCCTTGTCAGAGATTACTTCCTTAGGAAACCCAACCCTGGTAAAAATACCAAGGAGGGCCTTAGCTACAGCCGGAGCTGTAACAGTCCTCATAGGAATTGCCTCAGGGTACCTAGTAGCATGGTCTACTACAACAAGTATAAACCTGTTGCCTGAGGAGGTTGGAGGATCAAGGGGACCAACAATGTCAATCCATACTCTCTCAAATGGGACTCCCACTACAGGGAGAGGCACTAAAGGTGCCACATTCTTGGAGCCAACCTTACCAGAAGTCTGGCAGGTGTGGCAGCTCCTGCAGTACTTATCTACTTCAGCCCCCATATTTGGCCAATAAAAGTAGAGTGAGAGCCTTTCTTTAGTCTTCTTGAAACTCAAATGACCAGCCAAAGGAATCTTGTGGGCTAACTGTAAGAACTGTGGTCTGTTCACTTGGGGTACTACAAGTCGTTTGTTGTCCCCAGGAGCCGACTCCGTTGGTTCACTGTAGAAGAGGCCATCTTCCCAGTGTAACCTATATTTCCCAGGCTCTTGCCCTTCAGCCTGAGCATCTGCCTGGTGGCGAAGACCTTCCAGAGTTGGACATTCTCTCTGTCCCTTACTGAAGTCTGCCCTGTTGGGTCCACCTTCTGCCAGTAAAGACTGCAGCTCAGGATGGTCAACCGGATCCAGATCTCCAATGAGTTCCTGGCCTTCCACTAGCTCTTCTTCAGAGTCTAGTTCAACCACACAGGGTTGTACCTCCCTCTCAGCCTCAGCTGAAGGGGGAGTTATGGGTGTAACTTTGGACAACCTAGGGGAAGTCCTTGTTGGCTGCACTGGAGTGCTGGCTGTGAGGTTCTTTTTAGAGGTTTTAGGTTTCCCTTTTCCTTCTAGTCTCTTAGAGACAGCAGCTGACATCTCCAGTGGAGCAGGAGTGATCTCTTTCTTCATCATCTCCTTGGGAGCACCTCTCATGGTTCTCTCCCTTGCAGGTCTGGTGAGCTCCTGTAACCTTTTACTAGGATTTCTGGGGGTATGTGACACTACTCCAAGAGTTTTTAAGTCATTACCCAGCAGAACCCTTCCTGTCCCGGGAGGATAGCTCAGCGGCAGCGTGCGCGTCTTGGAAGCAAGACGACACGAAGCAACAACAGGTTCGATCCCCGGGTCCGCGCTTAGAAACCTCTGGGTGTTTAAGCGCATTATAAATACGTAACTAAGACAAAAAAACAACACAATTACACAACTAAGAAAAACAAACAATTCCTGTAACAGCGCCTCGATGCCTGTGGGCTGTGTGAGCGCTTTATAAATGTTAAATAAATTAAAAAAAAAAATTCCTGGCACCTCACTTTGTATGCCGACAGGTATCTTCACAGTCATGTCATTACACTGGATGAGAACTGGTAATTGGGGAAGCATCTGCACAGGCCCTCCAGCTAACTCGGTGAGGCGTTTGGGTGCCTTAGCAACATCCTCAGCCTGAAAAAACGATTTGTCCACCACAGTTATGCTGGCCACAGTGTCCCTAACGGCAGGAGTCTCCTGACCATTCACCTGGACACTGTCCTTATAATACTCTTTAGTATTATCTGGGCTAGAATTATAGACATCTAAGTTCTGTTGTTCCCACAAACCCAGAGACACCAAAGAAACACTGGCTGAGACTCCAATGGGTTCATCAGCCAGCAATAGAAAGTTTCCACTTGCCATTTGTACTTCCTCCTCTGGAGCGAAGGCTAAGGAGACAAGCTGGACCCCTGAAGGTTTACCCTTACATCTGGGATATCCTTTCACATGGTCAGTAAAGCCACAGACAAAGCATTTACCAAATGCTTTCTGGAATGGTGGCTTGTTCTGACCTCCTTCTGGTTTGGCACCAGAAGGTACACTAGCCTTATTTGGTTTCCCTTGTGGCTTACCCTTTTGGTTTTGTTTGGGGCCCTCTTTGGAATTGGAATTATTAGAATTCTCTTAGGAGTCCTTTTTTGGCTGTTTTCCCTCATCCTTTTTCTGAGTAGCCCCAGAATCCTTGTGAGTGGCCCTGTTGGCAACCCACAAGTCAGCAGCCTTAGCTAACTTCCTGGAATCTAATTCCTTTGAATCAGCCAAGTGCTGTCTGAGCTCAGGAGAGCAGGAATCATAAATTGACTCCAACATAACAAGATTCTTCATTCCTTCATAAGTGTTAACTCTGTAACCCTTAATCCATCCCTCTAAGTTTTTCAAACTTTCACTCACCCAGGTAGCCCAAGGGGTACCATCATGCTTTTTGAGGGTCCTAAACCTCTTAAGGTACTAGGAAGGGGTCTTCCCAAATCTAGCTATCAAAGCTAGTTTCACACATTCATAATCCTTTTTATCCACCTCCCCCAACTCCATTACCACATCAGTTCCAACAGGGGGAAGCCTAGAGAACAACCAGGGAAGTAACTCATTCCCTGTGATCTCCTGGAGCCCATGATTATATTCAAACATTTTCAACCAATCCAACACATCCAACTTAGGTTCATACATACCCACTAATTCCTTAGGCATCCGGGGTCTTTTGGGACTGGAACTCCTAGAGGAACCAGAGGAGAGAGAGAAGCATTTTCCACAGACAACTTCTTAATTTCTAGTTCATGATTAAGCTCTATTTCTCTGAGTCTTAACTCAGCTTGCTTCTGCTCAGCCTGGGCATTCATTCTTCTGAACTCTAGCTCTTGGTTTCTTTCAGATTGAGCAATAAAACGTTTGTACTCTAATTTAAACTTCATTTTTTCAAGTTCAAAATAAGCAGGGTTACATGTAGGACCTAGTATAGGCCCAGTAGGTACAGTAGGTAAGGCAGACAGAGGCTCAGAGTGGCTAACTTCATTAGGTTCACTTTCCTCTTCTGACTCATTATCAAGACTTTGATTCAGATCAATACCATCACTGTTTTCTACATTTGCTGGGGGGGGTAGATTCCTCTGTACCAACCAGACTTTGGTTTTCTAACAATCTTTCTATAAGTTCCATTTTCTTGCCCTTCTTAGAGAGATTCTTATGTCTACACAATACTTTTAAGCAATCAGCAGTTTTGGCAGACCAATGATTCTAGGGCATAACTCTCCATAGCAGACATAGTTAGAAAATCAGCTTTTTAGTGCTAAGCTCTGTGGTTAGTTGTCCTAAAGTGTTCAAAAAGCACTCTAAAGTGTATACTCAATACAAATCCCACCGCTGCCACCAGTGTTAGGCAGAAACCTGTGCAGTTCCCTCTGGGACCACTGCAAACGATTTAAGACTACAGGTGTTTGGCAGTAAACCCACTTGGTAGCAGTCTGTACCACACAGATTCACTTGGTAGCTGTGGCTGAGCAGTCAGACTTCCCTCAAGAAGAGTTAGGCAGTATACAGAGTATTCACAATAGGTCAAAAGAACACAGTAGAACAAGTAAACACTGACCAGAGCTTGGTGTAAAAGAGATATAATTATTTATTTAAAACCACATCTAAAAAAACACACAGGCACTTATGTTAAGCAGTTAAAAACACGGTCACTAAAAGATATACACTCCCTTAGAAGAATATTAGACACGTCTTAAGTAAAGCCCCACTTATTTTCAGACAGCGGTGAGCGCTTAACGCAGATGGCACTCTAATAATTCGTTTTAAAAGGGAGAGAAAAGCAGAGTATAATTCGAAACAGATCACAGCACTTTCACAAGAACACAACAAGAGAGGAAGGCAAGTAAAACCGTGAAGTTAGAGTTCAGAAGGCCGGATCCACTTTAAGAGGATCAGAACGAAATGTGTCCAAGGTCACATGGTTGAAGTGCACAAAAGTCTTGCAAAGGTTCAGAAAGAGTTGGACCACAAGAAAGGGACCAGTTAGAGGGTCAAGGCGGCCAGCCCAGTCCAGAAGGTTAAGGGATTATTATTACCTTGTAGCAATCTTTAGAAAGGGAGGCCTGGCGGACACGGTACCTTAAAGTGGTGAGAATACTCCAGCGGGGGAAGTTGTTCCTGGCAGCGGATCCAAGTCGGTGCTTCGTCCGGGGGAAGAAGAGGTCTCGCCGTGGAGGAAAGATGAAGGTCGTTGCACTGCCAGGCAAGAAACCAGCCGCGGAGTTCTCCGGTTAAAAGGTACTACCCTTCTCTTCGCAGTAGTGGTAAACCGTGGTATTCCGGTTGCCGGGGTGCTTGGCACGGGCAAGGCGGCCACAAGATGCTTCAGGAAGGTGAAAAGAAGGCAAAACTGGTTATCCCCACCAGTCAAAGGAAGAAGACACTCCGGACTGGAGATCTCTTCTGTCGTCGGGAAAAGTGGTGAGACGGTTCAGCAGGGCCCCACCGCTGGTGTCATCGTTGCAGGTCGGCTCAGCTTCTCCCTCCTTGGATTCTTAGGTCCTGTGGCGACTTCTGAAGTTCCAGTCCCCAAAGCCCTGCTTTTATGCAGCACACCCCCATTCACTCAGCCTAGCTGTCAATCAAACATGCTAAGTGGTGAGCCAGCCGGCTCACCACTTGGGCCAATCACACAAGAGTGCGACTTGAGTTACCAAGGTAACTCAGTCCAGGGTGCCTAAACCCCCTCCCACACCCCCTGTGTTACCCAGACAGAGTGGCACCACTTTTGGAGGCTTCTGTGGAGAAGCCCGCCAAAAAGTGGAACAAAGGGCTCGACTTGGGTTGGAGTCACAGAAGAGAACACAAACGCCATTTTAGAATCGAGTTCTGGCAAAAAATACCAACCAGTGAATTAATATTAAATAAATAAACCGGTGGTATGTTCGAGGCTATAAGAATTAAATAATTAAAGTTGGTACCCTCGAACAATGGGAAAATCCCATAGAGACATATTTGCGGTCGAATATAAAAAGTAATATCCACTGCCACCAGCCAAAACTCGATCAGGGGCGACGGAGACGTGCCCCCTCGAACAACAGGCCCCGGGGCAATCGAATTGCCCCGACCAGTACGTCCACAATATGATGGTTTGTACTGGTTTCTGTTCATAATTTGGGACTAGTAAAGCCAATGGTGACTTTACATGCCCTGGGAGACAGTAGTCAGTCCCAGGGTATGGAGTCTATGTTGGGGGGTCGCTACGACACCCCTGGGTTACGGCACTGAGGGTGCTGTGTAACCCACATCAAAAACACATGAGACCCTATGGAGTAAAAGACCCCATAGCCCGTAAAACACATGGAAAGACAAAGGAACACCTCAAATCATGTCTAAGAGTGGGAGTAAAAGAGTCTCACTCTTAGCAGGAGAAAAAAATAAACCCCAAAAATCCAGCAAAGCTGTTGGGGGACTCACTAGGTTTGGGAAATTAGCCTTTACAGAGAATTCTCCCTAACACTATGCACAACCACGGGAGGTGGCAAAGGCTCAACATTAAGCATTACATCAAAACTCAACATTAAGCATTTCTTACCTCCTCACCAGGCTCACCTTACGCGAACAGGTTGCGCAGCAATGCTTGGCCGACCCTGGACTCCTCCCTGGAATCCCGGTAGACGCAGTAGAATCTCGTGAAGGTGTGCGTCGACCTCCACGTAGCAGCCCTGCAGATGTCCAGCAGGGGCACACCAGACAAGAACGCCATGGTAGCAGCGACCGCTCTGGTCGAATGGGCTCTTGGACGGCCGGGCAACGGTCAGTTTGCCAACCGATGACAGTGCATGATGCAGCCGGAGAGCCATCTGGAAATGGAAGCCTTCGGGAGAGCCTTCCCTTGGTTCACAGGTCCAAAGTTCACAAACAGCTGTGATGTCCTCCGAAAACTCTTTGTTCGGTCCACGTAGAACTTCAACGCTCTAGCTACATCCCGCGAGTGCAAAGTCCTCTCAGCCGGCGACAAAGGCGACGGGAAAGAGACTGGTTACACCAAGGGCTCGTTGAGATGGAAGTCCGACGGCACCTTGCGGATTGAAGGAGGGATGCATCCTCAGCACTACCCTCGTATCGTGAAAAGTCAGGTATGGAGGCTTGCAGGATAGTGCCTGGATCTCTCCCACACGTCGTGCGGAGGTGATGGCCACCAGGCACGCTGTTTTCCATTACAGAAACTTCAACGGGGCCGAATGCAATGGCTCGAATGGCGGACCCATGAGCCTTGTCAGCACCGCGTTGAGTTCCCACGCAGGGGCTGGCGCCTTCACTGGCGGGAATGATCGAAACATTTCCCTCATAAATTCCTTAACCAGGCGATGAGACCACAGGGATGACCGCCCTGTAGTCCTGGTGTATCGGGAAATCGCTGCCAGGTGTATCTTGATTGAAGCATGAGATAGTCCAGCTTTGGCTAGCGACAGTAGGTACAGCAATACTTGAGGGGCCGTATTCCGCAGAGGGTTAATCTTCTGTGCCCGGCACCAGATAGAGAACCTCTTCCACTTATGTCCGTAGCACTTGAGAGTTGAGGACGCCCTGGCCTTCGCAAGAACCTCTCTGCAGTCGGCCGGGATATTGTATCCTCCAAACTCTAGTGCTGCAGGAGCCAGGCCTGCAAGTTTAGCGAATCTGGGTCGTGATGAAGAATTGCGCCTCCTTCTCTGGAGAGAAGATCTGCGTCCGTCGACAGCTTGACTGGTGGGGACGCTGACAAGTCCAGAAGGTCCGGGAACCAGATCTGTCTCGGCCACACTGGTGCAACGAGGATCATTCTGCACTGGGACCTCTTGAGCTGGTTGATGAGTCAGAGCAGCAACGGAAATGGAGGGAACGCATATAGGAACAGGCCGTCCCAGGGGAACGAGAAAGCATTGCACATGCTCCTCGGTTGGGGAAACCTGCTGGCGAACCTCTGGCACTTGGAGTTCGTCGACGTCGCAAACAGGTCGATCTGGGGTGTGCCTCATCGCTGAAAGAGTCGGTCCACTTGATCCTGGCATAGTTCCCACTCATGGCACGAGCGCAGCTCTCTGCTGAGTGAGTCGGCGATGGTGTTTTTTATCCCTGTCAGATGAAACGGCACCAGAAACATCCCTTGAGCGACAGCCCAATGCCACAGATCCTGGGCTTCCTTGGATAGGGCTGGGGATAAGGTGCCGCCCTGCTTCCGGAGTAAAACATTGTGGTATCGTGGTGTTGTTGTCGGTGAAGATCCTCACTACCTTGCCCTTGAGGGACTGGAGAAAGGACCTGAGGGGCCAGGACACTGCCCGGAGCTCCAGTATGTTGATGTTGAGCGGCTTCTCCTCCAGGAGCCAAAGGCCTCTCGCGTGAAGATCTCCGGTATGCGCTCCCCACCCCTCCAGGGAGGCATCTGTCGTCACCGTCACCTGGTGGGCGGGGGTCTGAAAGTCTGTTTCTGCCGCCAGGTGAGCGGGGGTGCCCCACCACCGGATTGCTCAACGGAAGGTCTCATTGAGAGGGATCCTGTCTTCGAAGCTGCCCGTTGCTTGTATCCAGCGGGCGTTGAGGAACTCCTGTAGAGGGCGCATCCGAAGCCTGCACATGTGCACGAGATATATGCAAGAGGACATCATCCCGAGGAGGGACTTGATGGACCTCACCTTGGCCACGTTCGCGGCCAGCAGACGCTGCACCTTGCCTAGGATGGCCTTTGTCCTCTCCTCCGACGGTGAGGCCAGACGCGCCACTGTGTTGAGCTTGGCTCCCAGAAACAGTGCGACTTGCGAGGGGACCAGGTGGGACTTGGGGAAGTTGATGGAGAACCCCAGGTCCGTGAGTAGCTGGACGGTCTTCGCTGTATGTTCCACGGCGGGCTCCCTTGTCCTTGCGCGGATGAGCCAATCGTCCAGGTAGGGGTAGACGTGGATCCCCTGTAGGCGCAGCCGCGCCGCCCTGGAGCAAGGCACTTGGTGAAAACCCTGGGTGCCGAATTCAGTCCGAACGTGAGGGCCTTGAACTGGTAGTGCCGCCCTTGGACCACGAACCTGAGGAACTTTCGGTGTCCTTTTAAAATGGGGATGTGAAAGTATGCATCCTCCAAATCCAACGATGGCAGGAAATCGCCCTCCTCCAGCTGTCCCAGCACGTGCTGGAGGGTGATCATCCGGAACTTCTGAGCCTTGATGTACTTGTTCAGTCGTCGCAGGTCCAGGATGGGTCACCATCCTCCTGTCTTCTTTTTCACGAGGAAGTACCTTGAGTATACTCCGTAGCCCCGGAGCCTCTTCGGGACGAGCTCGATGGCACCTTTCTTGAGCATCGCCCTTACCTCCAACAGCAGTTGAGGGATGTGATTTTCCTTCCTGACCACGGGTGGTATGCGGGGGCACTTTTTTTAGAAATTCAAGGGCATGCCCCTGGGCCTGGGCATCCAGCACCCAACGGTCGATGGAGATGAACTCCCACACGCTGACAAACGTCGCCAGCCGGCCTCCCACCGGGGTGCTTCGGTGGGGGCCCGACACCACGGTCGGTTCAATCTTGCTTGGAGGACGCCTTGCTGCCTTGGCCTCCCTGGCGACGACGGCGGGGTCCACCCGACTTGCCTCGTCCTCTATAGGCTTCTTGCGACGAGGAGCGGGCTGCTTTGCGGTACGTGGAGGAGCCACCGACAAATCCCTTGGAAGCACCCTGCTTGCCTCCGGAGCTCCGAAAGGACGGCCTGCGTTGCCGGAGAACGCCTAGGGCCTTAGCTGTCTCCGTGTCTGCCTTGATGGCTTGGAGGGACTCAGCCACTGTTTTCCCAAACAGGTTGTTCCCGTCGAACGGCATGTCCAAAACCTTGGCTTGTACGTCCTGGTGGAAATCCGTCGCCTTGAGCCACCCTCATCGTCTAAGGCAAACGCTGTTGCCTAGCTGGCGGAAACAGGTGTCGGCAATGTCCGTTGCCACCGTTATGGCGTGGTCCGACGCCACCTCGCCTTCTTGCAAGATCTCCAGGGCCTCGGCCCTCTTGTCGTCCGGTAGGAAGTCCAACAGGTGGGCGATCCTGTACCATAACTCCCTGTCGTAGCGGCCCACGATCGCGAGGGCGTGGGCCGCCTTAATCGTTGTTGCCGCCGACGTGATAACTCGTCGTCCCATTGCGTCCAGCTTCTTTCCTTCGCCGTCTGGCGGGGAAGTTGACGTCGAGGCTGATGCCCCCCCGCTTTCTTCTTGGCCGCCGCTGAGACGACCGAGTCAGGGGTCGGTTGTGCCCTAAGGCACAAAGGGGCCGCTTCGGGGACCCGGTACTTCTTCTCGTACCAATCCCTCGTGGCAGGAGTCATAGACGGGTTCTTGAGAAGGGTGAGACCCTCGTCCCAGATGTCATCCAGCAGAGGCACGGCAAGGACTGTCTTCCTCTTGGCCTCGCGCCGTTGGTAAAGGAAACCTTCCTTCTTCTTCTCTTCGGGGAAGAGCTGAAAAAGCTCAGATGCCCTGGCGATCATTGCATGGAAAGATCCGATCTCGTCGGACGGGGAGGCCCGGGCTGGAGGCGATGGGAACTCTGTCCCGTCGTCACCGCCGTCGGTACCCGTCGTGGCCGTGCCCGTTCCCGTGTCATCCCCAGGGACGGGGGACGTGGGCAAAGGTTAAGTAGGCCGCGAAGGCTGAAAAGGCGGGGCTGGATGGGTCCGTCTTCTCTTGTTTGGGGGACTTCCCAACGGGCCTGGCTCTGGCTCCTCCGTCGGGCCTGGTTCCGGCTCCTCCGTCGGTGGTAGGGGCAATCTCGTCCTTATCTCCGAACATAAGGATTGTATTGCCAACAAAATGGCCGCCAAGTTGTCCTGCGGCTCCGGAAGCGACGAGTGACTAGGACCCTCGGCGGTACCGCCGTCGCTCTTGTCGTCCTCTTCGTCGGGATCCCTCCCATGGGACCGGGCCTCTTCGACGCCCTCATCGAGGCCCTCTAAGACTTCAACCAGTTCCTCCTCGGAGGTTGTGTCCGTGTCCACAATGGCCACCGCCCCCCACCTCCCACCCCCCCTCTTTTGCCTCTGGGGTCTTCACGGGGGTCTTCTCGATGGGTCTGAAAGAGGCTTCCCTCCACGGAGGCAGGGAGACTCTGGGCCCCAAGGTCGCCTCCACTGGTGAAGCCTCCACAGGCTGCGCCAGGGCTGCCGCGACTTCCTCGATAGAGGCCTTGGCCGGGTGAATCAAGGCCTTTACCACCTTCTGTGGGCCTGTGGCCTTCACCTTGGGGGGAGGGTCACCGCCTCGCTCCCCCTCGGCTGGATCCTTCGAGCTCGACCGAGGCCTCTCCAGAAGCTTCGCCGGGTTCTCGGCCTTCCTCTTCCCTGAGCCAGAGCGTTGGCTCGTGGTCGATGGCGCTGGAGAGGATGCGCCCTGCCTGGCAGACGAGGAGCCGACCGTTCGGCGCTCCCGGTGCCCACGGACTCGCGGTGCTTTGCCTTCTGTTGGGCCCCCGTCGCCGGGGTGCCCTCATAGGACTTAGAAGACCGCTCGGACTTCTTCTTCTCACCTGACTGGCTCTTTCCTTCTAGCCAGTTGGAGAGACGAAGGTGTCGGTCCTTGATGGTCCTTTCCGACATGTTCCTGCAAAACGCACAGTCCTTCTCCACGTGCGTTTTGTCCTTATGAAGGCAGTAGAGACATTTTGAGTGCTCGTCCTCCTTGAACACATTCTGCAGCTGGCATCCAGGGCAAACCCTGAACAGCTTTCCGGGAGTCAAGCTTCCTTTCTCCTGGGCCATGTCCGGGTAGGCCGCAGAAGCGTAACTCAACGAAATCTTCACCCTTGAGGGGCGTAGAAAAATCTGAAACGGATCCCCGTTAATCAGATGTAGAGACAGTGGAGCTTGAGGCTCTATTTGACCGAGAAATTAGAAAATCTCTGAAAAAAGCACGAAAACGCAGCCAAAGCTCGAGAGCTAAACACGAGGACTCCCAACACTTGAGCGTGCAGTAAAAATCTGAGGATGGCTGCCAGAGGCGGGGCTTAGGGAGAGGGCAGTCATTGGCTGGGGACAGTATGACCCAGATACCAGTGATTGGTTACTACTGAGAAAGACAGATCAGAAACGAACCTGATACTGATTTTTTCTTTACCGAGGATTCCCGGCCTGACGACGGGGAATATTCATGAGCATGTGAATCCATGCCAGACCCCATGCTGGAGAATAACTCTGTTAAAAAATGTGCATCCATCCGTGTGTATCACGAAAATAGTACAGCCGAATTACGAGGTCATGTGCACAACGCTAAATATATCAGGACTATGCCGTATGTGAAGACGGCTTAGCTGCAACCCGGCCTCACCAATGAATATTAAATATTACAATTTTTAATATAAACACTGACGCCTGGTATAAAGAAAAAATGGGTGCCAGATACCGTGCGCCACAACTTGGGCATTTCAATAAATAACTGGAAGTCACAATTTGAAATACGCAATGATTAAATAAACTATATCTAAATGCCCAAGGCAACACCAACACTCTTACCTTTTTTAAATGGTATCGGCAGAGAACCTGCAAGTGGACTGATGCTTTAACTAGTCAAGCTTTCCATCGCCCCTCTCTAATAGTTGAAGAGTGGTACCTAAAATACCTCGACAGACGTAATACTCAAGTAAGTTCAACACCGTGGGGTAATGTAGTCAACACAAACAATCAAAGGTCAACTCATCAGGCCTCTGACCTCTGCTTTCCCTTTTTGTTTAGGGTTCCAGATACTGGATGATAAACAACTGTTCACCCAGCACTCTTACCTCAGCTGTCCTAACTATAGGCTATGAATCACAGGTGGGTGGAGTGTTGATAGTCTAGGACAGTCTAGCCTGGCCATCACCTTAGAGACAATCAATCTGGGTAACACTATATTCCTGCATAGTAAAAGATATATATATTTTATGTTTTAGATTTGGCAATCTATGTGAATGGGGAATGAAACTGATCTTCTAGAAATTACGAATGTCCTGAAGATGGCCCAACATTTTTATTACTGACCACCTCAGACAAGGGCTGAAACATATGTCGACCGCAAAAGGAAAATCAAATGTTTTTTTCCTATGTCATGCACGTTAACAACAATTGTTATGCTAGAAAGAAAATTGAAGTTGTAGAACCCTGTTTTTTTGTAAAAAAGCTATGAATTGTATGAAAGGTACGATTGATTTGAGTGGAAATTTGTAATGTTTTTTATGATGCTTTTATAAATAACTATTAAAAAGATTTATGTCTTTACAATATTGCATTTACTTTCAGGAAGTGTTCCCAGTAAGGTGTTCACTCTGCTTAATACGTAAGCAGTATTTCTCCACCCAGTCCTGTGTTCACACAGGACCTCTAGAGAGGGGTAGTCAATCTGTACTTTACTTATTTTCTTCCTAGATTCTCACTTCCAACAGATTTGACCCCCAGTTAACAAAAATTCAGGGAGTACCCAATCATTTAACCCTAACTGTTGTAAGGCCTGTTGGGCATCGTTTTGACAAAGTAACTTATGCAAAAAAAGGTCTGCGTTGGATGGAAAACTGATTGGTTATTTAAACCTGCCAACAATCTCAGTGCAGATGTGGAATTAAGCTCTGTCACATTACATCAGAGTATCCTCTAACTAGAACTGTGGCAGTGATGCTGGTGGCCGTTTCGTTATCCTCAATTTACTTTGCTGCTACATTATCATTCTGTGTTTTTATACTTCTGACCTTAATACTTTGATCAGTTTGGCCATTCATAGCTCAATGTAAGGCATAGCTGTTTCATACAACGCTTCACTCTCTGGCCATTTTCTTGCAACCATGCAGCATCCATGTCTGCAACTAGGTATGCAATGGAGGCACTGGAAGCTGCTGAGTTTTATCATTTGACTTGTCAGCTATTATAAGGCAGGCCTGGCACTACTAAGTTGAGTGTTTGCCCTCTGTGAGACAGGCATGATATCAAGAGATGACACAGACAACAGAGTGTGACTTCAAAATTAATAGAATCTTTATTAAAGGTCAGGATGGGTCTAATGGCTAACTTGCCCTATAAACATGGGGATTTCGCCTACCTAAAGAAACCAAGGAACGTCTGTGGGCCTCATTAGGAATATGGAGGTAGCCATGTCGCTTTTAGGGGCATGGCTACCCCCATACTGGGTCCCAGATCCAGGTCCCGCAAAAGGGGACTTCCGGACCATTCTGACCTTGGAGGGCCCGGTAAATCCCTTTCACGGGACCCGGTACATCCCCATCCCCATTCAATCCCCCGTAGGGCTCAATGGGAATGGGGAGGGTGCTAACAATCGGCCCGTTAATGACCGGCCTGTTGTTAGTATCCTGGTCTGCTAGCGGGTCCCGCCAAGGATGCCTGGTCTGACCAGGCGTTCCAGAGCGGAACCCGCTGTAGACCTCGTAATAGGGCCGCCCGGAATGAACAGTGCCGGTCCCTTACCGGCACTGTTCATTCAGTGGCTGCCTAGGTTGTAATGAGGCCCAATGTCTGTAAATCCAAATCAAAGGTCTGTCTGTGTCAAAACCTATGCTTTCCCTCACGTATAATACACACATTTAGTGTAGGGTTCATTCTAACTCAATGGGGTTCAACATAAAGTCTGACGCAGTCTCTAGCTCCCTTTCCCAAGTTCAGGATACAGTTCCAACAATTATAGGCTTCAAGACTAGGGTTTATCTTCCCCAGGTTTCAAGCACACTTTGTTTCAATAAAGACATTTTAGAAGGAGCTTAGGGTTCCCTTCCCCAAGCTTCAAACACTGGTTGAGCACTCCTAGACAACTACACTCAGTGATATTTCTGGGAGTTAGCTGCCTCTGCCGCTCACTTAAACTCCCTACCGCTACCCTCCTTAGCCCCCACTGCCCCGGTGACGAGAATCTAGACGCAGATTGTGCATCTTAGATCTATACATCGACTATTATTAATTAGTTCATCAACCTCTAGGTACCTCATTGACCTCCCCCATGATGGGGATCCCAACCCTCGGTATTCCCCCTCTCTGACCCGTCCCTATGCCTAGCCTTGCCGCACCATACCCACCCCCGACCCCTCCCCTCTCGCGGCTCATGACCCGCACTCTAGCTCCCAACTTCACAATCCCCCCTCTATTCCCCACCCAAACGCAAACCACGCCCACTCCCCCGTACATCAACCCCCCTTCTCTTATCACCCTACCACATCGACTCCCACTCTCCCTCTGACATCGATTGAAAACACTCTAATACCCCCCACCCATACACCACACCCTCTATTGAACTCCCAAGCCAGGGGAGCCCCCTGGTGCTCCAAATAGCACAAACTCACCTCCACTTCCACTCCACCCTTGTGGGCCCCAAAAAACTCCCCTCCCTCTCTACCATCCTCCCATACCGCACACTCCCTCCCCCTCAGCCCACTGGGGAACATATCGCCCCTTCAACCAACCTCCCACACCACCCCTTCCAACACCCATAACCCCTTCTCGACCCCTGCCAACAAACCACCCCTTTCATATCCCTTCCCCTCTCTGAATGTAGCACATTTCTCTCTTGCTAGATCGATAGCCTCATCTCCATCCCCCTCTGACCCACCCACCCTCTCTCTCTCACTCCCCTATGGCACCAAATCCCACGAAACGCAGAAAACGTGACTGGTCCTCTCCCTTGACCCTCTACTTCTCACCACTTCTGCCTCAGCCCACCCTCCCAGCCTCTCCCCCCCTACCCCTATGCTCTCCCCTCCCATGACCCAATTCCACCCCCTTTCTCTTAAGTTCTCACCCTGCACACCTAAAGCCCCTTCGCCCCCAGACCCATTCCAAATTATCCCCAACTAAAACCCCTCATACCATCCGACCCTCTCAGCACCTTCCCAACCACCCCTAACCCACCCGTCTCTCACATTCCTATCTCCTCCCGCATCCTCTTCCCACCCTGCATCGACATAACCCTCTCAGCAGACACTCGGGCACATCAGGCACCCAGCCCCTCCTGTTCCTCCCGCAACCTATCTCAACAACCCAGAATGTCCCTACCAAACCCTCCACCCTACCAGGCGGCCATGCCCCTCCAGCTCACACTCCGATGAGCTCGACAAAACCCTCATCCCCTCACTAAGTCTCTTGCATCCTCTTTAACGCCCACTCGATAGCAAGAAAGAGACACAGCCTTTATGACTTCCTATCCTCCGACAAGCCAGACCTCATTTTTATCACCGAAACCTGGTTCTCAGACGACGTTGCCCCCGTAGCACACAAAGCCTTCCTCCCAGGCTACTCGCTCATCGCCCACAATAGACCCTCCAGAGGTGGCAGTCCTCTTCAATAGTCATTTCTCCGTCTCACTCGTCAAATCCCAGACATGCACTGCCTCCTGTGAATCCCTACTACTAAAACTATCTATCCCACCGACCTTCAACCACAGCTTCCTCCTCATCTATAGACCCCCAGGATATGACAGACATTTCGCCAACAACCTCTGTGATTCAATAGCTAACATTCAAGTAAATCACCCATCTCTTACACTCCTTGGAGACTTTAATATCTGGTTCAATATGCCCACTAACCCCATGACTCATCCGCTCGTTGATAGTCTCGACACGCTCAACTTCTCCCTTCATACGACTACTCCAACCCACTCAGGTGGGCACACCCTTGATGCAATCTTCAGCTCCCATGACCTGGTTTACTTATCCCATCACAAACCACTCATCTAGACCAACCTGGAGACACGGCTCCTTCGCCAGGCTTCAACAGAGCACCATGCTCTGCAGGTTTCCAGTGTTAACGAGTTTTGCTCACCTCTGGTTCCCAACGGTCCGTCTTGGCTTCCCTGCTGCTTTCTCCTTGCTCTCTGCTGCTGCCACTTTTTATACACTTGCGCCCCATCAAGGGGTTTCAGGTGTGCTTCACTTGTATGGTTTGTCTGATTCCAATTAGACCTATTACTGGGACATGTGTGAGAAACCTGAGGGTATTCTCCCAAGCCGGCCTTGAGAATCCCTTATTCAGGTGGCCTGGGACGGGACGATGCTCTCAGACCCCAACCCCAGGGGTGGACAGAAGGGAGAGGATTACCTGGATGGGGAACTCAGGGTTGTGCTCTGGGAAAGGCCCCGGGTGAGGCGCAGTATTATACAGAGAAAGGAGAGAAGGACGAGACCATTAAGGCCTTTGTAGGCTATACAACATTTACCTCCCTTCCTCTCAGTGAATCTCCCAGGCCCAGATCCAACAACCTCTCCGTATATAGCCAACCAACTATGACGTCAAACCTTGTTACCCTTGAAAATCCCAACTCTGAGAATCCTCTTTTTTCTGTTGTCCACCCTAATAATCCCAGTCATTTCCATTTGTTTAGCAAACCCCACCCTTCTCACTTCACCAACACCCCTAGGACGATGAATTACATTTTCCATGACAACCACCCCTTTTCCGACATGAACACTTTTGCATATCACGAAGGACCACGGACTAACACCCAAACCAATTACCTGACATGTCGCAACATCAGGGTCAGGCAAAGTCAGGCAAATGACCAGAATCACACACACCTGACGGCCCTTTCCCTTCCCCACAGGGATAAAAGGTGGAGCATGACAACAAAATGCGAGCAAGGCAGACTGCATGACGCGAGAGCTAACTCAGCACGGCAGTTCAAGAGGAGGAGAAAGACAGCACAAACCGAGAGGGTGACAGGGAGAGAAGTGACCTTGCCCTTTCTGACCGAGGCCAGTGAAACCTCTGCAGAAGGAATCGTCAGACCGCAAACAAAAGCCAACGTGTATTGCAGCAAATGTCAACAGTACACAAGACCCTCCGCCGCTGATATGATAACCAAGCTGGGGAGAGACGCTTGGCTCTGTGATACCACCCTTGACTCCAGAGAGAATAAAAGCAAAGCAGTTCATCACAGCCAGTGAGTCGAGGGGAGAGCCGATAAGAAACCGAACTGTGTTGAACGAAAAGTAGCAAACGGCTAATTGAACTGTGAAAATAGAAAGAACTGTTAATATCGAAAAGGGGGAAAACCAGCAACAGAGGAGTCCGGCACCACGTGGGTGCTCACTCAAGAAATTCTGACCGATTAGCCGGTTGTTGAAACTACCATTACCAGAAGACCTTGGGAAAGGCGAGAAGGGGGTCAAAGTGGTCATACATGGGTCTTGTAAAATCCTCTGTACAGTCGAAAGTCTTTGGCCGACAGATGATTGTGAAGCTAAGGGAAGTGAATCCTGTATCGTAAGACTAGAATGAGAAAAGATACAATTGACAAGATTGGCAAGAGTGAACCCGAAAGAGGGATGGCGATAAATAGGGGGCGAAGTCTTAAGTCCCAAAATACAGTGTGTTGACAGTAGTGAACCCGGCTGAGGGATGTCCACAGTGAACTGTTTAAAAAGATTTTAAGATTTGTGAATGTTAAAGACAAAATTGCATTGAAAGCCATAGTGAACGAGGGAGGGCGAATAGTTGAGTAGGATCTGAGCACGGAGCAGGGAATCCAAGTTTGAGAAGCCAACACCCAACGACCCGTGAATGCAACAAGTACAAGAGTGAAAGCCATTGAATGCATGCCATGCCAGAGTGAACCTGAGCCCGGAAGAGGGGGACCGAGGGGTGAAGAGCTATCACCCAACTACAACCAAAGAAGAACTCTAGAACTTCTGTTGAATCTTTGTTTTGATACTTTGAACCTGTCAGGTCCTCAAAAGCAAGAAAACATAGCTATCGGAGGTCCTGGTATCTTTAAGGAACTTTCTAGGGGTCTGCGCCCAGAAGAGGGGGATCCAAGGGTGAAAGGCATCACCCAACTTTCACGTAGAAATGAGCTTTTGTTTATTATTTTGAATACATCAGGTCCACGGAGGCAAGAGACTTTTTGTAGAAAAGAGTCTTAACCACCGAAGGCCCAAATACCCCAAAGCGGAACTGTTGGCTCGTGCTGGGAAAGCTCGAGCTTGTGCTATGCTCTGGAATCCTATCTTGTCTTGTGCTTAAAACGTGGGGAAGGGAGACCCCGACCACCACATCCTGAAATATTCTTAATGAACACTTCTTTCTTTCTTATGAACATTATCCCACACTTCATTTGTATTTAGCATAAGGATTGGCAATAGTTTTTTTTAGTATAGGCCCTTTTCATTTGACAAGATGCCACTAGGACTGACTTATTATTGTTTGATAGTCGAAACTTGCTCCCATCTTAGATTTAGGTTTAGATTTGGCGTTTTTCCAACCTACCTTTACAGTTTAATAAACACCTTTGAACTGTGATCACTTGTATCTGGCTTTACTGTTGCCACCATGAGTTCCTTACACATGCCTGACCTACAGCTCTGTAGTCTTCAGGATCCCTCTTCTTTGTCTCAGTACTATAGTGGTGTTCCCAATAGGTAGTTTGTATTACGCTTTGAGGCATCTTCGTCATTTCTGTACTTTGAGTAGTTTCAGGGGGAAAATTAGGATATGGACAGCAATATCCTACAAAGGCTGACGGAGGGTAGGGTAAGTCATTGTCAAGAAAGGGGGGGATACCGTGCCTCACCCTCTGGCACCCTCTCCTCAATCCCCAAGGACCCTCCGCTCAGGTGATCGTTCCTTCGCTAGTCCACCCCCAGGGTCGGGATCCAAAAGCGATGGCCCTTTCCTGGCCCCCTGCACATAAGATCCCTGGGGATTAGTTGTGAGAGTGCCTTCAGGTTTCTCACACCTTCATCAAACATTTTCTCAACAGAATTATGTCCAGGGCTTTCTAAAAGTGGAAAGTAAGCGTCCATCTTAAAATCATGGGTCAATAACTGGTATATGACCACAAGCAGCACAAGCACCTCAGACAAATCTATATTGATTTTGAAAGAGAGACAAAGAGAGAAAGAGTGAAAGAGTGAAAGAGTGAAAGAGTGAAAGAGTGAAAGAGTGAGAGAGAGAGAGAGAGAGAGAGAGAGAGAGAGAGAGAGAGAAAAAAACTTGGTTTGCATATCAAAGTGGGAGACACTTGAAAGATGTATGTATCGTGTGATGGGTCAGAATAAGGAAGAGGCTGTTAGCTTCCATTTCCAAGTATTTTATTGATTTTTATTGATTAAATAAAATGGTGCAAACTCTTAAGTATCCCTTAACTACGGGGTTTTCTTGCCTAACACAAAACTAAATAGGGCGGAGTCTGCTGCAGAGTCTTTCGGTCTGGGGTTGTGATAGACTCTACAGCGTTTTGCTCCTGATTTTGCGAGGAATTGAAAATCCCTCCTGTCCTCTTTTTACGGCCATTGCTGCCTGCTTTCGGTCTTTAGGCTCTGCAGGCTCTGCGGCGCTGCTACACCCCGCTTGCACAACTTTACAAAGGATTTCCACGAAAGAAAACTCTTGCTGGCTGGACTCGCACAGCATACAACCACATCCTTGCCCACGCGGTGAGCGCTAATCCCCCCCTCCCCTGTTCACTCGACCTCTCTCCCGATCCCCGTCCTGCCTCCCCCTACGCACACACACCCTCCCTACTCACCTGTGTGCTCTGGCAGACATTTGCAGCCCCCTCGGTGCCTTTCCTTCTTTTGCGTGTGGACTGCGCTAGGCACGGGGGCGAGCCTCTCCAGCTGCCTGCCGCACTCCTCAGCGGGGCCCCGTCGGCGGTCTCCGGCACCCACCCACACGCCCGGTGGTTACCTCCTTGCGCTGCCGCCCCTCGGATCACCTCGGCCAGGACGCTGTAAGGGTCTGACAACCAGACCTACACAGAGCCAAGGCTACACAATTTCAGGAACCTAGAAGCACTTGCACCTGGGAACCAGTACCCTACAAAGTGAACGATACCCAACGACTACACCTGCTGAGAGACCGAAAGGGCTTGTCCCTTGGATCTCAACAGAGCCTCTTCAACGTCCACCCTAAGGAGACCGAAAGGGTATGTCCCTTGGATCCTGTAGTCCGCAGCTCTAACATCAGACTTAAAACCTTCTCACTCATCGACTATATCTGCTGAGAGACCGAAAGGGCTTGACCCTTGGATCTCAACAGAGCTCCTTGAAACTCCTTTTTACAGGAGACCAGCAGAGGTTCTCTAAAAGCCCACCTTGCAGGAGGCCGAAAGAGTTGATCCCTTGGATCCTGTAGCCTGCAGCTGCAACATCAAACTTCGAAGCTCTTACTCATCGATCACATCTGCTGCGAGGCCGAAAGGGCAAGTCCCTTGGATCCTGATAGGGCCCGCACGACGGACATCAATACAGACCCTAGATTAACCAAAAGAGAGATGTCAGCAACTGGACTCAAACAGCAATCTGTTGTACGCCCTAAAACAAGACTAAGAACCAAACTCAACACAGCTGCTATGTCTGCCCTAGATTCTTCGCAACTAACCTTGGAACAATCACTCTGCAGAGCTCAGATAACAAAACCTGTCCTGAATCACCACCAACAGAAACCGGATCTGGACATCGAGCATGCCCCCATCCCAGTCGACCTTCCCAAAACAAAAACTGATCTTTTAACTTTGGAACTAAATAGACAACTGAATGATCAGCCAGCGCCTCAGAATCAGAGTAATATACAAGCACCAATCCACAGCACCACTGCCACGACTGAACATCATGTCATTCAAGGCACCGACGTCGACAAAGCTCCTGATCTCGCATCTGCAGGACTAGGAAACCCCCCAATTCAACCATCCAACGAGGCTCATTCAATAGAGGCATACTCACAAACTCATGACGAACATCGGGAACTACTACCACCGACTTTCCACCAACCAAACACTAATGTAAGTGCAGAAAATGGAAAGCCAGATTTAACGATAAACGATACCCAGGTCAACGGTATCACACAACCAAAGTGTAACATGAAGGCTCCTAAACCACAAGAACGACTCACATCACCACTACGAGACACAAACAGCAAGACAGCTTCTGAGACAACAGAAAAAATTATCAACTTACCCCACAAGCCTCTGGCTGAACTACACCAAGGACTGTCTGCGCCTCCCTTCGAACCATAAAAACATGAGATATCGGACGACACTGCCAAGAACCAACCAAGTGTATATACCACCGATACACTCAAGACTCAGCTTGACAACAAAGAAGAACCACATGCGATCAAGAAAAATTCCATCATTCATAAAGATCCCAAATCTCAATCAGAGGAATCACGACCTACCAATACCCTACAAAAACCACTAAAAAGAGTAACTCAACAAACGAAGGAAAAAGCAAGATTAGCTAAACTTGCATGGCTACATACTCATAACCCAATCAAACTTGCTTAAGCTCCATAAAACGTCGATAACCAAACCATAACCAAGGCAAGAAGACTTTCAATGGACATTACAGAAATTGAATCAATCATGCTAAGCCTCGACAAACGAAAAGAAATATTTGGCAATATAACTGGAAACCAACAATCACTGCTTACCTCAACCCCATGCCTGACACAAGGATTCGGACAAAGGCCAATCAAAAGAGAAACTGAATGAAACCTAACAAGAAATCAAAACATGCCTACTCAATACACCTATGATACAGATGAATCCTACTATACACCTGATCCGTCAACCAAGAACGAACATCCTACATCCCAACCAAGTCCAACAGAAATCCAATCTACCAACGCAACATCCAACAAACCTGATTACGAGGATCATACTAACTCCAGGATCCCGACTACCATGCTCGATTTACAAAACATGCTTATTGCAGTACTCTCGCAATCCATGATCCCCTACATGAAGTTACACAAAGCCATGAATGACAGTATCAAGGACCAAGCAACCCTCTTAGCACTGATACACTCCAGACAGACCTACATAGAGAATTTTATAACTACAATCGAATCCCGTTTGAATTCGGAAGCAGAGCAATCCAATCAATGGCAACAACGCCTCTCAGAAACAGCAAGAAATGATTGCCAAGAAAAAAATCAACCTTAATACTGACATACTAGCTCTACTCAAAGCCCAACACCAACACCAAACAATGCAGAAAGCGGATACAATGAGGGAACAACCGACACTAGCTCCTCAACCCAAAGACACGCTCGAACAACCAGACGGTGGACCCCGAATTATTGACGCAAGCCACACAGAACGGAAACTGAACCTGCCATAACCCCACATCCAGAGACCGAAGATACCAACCATCCAATCAAGAACACCACAGAGCAGTACAAGATCTTTTCGAAGGACAAACTAGGCACTACTACGAAACCAGTACAGTCAGAACTAAACAAAAAAAGACAAACAGGCTCAAGAGTGTTTCTCAGAACAATAAAGACAACAGAACAAAGACACTCATTACCAATAGAGAAGACGGTTGAACAAAGTCAACAACTACCTATAGAGAAGATCCCTTGTCCCTCCACAAAGGACAATAAAACCTCAAACCGGCACCAACAGACTGTGGCTTTGCGGACCTGCGGACCAACAGACCCACTCTCTGAACACTCCATCCAAGATGAAGATCTCCTCAACCTCTCAACCCACGGAGACCAGATAACAGACGACACACCGGCACCCAGGCATTGCACAACGCCCTCAAGTTTCATAATAATAGATGAATACACCACCAATCACGAACCACAACAAGTAGACATCTCATTACAAGAAACCTCAGATATATCTCTTAACCCCGGTTCCCCTGCCTCATCACTATCGGAATCTTATGAACAAGTATCAGACGACTCTTTTAGCTCACGTTCAGCAATCAACACTGATTATACTTTTCCTTCATTTGTCAATCCGCTCCAGCAAAACCAAATCTATGAAATTCATATCAAAAACAAAACAAATAGATCTGAACCATTAATACTCAACAGAAAAAACATTCTCCGTCTCCTTGGAGCAATTCCACAACTACAACAAATAACAAAAAAGATTGACTTAATAACCTTCAAAGATGACAAGCACCTAGATAAGATGGTTGCTGAACTCTCTGACCCAAACGACCAAGAACTGATTTTATCAAAACGCGCCCAATTCCTCAAACTTAGTTTCAACTGCTGGGGAACTATATCAACAAGGAAACATCAACTAAGAAAAGAAGATGAGTAACCACACCAAGGATCGCTCAGGGAATGACGCACCTTGGACTCACGTCGGGCAACGGGAAGATTGGAATAGAAGTGACCGTCCATTCAAAAGAATCTATTACCTAGAATCTATGAACTAGAATCCTCATTCACAGAAACCGTATCCTCAGGAATCTCAGTTTACTCCCAATCATAACAACCAATGAAACCAAACATCATATGGTCACTTTGCTCATGGAATACTAGAGGAAGCATGCACTTGTTCACTCAGCCCTCCACTGATCTTGAAAATTACCAAATCATATGTCTCCAAGAGACTTGGATTAGCGAAACGCCAGCGTGCAGTGGATTCCTCACCTTCCTCAATCCTGCCATAACTAAAAATTAAGGAAGACCAGCATCAGGCCTACTTACTCTAATCAAAATAAACCCCCAATGGAAAGTATTGACTAGTGAAAACATCAATCCCTGGATCCAATTAACAATAATAACGACAATGGACAACAACCAATCCGGAAAAATGGGTGAAACAAGAATTGCTATACTGAATCTATATTGGAACCCCGCAGCAATCACAACTGAGGCATTTATCGACGGTGTATTCATCACAATTGACAAACTAGCTGGAACCCATCACCACCTAGAATTAATACTCTGTGGCGATCTCAACATTAACTTAATCACACAAAACGGCACCCCCCGAAACTATGATCAACTTTCACCAAAAGCAACAAGGTGGATGAAAGAAATACTCACCCGAGATCTCATCCTCTTAAACCACCTCCTATGTGCCAACATGGGCTAGAGGAACCTCATCTGCAATTATCGACTATATATTCCTTTCACAAACCCTGTATGAATCGGTTAAGTCAGACCAAACGATACTCTCTGATAATAGCGACCACAACAAGCTAACAGTGTTTTCACATCCCACCATCAAACAAGACTCAACTCCGAAATTATGTCCAGTCGAACTTGACGGAACGTCTTCAAGGCTCAGCATTCCACAATCAGCGATATCTCTTCTACCGACAAAAAGTATTGCCTCAAATAAGACAGAACTTGAAAAATTGAATTACGAGTGGATTCTCCTTCCTTTCCAACAAACAATCAAAAATCGACCACAAAAAACTCACCTCCATACATACAACCAGGAAATAGCACAAAAGAAAAACGCCCTGGCAAAAGCAGTAAGACAGCTGAAGAAAACAAAAACAGCAGAAACCATCTTGCAAATTTCAAAATTGAAACAAGCATATAACAACTGGAAAAAGTCGCAACAAAACAACAAAAAATCCTGCTGCAAACAGATGCAGAAACCATAATGAAGACATACCAATCGAACAACACAAGAGAACTTTGGAATCTACTTAACAACAATGCTCAAAAACAGCACAAGCTAACGGCCAATGTACCGCAAGAAATTTGGGTTGCATATTTTTCAAACATCTAAGCGGATCGATCGTTCCAACCTGAAAAAGACTCAATCAATAAAAAAGCAAAATGGACGGTAAGCGCTACCTATGAGGACCTGCTATGTATGATCAAAAACCCCAATACACTGAGAGCACCTGGCCCTGATGGACTTTCAAACGCCGTACTGAAACAAGATCTTCCGTTATGGGCAAACTTCATGTGCCAGATAATAGACATCATAAATACGCTTAACCAAATTCCAACCTCTTAGATAACGGAAACAACTGTCCCTATCTACAAAGAAGGACCCCGTGACCAACCGCAGAATTTCCGCCCAATTGCTTTGTTGGACCCACTTGGAAAACGTTTCGCAAACAACACTTATGAGAAAACTAACTTCATGGGCAACATGCAATGGCCGTAACTCAACACGACAAACAGGCTTTACTCCTAATGTTGGAACTAATATCAACCTACTGTTACTTCATCTCATCAAACATGAAGCCATCAACGCCAAGACCACAATATATGCTGCATTCATTGACTTGAAGATGGCCTTCGATACCATATCACGGCAAAAGCTATGGGCACAACTAAAAACATGAAACTACCCCGCAGACATCCTGGAACCAATCATCTTACTCTACTCAGATACTTCAATAAAAGTGAGACTTACTAAACAAGGTGTGACCACCAAACCAATAACCACATCAAATGGCTTAAAGCAAGGATGCCCCCTAGCAGCAACCCTCTATAATCTATTCACATCAGACATTGAACAATATTTGATCAGCAGCCAAATGAATCCGCCGAAAATAAATTCAACACCTGTCCCTGTTATGGCATACGCGGATGACATCATCTTGCTCTACAAAACTCCATCTGGACTACAAGTTGCCTTGACATTACTGAGCAATTATATGAACAATAATGAGCTAAGAATTAACATCTCAAAAACAAATACTATGATTCTAACAAAACCTCAATCAAAATCATTACACCAACCACAATTTAACATCAGTGGAATCCGATTGGAAAATGTCACAACATTTAAATACCTCGGCTTTCTAATCAACCAATCCATGACTGAAGAACAATGGTTGGACAAAGTGGAACAAAAGGCACAAACACTGGCACGTCAGGGATGCATACTTCTTAGAAAATATGGAAAATTTTCATTCAAACCGATCATTGCCTATTATAGATTAAAATACATCCCAATAATAACATACGGAACGGAAGCAATGTTGAAATCAGAAAAAGTAAATTGGATGAAACTTGAATCAACCTTCTGGCATAAGATCCTCCATCTCCCTCACTCGTACCCAATGCCGAGAATAAGATACGAACTAGCAACACAATCCATCAAATCTATTGTATGTTGGAACAGATTAGACATCTATCGTAAACTTCTATCGGACGAGAAAACTCCTGCAATTCAAATTCTGAAAACCCAACCAAACACCTTTAACAACACAGTGTTGGAAAAATGGAAAAAATCTCTCATTAAAGAAATGGAACAGGAAGAAATCTCTGAAGAACTCCTAACTAAGCGCCCTCAACACGCCAAAATCAAATTATTACAGAACGACTGGATCAAAACCATTCAACTGAAAAACATCTACAAACAGACTCTCCAATGTAGCAAAGACAACAGAAAATTAAACCAACCACAGCCGTACTTGTTAACATTCCCGGATCAAACCATCAGATCAACGTTTCTAAGAATTCGGCTGAACATCCTACCAACAAATTCTTATCTTGCTACAACAAGACAGATCCTCAAATCACAAAACTTTTGTCGCTTCTGCAAAGTTGAAAATACACCAGAAACCATATTTCATCTGGTGATGGAATGCCAGTCTCTTACATCCCAACGCAACCAATTTGGCTCCTATTTTGATCTCAGATCGCAACAAATGAACACAGAAGAAAGATGGGCAGCCATCCTCAGCGGAAACAACAACAAATATATATACACAATTTCCCTCTTCCTCTCTAGTATTCTTGATCTCAATGGAAGAAAGGCCTGAACCGTGACAATAGACAACAGACTTTTTTTTAATTTTATTTTTCTTTCTCGTCTTCTCTTTTTCTCTTCTTCTTTTCATAATATCTTCTCATACCTGACTCACAATGATGGAAAAGTTTGACACCAAACTAAAAGATCAAAAAAATAAAAATAGGGTGCTTGTCAGTCGTCAGTGAGTCCAAAAGGAAGATCTGTCCTCTATCCAAAACAAAGCTATTCTGTCCCTACTACTATCAAAAGGAGCTAAGGCACATGAGAATGACTCCCTTCTCCTGTGGATGCTTTTCAGCACTGTCACTTTAGTAACTTATCTGCAGGTAGTTCTTAGCAACTACTTTTGCCAGTTCATACAGTTCAGAAATAGGGCTCATTTAGATTCTCTTTCGTGTCCTTGACACCTTGCTGTCCCCTTCTGAGGTTTCTCTTCTCCCTCGCTTGATTTATTAGATTTATTACATTCTCTTGACACAATGTCCACTCTTTTTCCTGACTGGGCCAGTTAAAAACCCTCTAAATGGATTCTCACATTTCTCTGTTTCTTCGGTTTAACTGGGACGAGTATGAATGTTCCAATAATGATTCTCATTTGGTTTCCACACTTTACTCTTACTTGGACGAGTATGAATGTTGCAGTAACAATTCCCTTGACTCTTTAGGGCTCTCTCCTTATCGATACTAGCATCATGGTTCAGATAGTAATCCTCAATCTTATCAGTTATTTCGTTTTCAGTGAGACGAATATGATACATACACTCGTTATATTTATTATCCCTCTCAGGTCTCCCACTTTCCCCGTTACCTCTTTTCACTGGTATAACGTCCTTAAATCGACACCCATTTTACGACGGTTATTTGTCCACTGAATTTTTGCAGAAAACATTTGACATTTTTTGGGGGGGTGGGAAAGGGCATATAAAGGGTTGGGAAAAAAAATAGGTAAATTACTCTTCTGCTTTTATGTCGCCTTGCTCGGCCTTCCCCAGTGGAGCCTCAGGATCTATGTGATCACTGTACCGCCGTAAATGTCAACAGTAGAAATGCAGCAAAAACAGCGAGGCGCAGTGATCACATAGATCACATAGATCACTTTTGCACGCATCCCCATACCCGCTTCCCCTTTCCCTTCCTACTTATCTTTCAGCGGCACACTTCTGTGTGTGCTGCCGACTCCTCTCTATTCCTGTGGTGTCAGTTCCCTTCCATTAACGTGGGTTGGAAATAGCACAGCAGGGTCCTTTTTTCTTTTTTGTCTTCCATTATTTCCCTCTATTGTTCCCCGCTAGCCATGTGATGGAAGCGGGGGACACTCCTGCAACCCTACGACTTCCATTACACCGAACAAGGGAAGCGGGGGACACTCCGGCAACCTCTGCTCCCCTTGTTCGGTGTAATGGGAGTCAGTATTTTGCAAGCAGCCGAATGTGCAGTAAAGGAGTAGTTTCTTACCTGTAACTCCATTTCTCCAGCGTTGGGATCTTTCATAGATTCACATGCTGTGAATATTCCCAGTCGTCAGGCTTGGAATCCCTGGTTACTTATATTTTAATACCTTTCCTAAAGAAAAACATTTGACACCTTCAGTGTCCTACACACATCATTGTGGTTGCTTTTGGTGGGTGCTTTTTGTCCCTACCAATAGGACGTTGAGTGTATAGCTCTGGGTGTTTGCCTGGAGGCGAAGGCTGGAGGGCGCATGAGAATCTATGAAAGATACCAACGCTGGAGAAATGAGATTACAGGTAAGAAACTACTCCCTTCTCCAGCATTGGATCTTTCATAGATTCAAATGCTGTGAATAGATTTTATAGCAGTATACATGACACGAGGAGAAAGACAGACAAACAGAGATCAGAACCTCTGAATTTATCCCTGTGCAAGAAGTATACATACCTAACGATAACCCCAGAAGCTGCGGGGCTTACCTTACTGGAACAGCTGTTAAAGGACTGGCCGTCCCATTTGCGCATTTTCTGCATCCTCAGTAGTGCTGCAGTAGTGCTCTGTGAAGGTGTGGGGCTCAAATGTCTTTGATGGGCACGCCAGACCACAGAGCTGCCGAGGCCGTTGCGGCCCTTGTTGAATGTGCCCTGGCTGTAGTCTGCAGTGGCCTATTGGCCTTTTCGTGGCAGAAGGAGATATAGTAGAGGATATCCACTTTGCGATACCCTGCTTCGTGATAGCTTTGCCTTTGATTGAGGGCCCGAAAGCAATAAAGAGCTGCCTTGCTTTCACTGAAGGATTTGGTTTGGTCCAGGTAATATTTCAATGCCCTTTTGACATCCAGGGAGTGTAATGCTCTCTCTGCTGGGATGGTGGCATTTTGGAAGAAGGTAGGTAACGTGATAGTTGCGTTTTTGTGGAATTCAGTTGGCACTTTTAGAATAAAGTGGGGATTGGTGGAGAGGATCACTTTGTCTCTTGCAAACCTGAGGTATGGAGGGTCCACCACCAATGCTTGTAGCACTGAGACCCGTCTGGAGGACGCAATAGCGACCAGGAAAGCCAACTTCCAAGTCACAAACTTGATGTGAACTGAAGATAGAGGCTCAAAGGGGGGCTTCATGAGGCCTGCTAAGACCAGGTTTAGGCTCCATACCGGTGGTATGCTTTTCTTTGGGGGAAAGGAACAGAAAAGTCCCTTTAGAAAATATAGTATGTCACTCTAGAGGGGTGGTCTCCCTCTTCTTCTGGCAAACCAGGAATTTGCTGCCAGGTGTACTTTTACCTTTTGGATTGGGTTGTCCGCCGATAGATGAAAGAGGTCAGAGAGCCAAGTTTGTCTGGGCCTGTACGGTGCCACTAGGATCCTTTTGCAAGTGTATCTCCGGATCATTTGGATTGTTCTCCTGATCAACGGAATGGGGGGAAATGCATATGCAAAGATGTTGGTCCAAGGGAATGAGAACACGTGCTACTGCAAGCTTGGGTGTGGGAGCCTGCTTGCAAATGTCTGGCACTGTTTGTTGGATATTGTGGCAAAGAGGTCCAGAGGAGGCTGACCTCATGCTGCAAAGATTCTGTTGATATGGCTGCTGTGAAGCTGCCATTCATGGGATTGCGTCGTATCCCTGCTGAGGATGTCTGCGTGCTGTTTGTGTATCTCCTGCTGAGGCTGTCTGTGTACTGGTTGTGTATCCCTGGCAGGTGGAACGCTTGTAGAGTGATGTTGTTATGAATGGCCCAGTGCCAGATGGTTTGAACCTCTTGAGACAGGGAGCTTGACTTGGTTCCTCCCTGTTTGCGGAGATAAAACATTGTGGTGGTATTGTCTGTGAGGACCTGCACTATTGTATTTTGAATTAGCTGAAAAAAGGATTTTAGGGCCCAATGGACCACTCGCAGCTCCAGGATGTTGATTTGCAGGGACGATTTATCGGGAGTCCATAGACCTTTGATTTGGTGTTGGCCTAGGTGGACCCCCCCCCCATCCCGCCAAGGAGGCATTGTTCACCAACGTGAACAGGTGGGTAATCTCGAGCAGTGACATCCCTCTTGAGATGTTGGTGTGTGTTGTCCACCATTGCAGTGAACGTGAGAGTGCAGGTGTGATGGTGATTTTGTCTCCCCACGAACCTTGGGTTTGGTACCATCTGGCTGCCAGGAACTGTTGTGCCATTTGCATGCGCAGCCTGCAATGGGGTATTAATGGTATGCAAGACAAAATAGTTCCGAGCAGCGCCATGTATTTGCACACTGGGAGCTGTTTGTTTGGGGCAAAATGAGCGTGCCAGAGACATTGGGCCTCATTACGGGTCCGGCGCCTGACTTCCAGCGGACACCGGGCTATTCCGAGTCTGGTGGCCGGGAAGTCGGGCGCCGGTAATTTTGTTAGTCCCCATTCTCATGGAGTCCCATTGGGCTCCATGGGAATGGGGACACGGGAGCACCGTGCTCCTGTGGGAACTCTGCGAGTGGGTGTCGTCCCGCTGGCAGGTCTGATCCGGGTGGGCCGGACGGCACCCGCCCACAGAGTTGTACTGTGCAAGTCTGGAAACAACGGTGCCGATAGGCCTACCAGCACCGTCGGTAGGCCTACCAGCACCGTTGTTTCCGGACCGGCACAGATGTAATGAGGCCCATTAACTTGTGGAATCTGCTGGCTGAGGGTTTAACCAGACTTTGTCCCGTGCCAACCAATCGGCTAGATATAGATAGACGTGGTGGCCTTGTTTTCTGCGGAATGCTGCCACTGGAGCTAGGCATTTGGTGAAAGTCCTGGGGGTGAATCTGAGGCCGAAAGGGAGGAATAAAATTGGTAATGCCTCTCCTGAACCTTGAACCTGAGGTACTGCCGGTGCCTGGGGTGTATTGGAATGTGAAAGTAGGCGTCTTTTAAGTCTAATGCTGCTAGATGTTCGTGAGGTTGAATCACTTTTATGACATCTTGTACCATGACCATTTTTACTTATTCTTTTATTGCCTGGATGGGCCGTCACTTTCCGTCCGGCTTTTTTACCACAAAGTACCTTCAGTATACTGCTTTTTTCACCAAGTGTGGGGGAACCCTTTCTATAGTTTCTGGCTAAGATTTGTCGCACCTCTTGTTGAAGGATCTGTTGATATGGATGTGACACCGTTATGGGAGGTATGAGTTTTTGTTTGCGCTTGAACTCTAACAGATGGCTGTGTTGGATGACATCTAGTAACCATCTGTCTTTGGTTATTGATCGCCACCTGTCTCCTCCCACCGGTGCGCCCTTGGGGCAGTCATTGTTAAGATTTGTTCTACCTGCCCCTCTGAGAGGGGGCAGAGCCGCGTTTGCCTTGCAGTTGGCGGTAGTCCCTGGAGCGTTGAAATGATGGATAGTTCCTTTTATAGCCCTGGGAGTAGTAGCCGGATCTAGCATACCCTTTGGAATCTTTAGTTGAAGACGATCTAGTTTGACCTGAGGCTCCCCGAAAGGGATGAAAAGATGTTCTGCCTTGTAAGTAAGGTAGTGACCGCGCGTTATCAGAATCCGCCTTCATGGCTTTAAGAACCTTGTCGATTTCGTCACCGAAGACCTTTTTGACCTCGAATGGCATGGTCACAACCTTATGTTGACCTCCTGTCTGAAGTCGGTGCAGCGTAGCCAGCCTTGCCTTCGTAGGACAACCCCATTACCAATCTCTTTAAACCCCATCTCCGCAAGGTCCACAGCGATATTTATGCTATGGTTAGAGGCTTCTTCGCGCTTGCGTACAATTGTCATGGCTTCCTTTCATTGTTGTTATGGTAAATGCTCCAGGATGGGGCTAGCTGGTGCCACATTTGGCAATCATAGCGGGCTACTATGGCTCTGGCGTTGGCCGCTTTAACCGTTGTTGCCCCGATGGTGAGTACCTTTTTGCTGAAAGCATCTATTTTTCTCTCTTCATTTTACGGGGGTGTGGCGTATTTGTGTTGCGAACGTGCTTTGCGAGTAGCAGCTGCTGACACTACAGACTCCAGAGAGGGCTGAGAAGTGAGGCACTTAGGAGTCGTGTCTGGTGCTTTAAACATTTTGTGCAGCCTACCTTTGACTGCGGGCTCTGTGAAAAGGTGCTCCAGGGTTTGTCACCCCTCTTGCCCAACATGGCCCAGAATGGGTATAGCAAACATGGCTTTTCAGCATTTCCTCATATGATAGAAAAGAAAACAGTCTTTCTTTTCCTTCGCCGGTGTTAAACCAAATTCCTGGCACGCTTTCGAAACTATGGTGTGGAAAGCTCCAATGTTGTCTGGTGGAGAGGGCTGCACCAGACTTCCTTGCGTCTCCTCTTGGTCTGCATCATCTGTATCCCAGGTATCATCCTAGCGTGGGGAGTAAGATGTGGTGGAAGAGTCTGTATCCTTTGGATCGGTGTCCAGATCTTTGTCGACCAGCTCCAATTCTTCTTGTTCGCCTAAAGGAGGACTACCCCTACGTGGAGGAGGGGTATCTGGGTAAAGATCGAGACCTGTGCGCCGAGCGTAGGCGTTTGGTGTGATCCCGGGACATGCGCCCATGATCCTTCCGTTGAGTAGGTTGGGCATGTTGAATTGGCGCAATTTGGCTGACACTCTGTTGAGGGACCGCCAGAGGTTGAGGCAGTGGTAACCTAGGGTTGAGTTGTCAGAATAGATCTTGCAAAGTTGAGAGTACTTGCAGGCATAGAAGAGACTGCAGGTTTATTAGTGGTTTATTAGTGGATACGCTGGTGCCACCCCGCTGTATTTTAGGGTTTTGCAGGATGAAACCTGAGGGGTGCACTGGCTTGTTGTCTTACTGGTTCTTTCCTCCCTTGGTTGGAAGGGAACAGAAACCCTGTCCAGTGAATGGGACTGGATTACTGTACATTCTTCGGAGTATGAATCTGGGACACCTTGGCAATCCTCCTTTGGAGGCTCAAAATCTGATGTGATTTCATGTTGCAGAATTTTGTCAGGCATGATTTGTGTATATTTTGTGGGTGATACTCCTATAGGGAGTTCCCTTGGTTCTGGTGGGTCCTCTGTTGGGGTCCTAAGGTTTTCTTTAGCAGAGGCGGGTAGGCCTTCCCCTTGCAGCTGAGTGATAGGCTGAATAGGTTTGTCCGTGGTTGAAGCTGTGGAAAGAGCTGTTGGCAGGTAGGGGTCTACTGCTTTGATGCTTTCTTGCTGCTTGACAAGGGTTTTTGATTTTTCGTCATCGACGAGTGGACCGTTGATGAGTGATGTCCCTATTTTGTCGCCGAGGAGCGTGCCGTCGACGATTTGTGTCCAGAAGAGGACCTATGCCTCTCTCTAGGCAAATGGGACTCCGACGACGAGCAGTGTTTTTTCTTCAGCAATGAAGATGTTTTTGTGGACGACTTGTCCTAATGTTTATCTTGCGTAGGCAAGGTTTCCCTCGACAACAAGCAGGAAGCTGACGCCGTCATCAATAGTGAGCCCTTCCCTGTGTGAGACGTGGTCGATGATGAGGTGCAACCCCATTTTGGGCATTGTCGCTGGGTGTGACCTCGCTCATTGGGTCGTTGACTGTTTGTCTGACGACTGCTTATTTGTGGACAGCGGGCCCTCGCGGCTTACTTGTTTCTCTTGAGAGGGAGACTGTGATCGCTGGGTTGCATGGCTTTGGCTCGTCAACAATATCGCCTCACCTTGGGTAGACAAAGTTTTCAGATTTTTCACAGGGCGCTCTTCAGACCTGGATTTATGCCTGGATGGCTACCGCTTTCCAGAGGGTGTGGTAGCTCTCCCACTCCTTGAAGAGCCTGCCTATGACGCGGGGTAAGACACCTCGTTTAGCCAACAGATTAGGCGATGCTTTCTGTCTTTGACAGGTCTCACAGTCCTCTGACAAGTGATTTGGGTACAGGCAGTATAGGCAGTCTAGATGTCTGTCACCCTCGTAGAAATGTTTTAAGATGCACATACCACAGGCTCTAAACAAGGATTTTTTAGACGCTGTGGTTGCCATGTTCGTTGGCAATGCCGTGGAAGGGTTGTTGATCGCTTCCGTATTTGTTGTTTTGTTGAAAAAATGTAATTACTTTTTCGAGGATTAAGAAGATTTTTCTCTGGCGAGAAGAACACGAGGATTCCTATCAGCTAAGAAGACGGTTGAAATCTGAACGGAAGCTGCTGGGGCAGAGCTATACACTCGACGTCCTATTGGTAGGGACCAAAAGCACCCACAACGATGTGGGTAGGACACTCAAGGTGTCAAACATTTTTACTTAGGAAAGGTATTGAAATATAAGTAACCAGACATTTCCAGCCTGACTACAGGGAATATTCACAGCATGTTAATCTATGAAAATCCAATTCTGGAGAAATGCGCATTCAGAATTTTTATGTCTGCATTTTTGGCCGATACCGAGCCTCATAGTCCTTTATTTTTGTTACCCGAGTGTTCTGTATTAGTTGGGCACTTTCTTCTCAGTATTACAAGAGTACTTCTCATGATGAAACAATGGTGTCATACCACAGTAACAAACAGTGGCTCATTCTTCTTGTGTCCTTGGTGTTGTACTTGTTAATGGTGGGTTGTGAGTGAGTAACTTAAGGAGTTTCCCTTCGAAATGGGAGTCCTTGTCCCCAAGAGGGGAGTCTCTCCCAGTGAGGTCCTGCTTGTCTCTACCTATAGGGAGGGTATCATGTAGCAGGCTTACCTCTCTAGCCTCACAGGGACAGGCTCCCTCTGGGGAGAAGTGACTGAATCCTGCGATTTGTCACATAGGACATCAGATTCCTTTACAAAAGTACATTTAAATAGACTTTTCTGCAGACCCAAAAACCGCAAATTTTAATGTCTTGGTGTTTGCGCTGCAAAAGTATAATTAAAGGAATAGGTCGTCTGGGGTTGGGTAAAAGTATTTTGATCAAATAATGTTCATGTTGTTTATCGGAATATACAATCTACATGGTCAAATGGCCAAGTGGATTGTTATATATTGAAGAGAGACAACACAAGCTTTTAAAATATGTGCTTAAGATAACAAAAGTGACATACAGGGCCTCATTACGAGTTTGCCGGTCCGGAAACAATGGTACCTGTAAGCTTGCCGGTACCCATGTTTCCGGACCGGCAAACAACGGGTTCTGCGAGCGGGTGCCTTTCCGCCTAGGACTGACCTGGTGGGCAGAAAGGCACCTGCTTGCAGACCTTGACGGATGCACCAGCGCTGTTGCACACAGCGCCGGTGCATCTGTCCTCCCCGTTAACATTGAGTCCAATGAAACTCGAATGAGAATGGGGATTTTCTTTTTCTCGCGCCCTGCCGTAGGGAACGGTGGGGCCGTAATGCCCCGGTAAGTCCCCATTGCCGGGCGCCGGAAATAAAATGACTCTGCCTGCAGCCATGCCGGTGTTTACCGGCACGGCTACCGCCGGACTCATAATGACCCCCACAGACTGCTAATATGAAGTGCCCTGTAGCAAGTCACCTTGTTACACTTCAGCACACAACACCTCACAACAGTCACCTTAAGAATTGCAGAACTGGAACTAACTGAAAAACATCCCAAAGATGGGAAATTACATACAGTAGCTAAAGGTGTCCATGAGCATTTGGACCTTTCCTGTTTTTGGGAAAGATGGACATTTGCTGGATTATTATCTATGCCGCTTTCAAACATTGCACTTGACACTTGCCACTGGCGTGTGATAATTCACAGTTGGCAAGTAGGAAATGGTGTGTTGTGTGCAGGTCAAGAACTTCCCCTCATGCTATGGGATCAATTGATTTATATACCTGACTAGTAGCTTACAATTTGAAATATTTGACCCTGGTGTAGGTATGAGGATAGAGAAGGTTTTCTCTTTCTATAAGGTGTCGGTTACGCTCACCTGGCTCCCACAGAGGCGTCGATCTAAACTGGACAGCTGCGGTCTCCACCAATGTGACGCGTAGGGCCGAGATGCCGGACTGGACTGGCCCACCTAGCTTCATTTGCTTGGCCCGTAGGAATATTCTTCTGCAAATGGAGAAAGGGGATTAACCACCCGTGGAGTTGAGCGTAAAACCCCCCACCCCCGCTGGTCTCCCCACAGATCACCTTTGATATCCCTCTTATAGTCTCACCTGATGGTTTGAAAAGATGAGCTCTCCATCCTGCATTGAGCGCAGGGGCGCGTTCATAACCAGTTGCTTCACTGGCTCGAAGGAATTGGTGAGTTCCAGAAAAATCTTGACTCCGAAAAGCATGTAGTTCGTAAGAGTTCACATGTCTGACTTTCACTCTTGTACGATTCCTTGCAGTTTGCAGCTTGACCCCAGCGAAGAGTTCCTCGTGGTAGCTGACGAAGTTCAGGTAAGGATTTGGTTTATCCTACACAGTTCAATAAAATAAGGCCAGAATGTAACCTGTTGCTTGCTCCCTTATTCATGTGTGGAGAGAAAATATGAAGTTCGGGGAATAATGCCTCCGGCGGTAAAATTAGGTAAGTCTATTGTGGTGAGAAGAGTTCCCCTTGTTTGTCCCTTTGTTTCACCTTGTCCTTTTGTTCCCCTTAAGGGCCGGGGTACGGCGAGGATGCAATGGAGACTGCGCCGACCCGTGAAGAGGAATAGTACCCCCGGCGGTAACCAGGTAAGTTTATGGGGGTAGTTACTATTGCCTCTGTTTATTCCCTTTGCTCACCTTTGCTGTTCTTGTGTTCCCCTTAGGAGCCAGAGTGCGGCGGGAACGTGCAGAAGGATGCGATGGATCGTGAGGATGCTGCGAAGGCCGGTGAGTTCAGCGCGGCGCTGCAGCAGGCGAGGCAGCGCGCATAAAATGCTTCTTTCTTCCAGCTCGAAGGCGCGGTGGATCCGGAATTCAGGTAAGGAGCGATGGTTTTGCTCTTATTCTAACCTCTTCTCCTTCTGTTCCTCCCTTTTTCTAAGAGCTGCAGACTCGAGGCGGGCGTGGCAGAAGACTGGATGCAGGCTTGCAGACACGGTGAGCGTTACGCTGCTGGATGCAGAATAACGCGAAGCGTGTGCTGCTCTTCTGGCATGGTTTAAATAGCCTCCAAAGTAGTCCCAGGTATGTATTCCTCCCCAGCCCCACCCGAGTAAAAAATAGTCCCTAGGTAAAATAGTCCCTTCCAAGCCTCATTTGGCTTGGAGCTCTGCAGCATGGTCTGCATCAGGTAAGTTCTACTCTATGAGCCTGGCGCCTATGGCGCCAGGACTGACTCTCCATATGAGCCTGGCGCCATAGGTGCCAGGACTGCACCCAAACAGCCCCTTGAAGGGGTTTTTAGGCTTGCTCAAAATAACTTGATGCCTGATTCCGGGGTTGCTGGACCTGGTCTGGTTCCCCGGGGGTAGGCATCATGACAGTGTCATATGTTTTTTCACATCCCAGTTACTGACTTTTCATCGACCCAGAAAAGGCTGATGCCCCCCTTGAGTTTATGACTTTGACCTTAAGTCAGTAGGCCCGCTTTATTCTGTGAAATGGGAAAGAGCGGCTGTCCTGCCTCTGTAGACACCCCTGTCTCAATTTGCAATTATGACAACAGTCGTGAGTTAGTCTAGATCTGTTTAGCAACAGATGAATACATTATTTGCAGGCCTCAAACGTCTTCCTTCTCTCTCAGGAGAAATAATATTACCATAATATTACCATGTAATTTCTGACATGTGAATCGGGGCAATGCGAATCGGGGCAAGCCGGTCTGTGCCGGTCCGTGGCCGGACGTGTTGGCGTTGGCAGAGTCAGGTTTGGCCTCCCTTCATTTTCTGTCCGATAGAATATCCCTCTGGCTTTTAGAGCACTTTGGAGTTTCGTGTTTAAGGTCAGACTACGCAATGGCAGCATTAAAAGTAGCAAGCGGAGTTGGGCTTCATGAATGCAATAGAGCAACAAGTAAGGAGGTGGGGGAATTACTGACACTGATTTACCACGAGATTGTGTGGAGAAGTTTGCTGAACTCAAGATTGGTTTACTTAACACACGCTCCTTACCTAAACATGCCTCTAATATTAAAGAGATGATTATCTCCAATAATTTCGACATTTTCTGTATAACCGAAACCTGGCTTAAGGACCCAGTGGGGCCTACTTGCGAACAGGCTATCCCTAACGACTACACTATTTATTTTGAAAACAGAGTGCAGGGTAGAGGAGGTGGGGTGGCAATCATTGCCAAAAACAGTCTCAAACTTTTCAAAGTGACATTAGGACTCAGTGGGTGCGAAACATTGCATCTTAAACTAGTGTTTTCATCCAACACTGCTTAAACCTAATAGCAATTTACAGACCACCTGCGTTGGTTTCAGAGTTCTCGTCGGAACTCTGCTCTTACTTAAACACCCTGAGTACTGCTAATGCATCCACAGTTGTTATGGGCGACGTGAATTTTTGGCGAGGCAATAAGAAGGATAAGGGTGCCATTGCCTTGGAAAAAGCTCTGAATAACTTGAATTTTACCATTCTTAACAAGGAACCTACTACTCCGCAGGGCAACCAGTTAGACTGGTTGTGCGGTCACAACATATCATTACTAAACTGCAGAACATCCCCTTGCATTTGGAGTGATCACCACATGATATCAGCTAACTTAAAACTACCACATTATGTATATATACCAAACCCCCACATCAAAGTAGCCAAGAGAGATTTTAAACATTTGAATGTGCTACTCCTTAAAGCCTGCACGGATAAAATAGCGGGTTCTTTTCAGGATCAGGATTCCTGCATTATCCTCCTGTATAAATATAATAAGCATCTCACTGAATTAGTGGAGGCAGAAGCTCCGCTTACCTCGAAATTAATTAGGAAAAATAACAACAGCCAAAAATGGTTTACTCCAGAGCTTCATTCTTTGAAGAGGGAAAAACGGACCTTAGAAAGGAAATGGATTTCAGACAAAGCCGCGGAGAGCAAAATTATCTGGAAAAAAAAGGACAAGGAATATAGAGATAAGATTAAATCAGCAAAGGCCGACTTTTTCAATTGTGAAATTGAGCTTGCAGAAAACAAGACAAGCAAGCTTTTTGATATTCTGAAGAATATTGAAAAGCCTGACTCTCTCACCCCTCCATTTACGCCATCTGAGGAGGATTGTAATATGGTTTTAAATGCCTTCCAAGCAAAAACAGAAAAAGCAAGACAGAATATTATCAAAGCTAGATCCTCTGCTAATCTAGACACCTGCCCTTTAGTAACAGATAATTCTGCCAGAGAGCAGTCTTTTAAATTTAGCTCCATCTCAGAGTCAGAGATGTTAGAGGTACTGAATAACATGAAGCCAACCACTTGTGCAGAAAATATCCTGCCTCCAAACATCATTCTACAACATAAAGACATCTTCGCTCCTATTCTACAGAGAATAGTGAACTCATCTTTTCAAGAGGGCATAGTGCCTAGAGATCTTAAGAAAGTTACTATTACCCCTCTTGTTACAAAAGCAGGTCTGGATCCCAAAGACCCTGGGAATCTCCGTCCAATAACTAATTCGAACTTTGTTCTTAAGTTATTGGACAAGGTAGCTACACAACAACTGCAGCAGTTTGTTGAGAATGAGGAGATCCTGCATCAACAACAATCTGGATTTAGAGCATCCCATAGTACGGAAACTGCCATGCTGGACCTGCAGAACCAGATGCTCAGCTTAATGGATAAAAGCAAGTTGGGAGTACTTATGCTTTTGGATCTAAGTGCCGCATTCGATCTGGTGGATCATCGCCTTCTTATCAAGGCGCTTAGAGAGAATGTGGGTTGCTCGGAAGGAGCCATTGATTGGCTCTTGTCTTTCCTCTCGGATCGCCAAGCAAGAGTACATTGGGGCAGTAGTTTTTCCGATCCGTATGACATCTTATTCGGAGTCCCACAAGGGGCCAGTCTGTCCCCCATGTTGTTTAACATATACATGCGCACATTGTGCAGTCTACTGGTGAATGCGGGGGTGTCGTTTACTAATTACGCAGACGACACCCAACTCATTCTGGAACTGGGTGGCAGCCACTATGATTCAGACAGTGAAATAATAGCCAGGGTTTATAAGATAATCGACGATTGGATGCAGACAAACTGGATGTGTCTGAACGACTCTAAAACCGAGCTGATGCTGTTTGGATCAAGTCATCAGCTAGCGAACTTGGGGGCTGAGTATAAATCGTTTAAAATCAAGAATGCCACTATCCAGGTGGTCCAGAAAGTGAAGACCCTGGGAATAATGGTCAACTCACAGGTGGATTCTCATGCCCAGACTAGCTACCTACAAAAAAATATGGCATATTACTTAAGGCTCATGAAAGCCATTAGGCCGTTTCTTAATGAGGGTAATATGGCCACCGTAGCCAGGGCCATTATACTATCAAGGCTTGACTATGGCAATGCCCTGTTATTAGGGGCCTCCTCTAAGGATGTTTCTAGTAGTCAGGTGCTTCAGAACAACGCGGTTAGGCTGGTAAAAAATCTGAAGAAAAGAGATCATGTTACTGCAGAGAGAATAGCCTTGCATTGGCTCAGAGTGGAGGAGCGTATTAAATTCAAAGCTCTCTGCCTGGTGCATAAATGCCTGTACGGCTTTGCTCCTGAGTATCTGAAAAAGGGCTTAGTGCTTCATACCCCCAGTAGGAATCTTCGTTCAAAGGGTAAATGTCTGTTGATCGTCCCCAAGTTTAAATTGAAATCTGGGCTGGGCAGTTCCTTTTTGGTGCAGGCCCCCAGCTTGTGGAACAGTGTTCCAGAAACACTCAGAACCGTTACCAACCTTACTGTTTTTAGGAAAGGGTTGAAGACTCATCTTTTCAGATGATGAACTGGGATACGGGGGATTATGACCACCTCATGGCTTAGCGCAGACGTTCCTATTGTATTGTTTTGTTTTTCGTTGTTTGCCTAAGCGCCCTGATGCCCACGGGCTATCGGCGCTATACAAAAAATAAATACATACATACATACATACGTACGTACATTAGCTTCCTGGCCCCAATGAAAACATGCAATTTCTCATTTGGCACGTATTGAGTTAAAAATCCACCATATTTGTCTTTTTGAATTTTATTTACAAGATATAAAATCTCTACAAAGAATTAGCTTTTTTGCATATTTCTCTCCCCTTCAACACTGAATCATTTTACATGTAACCATGCATCACTTTAAGTAACCTTGTATGGTATTGCTCAATTTAGAACTATTTCCTGAAAACATTAATTTGTCTCTTTACAAACACTAGTGTTGTGCGTAATGTGATACTGGCTTGATTGAGTCCAGACAATCTAGACGATTGTCCTTTCTCTAGCAGATTTTTCTCATCTTTAAGCTTTATATATTCTTAAAATCACACTTTATCAAACAAGTGAAACATGTCTGGCAAATAAAACTTGATCAGTTAATAAACGATGGGGCATGATCAAAGGCCTATCTCAACTATTTGCCACTTTCTATACTAAGGTTGCTAAATCACATGCTTTTGGGGGATTCACCCAATATAAGAGATGGCTGCTGGCTTCTGATCCCCCACTCCTGTGTGTTTCATCACCATATACCCTTGCCTAGGTTTATAATTTCAGGTATATAGTTCATATGCTGGGGAGGGAAGGACTGTCTGTCATGACCCTCGCCCAAAACCCCCTCTGGAAAACCCATTGGCCAGGTGGAGTCAGGACTCAGGCCTCTAGAGCCTGGCATCCTCTTCAAAAGCTCTCATGGGGCCAGACCTGGAGCCTATGGCGCCAGGCTCATACACCATGAAAAACAATGTGCTTGGGAACTACTTTATTGTATTGTAAGCCAACATGGAGGCATCCACATAGCTTGGTTCCTAAGAACCAAGCTATGCGGTCTAGTGTTTTGGGTGTGGTAGCTAGGGACTACTTTACCTGGACTATTTTGTTGGGCTATTTAAACCACACCCGAGCAAGACAACACACTTCGCGTTACTTTGCAGCTTGCAACGTGACGCTCACCGTGTCCAGCTATTCCCTCGAACCTCGGAGAAGCAGAACCTGCAAGGAGACAAAAGGAACATCATTAGCAGCAGCATCTTACCTGCAGTCTTCATCTTTAAACACTCACAGCTACGGAGAACAGCTTCCTCGGCTCTGCACGCCTCCCGGACATAACGACCTGAAAGAGGAAGATAGAGGCAACATTAAAGAAAGCAGTAGAGACATTTACAAATTACGAACTGCTCAAAAGGCTTACCTGGCTGGTCGCCTCTCGGCTGGCACTACTCCGGACATTCCACTCGCGCTGAAGAACACCACGACCTACAAGGAAGGAAAACACAGGTTAGCAAAGGCAAGACTTTGCAGCGCTGCGCATAGCACTTACTTACCACATCATAGCGCTCTTAATGCGCCAGCATTTACCAGCGGGGCTCAACCAAGCCAGTTTGCCGCGCTGAAGCTCTGCATACCTAAGGGAGAAAAAAAGAGACATTTTGAACAAAGAAAGGCATGCAGGATAGCAACAAAACTAAAGAACAGCAATAAGATCTACCTGAACAATATCAAACGGGCCGGTGTCAGTGAAGTAACTGGACCGCACTCACCCATGAAAGACAACTCGCCCCTGCAAAGAAGGCAGGACGGAGAGCACGCCTAATTCTACCACAAGGCAGAACCTTCCCCGCAGACCACATCAGGGCAAAGCTGAGAAGCATACCAGCGAGTAACCCGGCTAGGTGGCGTCCCTGTGGATACCAGGTGAGCGTAACACCGTCCCGGGTCTCCAGACAGGTTTCTCAGTGTCTTGATAGCCCTTCACAGTCTGACAGTCTTCCTTTCTTTCTCCTCCTTCCCGGGGGGCCTTTTCAGTCGCTCTTCTCTTCGATCTGTGCTTCACTCCTTCTCACTTCCCCAATCTGGGGGCCTCTGTTTCTCTCCACACACCGGGGCTTGGTTCGCTCTCATTCCTCACTCTAGGGTGTATGTATCTTTTTATCGCCTTGCAGAGGCGTAGCCAGGATTGTGTAACACGTGGGGCCTGAACTTAATGTCGTTGGGCCCATCACAATGGCATTAACATCTGTAAATGACCACACAGTGCTGCTGAGTGGGCACTTACAGATTTTGGGTGGGTCTTGCCCGCTCAGGCCCTACCGTGCCTACAACTCTTTCGCCTTGCCACCACCTGCCATTACTCAGGGGCCACCTCGTACCTTCTTGTGTCTAGCGGTGCTCCCTGAGAGGGGTGTGTGGTCCGCATAGCTGCCCCCTTAGAGTCAAGTTGACGAGTTGCGTAAACTGCTGAGATTGCAGACAGCACATCATCTTTCTCTTTCTCTCTGCAAATGACTCCACAGGTGACTCCTCCTTGTGGCCCTGCCTCGGCTTTCTGAGGCACTACGAACTAGTTGTGGCAGTTGCACCGAAAGACCACGTTACCCATCCATGTAGGTTTGTTGTACTCCACTGATGTAGGGCGCCAGCTGGTATACTGCATCGGGCAATCTCTCGCTCTAACCACCCACACCCCCTCTTTGCGCAGAAGAGCTATTGACTCTGCAGACGTTATGGAGGCTCTCTCCTTTTTGATTCTCTGCAGCATGCCCCTCCAGTGGATTGGTTTGTTTGTTCTCCTACGATCCTCCATGCGGGTGGGCCCCAGTTTTGGTCAGAAGCAGAGTCAGCCACGGTTAAAGGGATTAGAGGATTTTCAAACACGTTTACCCCTATATAATCCATATAGGGATTTGTTTATGGGGGAGGGAAAGTGACTTGAATACCTCTTTGGGCCTTTTATGTCCCCTAAGGCGAAGTCACCTCCAGAGGGATCCCGCTTAACCTGTCCCCTAGAGGGTGTTAACTGTAAGGGGCTCACCTCCCTAGTCTCAAAGGGGGTGGCTCAGCCTTGGCGAGAGGTGACTATCTTCTAAAATTCGTAACAGTGTTCAAATCTCTAGTTTCAAAAATCAATAGTAGGGTATGGGGAGTTGCCTAGAAGGTACGTTTCATACAATGATCATCTTATTCTTATAACGAAACCTTTATTTATGACTTTGCAGAACATTTGTTAAAATTGGATAAGCTCATATCACACTGACAATACAGCCACCAGAAGAAAACATGACAAGTGTAAATTCATCACAAAAAGTTGTGTACTATAAATGTATGTGAATAATATACACAACTTAAAACAAAATTAACTTAATTGAAAACAATTAGTAGATATGAACATTTCACATATAAAAACATTTCCAACATGTTTCTGTCTTTGCAACTCAATTTAGGCATTTATCAGGGAAAATAACACCTGTAAGCGACAATTCAGTTTCAATTTCTGGGTTGCAGTTTCAATAAACATCAATTTGAGATAATACAGAAAGGGAATAGATCCCTGCATTAAATAAAAGTGATTTGCTACATCACTTCTCTGTTAGTTGATTCCCCCTTTTTTAAAGTTATTACAGTTTATTCCATTATGGGACTATTCCAAGTTATGACTTTTGATTGATTAGAAATTTGCAACTATGCTGGTGAATAGGAACCACTGCAATAAATGAGTCATAAATGGGCGTGGTTAGCCAATGATGCAGATTATCAATTTTGAATTGCCAGGAAACAAATACCTGATTATTTCTGTGACTAGGGGATTGGGAAATGTACTCTCCTAATCCACATACCATTCGTTGATGGGCTGGCACAGAGTGCCCTAGGGAACAGAATATTCTGTATCACATATAATTGTCTATTGGGATATGTTTATTTAACCAACATGATAATCAATTTGCCAAAGATGGCATGACCTTATTTATGGTATCCACCTTTTTTAGAGGAATTTATGGGTCAATCTAATTCAACTTATCCATTTTGATGTGTCCCTCTTGAAGAGTTACACTGTAAAGTAAAACATTTTTAATGTCAAAATTCATATTTATTTACAGGATAGATCAGTTATTGAGAATACCATTCCATGGGCAAAAAGTAAATTTACCTTTTACAATGTCCAAACATATTGGAATGTTGCTGGGCTGTTGTAACTCAGGGTTTGAAAGTTGTATTTGTCCCTTTCCACTGGAACGTCTGTAATGTAGAGTGCAGAATTCGAAATTGAGGGGAGCTGGGGGCTATTCAGCTTCTGCTTGTAGCCTAGTAGAGCCTGGTTAACTTGCCACCAACAGCTACCAGGAGCTATGTTTGGCTCCCCAGAGCAACTGATGCTGAATAAACAAAACTAAGTGAATTTAACTCTGTGTGTTTGGGGCAATCTATAAATCAATATTAGGACACCTCTATACAACTTCTAAACCTTTAAGGGTAATAAATAATGGACAAAATTATATATTTGCATGTTATGCAGAAGTTAGGTTTAGGGAACACTATGTACTGGCTCCTCGTTCCCCAGTGGTAGCTCCTGGTCACTGGTTAATGAGGGATACCCAGGAGCCACTTTTAACTCCTGCTTATCCAATCTGAATTTCGAACCGTGAGAGTGTTTGTGCACAGCATAGTGAAGCCATCACGCCATCATGCTCTGCAAGTAGCTATCGTAATTTGTATCTAATGTTTGTTCAGTTTACAGTCCAGTCAACGATGAAGAAAATATACAAAATGTCTGCACAGACAAACCAATATTCATCAAATTGCATTTAAACTGTATGCCTAAGCTGAGGCTCAAGACATTATCCATATTTTTTTTATATATATATATATATATATATATATATATATATATATATATATATATATATATATATGGGATACATTACTCACCGTAATCGTATTTCTGATGCTTGTATCTGCTTAGATTCACATGCTGTGCATAGGCCGACATCTAGTGGAAGCTGCGGAGTATTACAGTTTGTTTTTCGAAATCGAAAATGGGCGTCGACACAGGCGTGCCAGTAATACTATCCCTAGTGTGACGTCCACTGTACCCAAGATCCCTCACGCGTCTAGGATCCTCAGATTGTATTTTTTCTGACATGAGGAAGCATGAGGAGTAGCGTGAGTACAGATAATCCAAGCAGATAGACAGAAAGGTAAGACTACAAGCAATCATGCGCCTTCTCTCGGAGGGGAGGAAGGGTGGGTCGCATGTGAATCTAAGCAGATGCTTGTGAGTAATGTATCCCTTCTGAGGCTTGTGGAATCTGCTTAGATCACATGCTGTGCATAGATTAGCGAGCAGTACCAGAAGAAGGAGGTGGGATGTGAGAAGGGTCATGAGCAAACAGGTGTCTTAGAACCGCTTGTCCCACTTGTGTATCTGTCTTGGAATGAGTGTCAATGCAGTAATGCTGAGTAAAAGTGTGAATAGAGCTCTAAGTAGCTGCTTTGCAAATGGTGTCGAGGGGAACATTTGCAATGAAAGCCAGAGTGGCACCAATGCCTCTAGTAGAGTGGGCCCTTGGCGTAAAAGGCAGAGTCTTTTCAGAAAGAGAGTAACACAGCTGTATACAGTTGATAATCCACTTCGAGATAGCGCCCTTAGAGACGCGATCCCCCTCTCTGCCTGTAGCTACGGAGACAAACAGTTGATCTGTTTTCCTTAGCGGTCTGGTTTTATTTACATAGTATAGGACCGCCCTACGCACATCTAGGGTGTGTAGTTTCACCTCAGCCGAGCTTTGCGGGTTTTGGAAGAAAGCCGGAAGCTCGATGGACTGGTTTACATGGAACTTGGATATGAATTTAGGTGAGAACCTAGGGTGTGTGCGTAAACCAGTTTGTTCTTGTGGATAGTAAAGAAAGGATCCTGCACTGACAGAGCCTGAATTTCACTGACCCTTCTTATGGAGGTAATGGCTACTAAGAAGGCCGTTTTATAAGTCAGGTGTTTGAGACTACTTTTATGCATGGGTTCGAATGGGGGTCCCATGAGCTTAGCTAGCACCACGTTGAGGTCCCATCCTGGCGGTGGGTTCGAAATAGGAGGGTGAAGTCTCTTTACTCCTTCCATGAAGGCTTTAACCACTGGTACTTTCCACCACGAGACCTTGTTATGGGATGTGGTGTAAGCCGAGAGGGCTGCCAGGTGTACTTTCAGCGAGTTAAAAACCAACCCTGCATCCAGCAGGTGGAGCATGTATGTCACAACGTTGGAAGGAGTGCAATCAACCGGGTTGATTTGTTTATTCTGGCACCAGATAACAAATCTTTTCCACTTATCAAAGTAACAGTGCCTTGTATTTGGTTTCCTGGACTCTTTTAGAATGTCCATACACCTCTGTGGTAATTTGAGATGTCCAAACTCTATGACTTCAGGAGCCATGCTGCTAGGTTCATAGAGTTGGGTTCCTGATGCACTGTTTGACCCTGTTGCTGGGACAGTAGGTTGTACCAGGCTGGGAGTCTGATGGGCTCGCACACCGCCATCCTGCGTAGGTGTGGAAACCATGGTTGTCTCGCCCACATGGGAGCAACTAGGATGAGCGTCATCGATTCCTTGTTCATTTTGTACACCACTTTCCTGATGAGAGGAGTTGGTGGAAAAGCGTACGCAAACATCCCTGACCAGTTCATCCACAGGGCATTCCCTTGGGAGTCTGGCTGGGGGAACCTGGATGCAAATCCTGGGCATTGTTTGTTTTCGCTTGTGGCGAATAGGTCTATAGTGGGGAAACCCCACTGAGAGAAGAGATCTTCTACTACGTTTCTGTGAAGGACCCATTCGTGTTCTTCTGGGAGGGAGTCTCTGCTTAGAGCATCCGCTAGGGAATTGAGCTCCCCTGGAACATGTTGTGATGACAGGAAGATGTTCCGTCTGAGTGCCCATATCCATATTTTCTGGGCAAGCTTGGACAGATTTGGCGAACGAGTCCCCCCTTGCTTGTTCAGATAGAACATGGCTGTCGTGCTGTCCGTCCTGATCTGCACCGACAAGTTCAGTAGATGGGGCTCGAACGCCTTTAGCGCTCGGAATACTGCCAGAAGCTCTAGCAGATTGATGTGGTTCTTGGCTACTGAGTGAGACCAGAGACCCTGAGCTGTGTGGTGGAGATGGTGAGCTCCCCACCCAGTCAGGCATGCATCTGTAGTCACCACGGCTTGTACTTCGGGATCGTAAAAGGGTTTCCCCTTTGCGAGATTCTCTCTTGTCCACCAGTGTAGGCTCTGTACGAGTGTTGGCGAAACGACCACTAGATCGTCCCACTGACCACTTGCCTGAGACCACTGTTTCGCCAACCATTCTTGCATGGGACGCATGCGCAGACGCGCGTGGGGGACCAGGTAAATGCATGACGCCATCATGCCCAGTAACCGCATAGCTTTGCGTACTGTTATCTGTTGACCTGACTGATAATGCGGAATTAGCCGAAGTATATTCCGAATTCTCTCTTCCGAAGGGAAGGTCAATCCTTTCTGAGTATCTAGGATAGCTCCTAGAAACTGTTTTGAGGTGCTTGGCACCAGACTTGACTTTTTCTCGTTGATAGAGAAGCCTAATTCGTGGAGGAGGTCGATAGTCCTCTGAATGTTTGACCTGCAAATTCCTGGGGTTTCCCCCGTTATGAGCCAGTCGTCCAGATAAGGGTACACCGGGATTGCCTCCCTGCGTAGGTGTGCAGCTGCCACCGCCAGTACCTTGGTGAATACCCTTGGTGCTGAAGCTATCCCGAAGGGCAGTACCTTGAATTGGTAGTGGCGACTGTCCACCTTGAAGCGTAAGTACTTTCTGTGCGCTGGGAGCATGGAAATATGAAAATAAGCATCTTTCATATCCAAGGTTGCCATGTAATCCCCCTTTTTTAGGAGGGGGATTACCTCTTGTAGCGTGGTCATACGGAATTTTTGGGGCTTGACATACTTGTTGGCAGGCCGTAAGTCCAATACTGGGCGCATTGTCAAATCTTTCTTTGGCACAAGGAAGTAAGTTGAATAGATACCCTTGTTTACCTGGTGTCCTGGGACGAGTTCTATCGCGTCCTTTTCTAGCAGAATGGCGATCTCCTCGAGAAGGATCCTTTGATGCTCTAGGGAGTGCACTCTTTGTCGTGGAGGATGGTTCCGGGGACGCTGCAGTAGTTCTATACAATATCCTGCGGATACTGTTGACAGCACCCATCTGTCTGAGGTGATCCCTTCCCAAGCTTGGGTGAAGGTGGAAATGCGTCCCCCTACTGGGGTTGCGTGACAAGGGACCCTGAACTGAGCGTCACTGTTTTGGTGGAGGCGTGCCACCTCCCTTGTTGGGGCTGCCTCTGCCTCTTCCACGACCTCTCTTGTTACCCCTGCCGTAACTCTGGGTAGACTGCTGGTTGTTATTCCATTGTGTACCCTGTCCCTGGGCATAGTTGCCTCTTTGTGAATTTTGGCCGCGTGGGCGACGAAAATTACTGTTCCCCCTCTGGTTAGGGGGTTTGTTGGTAAGCTGGCCAAGGGATTTGAGAGTCTCATATTCATCTTTGGCATTTTTAAGTGCGTCTTCGACCGCTTTCCCAAACAATAGGTCGGGTTCCACTGGCTTGTCTATTAAAGAAGCCTGGGTTTCTGTCTTGAATCCCGACTGCCGTAACCACGCATGTCTCTTGATAACAGTACCCTCTGCTATCAATCTCCCTGCGTTGTCAGCGGCATCGAAAGTTGCTTTTAAAATGCAACCAGACACGGCTCTCCCCTCTGCCGAGATCCGAGCCAGCTGGCCCTTTAACGGTTCTGGAGCAGAGGCAATGAGCGCCGCGACTTCTTCCCATTGATGGCAATTGTAACTAGCCAACAGGGTGGTGGAATTCGCAATCCTTGCTTGGTAGGCGGACGTTGAGGCTACCTTCCTGCCAAACCCGTAAAGTTTTTTGCTCTCCTTGTCGGGAGGAGCTTCTGATGAAGATAAGGGCGTGCCAGCCCTTTTTCTAGTGTTGGTAACCACTAGGGAATCTGGTTTAAGATGTCCCCTTATATACAGAGGGTCAGACTGGGCTGCCCGGAAAATCTTTTCAATTCTGGGGTTGACAGCTCTGGTGAGGTTAGGATTCACCAGGGAAGGATCTATTCTTCGTTGGATGGACTTGAGGATAGGGATGGTCTGAGCGACCGGTCTCCTTTCTCCTACAAACTCCTCCGCGAAGTCCCTTTCCTCCTGTACACCGTGGGTGTCGATGTGGAAATGTTCCGCTGCTCGAGCGAGAACCTCGTTGAGGAGGGGCTGGTTATCAACTGGAGAGTCGGTAACTGGGGCTTCGCTTTGTACTGGGGAATCTACTCTGTAAATTTCCTGCTCATTTTCTCCCTCCTCCAGGTCCTCATCCTCTGCAAGGTAATCTGTCCCGGTTTGTTCTTCCATAAATTCAAACTCCTGGTCCTCTTCAGGGAAAACTTGTCCCTGGTAACTGGGGAGTGGAGTAGAATATGGAATGGAGTAAGGCTGAACCTCGAAGGGTTCAGGTCTTTCGAACCGGGGCTTTTTACTTAGCGGGATAGGATCGGAGGAGCCTGAGGGTGTGGCCCCTTGAGGGTTATATGAAAGAAAATGTTCTGGGTTCTTATCATAAAAATCAGCCAAGGAAGACATCCTAGACATAACCCTGTCTATGTCTTCACTGGACCATTCCCTGGAACAGGGTATTACTTTAGTAGGTGATGATTTATGGGACTTTTCAAGGGTAGACTTGTGTTTGCTTGTCTGCCTAGGGTGAGAGGATGGCTTTACAGGAGTGGAAGGCTGTGCTTTCCGCTGTTTCCCCCCCTCCCCGTGCGTGGAAAAATGTTTTCCCTGTCCCTTGGAGGCCCCAGAGACTTTCGACGCCTGGCGCCGAGGGTCTGGAGAGGTATCTGTGTGCTTTCGTGGGGCCTCACTGGTGTTAACCGCGGTCTCGGTATCTTGGAGCGCGGCCTGGGGGTGGAAGTCGTCTTCGTCTCCCGACGATCGAACTTCCGTTAATGTGTGTAGCGAGGCACTCTTGGCAAGAGTGGATGATTGCCTTGCGTCGTGAGGTGATCTCGATCGAGAGCGCCCAGAGGACACCGAGTCGGACCGTTCTTTTTGTGCCTCTTTCCGTGAAGTCGACGTCGTCGAGGTCCGGTTGGTCTTAGTGTGTTTAGTGTGTGTTAGGTGTGTAGCGCTTGCGTCGCCGGGGGTCTTCCCCATAGCCGCCCTGCCGGACGACCTTCCGAGGTCGGGGACCTGCGCTCGCCGGCTGTCTTTCGACGCCGTAATGCCCTCGCCGTCCGAAAGTACGGCGTCGCTGCCATCGCTGAAGGCGCCCTCCGCTGCCATGGCCTCCTGCCTGGCGTGGTGGGCCCAACGCTTTGTCGAACGGTCCTTAAGTGTCTTAGGTTTAAACCTACTACACGCTCTGCAGTTCGCTTCGGGGTGATCCCTTGGCAAGCAGAGATTGCACGTGGCGTGCCTGTCGACCCAAGGGTATTTGCGATTGCACTTGGGGCAGAATTGAAAAGGGGTACCCTCCATACGCACCTTAAGGCAGCGGGCTGCTAAGTGTAGGAATATATAAAATGTAACTATATATCAAGAGTGAAGAGTATGTACCACCCCCCACTCTCCCTACTTGTAAGGGCCGAGGCCAGCGGCCTACTAGGCCCGGGCCGAGGCCAGCGGCCTTCCGAGGCCCAGATCCGTCGTGCAGCAGTCGACGGTCGATGACTTCTCCAGCCGTCGTCGAGGTCGAGGGTCGACGTTGGGGTGGGGAAGGGAATGAATAAGAATTATAATTATAATAACAGCAAAAGTATGGCTAAGGCCAGGGAACTCCGCAAGATGCTTCCGACCAGTATGGCGGAAAAAAACAATCTGAGGATCCTAGACGCGTGAGGGATCTTGGGTACAGTGGACGTCACACTAGGGATAGTATTACTGGCACGCCTGTGTCGACGCCCATTTTCGATTTCGAAAAACAAACTGTAATACTCCGCAGCTTCCACTAGATGTCGGCCTATGCACAGCATGTGATCTAAGCAGATTCCACAAGCCTCAGAAATATATATACATATATATATACACTACTCAGGAAGAGATGGGAGCGTGGGCAGCAGCCATGCAGTAAAGTAGTCTAACTCCGGTGCTCCCGCAAGATCCTTTAATTGATGCGTTCCACAGCACCCGATTTTGCAGTTAAACAATGATTCCGGTGTCGGAATCATTCAAGAGTGCAACAATAGCGGTTCCCACCTGGAGAGAAGTGAGGCGTTCCAAGGTGGCGCCCGCAATATAACAGAACGCTGTTTTGGGCTCTGGGGACAGAAGAGGATTTGGCGGGTGAGCGCGCTGTCTGGCTGCGACATGGCCTGTGGTTGCCCAGTGTCGGGATAGGTCAGTGTGATATCGAGTCGAGAGAGAGCCTGCGGAAGGCGGCCAGTGAGAACATGGAAGCCTAAGCTACCTTCGCCACTGGGCATCATTGGAGCCCCGGAGGCTGGGGGCTAGTCGAGACCGGCGAGCGGGGAGGAGGGACGGCGGACGCTGAGGAGGGAATACAGCTCCCGAGGAAAGGGAGTGGTGGAGGCTGACACAAAAAGAGCACGCAAGGAGTGCCCTGGGGGAGATCCGGACCTGAGTGGCCTTGTAGCTGAGAGACATTGTTTGTGAACATGAGGGAGGAAAACGGCTGTGACAGGAGTACTGACAGTGCTGGAGGAGTGCTTGGGGGCCATAAACTTCCAGTGACTGGAGGGAAAGACATACGGAGCGGTTCCCGCATATGTGGAGTGGAGAGTGGATCAGCTTGCTGGCGAGCCTGGAAGAAACCCCTTGTGGGCACCGGACTTTCAGGTACCAAAATTGTGAGAAGACGCTGGGGACTGACCCCTGGATGCTGTAGTAGGAAGGGGAGTGGTACTGCGCTGAGAGTCCCCCCGAGTGTGCGAAGGCGGACTCCACGCTTTCATCATCCTTGGATTACACAGTATCACGGTATCCTGGGGGGCAGCTGTCCACATGAGACGATATAACAATTGCAGCAAGGACCAGGGTGACATCAGCACTGCCCTGTGGACCTGCTCACAGAACTGGGCATGCTTCCTTTGCTAGACCTGCGAGGAAGCCGCATTGAAGCTACAGAGCTGCTAGAGTGACTCGTACTGGCCCGGCACTGGGATATTTTGTCCTGATGCAGGACAAGAATTGCAGGGGAAAGCCAGACAGACGGTCATGGAGGCCTTTGCGAGAAAGGGGGGGCAGCATAATTTAACAGGAAGCAGCTACCTCGTCGCAGACGGGCTTGCAAGAGGAGTGTCCAATCCTGGCGGCAATTGCAGCACTAAAAACTGGACTGGAGCATAAGATTGACGCCATCATTGTAGATGTTGGCTTATTGCGGCAGGTTGTGCGAGCGTTCGCAGAGCGCTTGGGTACGGCGGAATAGCGGGTGCAGCATAATATGAGCAGCATTACCAACACCCAAAACCAGGTTACGGATTTGATGGATAGTGTGAAGACCCTGGAACACCTTGCGGAAGATACAGAGGGGAGGGCCCGCAGAAATACCATTCGAATTCTGGGCATCCCGGAGGGTGAGGAAGGCAGGAATCCAACGGCCTATGTTGAAAATATGCTCCCGCACAGGAATTCACAGTTGAACACGCGCACAGGTCGCTGGCAAAGAGACCCCCGCCTGATGCACCACCACTGATTGTGAAGATCATTAATTAGAAAGACAGGGACAGGATTCTCACTTTTCTAGAGCGGGGAGGACCATCACAAGGGGGGTCCTCAAAGCTGGCAATAAACTCTGATTATACCGCACTGGTGCAGCGGCGCAGAGCAATGTTCAAGCCGACTAAGGGGCGACTGCGGCGGGCAAACTTGCAATACATGTTGATCTATCCAGCCAAGCTGAAGATTTTGAATAATGGTAGGGCGCGCTTCTTCGAGGGCACAGCGGAAGCACACTCCTTGATGGATACACAGGGGATACCGCAGCTCCCGGACAGAGGCAATAATGCGCCATGACTCTGCTCTGCCGAGTGCTTTAAAGTTGGGTGCGTCCCTGATTTTTGTTGACGGGGGATCAGTCTTAGAGTGGGAAGGATACAAGATGCGTAAAATAGAAGGAAAGACTGATTACCCCTCCCTTTGTCCGTTTATGTTTGGGTTGGTGTCCCACTAGTTAACCTTTCTTCAAACCGGTTGCTCACATAATCTCCACAATTAGTAGTATTAACAGAAAATGTTATTTGATGTTTACAAAAATGAATAAAAACAGTTCGTACTGTACATGAAAATAATTAAGGTGGGGGTAGTATGTGACTTAAGTGCTTCTTCACACTGTATAACACTTCTTAGAGGTAAACCTATAAGACAATATATGGCGAACACAAGACTGTCCTCCTATTACAACATGCTTGGTGGAGTTTAACTTTTGAACTCTACAAAAACACCATATATAAGTCACTGGCACTTATTTTTCCTATGGTTGACCTTTAATACAGTCTCCAGAATGTTGAGGCTAGCTAATTATTGCCTCCAAAGATTGCCATTTGCTCTGCTGAGACATGGAAGAGATGTTGTCTCCGGTAAGGTGCGAGGGATACGCAATAGAGTACAGGTCTATGTGGAACTGGGACACCGGAACGTAGGGCTGGTGCCCCGATAGCTGTCACATACCCCAGTTGTAATTTAGGATGCCAGATTTACAGCATCAAGCTGCTGCACGCTACCTGAGGGGGGGATGCGGGTACAGGAGAGGCGGCTAAGCCTGAGCAAGCGAGCTGCTGCTGGGGTGTTGTTGTTTGGATTGGGGGGTAGTTGTTGGATTATCTCCCTGGTCTCTCTTAGTGGGATATTTTGTTTACAGCTCCCCTTGTTGAGAGGGAGCACCATGTTAGCTGACAGGTTGAAATGTGATCGAGGTGACACTTGTGGACGATGCGTAGGCATGGGTTATTTCGTGGCTAGTATCCCTTTTGCTCACACGGCCGGCACAACTCCCCGGTTGTGTGGGGAATGTGTCTGCCTGTTACAATGGCCACTGGTTTGGGAGCTGCCTGAGGGAGCGGAGGGGATGAGTTAGGAGCCTGGCAGGAATTTACCATGACGGTTTGAAAATAATGACCTGGAATGTCTGGGGCCTCAGCAATTATATGAAAAGACTGCTGGCACATGCATACTTGATTAGGATGGGGATACAAGTAGCGTTACTGCAGGAAACACACCTCACGGTTGACAGGCAGGCCACATTTGCTAGGAAATGGAGTGGTAAATTGTATGGCTCTTCATTTTCGGCATACGCTAAGGGGTGTTCTCATATGGCTTGCGCCCTGCGTCCCCTTTAATTTGCTTGACTCCGGGGGGGGGGGGGGGTGATGAGGGCAGAATGGTTTTGGCGCATGGGCTTTTGGAACCACGATGCCAGAGTGTTCTTAAATACCGGAAACCTGTGCCACCGGCTAAAGCCCTGGGTTCCCTGCTGCAGCATTTGGAATTGCGGATATTTGGGGGGCGGTGCAAGGTGAGACGTATGGATATTCCAATTTTTCGGAGTACACACACGTATTGACTATGTTTTCACTGGGAGAGAGACCTTGGGTGAATTTGTGGCTATAGACTATAAGGCATAGGTCATCTCCGATCACGCCCCATTGATAACAACATGGTTGGGGACCTTGCCAAGACCTCCGATCCCTACTTGACGATTGAGAGTGGAGGCCCTGTTAGACGACAATTATAATAGTTATTTAGAAGACAGGATTGGGGATTACTTTGACATTAACAGAGGCAGTGTTGCGAGGGTTGGCACTTTGTGGGACGCTTTTAAGACAGTCATGCGAGGGGCGGCTATTGGGAATATGGGCAGCCATCAGAAGGACATATTGCAGACTCTAACGGACACCGAGGACGCTATTGCAGTGGCAGAGGGCATTGAAAGGGAGCTGTGTGCGGGGTCTGCAGAGCTGATGGTGCTGCGTTAAAAATGTATTGCTGAATAAGAAAGTCTGGGTAGACTGGATTTCGCAAGACATACTCGGAGGCTGCCCTTGGAGGGGAATAAACCGGGGAGACTGTTGGCATGGTTATGCCGATGGGAAGAGCCGAGGAACTTGACTTGCGCCATTGCTGACAAGAGGGGAGACATACTGAAAACTCAGGGAGTGATCAATGAGGTTTTTCAAGATTCTTTGAGTCTTTATATTCAGAAGACTGTGGAGTGTGATAAGGACATTGGAGAGGCCCTAGCTCACATTGATTTATCTAGACTGAATGGGAGCAGGTGGGCATGTTAGATGCTCTGCTGACACTAGATGAAATCAGTGCTGTGATATCGGCTTTCCCGACTATTAAAAGCCCAGGGCCAGATGGACTCCTGGGGGAATTCTATAAGGAGTATACAGACATATTGGCGCCCAGGTTCCTGGAAGTATTCAAAGAGGTGCATGAGTTGGGAGTGTTGAATAGTAGTATGAGGGAATCTACTATAGTGTCCATCCTTAAACCTGGAAAACCCCTGCAGTGTTGTGGTTCCTACAGGCGCCTATCAATGATCAACCAAGACTGTACTGGCTAACAGACTCAAAACGGTAATAGGAGACCTAGTACACAAGGATCAGACAGAGTATGTCCTGGGGCGTAGTACCTCGTGGAATTTGATTAGATTGCATCATGTGATAGACAGCACTAACTACCTGCGGCTGGACTATGCAGTGGCCTTGCTGGATGCAGTCAAAGCCTTTGACTCTATCCAGTGGGACTGGTTGCCGAGGGCCCTCTAACATTTCGGAATTGGGTCTGCCTTCATAAGGTGGATCAAATTAATCTACACTGCACACAGGGCGAGGGTGAAAACCGGAAAGCAGATTTCTTAAGTTTGGGAGTTGCATAAAGCCACTACGCAGGGATGCCCGTTGTCCCCTATGCTGTTCTTCCTCGCTCTGGAACTATTGGCTGTCTTTCTCAGATCAGACTATGCAGAGGCAGGTATTGTGATAGATGGGGAGGTGCACTTGATCTCTGTACGCAGACAATGTGCTGCTGTACATTAATCAACCCAAGATCAACTTACTGTACATGCTGGACATAATTGACCGGTTTGCAGAGCTCTCGGGTATTAGGGCCAAATGGGAGAAATCATGTTTGTTCCCACTGACGGAGCTCCGGGGGCTCACTCAGGAACAGTTGCCTAACTTAGGTATGCGATGGACGGTTGATATCTTCTGATATTTGGGTGTCAATGTGTGGCATGACCATACTTCCTTGCATAGGTATAATACTCAGAGGGCCTTTGATAGCGTGGTGAACTCCATGAAGTTCTCCTGCGTCTCCTATACCACTTCAATAATATACCCTACAATATACCTGGAAGGTTTTTCCACCGGAACATTCTATGGGGTGGGAAGAGAAACAGAATCGCATTACGTAGATCAGGGTACCCCACTTTGAGTTGTATTATTTGGCAGGGCAGCTGCAGTTTGTTGTGAATTGGCTGGGAGACCAGGACTCGCAGGTCACTCTGTTATTGCAACCAATGTTGGGCCGACATTTTTTAAAAGAAGTTCTGTAGATAAGGAGGGTCACTCTCCGTGCCTCTCCGGATTCCTGACGCTAGGCAAGGAACTGTGGCGCAGGGCCTGGAAAATTCTGGGGACATATGACCTTAACTCCCTGCGAATCTGTGAGAAACCAGAAGGTGTCTCACTCACTAGTCCCCGGGGATCTGTCATCCGGGTGGCCAGGACACGGCCATCTCTTTTGGATCCAGTTCCTGCGGGTGAACTAGTGCGGGAAGATCACCTGGGTGAGGGGTCTTCGGCGAGTGGGACGCACGATGGCGAGACGCAGTAGCCCTTTCCCTCTAACACCTTTACCCCATCCTATCAGATAGCATATGTAGGAACTCTACCACCCCCCCTTTCCCACACAAACACTTTCACACGGACAGCCCACTCTGGGAGAAAACAGACTAGCACCCGAGCAGTATACCTGACATGTCCCAAATATAATGGTCAGGAGAGATCAGGCCATTACTGACCATCACTCACACCTGACTTCCATTAAGCTTCCCCACACGGATAAAAGGCAGAGCACGAAAGCACACTCTGAGCGAGGCAAAGCACACGAGGAAACAGCAGTTTCGAGACCGAAGCCGAATGAGAGAAGAAAGACGGCAAAATAGGAGGGGATCGCAAGAAGGGAAATTCCCTTGAACTTTCCGACGAGAGAGTCACTTTCATGAGCCCTCGAGAATAGAAAGCATAAGACCAGGAGAATAAGGTGAAGAATCCCATATTGTGTGCCGGACGTACCCAGGGCCCTCTCGCGTCACTAATCAAGGCCGCTGTGGTACCATCCTTGGCTCCAAGAACAAAGCAGCATCAGTGAAATCAACACAACTGGTGAGTTGGGGAGACCGATACCAGACCGGTCTGTGTTGAAGTCAAGGTTGCAAGCAGCAACATTGGACTGCTTGCGCTGGAACGAACATAGTTAAAACGTGTGTGAGAAAAGACGCAAGTACAAGTTGAACTGCTGATGAGTGTTTGAACTTTAAAGAGACTTTGATACGATACCTTCGACAGAGTGGTCCGGCACCGCATGGGTGCTCAATTGAATGTCTCTGTTATCCAGCTGAGAAGTGGTAGAAGTGAAAGTTAAAGGATTATATTAAGAAGAGAACAAAGAATTGTCAATTAAAGTGATCCTGCAACGGGTCAAGCAAAATCATGCGCACGGTCAAAAGTATTCGATTTTGATATAGTAAAGAAAGTTTGGAAAATGAGAGAAATTTGGTCCAAGCCTGGCAGAGGGAGACGAATTGAAGGTTTTGTGTTAAAATGGGTCTGAGACCGGCAAAGGGGGACCCGGGGTGAACATTGAATCCCCAGAGAAAGTGTGCATATGAGAATCTTGAGGAGAAAGGAACTTGAATGTTTGTTTGTCGCTTCAGGCCGTCTGCAATAAGAGACTTTGAATGGCAAAGAGACTTTGGCACAGAAGGTCCTGATACTGAGATTTTAAACTGAATACTTGTGCTAGAAAAGCCAGAGTATGTGCTAAGCTGGGTTATGCCGCCTTGTCCCGTGCTGAAAACGTGGGGAAGGGAAGCTAATGGCTCAACTATGCTGATATATAGAGTGGGGCAGGAGTGGTCTGCCGTGGTCCCTGTGGTCCTTGCAGCAGTTTGGAGCCTTTTCTTTAGCTCCATTGAAGGAGGCAGAGCTTTCAGTAACCAACGTCTTGCACAGATTTTAAAAAAACGCACGCGTGAAGCGCGGCACAAGAGTTGGGCAGGAGTGGTCTGCCATGATCCGCTGGAGGACGAGGAAGTGAGGGGGTTTTGATCGCTTTCCCCGAGTTTGTCACAAGCTACGGTAAGACACTCCTCTACAAGTGTACATGTGCGTTGTCATCGCTCTGGGAAATGGGGGTCGGGCCCGGGATAAGGAGAATTAACTAACTTACCCTTACTGACCGGAATTGCACGGCCCGAGAGGGGGAAGATATCGGTTCACCTCACTAAACACAGCTATAGCAATTGAACATACACGCCTCGTATTTCATAGGCGTGAGGTGTGAAGACCAATTATGCAGTGGATAAAAATATCAAGCTACAACTTTTAACCCTCCTTAGCCCCTTCAGTTATTTATCCGGAGCACCCAAGCATTTCATACTTGTCCTTTGTCTGTTCGGTTGCCCAGTAGGGGTGGGGAGATGTACTATGGCAGCACCTCAAGCTAGTCAGACATGCCCTGAGTGCCGCATCCCGGATTTGGCTTTTTCTTCTGGCAAACTACTTGTTTGATTTGTTTTTGTACTGCCAGTTGCGGAACCCAAAAGGATGTACTACCTAGTACTGTGACTGTGACCGGATGACCACCATTGTTAACCCTACTGCTGAAGCCTTGGGAATACCCAACAATGCAAGATTCCTATGTCGCCTAACTCATTAGGCAACTTTTAACATAAACTATAGCAACACCTACTGCTACATTGCAACATTGACTATATTTTTCTAGTGATTGATATTTTATGTGTTTTAAGAATGTTTTGTTTCTGAATGTTTTGGTATTTTTATTGTTGCGTATGAGCTAATTCTTGGTGCAAATTTTTAGTAGCGGCATATTGTCTGTTTTTATTTTGTTCTTAAAACTATTGGAATGTAACACTTAGCTAGTATTTGGTCTTAAATTGCTAATCACCTTTTTTAGAAACTTCTTGCCACCTATGGCACAACCGCCTAGGGCCCATATTAAATACATACTAAGTCTGCGAAGGGTAGGAAGATAGGCACTTGCCAGCACACATTGTAGGCAGGCTTGATTATTTGGTACATTTGTGAATATACTATTTATTCATTGGTGCCCCACCCGGATACTGATTAACCTAAGTATTGGTTGAAGAAGAGTTACCCTATCTGCACATCTTGCAATTTTTGCATGTCCTGAACCTTTGCATTATTTTGCATGCTTGTATTATTTTGCAAGCTTGAATTTCTTGCACTTTGGCATAGCTTGAACCTTTGTGGAATTTACACATCCAGAGCTATAACCTGTCCAAACGCAAGGCCAGAGATCTCCTACTGGCCATAAATAAAACTAAGAAGAGTAAACCAAGCCAGACCGCAAAGTTGAAGCCGGCTCAAACCTCTCACCAAACCACCCTGAATTAATATTTTAAACAAATGGCAGGGAAAATTGAGGAGAGAATTCTGAACACTGAAAGGGCAATCGAGGTCACATTCTCACAGCCAGGCAACACTTTCACCCTGTCCAAATACAGGGCTTGTCACTGCATCTGGCTGTAACAAACCAAATGAACTGGCGTTGGCAGGGGTATTACATCTCCCAAGCACGTCTGTAATGGATCCTGTCGCGACTAGACATAGGGCCTCATTACGAGAATGGAGGTAATGAAAAAAGGAAGGCGGAATGGTAATACTGGCATCGTTAACGGGTCCCGGGCATTACGACCCGACAACCCGCCAATACCGCCACTGCCCGTACAGTGCCCCTTCATTTCCACCAGACTTGTTGCTGCCGACATTGTGCCACTGGCCTCGCCTTCCACTGGTATTGCCAGATCCGTGGTCCCGGTGTCAGGCGTTGATGTGGGGCCCTCATGTGCGGCCATGGCCTGGGCACTCGCCCTGGGCTTCGGTGTGGCCTGCGAGGCTGCCCCCGAGGTGGTCTTGCCTGTGGCAGCAGTCTTGTGCCGGGATGTGGATGCCGTTGTGGGTGTTGCCTCACTGGCATCTTCTCCATCGGTGCCTGGGGGGGGTAGAAGAGATGCAGGGCATCAGTGATGGTGTTACATGCAAGATGCATTATATGGTGCTGTGGAGAATTACATTTATCATGCATTCATATCTTACAGGTGTGTCACACAGGGTAGTATGAAGGGGGCATTTTGGCATGTGCCGTGACGCCTCAGTGCAGGGATGCTGCATGGCAGCTGGCATGCCATTGTATTGGGCTTTGTGTGATGCATTACATGGGCACGGTCCGTGTGTGTTGGCTGTGTGTTGGTAATGGGATTGGCACTCAGCATGCATTTCAGTGTGGCAGGGTTTAGGCCTCCATCTGGACAAGGATATGTTGATGTGTGTGTTGAGACATGCATTGCCTTGCCTAGACTCTCTTCCACATCACTTGTGCTACGTCATGGTTTCCTCTACTGGGATCTGCAGGGTCACTCACCTCCATCTGCAGATGTTGCGGCACCAGTCTCCATCTCCTCAAATCCCTCGATGGACTCCATCTGTATGAACGTGCTGCACGTCTCCTCCCAGCGCATTAGTTTTGTGGGCTAGTGGAGACCCCCGCCTGTGGCATGGCCTCCCTCCTATTGCTGGCCAGGATGTTCCGTACCCTGAGACGGAGGTCATCCCTTCTTTTTTTACAGTCCTTGACTGTCCATGGGGTGGTGCCGACTGCGGAGACCTTGCAGGCTACCTCCTCCCAGATCTCCTTTTTGCATTGCTGCACCTCCCTTTTCAGGTTGTGCTGGTTGATCTCCTCAGCATGGGCAGCTAAAGTGTCCGCCAGCATGTTCAGTTCTTCGTCTGAAAAATGCTTTTTGCGCAGGCGGGGGTTTGTTTTTCTGGTAGCCTTGGACATTTTCAATCGATAGGCCTTGGTATCTCCTCTGTAGCAGTGGTGGTTTGTGAGGATTGCAATGGATTGTGTTTTTAAAGATGGCCGCCGGCGCATTTGCCGTTCCGACGCAATGATGTTACTTCCGGGTCCGGTATTACGAGCCCGGTATTAGCATGATGTTATTACCAGGTCGGTATTAAGGGGTGCCTCCTAGGCGGAGGCGGTATCGGCGGGTTCCGTGATGGCGCTATAAGGGGGTTGGAGGGCCGTTAGCGGCATGGAGGTATGGCCATTACCGGCATGGGGGTTCGCGCATGCTCGCGCACTCTTAATCACCCGCTATTAGCGGCGCCATACGAGCACGGACCCGCTCGTTCCTCCATGCCAGTAATGACCCCGTTTTTACAGCGCTTCTCGTAATGAGGCCCATAGTGTATTAGAAGGGGGCACTGAGGACAGCAAACTGCCCCATTCATTTCTTGAACAGGTTGATAACCCTATGGATTCAGTATCTAGCGATTTGAAAACTTTGGAAGAAGTACTAGATAAGAAACTAGCTCCTGTCCTGACTGGTATCGCATCCCTTAAAGACTCCCTTAGTATCTCCCTCACCATACTGGATGATTTAATTAGTGGGATGAAAAAGGATGTCTTGGAACTCCAACAAGTTGTTTCTAAAAACAGTGTGGCCACTACAGGGGGCAGGGCCACAAGTCCAATAAACATGACACATCTGGTACCCCAGAATGAGGTTCAGAGGAATAAGCAAACCATTACCTCAGCAGTCCCCACGCATAATCACCAGAATAGGCTGAGGAGCAGTCACCGATGTATCCAGTGTTAAAGGTTCTAAGTCAACCCCCCCAAACCAGTTGCACAGACTAATGGCACAACATTGCGCCCAAACAAAACTGTAATTGATCTCCCGCTTGAAGCAGCACCACCAGTGGGAGTTAAAACAGGTGTGCCCTGCTTAGTGGAAGGGATGGTAGAAACTACAATCTCCCTAATAAATAAAACGTCCCAATGGATTAACACCCGTCTACCCGGTATGAAGATCAACCCAAGGGATATCTTAATGGCCAGAACGGTTTCCTGGATAGGCAATACCCCTAAACGGGCATAGGGGATTGCGTGATAGTCACAGCAGTGGCTCCGGCCATGTTGGACTATCTGATTGACGCACTTAACCCTGCTTGCCAGACGATGGGGAACAACACTAATATAAGTACCTTCATCCCGCTTGTCACCTTTTATCCTTTGCACTCCACCCCCTTAATCCCACAGCAGGCTGGATGGGGGTATGTCATCTATTTAACACAGGTGCAAGAGGTGCATGGATGGGGAGAGGAGCAATCATCACCTCAAACCGTTTTGACACCTTGGCTGGCATCGAGGAATTGGACCGACTATGGACCTATGAGAGGGTATTTTAAATCCCCTGGGGTCAGGGAATCGAACTCCAAATACCTTTGTGCCTGAGGAGGTTGACGGCACGATTATGGAACAGCCAGTCTATTATCCAGAATGTAATGTCACCCTTCTCAGCTGGAATATCCAGACGCAGGAAGGACTGTTGAGTCTCTTCAGGAGTCTTGCAGAGTCCCAAAGAGGTAGGTTCTCAGCTTCTGAAGGGCCCTGACTATGGAAAAACATTTATTTTCCACAGTCGTCCACCTGAGCTCTCTGTCCTTAAGCTGGCGACTAATAAAACATATAGGATGTTTCCTACCTTTGTCATTTAACTGTGAAAGGACAGCACCAATCCCAGTGCCAGATGCATCTGTCTGCACAATAAAAGGTCCATGGTAATGAGGTGTCCTAAGAACAGGGACCTGATGAAGGGAATCTTTTATTCCTTGAAAGGATGGCCTTCTCACAATCCTCAGACCAAGTAACTTTCATGGGCTTGTGAGTTGTGAGGGCAGTCAGAGGGGCAGCTATGGTACCATAGTCTGCCATGAGGTTTCTGTAATACCCAGTGAGGCCTAGAAAAACTCTCACCTGGGTTTGGATTTGTGGGGGTTGCCCAGTCCTGTACAGCCTGTACATTGCTAGGAAGAGGCTAAATATTGCCCCCCACCAACCTCATGCCCACGGTAGGTCACTGTAGTCCAACCAATCTGGAACTTGGTAGCTTGTAAGGTCAAGTGGGCCTACTGAAGAGCCTGCAACACAATCCCAAGGTGTGTAACATGTTCTTCCCAAGTAGGGCTGAAAACCGATATATTGTCCATATAAGCCATGCAGAAATCATCTAACCCATTTAGGACATGGCTGACCAATCTCTGGAAAGTGGCATGTGTCTTCTTTAAGCCAAAAGGCATTACCCTGAACTGGTAAAGTTCATCATCCAGTGTTGAGAATGCGGTCTTCTTGGCATTTTCTGTCAGAGATGTTTGCCAATATCCTGCAGTAAGGTCAAAGGTGGTAAGGTACTTGGCAGCACCTAGCCTGTCCACTAACTCAACACTTTGTGGAAGGGGATGTGCATATATCTTGGTGAAGGCATTAAGAGCTCTGTAATCTACACAAATTCTCAACTCAGATATGCCTGCTATTGGTACTATAAACACATGACTGGATCAAGGACTACTAGAGGGTTTGATCACCCCTAGATCCAACATTTTGTTGACCTCAATCATAGTGTGAGATCTTACTTGGTCTGAAAAACTATAACTCCTAAACATTGGCAGGCTTACCACCTCCAGTGAAAAAGTCCAGCTCACACCAAAGTGTTAAGCCTGGAATTAGGGAAAACAAGGTGGAGTGGGAAATTGCCTCAGATATGTTTTCACCTCGCCATGTTGTTGTAGAGTCTAGTTGAGGAAACAACAAGCCATCCTCAATGAAGTCATAAGAAGGGCTTCCCTGGAACAGGTCTGGGAGAGATTCATATTCTTCTGTCTCCCTTTCTGAAACCGAGCAGGGCTCCTCTTTCATCCCCAAGGATAAAAGCCTTATCTATTCATGGCAAACTCTATGGGAGCCTTCCTAGGTTTTCGAAGTTCCGCTAAATAGTTTACTTTAATGAGTCTTTCAACTTTGTAAGGCCCAGACCATGAATTCGGGGTCAGTGTTTCTTGGAATAAGAATGATCCCATTGCCTTCTTTGGGGCTCCCTAAGGGCTCTAGTCATACTTTGGAAAGTCCAAAAGAATATCTCTCTCATACCAACTGATGGTGAGGGATATGTGGATGACAAATGATATATCACTTCATCTTCCTTCCACAGGGCCTGGCTATACCTGGACTTGAAGCTGCACAACTTCTTCAAGGAAGCTACCCCTGGTAAAAGTGTCCAGTAAAGCTAGAGTAACTGACTTGGCAGCTACTGTCTGATGTTGGTTGGCATTAGGATACCTTGTGGAGTGAACATCTCCCACTAGGATAAGCCTTTTGCCAGAGGATGTACAAGAGTTCAGAGGACTAACAAAGTTAGCCTCTATCTCCTCAAAGGGTGCACCCAATACAGGTAGGGTTATTTTTTAAAATAATCTATGGCCCCCAGACTTGTTCGCCGTCCTCGCTTGCCCGACCCATCTGAGCATCCTTATCCCCCCTCCCGCCTCCCAGCCCACCCCCCTCGCCTGATTGGTGGAATAGGTCCACTGCCCGTGGCCTACTGGCCTGCACTGCACATAGCGCACCCCTTTTTTTCGTGGGTGAGGCAGGTGAGTGCACTGTCCCCAGGACCCTCCTGGGCTCTGGTTAGCATCATTTAAAAAAAAGAAAAAATCTGTGGCTCCCAGCCCCGTTCGCCGTCCTTGGTTCCCCGACCCATCCAAGCTTCTTTATCCCTCCTCCCGCCTCCCAGCCCACCCCCTCCCTTGATTTGCGGAATAGGTCCATGGCCAGTGGCCTACTGGCCTGCACTGCACCCTGTGCACCCCTTTTTTCGTGGGTGAAGCAGGTGAGCGCATCGCCCCCAGGACCACTCTGGGCCCTGGTTAGCATAATCTATTTTAATAATCTCTGGCCGCCAGCCCCGTTTGCCGGCCTCGCTTCCCTGACCATCTGAGCTTCCTTATCCCTCCTCCTGCCTTACAGCTCACCCCCCTCCTCTAATTGGTGGAATAGGTCCATAACACGTGGCCTATTGCCCTGCACTGCACCCTGCGCACCCCTTTTTCATGGGTGAAGCAGGTGAGTGCATCGTCCCCAGGACCCTCCTTGGCCCTGGTTGGCATCATTTTAAATGTTTTCAAATAGTCTCTGGCCCCCAGCCCTGTTCACCGTCCCCGGTTCCCCGGCCCATCGAGCTTCCTTATCCCTCCTCCCGCCTCCCAACCAACTCCGCTCCCCTGATTGGTGGAATAGGTCCATTGTCCGTGGCCTGCTGGCCTGCACTGCACCCTGCGCACCCCTTTTTTCGTGGGTGAAGCAAGTGAGTGCATCAACTCCAGGACCCTCCTGGGCCCTGGTTAGCATCATTTAAAAGAAATAATCTCTGGCCTCCAGCCCTGTTCGCCGTCCTCGCTTCCCTGACCCATCCAAACTTCCTTATCCCTCCTCCCACCTCCCAGCCCACCCCCCATCCCGATTGGTGAAATAGGTCCATTGCGCGTGGCCTACTGGCCTGCACTGCACCCTGCACACCCCTTTTTTCCTGGGTGAAGCAAGTGAGTGCATCGTCCCCAGGAGCCTCCTCGGCCCTGGTTAGCATAATTTAAAAAAATGTAAAATAGTCTCTGGCCCCCAGCCCTGTTCTCCGTCCTCGGTTCCCCGGCCCATCGAGCTTCCTTATCCCTCCTCCCGCCTATCAACCAACTCCCCTACCCTGATTGGCTCGATTGATGGTCTTAACTGACCTTCCCAGGGCAGCCCTCTGCCCGTGCAGCCCCTGTGGCTAAGGGTCCCAAGACAAAGGGCTACTCTGACAGAGGCAGCTCCATATCGTGTCTGCAGGTGTCAGCAGGGGAAGCCAGTGGCCAGCCGTCAACCAGCAGCAACTACCAAGGTAAGTGTGGAATGGGTGGGGAGTAGAGCAATCACTCTACTCCAGAAAGCCATGCCACTGTACCTTACCTCTGAACATAGATTGCCAGGCTTCTATTACTAACATGCTTCACAAAGGGTGAGGACTGCTGATTCATTAACTGAGCTACACTGGAACAGTTCTGTAAACACTAGCCTACGTCACCGTCACACTTTTGGGAACTGTTAATTTGCCTGAGCCACACCTAGAGGGTGCCACACTGGGACAGAACCGTGATTAATAAGACAGAACTATGAATGTTACTTGCATCACTCCCTTAGGGAATACTCATTATTAGCAATTTCCCACTATAAATGTACTCTCAAATATAGGTATAACATACCATCTGTATCTGTTATAATACTAAACCTATTGCATTGTGAAACCTGGGCCTCTCTCCCACTATACACAACTCTCAAATCTAGGTGTAGCCTCCATCTTTGTTGTTATAGGATGAATCCCACTGCAAGTGCCCACTGTGATTATACTGTGAATTTACTAGCCTGTGTCGCACAATTAGAAAATTGTTAGCATTGTATTGCTTCACACCTAGAAGATTGTTAGCAATGTATTGCCTCACACTTAGATGATTGTTAAAAAATATATCAACTAAAAAAGCTAACCTGAACAGGCCCTGGGCCCAGCATTAGCCATGACTGACAGAACCTGAGTGTCCATTTCTGTTCTTATCCTGGAACACACGTGGATTTAAACATTTATTCAACGATTTTGAAATCCCCTTGGAACGTGTGTTTGTCATCTGTTTACAGGAAACATGGCTCTGCAAAACTCCAATGTGTGATGGGTTCACCACCTTATTAAATCCTGCCGAAAAAAATGCTAAAGGTCGTCCAAGTTCAGGCTTAATAACAATGGTGAGAATAACGCAAACATGGTCAGTTCCTGTTTTGGTAAATCCAAATCCATATGTGCAAGGTACAATAGTTCACATGATGGAAAAAGCATCCAAGCCAGGAAGCACCTACTGATCATAAATGGATACTGGAATCCAGCAAAGATCAGCACAAAAGTCTTCATAAATGCAATCTTAGAGCTTATTGGCGATGCCATGCTAGCTCATAACAACCTATCAGTTATTTGCTGTGGAGATCTAAAAAGCACCTGGTTCCAGTTTGACCAAACTCTGAAGACTTATCAGCGACTGCCGGATGATGCTATTGAGGAAAGAGGGCAGAGATGGCAAAACGCCATGAAGATGCGCGATTTATCCATGTTAAATGGTACGTTAAAAGGAGATGTCCCCGCAAAACCAACATGGCATCGTGACAAAACACATAGTATCCTCGACTACATATGGGTATCTAGAAACCTTGAATCAAAGATCTTAGATCTACAAATCCTGAAAATGAAATACAGCGACCACAGCCTCCTGCAATTTCGTTTTATGATAGACATGATTCCTCCTGGTAGTCTACATAAGAACGCGTTGGAAACAAACTCTAGGGGAAACCGCCTTCGACTAAATGGAAATCAGATCCAAGGCCTTGGGATGAGGCTAATGAATATTCCAGCCATACAAGGAACTGATTATATTCCACTGCTGACAGACTTCACTATTGCTGCAAAATCGTCAATGTTTTATGGGCGGTCTCATCGACATATATACAGCAAGGTGTTACATGAAGCAAAAAAGGCATTGCGGAAAGATCTGAGTGTAATAAGAAAATGCCTACCAAGAGCAGAAGTGCAAGAAGCAGTAAAAACAAGACTATCGAAATTGGGCAAAGTCACATGCTATCGTCATTGATCAAGATTGTGCCGAGCAAATGTTACATCTACTCATGACAAGAAACACACAAGAAATTTGACGGATTATGAACATGGACCTTTCAAAATGTACTCCAAGTCTAACAAATACCATATCTGGAGACGCACGCGACACGCATTTTTCCTTGGTCTTTCAGAAATCTGAAATTGCGACTTTATCAACGACTATCGCTGTTGACACCCAGTGGGACGTTGAGATGTTGCACAAGATTTTCCGAGCTTTAAATGCATGCAGCCGGACCAGATCTGATTTCTAATGTGGCTCTCAAAAAACATCCAAGTGAGTGGGCATTTTTTATTGGAAACCTGTTCACCAGAATTGGAATGTCAAAACAATTGCCTGAATCGTGGACCACTGCTATAGTGGTGCCAATTCACAAGAGGGGCAACTGGGATGATCCGAACAACTATCGCCCAATTGCCCTTCTCGACACGATTGGTAAAATATTTGGGTCAAGTTTTCGTTTAAAACTTGCAAACTGGGCTGAGGTTTCACAGATTGCGGATATACACCAAACCGGCTTCACGAAGGGTGTTGGGGTTGACGTAAATCTACTCATTTTGACCATCTTGAAACTGGAAACGTTAAAGACAAATGGGAAAATGACTTTTGCATTTATAGACATGAAATAGGCATTTGACGGTGTGAACCGCGGCCTGTTTTGGGATAAATTGTCAAAATGGCATTGTCCGACATGCATTCTTGAACCAATCTTTGCCCTCCACGATCAAACATCTATTAGAGTGCGACTAAACAACAGTGGCATGCTATCCAACACTATCTTGACCCATAAAGGTGTCAAACAAGGCTGTCCGCTTGCTGCAGAGCTTTTTAAACTATTTCTGGCTGATCTGCCGAACCATCTTGAGCAGGTTCCCTGTTTTTCACCTATGATAAATCGAATTCCGATCAAATGCATCATTTATGCGGATGATTTGGTGCTGATGGACAGAACCCAACTAGAACTTCACCACCTTCTCATGAGTCTGCAGGAGTATATGGTCATAAATGAATTGGCAATAAACACTTCAAAAACAAAAATGGTGTCAATTGGAAACGTAAAAAATAAGAAAGACAAAGCTTTTAGGTGGAAAGTCGCTGAAGCCCATATTTCTTCCGTTGATTCCATAAGATACTTAGGGATCCAATTTAACAATTCCATCTGCGTATACCAATGGGTCAAAGTATTAAAATCAAAAATGAAATGCTTGCTATTCAAGGAGAGAAAATCAACAGGAATTATGGAAAGTTCTCTTTGGAACCTGTCCTCAGATTCTACTTGCAAAAAGTTGTCCCAATTATAACTTTTGGTGCTGAGGCAGGGTGGAACATAAGTGAACAAATATGGCATGTGTTGGAAGGGCGTTTTTGGCGTTATGTGTTGAGGTTGCCACAAACAACATTCATGATGATACTGAGATACGAACTACAAAAAAGAAGGTGGGTGAGGCGCGCACTCCCGGTCCTGATCAATTGAACCTGTTGCAAAAAATAAGTAGCTGGGTCACATCCCAAAATGGACAAATATTCACAGGGTTAGATCCCTTCTGCTGCAAATCAGGTACTCAGTATTAACAGGGTTAGATCCCTTGCTGCAAATCAGGTACTCAGTAATAACAGAGTTAGATCCCTCAGCTGCAGTTCTGTGGTCTGTAGTTGTTCTCCTCCTAGCGCTTTCTTATCTCAAATAATCATCAGGGAGGCTGTTGAGCAGGTGTGTCTAATTAGACTCAAAGGATTCTGGTAGTTGTAGTGAAAACGTTTTTTTCTGTTCAGGTGACCAGCAACCGACACCCCTCCAAAGCACAAGTCCTTCCCAAATTTGGGGGAGGGGAGAGAACCATCTTTATGATTCTCCAAAGTGGGGCACAGTCACCCCGTGGCGCTGCCTCTGGAGCCCGGGACTCCCATAGCATTCAGTACAAAAAAGAAGGTGGGTGAGGCGCGCACTCCCGGTCCTGGTCAATTGAACCTGTTGCAAAAAATAAGTAGCTGGGTCACATCCCAAAATGGACAAATATTCACAGGGTTAGATCCCTTCTGCTGCAAATCAGGTACTCAGTATTAACAGGGTAAGATCCCTTGCTGCAAATCAGGTACTCAGTAATAACAGGGTTAGATCCCTCAGCTGCAGTTCTGTGGTCTGTAGTTGTTCTCCTCCTAGCGCTTTCTTATCTCAAATAATCATCAGGGAGGCTGTTGAGCAGGTGTGTCTAATTAGACTCAAAGGATTCTGGTAGCTGTAGTGAAAACGTTTTTTTCTGTTCAGGTGACCAGCAACCGACACCCCTCCAAAGCACAAGTCCTACCCAAATTTGGGGGAGGGGAGAGAACCATCTTTATGATTCTCCAAAGTGTGGCACAGTCACCCCGTGGCGCTGCCTCTGGAGCCCGGGACTCCCATAGCATTCAGTACAAAAAAGTAGGTGGGTGAGGCGCGCACTCCCGGTCCTGGTCAATTGAACCTGTTGCAAAAAATAAGTAGCTGGGTCACATCCCAAAATGGACAAATATTCACAGGGTTAGATCCCTTCTGCTGCAAATCAGGTACTCAGTATTAACAGGGTTAGATCCCTTGCTGCAAATCAGGTACTCAGTAATAACAGGGTTAGATCCCTCAGCTGCAGTTCTGTGGTCTGTAGTTGTTCTCCTCCTAGCGCTTTCTTATCTCAAATAATCATCAGGGAGGCTGTTGAGCAGGTGTGTCTAATTAGACTCAAAGGATTCTGGTAGCTGTAGTGAAAACGTTTTTTTCTGTTCAGGTGACCAGCAACCGACACCCCTCCAAAGCACAAGTCCTTCCCAAATTTGGGGGAGGGGAGAGAACAATCTTTATGATTCTTCAAAGTGGGGCACAGTCACCCCGTGGCGCTGCCTCTGGAGCCCGGGACTCCCATAGCATTCAGTACAAAAAAGAAGGTGGGTGAGGCGCGCACTCCCGGTCCTGGTCAATTGAACCTGTTGCAAACAATAAGTAGCTGGGTCACATCCCAAAATGGACAAATATTCACAGGGTTAGATCCCTTCTGCTGCAAATCAGGTACTCAGTATTAACAGGGTTAGATCCCTTGCTGCAAATCAGGTACTCAGTAATAACAGGGTTAGATCCCTCAGCTGCAGTTCTGTGGTCTGTAGTTGTTCTCCTCCTAGCGCTTTCTTATCTCAGATAATCATCAGGGAGGCTGTTGAGCAGGTGTGTCTAATTAGACTCAAAGGATTCTGGTAGCTGTAGTGAAAACGTTTTTTTCTGTTCTTACTGTTATTACTGAGTACCTGATTTGCAGCAGAAGGGATCTAACCCTGTGAATATTTGTCCATTTTGGGATGTGACCCAGCTACTTATTTTTTGCAACAGGTTCAATTGACCAGGACCGGGAGTGCGTGCCTCACCCACCTTCTTTTTTGTACTGAATGCTATGGGAGTCCCGGGCTCCAGAGGCAGCGCCACGGGGTGACTGTGCCCCACTTTGGAGAATCATAAAGATGGTTCTCTCCCCTCCCCCAAATTTGGGAAGGACTTGTGCTTTGGAGGGGTGTCGGTTGCTGGTCACCTGAACAGAAAAAAACGTTTTCACTACAGCTACCAGAATCCTTTGAGTCTAATTAGACACACCTGCTCAACAGCCTCCCTGATGATTATTTGAGATAAGAAAGCGCTAGGAGGAGAACAACTACAGACCACAGAACTGCAGCTGAGGGATCTAAACCTGTTATTACTGAGTACCTGATTTGCAGCAAGGGATCTAACCCTGTTAATACTGAGTACCTGATTTGCAGCAGAAGGGATCTAACCCTGTGAATATTTGTCCATTTTGGGATGTGACCCAGCTACTTATTTTTTGCAACAGGTTCAATTGACCAGGACCGGGAGTGCGCGCCTCACCCACCTTCTTTTTTGTACTGAATGCTATGGGAGTCCCGGGCTCCAGAGGCAGCGCCACGGGGTGACTGTGCCCCACTTTGGAGAATCATAAAGATGGTTCTCTCCCCTCCCCCAAATTTGGGAAGGACTTGTGCTTTGGAGGGGTGTCGGTTGCTGGTCACCTGAACAGAAAAAAACGTTTTCACTACAGCTACCAGAATCCTTTGAGTCTAATTAGACACACCTGCTCAACAGCCTCCCTGATGATTATTTGAGATAAGAAAGCGCTAGGAGGAGAACAACTACAGACCACAGAACTGCAGCTGAGGGATCTAACCCTGTTATTACTGAGTACCTGATTTGCAGCAAGGGATCTAACCCTGTTAATACTGAGTACCTGATTTGCAGCAGAAGGGATCTAACCCAGTGAATATTTGTCCATTTTGGGATGTGACCCAGCTACTTATTTTTTGCAACAGGTTCAATTGACCAGGACCGGGAGTGCGCGCCTCACCCACCTTCTTTTTTGTACTGAGATACGAACTAGACATAAATTCGCTGCACATCAGAGTGGTTTGGAACTCAATTGCGACAATGCGCAAGATGGCTTTAAAGTCACCAGCACCGGCATACCAAATTTTTGCTAACGAGTATGCTCCGAACAGCCAAAATCTACTCAACATATGGTTTCGTAAATTACTGTCATTTTTGACGGCAGCCGACATAAATAATCAAGAGATTTTAAACTGCTCGCAATGGGCCAAAAATAAATTTGAAAATTGGGCCTGGATTGTAAATCATGAATCACGACAAAAGTTGCAATCAACAAAATTCCTGGGATGCGAACACAAAAAACTAAATGAACAAGCACGATACCTATTGCATTGCCCATCTCGTCATCATCATGAACAATTTCTTAGGTTTCGGGCAAATATCCTGAAAACAAAAGAAATACTTTGGCAAAGATATGACAAATCTATAAAAGATAATCTCTGCCGTTTTTGTGGATTGTATGTTCAAACCTCTAAACATCTTTTAATTGAGTGCAAACAGACAGTTAACCAACGCTCACTACATCTTGGAAAGTTTGCCCCTTTAGACAAAGATATGGAGGGGTGGTGGGCTAGGAGCGTCTCCAGAAACAATATAAAACTTGTCTGTGCAATTGTGAACAACATGGACATGGTCTTGAAAGTAGATGTTTAATGTATCTCATTGTTGTAAAATTGTGACTTTTTAATGGCTTTGTGATTATGCCAAGAACTAATATAATGAGTTGTGAGACTGTAGTGCTGAGATATGAGAGAGTGAATGTTAAGCATTGTGCCTTGGAACATGCTCTCTCTGGTTTTTGGAGGATCTTTCTGTTTTCTTTTCTTTTGAAACAAAAGTTTGAAACTTGTGTTTAAACTGTAGATTCTTTCAAATAAAATAAAATTTAAAAACTAAAAAGATGATTGTTAGCATTGTATTGCCTCACACTTAGAAAACTTATCATTGCATGGACTCAAACCTAGAAAGTGCCCACTAGTCTGCATCGCACACTTAGTAACTTGTTAGCTTTGTACTGACTCAAACCTAGAAAGTGCCCACTGTGATAGTACTTTAAATTTAACAGTCTGCGTCGCACATTTAGAAAACTGTTATCATTGCATTGACTCAAACCAAGAAAGTGCCCACTGTGATACTACTGTGATTTTACTAGTAGGGTCGCACTCTTAGAAAATTGTAAGCTTTGTACTGACTCAAACCTAGAAAGTGCCCACAGTGATAGTGCTGAGAATTTACTAACCTGCGTCACACACTTAGAAAATTGCTAGCATTGCATTGACTCACACTCAGAAAACTGTTAGCATTGCATTGACTCAAACCTAGAAAGTGCCCACTGCGATAGTGCTGTGAATTTACTAGTCTGCTTCACACACTTAGAAAATTGTTAGTTTTGTCCACGGCATTCGCAAACGCAGACCTTAATTCCGGAACAGCAAGCCTGCTTGATCAAAACCCACCTCCCATACACTCACCTCTCACATCTCTATGCTCACTCTCTTCTGTACACCAACACACAATTAGAACGCAGCTACACCCCTCGATCAATTTCGGCCTAGCTGCTCACTTACAATATCAAATACCACCACACCTAATGTTAGGATGCAGCAAACATCGCACAGACACTTCAGCTGCACACATAATCGATGCACCCATGCACCCTATGCCACCATACACTCTCAATTGGCCAGGACCACAGACCCCGAGGGCGGTCAATTTACAAGCGCTTTGCGGTCATACCAATGATTTATAGAGCGCTATATAAATGCCAAATAACAAAATATAACATATAGAAAGAGGTGTTGTATGGGATTATAGTTCTCGTCCTAGGGGTTTGGGTAAACCCAGAAGAGTGAGATTGGTAGGGTTTATGCAATGAACGGGGATAGCCGGAATCGGGAACTGTACAGAGGGGATTGTGGGAATGGTAGTGTCTTGTCAGGGTAGATTGGGTGTTTGGAAAATGATTATCAGAGTGACGTGGAGAAGAATGGCTGGGGTTGTTCTCGTGGGCAACATAAAAACAGTGATTCTGAGAGTGGTGGTTTCCTACTGTAACAGCGTTTTTACTTGGTTTCCAGAGATGTATGGGTGGTGGGATTTTAATAAGGGAGTCCCATTGGGAAGAAGGGAGATGGATGTAGTACAACCTACAAAGGTTTCAAGGATCTCATTCTCCTCTCCTTTTTTCTTGGTATAATACCGCGCCTCAAGTTGGATATTCCCCCAAGCGTAACCCCGGGCTCCCCTGCCAAGGTGATCCACCCTTGCTTGTCCGCCTCCAAGGGTTGAGATCCTAGAGCACCAGCTCTTCCCTGGCCACCTGAATAAGGGATTCCAAGGTCTATTTGGGAGAATACCCTCAGGTTTCTCACAAGCGACAGTGACGTTGATCCCCAGGAGAGAGGATGTGTAACAGAAGGGGAAAGCACCCTGGCCCCGGAAGAGGGGAGTAAGTAAAAAAAGGAGAGCCCTTAGAAGGGGAGGACTTTTGGGAAACTTGAAAAAGGGAGGAAGCCGTAAAATCCAGAGAGAGGTGGAGGGACTTGTTATCCCCAGAAAGAATAAGGACTAAGCTCTAGAAATCACTAAGAAGGAGACCTTCCTCTCTGGAACTGTCTGTATGTCTTTTTATTTGCCATCATTCATATATAATCCTGATTTCAAGGACTACATTTCCCAAAGGCATCCAAAAACAATTTCCATGTAATAATCTTGTTTTTCTTTTTACTTAATAAAACCCTTTGCTTAATAAAACCCTTTAACTGTATTCTGGTATCAGTAGTTGTGTGTTCCCTCAGTCTTGTGACACACTTAATAATAAAGAATAAAAAAAAAAAATAATAATAATAATCCAACCATCCTGACACTTTCCATTTCTATAATTCCTAGAAGGAACAGTTCACTTAGTTGTAGATAAACACCAAGCCCTTGCAAACCCATATAGGGACACATCCCAACCACCTCCTTCTTGCTAATAAAATAAGGTTGAAAGTGTACTTCCTGCAGGAGGCAATAATTCATCACAAAGGGCCAACAATAAAGAATTCAAGAACAATTTAATTGAGTTTTGCCCTATGGTTAAGTTATTTGAATAGTTCACAACTGAGTTTTTTGTGGCACATTAAGTGTGTGCGGAAGAAACACTTTTTCTTCCAATAAATCAAGTTGCAAGCTACTAGCCAGCCATAACAAAGTCACTTGCCACCTCAATTATATACATACACAAAGCACAGCATTTCGTACTCGCCAAGACAATGCCTGGTGTACATTTTGCACCCAGCTTCCTGTATTACAGATACAAAGGATCTGGGCATCATTGAAAGATGTGCAAATGATAAATACATTTTAGAGTAAATAAAACAGGAGCAACTGGTAATGTCTGTGGTGAGCTGTAGAAATCTGATATCATTTGTAAACTGCATTCAAGTGACAGTAATTTAGGATCAATAACATTGACGTTGAACTTAGGAACATGACACTCATTCAACGCATGAGACAGAATAGAAGTGTCTTCCCATAATATTGTGTTACATGAATGTGACATCTACTTTACGGAGCTTCAAATATTCCAAGAGACAGAAGGATGGCAATAATCTTACCATGATGGTGTGGTGAGGGAATCTAGCACGGACGTCCTTCACGTATTGCACAAAGTGCTCAGAGTAGCCGTTGGCCACATCCAGACAGATATACCGAACTTGTGGAATGGCCTCCAGGATTCGTTCCAACTGCATAAAATCGGTCTGTCCGGTGCCTGAACTGGCCGCCACATGCTGTAAGGATGAGCAAAGAGCCACAGTGTGAGTAGGACAGTCAGAACAGTGATAGACAAATCTACCCTCCCCAGGCACACATAATTGCAGCCAAGGGCAGGGTGTATGCTATTGATTTCGGAGAACCTTCTACCAAGCCAGAATACCAGCCCTCTCCGGATCTCGCAGAAAACCCAGCGACGTGCTGCCTATGCCAGCACCAACTGACCCACCAAATGAGTACCAGGTGGGCTGCCAATAACTCCAAGGCCCAAAACGTTGGACTTCAAAACATGCTACCATGAGCTCACGTTTATTTAAGGGACGTCTGCTTCCTTGGAAACTAAAAATAGAGAGTTTAACATCCATTCCGATTACCAATAAGGCTCAAATTGCAATACCAGCGAGTTACTACTGAAAACCTTGGATCTGAGACTCACCTCCAGACATTCAGGGTGTTTGTCTGCAAACTCTTTCCATTGTTCAATAGAGTAATGCTTGTGAATGGCCGTGAAGAGAGAAAACTGTTGAAATAAAACAGACAATCTAAATTCCTGCTGCTCAGCATCTACCAGGGCTATGATATGAGATTAAAAGGCAAATGACCTCTTCTGACAGAACCAAACAGCTTTTACCTTACACAAGGCTTGTGCCATCTCAAAGGTGCCCACGGTATCCATGTTAGCAGCGATGATAGGGATGCCTTTGTAAGACTGCTTGGAGTTCAAGAAGGTGTAAGACCGAGTCAGCTCCACCTGTGGAAGTAGATACAGCTCTGAGACAATCAAGGGTGCCATATAAAACAATGAATGTACCCATTAAATATCTAAACAATAAAAAACGGTGACATAAAAAGGTTCCATGTGAAAAGGTAGATAGGAAAAGGGTTCCAGAGAGCCGATTTGTATTCCCTGGATCCGAAAAAGCCTTACCCAACATATTCTAGGACAGGTGTTATTTCGAAACTCCAGTCCAAGACTATTTGGGGGAAAGGCTCGATTTTGCTTGAGTGGGAAATCTGGGTAAACACCCCCCTGACAATATTTTCCTTGGCAACATTATCACTGGATACTGATAAAAGTGTGTTAAATACATTAAAATGTATAATTATCCATAATCAGACAGTTAATTAAGACATTTAAATGTTCCTATACAAAAAAGTGCATTTCTTAATTACCAAAGTGTACTTTTGAGTAGAATACAATGTAGTTAAAGCGTTAAAGGATTTAGAGGTTCATATTGCTCTCGACATGACCCAGGAATTGTGAAAAAAAGTGGTTACACTCTATGTCATGCAATACGCTGTGGGGAGAAAAGAAAAAATAAATGAATCAAGAAATTAGTAAATTAATAAAAATAAAATTTGGGCCACACACCCTAGTGACTTCACATTAGTAAAGCCCTTAGGATACGTCTTTCCTTATAGTGGCCCTTGTGCTGTTTCAAAGCATTATTGAAGTTGTTCACGTAGCCATTACTCCAGCAGACACTTGTGCATGCATATAACATAGGACTGAAAAAGCGCTGTCTTGCAGAAACGTAGGCAGAGGAACATTTGGGGTGGTTCTGTGTTGTTTTCCAGAATGTTCTTAAGTTTCGAATTGGTCAGGTGACTAGTGATCTATAACGGTGAGGAGTCTGGAGGGCGGGTCACGTTAAATCAGTCAGTTCCCAATAGAGGTAGAAGGCTATTTTCCTTTTCTTGCAAGACAACAATAATGCTCTCTGTTTGTCATCACTGGAATGGAATGTGTGAGGCTGGTTTCACCAACAATTCTGGCACAGCGACTTAGACCTGTCGCATAACTTGGGTGCACCGCGGGCTGCTTTGTCCCAAACTCATCCAGCATGGATAAACAGGGGTATGGAGTCCAGGATCTGGAGGGGTGGTTGGGAGGAGGCCGGCTGCGAGGGGTGTTCTTGCGTGGCCATTCAGGGTAGCTCGGGGTTTAACAATGACAAAGTATGATGCAGACTTCTTTGAGGGTTATGGTAGTATAGATTTGAAATTCTGGTTTGGTTATTTTGGTCTGGTAATCACAGTAATCTATTTAATTGGTATGGTACTTGTTCTGGAATATTTGTTCTGGCCTGGTATATTTACTCTGGTCTGGTAAGTGTGACAAGGCCAGTACCATGGCCGTGTCAGGAGGGGATGGGAACCTCTCTTAGCCAGTGGCGGGAGGCCTACCAGGCAAAAGTCCAGTGCCACTCCTACTCCTGAGATGGACGGTGGCAGTTGAGAGGGCCCCAATTCATGCGCCCCGTTGTGCTAACATGAACTTTTGCAATGCCCCACTTACTAAAACCATGCCTCCTTTTCAAGCGGAATGCCAATGGTTTTGTTTTGCATTTCACATCAAAGGAAATATCAGAGAACCAACAGAGCAATCTGAACCACCAGGAAAACCAGTGGAACAAAGCCAGCAGACATGGGAGAGAGACCACACCACCATTCACCCAAAGAATCATCAGCAGCACTCACCAGCAATGACGGAGTAAGAGGCCATCTGCGTTAGAGAGCCGCCAGCGAAAGCTACGACTGGCAGACCAAGGAGCTGTACGGGGCCACCTGAACGCACCAGCGAGCACCCGTGTGGCTAGAACGATCCCTTGGACCACCAGGGAACACACAGGAAGACTAGTCTTCTTCCTCCTAAGGACATTACCTTATTATTCCACAGAGGAATAGGAAATGGAACATTGGCCGTCCTAGGCCACCATTGAGTTTGTTCAATGGCAAAGCTGCGCGTTAGAAGTGGGAAGAGCTTAGCCCTCTTTTGAAAGATTTTCTGTAATGCAACCCTCACAGGTGGGGAAAACAGGCACAGATTGGCTAAGGAAATTCTACTAATCACCAGGAGGGATGGAATATAAAAAGGAGCAACTGGAAGTGGGGTCAAAGGCAGTGCGGTGGAGGACCAAGAGACCAGTAAGAGGGAGGAAGGAGCGGTGGAGTGTGGATAAGACTTATGGGAAAGGTGTTGGTTTGTGGGTGGACGTTGTACTGCTGTTTGAGTGTGCACAGAATGTAAGGAGGCTGTTTTAGTATTTGGTGGGAAGAGTCGTGGTTTGACAGTAGGAATAGAGGATTGGGATGAGTGCTGAGTTGGAGAAAGGACTAGGGGGTTGGAGGAAGGATTAGTGGGTTGGAGCGAGTATGAGGGGTCAGCAATGAGAGGCGGACATAAAGTTGTAATGTTCTCAACATTAGCCATGTTTATTATAAGAAAAAGGGGGTTGAAAAATGGCCTATCTTGTCCTATGCAGCAAAGAATGTCCCTGCCTATGAAACTAAAACTAAAGCAAATTGGCTTTGTGTCCAAAACACCTCTGTCCCTCACACTAATTCACAAAAACAAAAGATACAGGGAAAATGTTCTTGTTTCCATTTCAACTCTATTCTACAAAAACATATATGTAAGTTCAACCAAACAAGTCTTGTACCAATGGTTTGTTCCCTTCCCCTGAACTGTTTCAAGGAAAGTATTTAGAATGTTCCATTTCACCAAAGGTTTGTTACAAATAATGAAAATGTCTCTTTCACTTAATGTTCTCCTCAAGATGACACAATTGTCCTTTAATTTAAAAATTGTATTTTTTTTATAACGTGCCTAATACCATACCTGAGTTTGGTTTCTAAGCGTGGATCTGGGATTCAAACCTCTGTTGCTCTGCGTGGTCTTGCTTCCAATACCAGCGCGTTGCCCTTGTGCTATCCTCCATTCACTTTCTACAACACAGGTTGGAACCAAAAGAAAAACTTTTGTGCTTTTCAGAATGACCAAACAAAATATCTTTTCCACACACTGGTTGGAATTAAGTAAGAACAAGTCTTTCTTAATGTTCAGGATGGCAAAATAAATGTCCCATTATAAGAAAGTACTTCTTTAACACAAGATTGGATTTCCTGGTGTACTCCCTTGCCCTGAACTCCCCAACTGAACAGATATCCATTTCCCTATTTGTTTAAGCCCAGCGCAACCCCCTCCCCAAAACAGTTTTATCCCCTTACCCCACCCCATCTATGTTTCCCCAAGAATTCAGTGTTTTTGTTCACTGTTTTTGTTTCGTTATAAATTCCCTCTCTGTAATTGTTTTCTCTGTAATCACTGGATACTGTCCGTAATATTCACTTTCCTTTGTAAAGTATACCTCAATTGTACCTCTTCAATGATTGAGCTATGTTGACTACACTTAAAACGTGTTCCAACTTCCCCCACACTGGCATCCCATATATGGAGTTTTCCTCAAGTTCTGTTAGTCAACTTCCTTCTTTATACAGAGTGGCTTTTGGCAATGCCTGTTCCCAATTTCCCCAAATTGACATCTCATGTAAGGAGAATTGTACAGGTTTTGCCTTTGGATCTCTTCTTTAAAGTCTTTTGGCTTATAGTAATGCAGTTTTCAAGTTTCCCCAAATTGACATCTGATATAAGGGGAGTTATACCACTTTTGCCTTTGTACTTCAAATTTACTTCGTCGATATTCAAAATATGTTCCCAAGTGTTCAATACCTTGTGAACCCAATTCCTCTGGGTTGACTCATCAGTTCTACGTGCAGCTGCGGCAGAGATTCTCAGCTCGGTAGGTCCCCACCAGGCCAGGCCTCTCTCGGGTTCCCGCGTCGCTACTTATTACTTTGCCAATGGAACCGTATCCATTCCCCAGGACTGCGTCTTCTCCGGTCCCGCAGTGAAGATTTCTCCCTCCAAGGCTCCCTTTACGAGAGTCCCAGAGCTCCTCTCCTCTGGCACCTTACACCTCTAGGCGGCTGCTTGCAAGCATCTCTGCTTCCGACCACAGCTCGTCCTTACCATTCTGCCTGTGGGTCCGCGTCCCGCTTGACACACTCTGCCGCAGGCTTCCACTTCTCCTTCACCTCCTTAAATGTCCTGCGCAACTTATTGAATAATTGACAACTAGACTGCACGTTACACATGGCATTGTTGTTGCTCTGCATTAACTCCCCACTCCTCTTCTTCGTCCCAGTACTCAAAGCTTTGGAGTTCCCAAGATTTTCACATTGTTTTAGGTTACATAGTGATAGACTTTTTATCATAAACATCAGATGTGAAATATGTTTTAGAGAAACTATGTATCTGTGAAGAATGAATAAAGTTCTGTTTGAGATGTTTTAAATTTACAATTAAAGGGTTCTGAATAGTGACAACATGCCATTAGAAACTCTGGGATCAGGGGTTCTTCCTCACAGAAAAAGGAAGAATACTGCGCCCCTCCTGTCGAGGCCATCACCTCCCCCCTGACAGCCATCCCCCCATGTGACACTGGGAATACCACCCGCACGGTCAGGATTAGGTAGCAGCTGCTTTCTCCTGGCCACATGAGAAGGGACTTTAGGCTGGAGATCAGTGATGACTCTAAAGGATTGATATATTTATTTATATTTATTTATAGATTCATCACAGGAGGCTGGGGTGCGCAGAGTAAGCAGGGTCCTCCCAGCCCAGGGCATCTCCCGGTAAAAATAATCTGCACTAAACGTTCATATACTTTCAATGGAACTTCCCTTAAATCTGGGCACTGACACCCCCCTGGAAATTTAAAAGATGGCACCAATGTCAGGAGGAGTACTAGCTTGGAGGGAGGAGGAGTGGTTGGAAGGGAGAAGTAGTGATTTGGAGGGAAGAGTAGGTGTATAGAGGAAGAGTTATTAACATTGAAGGGTGGAGGAAGGTCTTGAGAGTGTGAAAAATTGATGGAACAAAGGAGTGGTTGGAGGAGTCCTATATAACAATTTCTTGTTGGTTTTCTAATAAGAATCTTATGAGAATCTTATGTGACAGGGCCAGCTTTGTAGCCATGCCAGAAAAGGGGAGGCGGGAGCTCACCTCATTCCCACTAGTGCCTGGATGCAGTCAGGCGCCCTCCCACCCCTTCTTACCTGCAGCAACAGTGGCCCCCAGGCTGCGGTAAGGAACAGAGTGCCCCGTCCCACGAGGAAGCAACACAGCAGCAACAGTGTCCCTGCCGCTGGGTTGCTACGAGCCGCAGCAACACCGGCAGAGGATGTCGGAAAGGGACACGCGGCACCAAAGGGGTGCCCGCGCTAATCCCTACATCTGCCAGCAAAGGAGCGCAGCTCCAGCTGACAAGTGTCAGCTGGAGCCCACGCAAAACCACCACCACTAACCCACCAGGGACATTTTGTGAAAAACAAAGGACGCACAGAAGCCTTTAACCCTAGCCCACCAGGGATTTATTATTGAATTAAATACAGGTCCCATGAAGGCCTCAAGCCACTAGGCCACCAGGGACAATATTATTATTTTAAAAAGGGCTTGCAGCCCTTAAGCTGTCCAGCGTCCCGTGCCCCAGCAGGGTCCATGTTGGAAAGGGGCGGGGCTTACCAGCCCTTTTAAACCCTCCTATGTCCTTCCCCTGTCACACCCCCTGAAGCCATGTAAACTATTGTTTAAGGTAAGGGGGCAATCTGGGGGGGGTGAGGTATTTAAGAAAGTGTGTGTTAGTGTGGGTTATTTGGGTGAGGACTGCAGAGGCTATTGTTAGGAGGGGGTCTGTAGAGTGGTTGCGTATGAGAGAGAGAGAGAGAGAGAGAGAGAGAGAGAGAGAGAGAGAGAGAGAGAAGGGAGTGTGAGCAGAAGAGTAGGAGTAGTGGAGTGGGGTAGTAGTAGTGACAGAGGTAATAGTGGTTGGAAGTACAGGTGGAGGGAGTAGCCAGCACAGGACATTAGGGGTAGGGCGGGAGTTAGTAGGAGAAGGCTGAGCAGGGTGCCTTGTCCCTGAGGGTCGAACAGGGGCCAGTAGAAGGTGAGCAGGGCACCATATCCTTAGGGGGTTTGTAATAGTGAGAGAGGTGTGCAGGACCCATATATGCCTGAGTGATCTGGAAGGTAGTGGAGAGAAGTAGTGGTAGCAGCAGAGTGGGAACAGTGGTTGTGGTAGTAGCAGGAAGAGTAACAGAAATGCAGAAATGGACCAGTAGAAAAGGGAATTGTGCACATTACACTTTTATCTTTTCATAAATACCAATAAGTGTCAGTCATTATATTCAAATTCATTTTATTATCATAAACATATACAAATTATCAATTTCTTTAAAAACACATAATATTCATTACAATAAATTCAACTCACTCTCAATCATTCCTACCAATCATTCAATATTTTAAAACAAATTAAATCACACTTCACTCAATAACCCCTTGGTCAATAAATCATCTATTTCCATATGGAAAAGTCCTCCACTTGAATAAAAGATGGTACTTTCTGTGCTTTAAACAATTACACAGATGAAAAAGAAAGTCTACATATGTTTTGGTTGACTAATCGAACATCTCAAATCTGTTCTCTTGGTAAAGCAACCTTCTTCAGGACCGTAATCGGGAATTGAATCAATCCCCTATAACCATGTAGGGTGAGTTTTTTACCACTCAAAAAAACACAGAAAACGGCGTGTTTGTTGTCTTTATCTCAATCATTTGAAGATACCATATCAAAGATCAGATGGGGAGGGCTCCTTCTTAACCTGGCCAAGACTCAACACAAGTACGTCAAATCCAGAAATACCTCTAAATGTCATTTACATGCATTGCTAGTAGGCATTTATTTCCTAATTATGAGGATGTTTGCAGGCTGTCTCAAAAACGATAACATCTGCATATAGGGCATACCATCTGCATTAGTATGTCTTCACGTAAGGAATCCTTTAGGGAACCGGTCCTCTTTCATTCCGTCTCCCGTCCCCCTTTGTTGTGTGTGACCGCCTTCGCACAAAGAGTTGATGTACTTGTGTTGAGTCTTGGCCAGGTTAAGAAGGAGCCCTCCTCATCTGATCTTTGATATGGTATCTTCAAATTATTGAGATAAAGACAACAGACACGCCGTTTACTGTGTTTTTTTGAGTGGTGGAACTCACCCTACTTGGTTACACCGTTGAATCTGTGTAATTGTTTAAAGCACAGAAAGTACCATCTTTTATTCAAGTGGAGGACATTTACATATGGAAATAGATGATTTATTGACCAAGGGGTTATTGAGTGAAATGTGATTTAATTTGTTTTAAAATATTGAATGACTGGTAGGAATGATTGAGAGTGAGTTGAATTTATTGTGATGAATAATATGTGTTTTTTTAAGAAATTGATAATTTTTATATGTTTATGATAATAAAATGAATTTGAATATAATGACTGACACTTATTGGTATTTATAAAAAGATAAAAGTGTAATGTGCACCATTCCCTTTTCTACTGGTCCATTTCTGTATTTCTGTTAGTATTACTAGCCTGGAGGACCAGGTTTTGCCCAGGCACCCCTTTTGTTTACAAGTAGCAGAAGAGAGTGACAGAGAGTGGGAGAACAGAAGTAGCTACTGGTATATTGTTGAACAGGAGTTAGAATCAGAAGAATAGTAGGAGGTGAAGAAGTAGAGCGAGAGGAAGGAGGGAAAAGGAATAACGAAGTAGAAGGATAGTAGGGAGTAGAAGCGTTAAAAAGAATTGAAGTGAGAAAGGAAGTAATATCGGAGGGTGGAGGTAGGAAGGCGCAGTGAGAGTTTGGAGGGACAGTGACATGGTGGGAGAACAGCAAAAAGGCTCAGTATAGAAAAGGGTCATGAGTGAGAGGCTGTGAAAGATGTGAGAGTGATGCTGGGTGAATGAAGGCACCATTCCCTATTTTCACAGCAACTAACCAACGATAGCAGAGGGAGAGTTAGAAGTTTCCCAGGGAGTCAGGTAGCTAACAACTTAGGGAGAACACCATTAGACGTAGTGAGAAGAGAGACAGAAGGGGTTTACCAATCCATAGTTGCTAACAGCCCGGTAAGGATGCCTGGGGCTGGGAGGTGGGTCGCAAGTCCGGCGAAGTCAAGAGAGGAAAGGGACATCCCTAGAGCCAACCATCCTCAGTCCCTTAGACCCTGAGAGGAATCAAGAAACAGCTATTCTGACAATTTGTTTTAATAAACACCCTTGGATTTTATTCAAAGAGTCAGCGTGGCTATTTGTGGTGGGTCGCTCCTTTACACTTACAAGATCTTATAGAAATACTAATTCAAACTTATAGGATTTTATAAGAATTCAATAAGTGTTTGTGCATCATATAAGTTCTTATAAAGTTCTTATTGTTGTTCTCAAAATCCCTCTAGTTTATCACAAGTTCTTATAAGCTACATATAGGAATCTTATAAATCATGTTTGTAACAGGAGGAAGCGTAAAATAGGGAGGGTTAGGTGAGGGGTCAGAAATGCGAGACGGACAAGTAGATAGAGTTTTCTCACAAGTAGCCATTATATTAAACAATATGGGTGAGAAAAATACCTAACTTTCACTAACCTAACATGGGTTTCCCTACCTGTCGAACTAAGGCTAAAGGAAAATGTCCAAAGATCTCTGTCCCTCACACTCATACATACATTTGTCTTGGGAGGATGGCGCAGGGGCAACGTGCTTGCCTTGGAAGCAAGACGACACGGAGCAACACAGGTTCGATCCTCGGGTCCGCGCTTAGAAACCTCTGGGTATTAAGCGCTTTATAAATAAGCAATCATATCATATCACAATCACATCATACAGGGATTATCTGGCTGTTCAAACTTCATAAAATAACATTTAAATTCAGAGAAATTATAAACATACAGCCTTGTAACCAGGGTTAAATCCCCTTCCTCTGGATCAATTCAGGATGTTTTGAACAAAAATTCAAAATCAAGAAGTTCTTTTCAAGAACCAAGTTCCACTCGAAGTATGACACAGAGTTCGGTTAATTCCTTTGGTCCTTCACTTGGCAATATAATGTCTCATTTTCCAATAAGATTTCTTACTCTTCAAGGGGTTGTGGCTGGCAGCCATGGTGCAGGACTGCTTTGAGGAAGAGCTCCTGCCTGATCCTGTATCATCCGTGGAATAAAGGCAGATGCACTTGTTTACGTGGACGAGCAAGGCTACATGGTCTGTGGGAATGTGCAAGGAGCTGATGCTGGCTTTTTGAGCTCTTGCCGGTTGCGAGATGCCAAGGAACGCTGAGCTACACTGTGAGACGAGCCGCCGGCACGAAAAGTAAAATGGCAGACGGAGCAGAAACAAAGCAAAACTGACGAGGCAAGTAGCTGGAAGGCGCTAGGCTTACCCTTTGTGCATGAGTCCACCCCCAGCTGTGGTGTGACCAGAGTGGAAGGCCCAGAGGGACGATGTCCGTGGAGAGGTGGAGCGGTGCAGCGAGGAGGACAGCGAGGCGGTGCACACATTGGAGAGGCAAGTCTCCCTGTGAGGCGAGTTGCGTCTGCCATGCCGAAACCCAGGCCGGATAGAGGGGACACCGAAGGATGCAGATAGGGGAGGTGAGGTGAGCCCGCTGCTCGCGTTTGTGGCTGGCCTAAGACCGCGGGTGCTGGAGGGAAGCCCCCGTGCGTCAGGACCTGAAGCCGCAGAGCGTAAAATGTCCACCAGACCAAGCGGGATGGCATCACAAGGGGGAAGACTGATTGGTCCCGAGAAGGCCAACCAGTCGACACATAGAGAACCCCAAGTCAGAGACCTGAGACCCTGCCTGGGGATAGCTGGGGCGCCTCGTGGAGCAGGCGAAGGCGACTAGGACACAGGGAATCCAGTGAGCATTTCATGCACAGAGTGCCATAGGCACTGTGCCAGCTGTGGAGACCCACCGCGCTCAAACTGTCTATTTCGTCCTCTATGCGTGTTACTTTGGGTCTACCATCAACCCGCAGAATCAATCAGCCCAAAACATCTGCTTGCCCCAAGATCTGCGTAGCCAGCTCCTCATCCCCATTTGCATGGGGTCCCGTGTCTGCTCACTTGTGCGTCCAAATGTGAAAGTGGAATTATAGTCGGAGACAGGCAAATGCTTGAAACAATATTTAATCACTGGTTAAAGGCAGCGAAATGCTGAAAAGAAATAACTATCAAGTCCTCCCGGTTAGCTTCACCGGTATCTTGGCCTCCCGTAGTACAACTCCGTTAGTCCTGGCTTGATCCTATCTCGAGCCGGTGTCCGGATAGGCCCACCACTCTGGTTCTCCCTCCTCTCTCTTCTCCATGTCCTGTGGAAGGAGAGCAACCCATTAGTCTCGTTTGGCGTGCTTTTAACACACCTGGAGGTTTCAAGCCCCCTCCAATCACAGAGTCTGGGTTAACCCCCTTCTCATTGGTTCCTGGGGCGTTGTCCCGCCCCCCTTAAGGGTTGCCGTCCCAGGGTGTCGCCATTCCCGTTCCCCTTGTGGTGGTGGGTGTTTGCGTTGGCCATGCGGTCCTGGCCGCGTTGTATAGGGACGCATCCGGAAGTTGGGCGTCCTTCCCCAGCCATGCGCAGCTCCGGCACCATCAGGAGGAGCACGGGGGCGGCGAGCTGGACGCTGTTCTTCCGCATCTCGGCGCCGTCGTGGGTACCGTTCCCCCTCCCCCGGACCGGGGTGAAAATCAGGTGAGTGCATTGCGGCCCCGCCGCGGCTGTAAACAGCGGCTTCTCCCGCTGCCTTGCCGCAGCTGCCAACAGCGGCTCCCTTCGTGGCTTGGCCGTGACTGGCTTGGCCGTGACTGCCAGTAGTGGATTTAGCTGCGGCACAGCCGCAGCTACCCACAGCAGGTTTCCCTTCCCTTGCCGCAAGGGGAAGGGTGGACATGGCAGCGCCTCCGGACTCGTGCGGGCCGGCTACACGCCGTGGCACCAGCCGAGGCGCGGCTTCACACATCCCCACCCCAATCCCAGGCTGTTCGGGCCAGGGTGAACACCTAGACAAATAGTCAGCCACTAGCTGGAACCTAGCAGGCCTGTGCAACGTGACAAAGTCGAAAGGCTGAAGGGAGAGAAACCAGTGGAGTACCCTCTGGTTCGTGTCCTTATGTTGAGCCAACCATTGGAGGGGGGCATGGTCGGTGTACAGTGTGAACAGGCGACCCAACAGTACCGGAGCGAGTCAACGGCCCACTTGATGGCCAAACACTCCTTCTCAATGGTCGAGTAAGCCGCCTCATGGGGCAACAATTTCCGCCTGATGAAGCACACCGGCTGCAGGTCCTCCCCATTCTCCTGTGATAATACAGCCCCTAAGTACTGGTTTGAGGCAACTGTCTGTAAAAAGAAATGTTTCTGGAAGTCCGGACAGCAGAGGATCGGGTTGGACGTGATCCTCCGCTTTAGGTGTGCTATGGCGTTCAGGGCACTCGGGTTGTTGGTCAGGTTGGGATTTCCCTTGAGCCTCAATGCGTCTGTCAAGGGAGCGGCTATCGAGGAGAAGTCAGGGATAAATCTTCGGTAATACCCGATCAACCCCAGGAACGCTCGTATTTGTTTCCTGTTGGTGGGAGTCGGTTGTTAGGGAGAATTCTCTGTTTAGGCTGAATTTCCCTACCTAGTGAGTCCCCCAGCAGCTTTGCTGGACTTCTGGGGTTTCTTTTTTTTCTCCTGCCAAGAGTGAGACTCTTTTACCCTCACTCTTGGACATGTTGAAGTGTGTTTTCTTGGTTAAACCTTGTGTTGAATGGGCTATGGGGTCTTTTACTCCATAGGGCCTCATGTATTTTTGTGATGTGGGTTACACAGCACCCTCTGTGCCGTGACCCAGGGGTGTCCTAGGGACTCCCCAACATAGACTCCATACCCTGGGACTGACTACTGTCTCCCAGGGCATGTAAAGTCACCAAAGACTTTGCTAGTCTTGAATCCTGAACAGAACCAGTACAAACCATCATATTGTGGACGTACTGGCTGGGGCAATTCGATTGCCCCAGGGTCTGTTAGTCGAGGGGGCACGTCTCCGTCCCCCCTGATCGAGTTTTGGCTGGTGGCAGTGGAAACTACTTTTTATATTCGACCGCGAATATTTCCCTATGGGATTTCCCATTGTTTTAGGCTAACACATTTATTTATTTATTTACGGTAGCCTTAAACATACCGCCGGGTTATATATTTATTAGTATAACTCCGGTTGGGACTTTTTGCCAAAACTTGATTCAAAAATGGCGTTGGCGTTCGCCTCTGTAACTCTGACCCAAAGTGGAGCCCTTTGTCCCACTTTTGGCGGGCTTCTCCACAGAAGCCCTCCAAAGTGGTGCCACTCTGTCTGGGGTACTTAGGAGGGGTGGAGGGGGATTTAGGCACCCTGCACTGAGTTACCTTGGTAACTCAAGTCGCACTCCGTCCTGATTGGCCCAAGTGGTGAGCCGGCCGGCTCACCACTTAGCATGTTTGAGTGACAGCTAGGCTGGGTGAATGGGGGTTTGCTGCATAAAAGCAGGGCTTTGGGGACTGGGACTTCAGAAGTCGCCACAGGACCAAGAATCCGACGAGGGAAGAGCTGAGCCGACCTGCCTCGACGACACCCCCCGGTGGAGCCCTGCTGAACCGTCTCACCACTTTTCCCGACGACCGAGGAGAACTCTTAACGGAGTGGCTCCTTCCCTTGACTGGTGGGGACAACCAGTTTTCGCCTTCTTTTCGCTTCTCGAGGTATCTCGTGGCCGCCTTGCCAGTGCCAAGCACCCCGGCAACCGGAACCCCACCACTTTTACCCCAACCACGAAAGTCGGTACAACCCTTTAACCGGAGGACTCCGCGGCTGGTTTCTTCCCGGGCAGTGCAACGACCTTCTTCTTCTGCTCTTCAGCGAGAACTTCTTCTCCCCTGACCGACGTCGAGCCTTGCTGCCACTGCCTGGAACAACTGCCACCGCTGGAGGACCCTTTCCGCTTAAGGTACCGTGTTCCGCCTGGCTTCCCTTGCCACCGACTGTACGGGGTAGATTTAGCCCCCGGCTTTCGAACCTGGGAGTGCCTGGAACACCTTGGCTAAACTTTCTAAACCACTCTAAACTCTTTCTAACTCTTTGCAAGACTTTGAATCCCTAATAACAGTGTGATCTTGGGCACATTTTCGCTCCGGCTACTCTAAGAGTGGGCCCTGCCTAGTGACTTTTGCTCACCTGTGACTTTGTGCTTCTTTGAGCCTATTGCAAGTGTTCTGGACCTTAGAGTGGTGTGTTTAACCCATTTCTGTTTCTCTTTTATCCCTTCCTTGAACCTTCTAGAGTGTCATCTAACGTTAAGCATTCACCTCTGTTTTAATTATGTGATGTTAACTTAGAGTTGACTAGATAGGAGTAAGGGTTGAAACTGCTTTCATTATAACTGTGTTTGAAGTGTTTTTACTATACTTTGCTAGAGTGTTTTCAACTTATGTGTTCTTAAAAATAAATAACTATATACTTTTGAAACCAAGCTCTGGTCTTGTGCTATTGTGTCTGAGTACATATTGTGTATACTTTGCATACTGCCTAACTCTTCTTGAGGGAAGTCTGACTGCTCAGCCACAGCTACCAGGTAAATCTGGGTGGTGCGGACTGCTACCAAGTGGGTTTACTGCTATACCTGTAGTCTTAAATCTTTTGCAGTGTTCCCCAAGGGAACTGCACAGGTTTCTGCCTAACACTGGTGGCAGCGGTGGGATTTGTATTGAGTATACATTTTATTGTACTTTAGATACCTTAGTGCAACTAACCACAAAGCTTAGCACTGTAAAAGTAATCCTCTAACATGTCAGTTATAGAAAGCTATAGTCAAGAGTCCCTTGCAGCCAAAACTGCTGATTGTTTAAGAGTGCTCTGTAAACATAAGGATCTCCTGACTAAGGGCAAGAAAATGGAGCTGATTGAAAGATTGTTGGCTAACCAAAGTCTGGGTGATGGTTCAGAGGAACCTACCACTCCAGCAACTGTAGATGACAGTATTGAAGTTAACATGGAGCAAAATGTTGATGATTCTGAGGAAGAGTCAGAAGAGGAGGGTGAGGCTGTTGTAACTGTCCCCCCTAGGCCTCTGCCTGCTCTACCTGCTGTACCTACTGGACCTTTACCAGGTCCCACATTTAGTCCTCAGTACTTTGAACTGGAGAAAATGAAGCTAGAATTGGAGTATAAGAAGCTTAATGCTCAAACCGACAAAGAACTAAGGCTAAGGGAAATGGAGCTCAAGTATGACTTAGAAATGAAGAAATTATCTGTTGAGAATGTTTCTCTCTCTGGCTCCTCTAGAAGTTCCAGTCCTAAAAGACCCCGGATGCCTAAAGAATTGATTGGTATGTATGAGCCTAAGTTGGATGTGTTGGATTGGTTGTCTCTGTTTGAATATAATCATGGGCTCCAGAACATCACAGGAAATGACTTACTCACCTGGTTGTTCTCTAGGCTTCCCCCTGTTGCAACTGATGTGGTAATGGAGATGGGGGAGGAGGATAGGAAGGACTATGAATGTGTGAAACTAGCTTTGATAGCTAGGTTTGGGAAGACCCCTTCCCAGTATCTTAAGAGGTTTAGGAACCTCAAAAAGCATGATGGTACCCCTTGGGCTACCTGGGTGAGTGAATGTTTGAAAAACTTAGAGGGATGGATTAAGGGTTACAAGGTGAACACTTATGAAGGTATGAAGAATTTGTTTATGTTGGAGACTATTTATGATGCCTGCTCTCCTGAGCTCAGACAACACTTGGCTGATTCCAGGGAATTGGATTCCCGGAAGCTAGCTAAGGCTGCTGACTTGTGGGTTGCCAACAGGGCCACTCACAAGGATTCTGGGGTAACTCAGAAGAAGGATGGGGAGAAACAGTCTAAAAAGGACTCCAAAGAGAATTCTAATACTACAAATTCCAAAGAGGGCCCCAAACAAAACTAGAAGGGTAAGCCACAAGGGAAACCAAATCAGGCTAGTGTACCTTCTGGTCCCAGACCAGAAGGAGGTCAGAACAAGCCTCCATTCCAGCGAGCCTTTGGCTCATGCTTTGTTTGTAAGGCTACTGACCATGTGAAAGGAGATCCCAGATGTAAGGGTAAACCTTCAGGGGTCCAGCTTGCCACCTTAGCCTTCGCTCCAGAAGAGGAAGTACATATGGCAAGTGGAAACTTTCTACTACTAGCTGATGAACCCACTGGAGTCTCAGCTAGTGTTTCTTTAGTCTCTCTGGGGTTGTGGGAGCAACAGAATTTAGATGTCTATAACTCTATCCCAGATAATACTAAAGAGTATTATAAGGACAGTGTCCAGGTGAATGGTCAGGAGACTCCTGCCATTAGGGACACTGGAGCCAGCATAACTGTGGTGGATGAATCATTTTTCAAGGCAGAGGATGTTGCTAAGGCACCCAAATGCCTCACCAAGTTAGCTGGTGGGCCTGTGCAGATGTGTCCCCAGTTACCAGTTCTCATCCAATGTAATGATATGGCTGTAAAAATACCTGTCAGTGTACAATGTGAAGTGCCAGGTAGGGTTCTGTTGGGTAATGACCTAAAAGCTCTTGGAGTTGTATCTCATACCCCCAGACCTCCTAGCAAAAGGTTACAGGAACTCACAAAACCTGCAAGAGAGAAAACCCTGAGAGGGTTATCTCAGGAGATGATGACAGAAATCACTCCTCTCCCACTGGAGCAACTTACTGCAGTAACTACCAGATCAGGAGCAAAGGGGCAACCCAAGACTCCTAGGAAAAAGCCAGCAGCAAGCACTCCAGTGCTTCCAACAAGGACTTCCCCTAGGTTGTCCAAAGTTACACCTGTAACTCCACCTCCAGCTGAGGCTGAGAAGGAGGTACAACCCTGTGTGGTTGAGCTAGACTCTGAGGAAGAGCTAGAAGGAGGCCCCAACCTTATTGGAGATTTGGACCCTGAGGACCATCCTGAGCTGCAGTCTTTACTGGCAGAAGGTGGGCCTAGCAGGGCAGCTTTCCGTAAGGGGCAAAGGGAATGTCCAACTCTGGAAGGTCTCCGCCACCAGGCAGCTTCTCAAGCTGATGGGCAAGAGCCTGGGAAGTATAGGTTGCACTGGGAAGATGGCCTCTTCTACAGTGAACCCACTGAGTCTGAACCTGGAGACTACAAACGCCTTGTAGTCCCACAAGAGAACAGACAACAGTTCTTACAACTAGCCCATGAGATACCTTTGGCTGGTCACTTGAGTTTCAAGAAGACCAAGGAAAGGCTCTCACTCTACTTTTATTGGCCAAAGATGGGGGCTGAAGTAGATAGATATTGTAAGAGCTGCCATGCCTGCCAGACTTCTGGTAAGGTTGGTTCCAAGAATGTGGCACCTTTAGTGCCTCTCCCAGTTGTGGGAGTCCCATTTGAGAGGGTAGGGATTGACATTGTTGGTCCCCTTGATCCTCCAACCTCCTCAGGCAACAGGTTTATACTTGTTGTAGTAGACCATGCTACTAGGTACCCTGAGGCAATTCCTATGAGGACTGTTACAGCTCCGGCTGTGGCTAAGGCCCTCCTTGGTATTTTTACCAGGGTTGGGTTTCCTAAGGAGGTAATCTCTGACAGGGGGTCAAACTTTATGTCCCATTACATGAAAGCCATGTGGAAAACCTGTGGAGTTACCTACAAGTTCTCAACCGCATACCACCCTCAGACAAACGGGTTGGTTGAAAGGTTTAACAGAACCATGAAGAGCATGATAGGTGCTTTAGAAGAACCCCTTAAGAAAAAGTGGGACCTTCTACTGCCATGCCTTCTCTTTGCTTATAGAGAAGTCCCTCAGGAGGGAGTAGGTTATTCTCCCTTTGAGCTTCTCTATGGCCATCCAGTCAGAGGTCCATTGGCCCTGATTAAGGAGGGATTGGAAGGTGCTCCTCCCCTCAAGCCAGTCAGAGTGACTGACTATGTGATAGGTCTCCGGAGGAGAATGTCACACATGATGGCAGAAGCAAGTGACAACTTGAAAGCTGGTCAAGCCCTGGTCAAACATTGGCACGACCAGAAGGCTAACATGGTTGAGTTTACTCAAGACCAGCTAGTTCTAGTTATGCTCCCAACAAGGCAGAGGGCCTTGCAAGACAAATGGATGGGACCCTTCAAGGTTGTGGGAAAACTTGGAGAGGTCAACTATCTGGTGGATCTGGGCAGACCCAGGGAAGCTCCTAGAGTCTTCCACACCAACCGACTGAAAGCATACATCTCCAGACCTGATGTAGGAGCCTTGCTTCTAGCTTCAGCTGCAGAGGAAGAAGAGAGTGAATCTCTCCCTGATCTCCTCAGAGGTGTGCCTTTAGATGAAAAAGTTGAAGGAGTCAACCTCTCTTCAGACCTGACACCTGAGCAACGAGAGGAGTGCAAATCTATGTTAAATCAGTTTGCCTCCCTGTTCTCCCTGTCACCAGGCTTGACCCCTTGGGGCCAGCATGAGATACTCACTGGTGACTGTCTGCCAGTCAAAAGCAGAGGATACAGAATGTCAGAACATATCAGAGCCCACATCAAAGGAGAGGTCAAGAAGATGCTTGATCTCGGGGTAATAGAGCCCTCTACTAGTCCATGGTCTAGCCCAGTTGTGTTAGTACCAAAGGCAGGATCCAAAGACTTGAGATTCTGTGTGGACTATAGAGCTCTAAATGCAGTCACCAAGACTGATGCCCACCCTTTGCCCAGGACAGATGAGTTGGTGGATAAACTTGGTGCAGCCAAGTACCTCAGCACATTTGACCTGACGTCAGGCTATTGGCAAATAGCCCTGACAGACCATGCCAAGGAGAAAACTGCATTTTCAACCCCAGTTGGCTTGTACCAGTTTAAGGTCATGCCTTTTGGACTAAAAAATGCACCTGCCACATTCCAAAGGATGGTGAACCAAGTTCTGGCTGGGATGGAAGATTTCTGCATGGCATACTTGGATGACATTGCAGTCTTCAGCCACTCCTGGGAAGAACATGTGAACCACCTAGGACATGTGTTGCAGGCTCTGGAACAGGCCCATTTGACAATCAAAGCCAGTAAGTGCCAGATTGGTCAAAGTAAAGTGGTCTACCTTGGACATGAGGTAGGAGGTGGAGAAATAAGGCCTTTGCCCAGCAAGATTGAAGCTGTGCAAAATTGGACAACACCAACTACTCAAACCCAAGTGAGATTTTTTCTAGGCCTCACTGGATATTACAGGAATTTCATTGAGAACTATGGGACCATAGCTTCTCCACTGAATGTAATCTCCTCTCCCAAATTCCCTAAAAAGGTAAAATGGAATGAGGAGTGCAATCAGGCCTTTGAAAAACTGAAGAGAGCTCTTTGCCAAGCTCCAGTATTGAGAGCTCCTGACTACCACCAACCTTTCATTGTACAAACTGATGCTTCCAATGTAGGTATAGGTGCAGTTCTAAGCCAACTGGATGAGAAGGGTAGGGAGCACCCCATTTGCTTCATCAGTAGGAAACTGAAGGATCCTGAGACAAGGTGGGCAACTATCGAAAGAGAATGCTTTGCTATTGTGTGGGCACTGAAGAAGTTTAGGCCATACTTGTATGGTTCTACTTTTGTTATTCAGACTGACCACCAACCCTTGAGATGGTTAATGCAAATGAAAGGGGAAAATCCAAAACTATTGAGATGGTCAATCTGCCTGCAAGGGTTTGATTTCACCATTGAGCACAGGTCAGGGTGTCACCATCAAAATGCTGATGGACTCTCTAGGATGTATATCATCGACTAGAGGTATGAGGTTCATCCAGGAGTGGATTAAATCCTCCTGTCCCTTAGTCTGGGGGGGGCGAGTGTTAGGGAGAATTCTCTGTTTAGGCTGAATTTCCCTACCTAGTGAGTCCCCCAGCAGCTTTGCTGGACTTCTGGGGTTTCTTTTTTTTCTCCTGCCAAGAGTGAGACTCTTTTACCCTCACTCTTGGACATGTTGAAGTGTGTTTTCTTGGTTAAACCTTGTGTTGAATGGGCTATGGGGTCTTTTACTCCATAGGGCCTCATGTATTTTTGTGATGTGGGTTACACAGCACCCTCTGTGCCGTGACCCAGGGGTGTCCTAGGGACTCCCCAACATAGACTCCATACCCTGGGACTGACTACTGTCTCCCAGGGCATGTAAAGTCACCAAAGACTTTGCTAGTCTTGAATCCTGAACAGAACCAGTACAAACCATCATATTGTGGACGTACTGGCTGGGGCAATTCGATTGCCCCAGGGTCTGTTAGTCGAGGGGGCACGTCTCCGTCCCCCCTGATCGAGTTTTGGCTGGTGGCAGTGGAAACTACTTTTTATATTCGACCGCGAATATTTCCCTATGGGATTTCCCATTGTTTTAGGCTAACACATTTATTTATTTATTTACGGTAGCCTTAAACATACCGCCGGGTTATATATTTATTAGTATAACTCCGGTTGGGACTTTTTGCCAAAACTTGATTCAAAAATGGCGTTGGCGTTCGCCTCTGTAACTCTGACCCAAAGTGGAGCCCTTTGTCCCACTTTTGGCGGGCTTCTCCACAGAAGCCCTCCAAAGTGGTGCCACTCTGTCTGGGGTACTTAGGAGGGGTGGAGGGGGATTTAGGCACCCTGCACTGAGTTACCTTGGTAACTCAAGTCGCACTCCGTCCTGATTGGCCCAAGTGGTGAGCCGGCCGGCTCACCACTTAGCATGTTTGAGTGACAGCTAGGCTGGGTGAATGGGGGTTTGCTGCATAAAAGCAGGGCTTTGGGGACTGGGACTTCAGAAGTCGCCACAGGACCAAGAATCCGACGAGGGAAGAGCTGAGCCGACCTGCCTCGACGACACCCCCCGGTGGAGCCCTGCTGAACCGTCTCACCACTTTTCCCGACGACCGAGGAGAACTCTTAACGGAGTGGCTCCTTCCCTTGACTGGTGGGGACAACCAGTTTTCGCCTTCTTTTCGCTTCTCGAGGTATCTCGTGGCCGCCTTGCCAGTGCCAAGCACCCCGGCAACCGGAACCCCACCACTTTTACCCCAACCACGAAAGTCGGTACAACCCTTTAACCGGAGGACTCCGCGGCTGGTTTCTTCCCGGGCAGTGCAACGACCTTCTTCTTCTGCTCTTCAGCGAGAACTTCTTCTCCCCTGACCGACGTCGAGCCTTGCTGCCACTGCCTGGAACAACTGCCACCGCTGGAGGACCCTTTCCGCTTAAGGTACCGTGTTCCGCCTGGCTTCCCTTGCCACCGACTGTACGGGGTAGATTTAGCCCCCGGCTTTCGAACCTGGGAGTGCCTGGAACACCTTGGCTAAACTTTCTAAACCACTCTAAACTCTTTCTAACTCTTTGCAAGACTTTGAATCCCTAATAACAGTGTGATCTTGGGCACATTTTCGCTCCGGCTACTCTAAGAGTGGGCCCTGCCTAGTGACTTTTGCTCACCTGTGACTTTGTGCTTCTTTGAGCCTATTGCAAGTGTTCTGGACCTTAGAGTGGTGTGTTTAACCCATTTCTGTTTCTCTTTTATCCCTTCCTTGAACCTTCTAGAGTGTCATCTAACGTTAAGCATTCACCTCTGTTTTAATTATGTGATGTTAACTTAGAGTTGACTAGATAGGAGTAAGGGTTGAAACTGCTTTCATTATAACTGTGTTTGAAGTGTTTTTACTATACTTTGCTAGAGTGTTTTCAACTTATGTGTTCTTAAAAATAAATAACTATATACTTTTGAAACCAAGCTCTGGTCTTGTGCTATTGTGTCTGAGTACATATTGTGTATACTTTGCATACTGCCTAACTCTTCTTGAGGGAAGTCTGACTGCTCAGCCACAGCTACCAGGTAAATCTGGGTGGTGCGGACTGCTACCAAGTGGGTTTACTGCTATACCTGTAGTCTTAAATCTTTTGCAGTGTTCCCCAAGGGAACTGCACAGGTTTCTGCCTAACATCGGTATATCATGTTTAGCCTTTGTTTTGGACAACTGTGGTTTTAGCACTCCCCCACCCACCATGTGGCCCAGATATTTGGTTTTGTGGGTTCCCATCGTAGTCTTCTTGGGGTTGATATGTAGTCCCGCCCTCTGTAAATCAGCCACTACTAGTTCTAGGTGGGCCAGATGCGATCCCCAGGATTGGCTGTATACCACAATGTCGTATACCAAGTAGGCAGCAGCATATCCAGCATGCAGTCTTAGTATGATGTCCATCAGTCTCTGGAACGTGGCGGGGGCCCCGTGGAGGCCAAAGGGCAGGACCTTATACTGATATAAGCCTTGTGGGGTGGAAAAGGCAGTTTTCTCCCTGTCCTGGGAGTGAAGGGGTATCTGCCAATAGCCCATGGTTAAGTCTAGAGTGCTTAAGAAACGGGCTGGTCCAAGGCCCTCCAGGAGTTCGTCCATCCGAGGCATTGGATAGGCTTCGTATCGAGGCACCGCGTTCAATTGTCTGTAGTCCATACAGAAACGGACCGAGCCGTCCGGCTTAGGGACGAGTACTATGGGGGACGACCAAGCGCTGACAGAAGGCTCGATGATATCCATCCTTAACATCTCATCCACCTCGGATTTGATGATGTTTCGCCTGGCTTCGGGTATCCGGTACGGTCTAAGCCTCACAGGTGGTCCGGGATCTGTTTTGATTACATGCTCAAGCACACCGGTTCGTCCAGGTAAGGCGGAAAAGGCGTCAGCATAAGGGGACAGCCTGTTCCTGATGTCCGTCTTCATTTCGAGGGAAAGGGCGTCTCCCCAATTGACTGAATCCAGGGTATCGGGAACGGTGTTCAGGACCTCGTCCGGTTTGGCTTCCTCGATACACACAAAGGCACCCAGAAGAGGCTTGTTCCATTTTTTCAGAAGGTTGATGTGATAGACCCTTTCTGGGGTGGTACGATCAGGTTGGTGCACCCGGTAGGTTACTGGGCTTAGTACATCAGTGATCTTGTACGGCCCTCTCCATCTAGCCAATAGTTTGTTGGTGCTGGTAGGCAGGAGTACCAATACCTGGTCCCCTGGGCTGAAGGTTCTCATTCGGCTCCCCTTGTTGTAATTTTTCTCTTGAGTTGTTTGGGCATGTCCAAGGTTATCTTGGGCCAGTGTACGTAATGCGGTTAGGTGTTCCTTTAACTCCTCCGTATACTCGGTTAAAGACATTTCTTCTGTGGATTCCCATTCCTCTTTAACCAGGTCTAGTATCGTCCGAGGTTGTCTCCCAAACAAGAGCTCGAAGGGAGAGAAGCCGGTGGACGACTGGGGGGTGTCTCTTAACACCATTAACACCAGGGGGATCACCCGATCCCAGTTTTTCCCGGCTGGTCCCGTCACCCTGCTTAGCATTTTCTTGATTGTTTGATTATAACGTTCTACCAGCCCATCAGTTTGGGGATGATATACTGAGGTTTTCAACTGTTTAATCTGGAGCTGTACACATACTTGTTTTAGAAGGGTTGACATGAAATTAGTACCCTGGTCGGTGATTATCTCGGAGGGTATCCCCACTCGGGCAAAGAATGGAATTAGCTGGTCGCACAATACCCGGGCCGATGTTCCCTTTAGGGGAAAGGCCTCTGGGTACCGAGTGGCGTAGTCGACTACGACCAGCAAGTATCGATAGCCGCGGCTGGCTGGCTCCAGGGGTCCCAATATGTCCATGCCGATCCTCTGAAATGGGATCGAAATGAGGGGCATTTTCTGTAGCGGTGCCCTTGCGGGTAGAACCCCGCTAGTCAATTGGCAGGTGGGGCAGTTCTTGCAATGTTGGGCCACCTCCCCATAAATGCCGGGCCAGTAGAACCTCTTTAGTAGGTTTTGTTGGGTTTTAAGAGAGGCCATGTGACCCCCACAGGGGTGGTTGTGGGCCAGTTGTAGCACTATAAGACGGTGGCTCTTCGGCAGCACCAGTTGTTCCTTTATGGCATCGTCATCACCCTCATACCTCCGGTATAGGAGACCTTGTCGCAGAAGAAACCCTTCGGCCTCTGGCTAGGTTGGGTTCCCCTTCCCAGGCGGCCCTTTCCCTGGCCACTCGTAGGGTGGGGTCGGTTAGGGTCTCCCCCCTTATGGTGTCTTCGTTATCTTCGAGCTTCCAGTCGATAGGCCGAGTCATATAACTGGCCTGACACCATGCCATCCGGGTCCGCCTCTTTCGCCCAGGTGGGGGTTCCCGGGAAACGGGGTCCGTCCCAGCAACATTGGAATTGGGCGGGGACTGCCCTTCCTTTATATCCCTTAATGTCTGATCGAAACTGGGGAGGTCGGTCCCAATTACCACCGGGGTGGGGAGACAAGGTTGGACGGCAACCCTTAAGGGAGTGGAGGTTTTATTTAAGTCAAGTCAATCACTACATCTTTCATCGGGTAACACTTGGTGTCCCCGTGAATGCATCTGATAGATACCGTTACGTTAGGTAAGCAGAGAGTGTTACTCACGGTTGGTGATATGGCGGTTTGCCGGCTGCCGCTGTCCAAAAGTGCACGTGATGGTCTGCCGTCGGCACGAATGTCCACCACATATGGTCCCGGGATGCCGTCCTCGTCTATTGGGTTCAGGTAGCCGATGTCCATGGGTTCAACCAGTCTTCTCCTGGGACAAAACCGGGCTATGTGGCCCCACTCGTTGCACTCATAGCACTGCGGTTGCTTGTAACCAGGGGTCGGCGATGGGGCCTTCTCCTCGCTTCCTGGTCTCTTGTCCTCTGGTCTCCTGGTGTTCTCATCGGAGGGTCTCCATCTTATGGTTAGGGCTCGGTTACCCCTAATCACATGGGGGTCGGATATCGGGATGGCGATGCGGGCTGATACCCCTGTAGGTGGTAGTCGGAAGTGGCCTGCCTTCTGTTATGCTGACGCAATGTCCACGGCCTCGGTTAGGGTGGGCCGATGGTGCTGCCTGACCCATTTCTGCATCTGCCCCGGCAGGGCTTCGACAAATTGTTCCAGGATAATTTTATCGAGCAGGGGTTGGTTAGCGGGGTTTGGAGCCAGCAACCACTTCTCGGCTAGGTCCTTTATCCTATAGTATAGCTGGCGTGGGCTTTCCCCGGCCCTGAGCCTGGTTTCCCTCAGCTGGATCCGTTAAGCCTTGTCGTCCAGGCCTAAGCGGTCTAGTACTGCAGCCTTGATCTCTCCGTACGGCGTGTTGCCGTTGGGGTTTACCGCCTGGTAGGCGCCCTGCATCACCCCAGACAGCAGGGGGGCGACATACTGACCCCACCGGTCCGGAGGCCACTGCGCGTTTCTGGCTATGCGTTTGAAACTAGTAAAGAAGAAGGCAGGATCCTCTCCGTCCTTGTACTTTTGCAGGAGGGCCGAGGGCACCAGTGGTTGATTTCTAGTACTGGCTACTGCATCCGTGAGACGAGACATGGTCTCATGCTGTTTGTCCTGTGCAGTGGTCAGTATAGTGCCCTGCAGCTGGATGGCCTGTTGAAAGGCTTGCCGATCCGCAGCTGCTTGTTGTGACTGCAGCTGTACCATTTGTTGCAATTGCTGTTGGCCCTCAGACAGGGTCTTTATCAATGTCTCCATAGCGCTGTCTAAAATCCCACCTTCGTCTCCAGTGTGAAAGTGGAATTATAGTCGGAGACAGGCGAATGCTTGAAACAATATTTAATCACTGGTTAAAGGCAGCGAAATGCTGAAAAAAAATAACTATCAAGTCCTCCTGGTTAGCTTCACCGGTATCTTGGCCTCCCGTAGTACAACGGAGTTAGTCCTGGCTTGATCCTATCTCGAGCCGGTGTCCGGATAGGCCCACCACTCTGGTTCTCCCTCCTCTCTCTTCTCCGTGTCCTGTGGAATGAGAGCAACCCATTAGTCTCGTTTGGCGTGCTTTTAACACACCTGGAGGTTTCAAGCCCCCACCAATCACTGAGAGTCTGGGTTAACCCCCTTCTCAATGGTTCCTGGGGCGTTGTCCCGCCCCCCTTAAGGGTTGCCGTCCCGGGGTGTCGCCATTCCCGTTCCCCTTGTGGTGGTGGGTGTTCGCGTTGGCCATGCGGTCGTGGCCGCGTTGTATAGGGACGCATCTGGACGTTGGGCGTCCTTCCCCAGCCATGCGCAGCTCCGGCACCATCAGGAGGAGCACGAGGGCGGCGAGCTGGACGCTGTTCTTCCGCATCTCGGCGCCGTCGTGGGTACCATTCCCCCTCCCCCGGACCGGGGTGAAAATCAGGTGAGTGCATTGCGGCCCCGCCACGGCTGTAAACAGCGGCTTCTCCCGCGGCCTCGCCGCAGCTGCCAACAGCGGGTCCCTTCGTGGCTTGGCCGTGACTGGCTTGGCCGTGACTGCCAGTAGTGGATTTAGCTGCGGCACTACCGCGGCTACCCGCAGCGGCTTTCCCTTCCCGCAAGGGGAAGGGTGGACATGGCAGCGCCTCCGGACTCGTGCGGGCCGGCTACACCCCGCGGCACCAGCCGAGGTGCGGCTTCACACCAAGATAACTGGATTTCTGTGCCGGTGCCCTGGTAGGGGCAGCACCCCTGACAGTTACGACACCCGCCTCTACCCAGCCCCGGTGAGGCATACCTAATTCCCCAGGCCCGAACACGGCCATGAATACATGCGCAGAGCCCGGGAACCCGCGAGGACAGCCGGAGAAGGTGGGCTTGGGACGCTGAATGTGATAAAAAGGCGGACCCCTGAACCACGGACAGTGTTACTTCTTGCGGGATTGCCTCAGCCCCCTCATATTGCTGCAAGGGAAGTGGGTGGAAGCAGCCTGAAGCAGCATTGAAGCCCGGCCCTAGCACCACACTAGCAAGCAACTGACGGCGGTGGTCCCTTAAGGGTGCAGACCCTACTGGAGGGACTGGAACAATCAAGCCCACACACATTTAATGAGGGGAAAGAGGAGCCTGCGAACCTGAGACGCAGCCGGCACAGGCAAGCAGAAATTGAAAAGACAACTGATGGTTACAGGCTGCTGTACATAAATAAGGCAGCCTTACACCTTACGGAAAGGCTCCATAAGAAAGGTGGAAAGAAAATTCACTAGATTTGTCGATTATTTCATATTTTTTAAATGTTTTCTTGGACTACACAACACCATATTTTGTTCTTCTTAAAAACTCATTCTGAAACGTATAACTGTACGTGATTACAACATTGAGATTCCTGAGCAGCATGATGGGTGACATGATGCTGACGGTGCCAACAACTATGGACCTAATGTTTAACATTACTAAAGTACATGTTCATTGTAAGGCGTGTTTCTAAACAAAACGTTTTGTTTTTCCAGTTGGAGCAAAGATATACAACTGATTTAGGGAACCCACTCTAGAACACACGACATATAACTGCCTGTGGGAGAAACATGGAGATTCCAAGTTGATATCAGTGAACTTGATTGACTGGCCCTGTGCCATGTAGATCGCAATAACGCATGCCAGCCTGACCAGGAACTAACTGAAAGTCATGTCTGTCGGAATGAGTGGGATGCAGGGATGAATACATCTCCTTTTTCCTTCCCGGTCAACACTGTCGCTTAAATTACGTTGGGCACCAATTTTTTAACACACAGCCTTGTGCCATTACAGTCTAGGTGTGTCAAGATTATAAAGCAGCATGATGGGTGACCCAACTTTCTGTTGAAGGTGTTATGGTGGCATTACCGGGGGGTCGGTGAATTTTGGAATTCTGTTGTATAGTTTACGGCTTTGTCGGCATCCACCACCGTATTGACTCAGTAACTGTGCCCAGAAGCATATCCTGAATCTGATTATTAATTTCATCGACAGAATAATTTTTAGCAGCAAGGATGGCTCATTTACACAGCCACTCGTGAAACAACACTTTATCACTATTCGTAATAGAGTACAGAAATGCATGTTGCACCTCTTTATATAGCAACCATTTTGAAACTTCTGGAATGCTACCTGCCTTCACCGTCGCCTCTCGGGTCCATTCGCCTCCCATACTGTCAGCACCGGCTTCTACTACAATTTCAGTTCCCTTCTTTATCTCTTCAACCTCCTCACCTGTGGAGTCGAAGTCCTCCTCTACTGGGCTGAGCGCTCGGTGAGCCGTGTAGTCCTTTTCTTTTTTTCGAGGCTGAGCGTGTCTCCCACAAGAGGAAGCCACAGTGAGAGCGTGTAAATACGCCCTGACCGTGTCCCCCTCCCAGGAGGGACAAAAAAGGGGAAAAAAAAGCCAGAATAGGCAAAAAAACCCTAGGACCGGCAGGTATCCTGATGGCAGCTGGGCTCGTGGAAAGCAGACGAGAGATGGGAGAAGGCAGCAACAGGAGGCACCGGGATAAGTAAACTCCAGCAACACCGGAAAAGATAGTAAACAAACAATAAGCAGAAAGCCGGGAAACCAGGGAGTGAAAGGAGGAAGGAGGAAGGAGGAAGAGTACTGAAGGCAGGGACCGGAGATGGACCGGGAAAAGAAAGGAAATACAAAGGGAAAGGCTCGAGGAGCAAGAGGTAAACAGCATGTAGCAAGACCGCGGCAGCGAGGAAAGCAGCTAACCATGGAAGGTTGCAACGCGCTGAACCAAGGGAGAGGAGTGGTTAAATAACGTTACGGTCAACCAAGCGGAGAAAGACTAGACCGCTTAGTGAACGCAGCGTCAAGCGTGACGGGAATCAGGAAGCCCGTAAGCGGCAACAAGGCCAAAGGCGCCAACTGGGAATGCAGCGTATGACAGTATGCCCCCCGCCAAGGCCCAGACCCCCCGGTTTACCAGGATGTAATTGGTGAAACTTCCGGCGAAGGACAGGGGCGTAAATATATGCTTTGGGTTCCCAGGAGTCCTCCGCATGGGAAAAACCTTTCCAATGCACCAGGTATTCCAGGCGCCCTTTGCGGTACCTGGAGTCCAGCAACCTGGATACTTCATACTCGGGTGTATCAGGTGAGTGAGAGAGAGTCGGGAAAGGACGAGCCCTTTGTGACTGTTCGGCACTCTTCAAAAGTGATGCGTGAAACACTGGGTGAATCCGCCTAAGAGAATGTGGCAGCTTTAGGCGGAAAGCCACTGGATTGATTTTAGCAGTAATGGGATAGGGACCAATAAACCTGGGGGACCGCTTAGATGGCAGAGACCATCTGGGAAGGTATTTAGTGGATAACCACACCTTGGAGCCCACCTTCCAGTCAGGTGCTACCTGCCGGTGCCGGTCGGCTTGCTTCTTGTAGGCCTGGAGGCTGTCTCTGAGGTTCAACTTAGCTTTGTCCTGTGTTTCCCTTATTCGAACTAGTACCTCCTCTACCGCCGGAAGTGCAGGTTTGCAGGGGAAAAGGGGAATGATGGCTCGGGGATGAAATCCATACGAGCAATAGAAGGGAGACATTCTGCTTGCGGAATGACTGGCATTATTATAGGCGAACTCCGCCGTCGGCAACATATCCACCCAGTTGTCTTGTTCCAAGTTGGCGTAGCTGCGCAAGTACTGTTCCAAGGTGGCATTTAAACGCTTCGTCTGCCCGTTAGTGTGGGGATGATATCCCGATGACAATGCGCGCTGGATATTAAGAGCGGCGCATAGGGACTTCCAGAATTTGGAGACGTATTGGCTCCCTCGGTCTGATACAATTTTGTCTGGGAGACCATGGAGTCGAAACACATCTTTAATGAAAACCAATGCCATACCATCGGCAGTTGGTATACCAGGGAGTGGAGAGAAATGAGCCATCTTGGTGAGGGAATCGATAGTCACCATTATGCATGAACATCCTTGTGAATAGGTAGGTCCACAATGAAATCAGTGGATATATGACTCCACGGACGTTCCGGGATGGAATCTTGTTGCAGTAGACCTATGGGTCTCCTTGTGTTGTTTTTACTCTGACAGCAGACTCTGCAGGTCCTTACGTAACGTTTAACGTCTTCAGACAAACCTGGCCAATAAAAGGCTCTTCTGATCACGTCCAAGGTACTCGCCTGCCCCCTATGGCCTGCAGTCTTGTGATCGTGGCACCAGAACAATATGTTTTCCTGGAGAGGTTTGGATGGTACCCAGATCCTCTGATTTTTCAAGAATAAACCATCCTTTTTAATCATGCCTCGGTGTTCTGGATGTGAGGAGACGGCTTCTTTTATCTGTTGAAACAATGAGGAGATAGTGGCAACAATGCGGTTCCTGGGAAACAATTTCTCAGGGTAGGATGAGGCAACATGAGAGGAAAAAGACTTCCTGGACAGGGCATCTGCCAAAGTGTTTTGGCTTCCAGGAATATAAGTGATGCAAAAGTCATACTGTGAGAAAAAATGCGCCCATCGGGCTTGTCTGGAATTGATGCACTCCATTGACTATAGAACCTGTGAATTCTTATGGTCGGTCCGGATTATGAAAGGGTGACTGCACCCCTGTAGTAGGTGTCTCCAGACTTCACAGGCTTTTTTCATGGCCAGAAGTTCACGTTCAATTACGGAATAATTCCGTTGACTCGTAGTGAGAGTTTTTGACAGATAAGCTAGTGGGTGTTCCGCGTTGTCATGCTCTTGTAGTAGAACAGCTCCTATAGCTGCGGCAGAGGCATCTGTCTCAACGATAAAAGGCTTGTTTTGGTCTGGCTGGCGTAGGATGGGAGCGCTGCAGAAGCTTTTCTTCAAAAGTTGAAAGCTCTCTTCAGCCTGAGGGCTCCAGATAAAAGGCACAGATGTCTTCTTTAGTAAGCTGGTAATCGGTAGAACAGTGTTGGAAAACCCTGGCACAAAACGTCTATAAAAATTAGCCAGGCCCAGGAATCTCTGAACCTCTTTGACTGAGGAAGGAGCCTGCCAATGGAGAATAGCCTCTACCTTTTTTTTTATCCATTTGTACTCCTTGTGGTGAGAGGATAAACCCCATGTAAGGTAGCGAAGATGCCCCGAATACGCACTTTTCACGTTTGGCCAATAGATGATGTTTTTTAAGGCGCTCCAAGACCTCTGTGAGATGCAACAGATGTTCCGACATAGTCTGTGAAAAAACAAGTATGTCGTCTAGGTAAACTACCACTGAAATGAACAATAAATCTGAAAAAATTCGGTCTATGAACCTTTGAAAAATAGCAGGAGCATTGACTAGTCCGAAGGGCATCACGTAGTATTCGTACAGGCCAAATGGCGTCCTGAAGGCCGTCTTCCATTCATCTCCGGGACTTACTCTAAGTAAGTAATATGCATTGCGCAGATCCAGTTTGGAGAAAACTGTCGCTCCCTGTACCGATTCCAAGATGTCAGGAATGAGGGGCATGGGGTACCTGTCCTTGCGAGTTACCTTATTGAGTCCCCTGTAGTCGATGCATGGCCTGAGGTCTTTAGCATCCGTCTTTGGGATAAAGAACAAAGGAGCACCCGCCGGGGACTTAGAGGGTCTGATGAGACCGTTGCATAAATTGTCATCCAAATACTTTCGTAGGGCGTCCTTTTCAGTCTTGGATAATGCTAACATTCTGCCGAATGCACCAGGGCATTAGGTATCAGCTCGATGGAGCAGTCCTCTGGTCTGTGGGGTGGTAATGCCATGGGGGTGGATTCCGCAAACACCATAGGGTATTCTTCCAATACCTTGCCAATGGAATGCACCCCAACAGTCGCGTGGAGAACAGTGGGAGAGATCTTTACCTCCTGGGTAGTGTGCTTCTTGGAAACAATGTGTTTGGCAATAGCTGGAATTAAAATGCAAACAATTTGACTTCCAATCGACATGGGGATTATGTTGTCGCAGCCAGGTGATCCCCAAGATTAGGGGAAAATGGGCTGCTCGAATTATGTCAAATGTAATGACTTCCGAATGCTGGAAAATAGTGAGAGGAAGGGGTTCGGTCGTCTGAACGATGAGTCCTGAACTGAAAGGTGTACCGTCAACTCCTTCTACCTTCTGGCCGTGTCTGCGATCTATCCGTGAAGCACCGACTTTGTCTACCCAAAGGGTGTCAGCGAAGTTCCCTGCGGCACCGCAATCCAAGAGAGCCAGAGTCTCTACTGGGCTGCCATGGACAGTAACCTTAACAGTTATAACCATCAGGCGGGAATCCTCAGAAGGGTCCGAGGAATCAATTGACATAGTCACGTAGGGACTGGAAGACTGCCCTCGATAACCCGTCCCAACTAGGCTCCAGGGTTTGCGTTTTCCGCTGGTTTCTTGGTTAGTTCAGTACAATTGTGCACCGTGTGGCGATCAGAGGCACAATAGGCGCATAGGCCCTGTTCCCTTCTCCTCTTTCTTTCTTCAGACGTTAGAGAACGAAGAGTCGTGCCGATTTGCATGGGCTCGTCGTGAGGTTTGAGCGCTGTTGAACGAGGTGAGGAGGTCCTTGGAAAGGAAGTGCGTGTCTTTCTTCTCTCTTGACGTCTTTCTTGCATCCTGAACTCCATCTGAAGGGTGGCAGTCATCAGATCCTGCAGGGAAGTGGGACGAGGGAAGTGAGCCATTTCGTCTTTTAGTTCTTCCCTAAGGCCTCGGCGGAACAGAATAAATTGGGATTGCTCAGACCAACCCGTCTCCAGGGCCAATCTCTTAAAAGAGGAGATGTAAGACAGCACATCAACTTGTCCTTGGCGGATGTCCATCAAGTCTTCGCCAGCTGCCATTGAAATTTCGGGTCTTTCAAAGGTTTGTTTGACAAAGTCAACAAAGGCATCGAAATTCTGAAGGACAGGGTCATTTCCGGGGACTAGGGGAGTGGCCCAAGCAAGAGCGTTCCCTGTCATATTGTACACCAAGAATCCAACTTTAGCATGATCAGAGGCATAGGTGCGGGTTCTGAAGGAAAAATACACCCTGCAAGCGAATTCTTTTAGGGTTTTGGGGGAACCATCGTACCTCCCCGAGGACAATGACATGGGAGGCAGTTCTGTGTTGGGGGGCTCTCTCACTGCCACCATTTGTTTTAACAGGTTGTTTTCGGTTTTCATATTTTGCATTTCGAGGGAGAGGCTTTGCACTGCAGCTATTAATTCCTGCACTTGCTCAGGAGTTGCCATGGTTGTAGTTTGGTGGCGTTGCAAACTGTCAGCACCGGCTTCTACTACAATTTCAGTTCCCCTCTTTATCTCTTCAACCTCCTCACCTGTGGAGTCGAAGTCCTCCTCTACTGGGCTGAGCGCTCGGTGAGCCGTGTAGTCCTTTTCTTTTTTTCGAGGCTGAGCGTGTCTCCCAGAAGAGGAAGCCACAGTGAGAGCGTGTAAATACGCCCTGACCGTGTCCCCCTCCCAGGAGGGACAAAAAGGGGAAAAAAGCCAGAATAGGCAAAAAAAACCTAGGACCGGCAGGTATCCTGATGGCAGCTGGGCTCGTGGAAAGCAGACGAGAGATGGGAGAAGGCAGCAACAGGAGGCACCGGGATAAGTAAACTCCAGCAACACCGGAAAAGATAGTAAACAAACAATAAGCAGAAAGCCGGGAAACGAGGGAGTGAAAGGAGGAAGGAGGAAGAGTACTGAAGGCGGGGACCGGAGATGGACCGGGAAAAGAAAGGAAATACAAAGGGAAAGGCTCGAGGAGCAAGAGGTAAACAGCGTGTAGCAAGACCGCGGCAGCGAGGAAAGCAGCTGACCGTGGAAGGTTGCAACGTGCTGAACCAAGGGAGAGGAGTGGTTAAATAACGTTACGGTCAACCAAGCGGAGAAAGACTAGACCGCTTAGTGAACGCAGCATCAAGCGTGACGGGAATCAGGAAGCCCTTAAGCGGCAACAAGGCCAAAGGCGCCAGCTGGGAATGCGGCGCATGACACATACGCCTCGCCTTCCATACACCTCGCCTTCTCCACCCATACGCCGTTGCCTTTTATCTCCCATACGCCAATGCTTCGCCAAGCCACAACCAAAGATTTTTTGAATTTTATATATATATAGATAAACCCTTATTACTTTCAGGTTTGGAAACAATCAGTCCAATTTCTCAATTGTAGGTATTGGTTCTGTTAATGTTTGTTGTTAGTAAATATTTTGTATCTTCTTTAATTTTATAAAACCTTGACAGGTGTGTTATATTATTAGACTGATTGTATTTAGATTGAAGACAATCCAATTCATAATATAAAATTTGGGAAAACCATATCTCTTTATATAGAAACCCGTCTCCAACTTTCTTCTGGAAAGTTCCCTTAGACCTGAAGGCTAAAAAGAAGACAGTTTATCCACCCTGAAAGAAATCTTCCACTTTACAGTGCTCCCCTTTGGCCTTCATAGGGCTCTAGCAACCTTCCAGAGGTTGATGGATCGGGTCTTGGAGCCATGTCAATGCTTTGCGGGAGCATATCTGGACGACATAGTCATCCGCAACAAGAAGACCTGGGAGGACCACCTTCAACACCTTTACCACATCTGTGACTGCCTGAAAAAGTTGGTGCTTACAGCCAACCGCTCGTAGTACCACCTTGCCCAAACCTTGGTAACTACCTTGCCTTCCAAATTGGGATGGCCTTGCATTACCACATCACATTACGGTAGAAGCAGATGCCCGTTGTAACTAAGCCTATCACATGTAACAGCACCTCGATGCCCTTTGGATGTTTGTGCACTATATAAATATAAATATAAATAAAATAAATAAAGTACCCCCCTGACAAAGGTCGAAAAAGGATCTCGGAGATTTCCTTGGGTTGGTGGAGTACTATAGAATGTTCATTCTCAACTTTTCTAAACTTGCTGTTCCCCTAATGGGACAAACTCACAAAGTCACACTCCAAACCTGTCTCTTGGGACGAAGAGGCAGAGGCTGTCTTTAATAAATTAAAATATCAGCTCTGTTACAGCCCGGTACTCACAATACCCGATTTTTTCAGTTTCTCCTACAAACAGACATTTCCGCTTTTGCCTTAGGGCCGGTCCTATCACAATTCCAGAATAGAGAAGAAAGACCCATCCTTTACATCAGTAGAAAGTTATTCCCCAGAGAGAGGAAGTACCCCATTTTGAAATTGAAATGTTTGGCAATAAAATGGGTCCACGGTCTAGGATATTACCTTACAAGCTGAAAATATAAGCAGATTACTGATCATGCCCCGTTAGTGTGGATAGCCAAGAAAAAGGACAAATCCCAGAATTGTAAAATGGTTACTGGCTTTATAACCCTATGGGGCGCCTTAGGAGTTTGACGGTATCCCATTGGTAAATCCCGCGGGATACTGGAAAACGGTCCTACCGTTACCGGCACCTGATATGCCAGAATTACTGGCATATTTCAGGTGCCGGCAACGGTAGGATAATCCCCATTCCATGTAGTACATAGGACTCCATTGTGAGTATTATCGGTATTACTGGCTGTTTTCTGCCAGAGAGGCGCCCGAGTTACCTCCAGCTCTTGGTTCGAGGTAAATCAGGCCACCCCACTGGCAATCTTGGCATATGCCGGTCTGGAATCTTTCTGGTAAATGAAATCACTGGCACGTTAATGCAGGACCTATACTCCTAATGAGACCATATGTTTTTTACATAGAACATCGAGGGGGCAGAAGCAGACAAATGTAGATTTCCTTCCATATATCCCCAGGTAGATAGAAAGTCATAGGAGAAAGTGGAAGATGAGTTGGAGTTATGTGACAGGCTCAGGAACTTGACCGCATCAGAAGGTTAACAGGGACCCCTCCTGACCTGGGGCAGGAGACCTACAAAGGTTTTTACTAGAGCCAGACCTGCCCCAGAGGCAGGATGAGAAGTTGGGTGGCCTAGCCTTGTCTCCTCCCTCCCCCATGTGCCTTCATTGCTACCCCTGGAACCATTTTCAATTATCTAATCGTTTTAATGCTGGGCCGAGTTTTTTGTTTTGTTACAGAACTTCAAGTACCAGCATGCCTAGCAAACACTGAGACCATAAAGGAATATAGAGAGAAACACGCGGTCCAAGCTCAAACTCAGAAACACACACATTCAATGAGCCAAGCGGTTTACTGACACAGCAGTACTAATCGAGGCAAATGGCACCTAGAAACACTTGTGTACAGGCGCGTTATAAATGGAATATCATATTATATCATGGAGATAGCAGTCCAAAACAAACACTGGACTACACGGGGGCCAAAGACCAAGACCAATTTTAATCATTTGTGGGAAAAGGGGCAGGGCCAACAGGGGTTTATGAAGACTTGCCATGTAAAGATCCATCCCTAGGGGAAAGTACAGGCCCAGATAGGCGCTTACTGTCACACGAGTCAGAGAACCAATGGAAGGGGGAACAGAAAAAGGAAGAGATGAGTATAAAAGGGCAGTAAATGGGAAACAGGGAGAAAGGTATTCAGGGTGAGGTCAGGTGGAGTAGAGGTGGACCGAGAGAAGGCGGAAAACAGACAGCGGAGCGATGAGTAGCTTGTGGTGGGGCAGGAGATTGCTACGGGTGAGGCGTTGGTATGGAGAGAGAGAGTAGTACCCGACAGTGAGATTGAGGCAGCAAATAAGAGAGCACCTATGAGAGTGTAGTAGGGTAGTGGGAGTGAGTGGGTGTTCAAAATGAGGGTGAGAGAGTGGAACAGAGGAGGGAGGAGAGGAGACAGGAGAGCAGAGCGGAGAGTGGAAAGGATAGAGGAAGTGAGGTCACAGATGGCTCACAGAATACACCAACGCTCAGATGGTTTTAATGTGTTTTCCAATCGGCCCTATGGCCATTCCTCTCTTTCTCCCTTGTAGCAAAGCACATGCTCCCTAACCCAGGTGCCCCTGAGCTCAGGTTAGCAAATATCAAATATTGACCCCCCCCCTATTGTTTTGTTTGAATTCTGACTTCTGCTGGATATGAAGACCTAAAGGTCATCCACCTTTTGTCTCTATACTTCTGCAGAGACTTCCTAGACTGCCCCTACTCTATCCAGTGGTTAGTAATTCTATAGGTGATTTGGTATGTGTCTTCCAGACACTCAGCCCAACTTAATCTATTTTCTATCAAGCCCACGTCTTATTCTCCCTCACACTATCTGATGTTCTTCTTTTACTACTCTCCCCCTTCCAGGTCCTCACGCAACTCACTCTGCTCCGTACTTCTTTCTCCTCTGTCCCTCCAATGTCTCTCACTCCTTCTAAATCTTGCCTTCACCCTTCAATGTTACTACTCCCTCCTCCACACTACCATTCCCTCATCCATGCTACTCGCCCTCATCCACGCTACTCCCCCCTCCTACACACTGCTACTCCCCCTCCACACAACTACTCCCATCTCCATACTAATACTCCCATCTCCATACTACTGCTCCCATCTCCATACTACTACTTATTTCCCCCCAATGCTACACAACTCTACCCTCCTCCTTTCACTCACAAACACTTCACAGTCACTCCTTACATTGGCCCTCATTACGACCCTGGCGGAAATCGAAAAACGATGGCGGAAATGCAATACCGCCATCGAATAGCGCTCGGTGCGATTATGACCCGTCACCATAAAGTACGATGCCATTAGCGACACCGTAGTGAACGCCAACGCTAACTGCACCAAGTACGCGCACGCGCGCCATGCCAAACCGTAATTACCACCATGGCGCAACGGTACGCGAATTCTGACCCTAGCGGACATGTACCTAACGCCATCAAGCATGGCGGAAAGTACCATTCCGCCATGGTGAGAAGTACGGCATCGCGAACCAACCGTAAAAGGCCCTACTGAGTGCCTGTACACCACTCCCTGGCCACACTGGGCTTCGTAGGCAAACGCACCCAGTACAGTACCACGCAACTATACTCAGAAGCCGGAACCCAATGCAGATCTTCTCACAATACATCGCTCCACAAATAGGAATATGCTACATTACTTGCAAAGAAGAACGCTACACGGTTAATATCAGAATAGAAATTTAATGCACAACAAAATCACCAAGCCCATACAGCCATTAGGTCATGTACTCCAAAATATATTTCATTATTGTGGGCTGCATCCGCAATAAATGACCAGCTTCTTCTTGTGTGACGCCCTGTTCCTTCATGGTACACAGGGGCTACATTCACGTTCAAAAAGGCAACATGGAAGCGCCTAGAACCGCAGCGCCGTCCCATTAGGTAGGCACTAGTCCAGCTGAAAGGTCGATATGTTGCTCCTAGCCACTAGTACTGCGTAAGGGCATGTGGCCCATTGGCGATCGTCCCATAAGATCGTAATGGTGCTCCACTGATTAACACGAAGCAGCAGGTGTCGGGAGTAAAAGCCATCTGCAGGAGTGGCATACAAATGGCAGCGGCAAAAGGGGAGGAGATACCTGTCACCCAAATGAAATGAAAAAGAATAGTATGGGCATCAGAACTTCATTTGAATTACTCACTTCAATGATCACACTAAATCCACAGCCATATGCATGCTAGCCCACTCAAAAGGATTATTCCCACCCAAAAATCACTTGCGAATCATAACTATAAAAATCGAGGTGAAAACACTATTACAAACGAGTGTTTGTGTGCATGCGTCTGTCAAAACAGAATCCATTAGATGGGATTAGTAATGTGCATAGACACAAGTGTTTGAAGGCGCGTCGAGACAGGGAGGGTTCAACAAGGGCAGATAGACGATGGTCCCACTATGGCAGCTCTGCATCACATAGCGCAGGGGAGGTGGATAGATTCCAAAAAGCCCTGTACATGGCAAACTCTCCATTAAATCATCTGTCCATGCATCCATACATCATTCCCTCATCCCGGAATGAAAACGCCTGATTATTTACTCACATAACATGTGAAATTTCCATTGAGTCTGTGCGTAATGCAGTCTGCAAAATCCACTGTGCTCCAGGCCGGAATTCCAGTGTTGTGAAGTAACATGTATTTGGGAACGTCCTGCCTTATCGTCCACTACGCTATTGCGCATCCCATACTATTCATATCAATCATTGCATTCACGCCATGGCCCCTGTCCCAAGGACATTAAATAGAACGTTATATTTGCAGTCAGACCTGTGGGCGTCTCCTCGCCGCTAGCTGAAAACCGAAAGCGCCGTCCTTCGAATTCCTCATTTGCAACATCACGTCGAAAAGGCATCTGTGACCGCTTGAAATCACAAATTCATCCATGTAGTGCGGCAGTGTGTGAAAATGGCAACTGGCTTCACTCACAAATGGGACGCCCCGCCCGTCGGTGAACCTCGGTACAGTGCTGCATGAGGGTCCACCGTTAATCGAGTACTACATTCCACTGACCCTTCACAAGTTTGTTCGCGACTGCAAAGATAGTATGTAAAACAATGGGACCATAGCAGAATGAACATATGAACCAATATTTCACTGCCATCGGGATCAAATACATGATTGTAATAGCAAGATGCCATGCGTCGAATTGCAGCGTTGTGTGCGGGACGTGCTCGCCCAAAGGGGATTGCAGCTTGCACAGGTGGAATGAATCACCACAGGTGGAGGCTATACAGCCTGAAAACACATAAATTGCACACCCAACCCCCTCCCACAACCACACCCACTCCAAAATGCTACCGGCAGGACTAGTTATGTTGGCCCTGGGGGACCTGATAGCACTGCAAGTACTCCAACTTCAAGAAGAAGACGAACACCAACTACTACAACAACCGGCCGCACAGAGGAGACGCAGGAGGAGGAGGAGGGCAAGGCAGGGCCAGCAAGGCCCGCCAGCACAGCCACTACCACCACGCAGGCAGCCCGCAATCCCACGCCTCCGAGCACATCCGTTCAACCTCACGGATGAGCAGATCCACACCCTCTACCGTTTGGACCGGGACACCATAACCGCCATTGTGGACATGACACAGGCTGACCTTGTCAGCATGATAGATAGCCCAACCGCCATCCCACCCCTACTGAAGGTGGTGTCTGTACTCCACTTCCTGGCCACAGGCACCTACCAGCACACAGTTGGACAGTTGCATGGCATTTCACAGCCAGTGTTCTCACGGACACTATTGCAAGTGCTCGATGCCCTCCTGAAGCACGCAGACGACTACATCTCTCTACCACGCTCGGAGCAGGAAATTACGAACACAAAAGTGGGATTCCATGCACTTGGCGGCATACCGGGTTGCATTGGTGCCATCGACTGCACCCATGTGGAATTGGTCGTCCCACATGCCATGGAGGCCCAGTACTGCAACCGAAAACAATTTCATTCTCTTAATGTACAAATGGTGTGTGACTCCAACAGGATCATTACACATTGTTGTGCCCGATTTCCTGGATCAACCCATGATTCTATGGTCTTGAGGAACTCTACAATACCACGCTACATGGAGCGACACGCAGGGAACAGATCCTGGCTACTCGGTGAGTCTCATTTCATGCATGATAATGTGGGGTATGTGATGCGGCAATGACCTGGCAGGAAGGGGGGGGGGGGTGCGTACGTAGCAATGTCATTCCACAAACATCCTTTATTGTCCACATACAGGTGATGCCGGGTATCCACTGAAGAGATGGCTCCTTACACCACTCCGGAACCCACAGAACCAGCATGAGGAGGACTACAACCATGCCCACTCACGTACCCGTGTAGTCATAGAACAGGCATTCGGCCTACTGAAGACTCGTTTCCGCTGCCTCAGCAGGTCTGGCGGGGCACTCCTGTACCGCCATGAGAAGGTTGCAAAGATGGTCATGGCATGTGTCATGCTACACAACATGTGCGTACGTAGAAATGTGCCCATGCCCCCTGACGCAGAACTGCAAGCACCTGAAGATGGTCATGATGAGGGTGGGGATGTGGCAGCACCTCAAGGAGTCCGCGAGGCACAGGAGGGCCGTGACATTCGTCAGATTCTCATTGATTCATGCTTCTAGCACTCACGCCTGGTGGCTGATACATGGACACGGGACTTGTGGCACTGTGTGTGTCTGGAACATGCACAATATGGACTGTACGCCTATAAAGGCCTCGTACACAAAGATCAATGTCCACACATCTCATTGGATGATTGTGCAATGTTTATAGCATATGTGAAATTATGTTACACACCCCATCGACCCGCCACCCAAGTGAGCCCAACACACCCCCTCCACCCTCCTACCTCCCCCCCGAACACCAGTGTCCAAAGATGCTCATTGTCAGTGGGCAGACGCTATTGCAAGCCCCCTCTCCGGGTATCAGGGGCACCCCTGCCTGTGGAGCGCAGGTTCCTCCCAGATCTACGTTGGGGGCTGCCCTGGACGGAACTTGCAACGGATGATGTCTCTGCCTGCTCACGTCCATGCATGTCCCTAAGGGTTTGTGAGAGCTCAGTGAGCACACGGCGCACAGCGGCAAGTTCAGCACATACATCTTTGGACGTCGCATGCAGTTCCCCCCTCAGGCTCTCGGTGCTTCTCTCCATTTGTACTCTCAGGCTCTCGGTGCTTCTCTCCATTTGTGCCCTTTGTGTCTCTGTACTTCTCTCCATTTCTGCCCTAAGTGTCTCAGTTGATGTTTCTATGGCTGCCTTAGTACCCCCACATTCATCAGCATGGTCCTTGAGGAGCGTGGCCAGTTGCTGCTGTTGCACGATCACCTGGTCGAGGGACTGTTGCCTCTGCTGTGCCATGGCCATTTGCGGTGGTGTCACAGAGGGGCTGATCACCTCATGTTGCCTTGCCACAGGGCTTGTGGGGGATGGCCAGTCGTCGTCTTGTGGGTGCCCCTGCGTGGTATCCTCATGGTGTACGGGATGAAACAAACAGGGGGATTGAGACAGGTCATGGATGGATCCTACATCGGAATCCCCGTTTTCTGTGTCGGAGCATGCTGCCATTAATGCAGTGTCACCTATGGTGCTGCTGCCACCAGAAGCCGTGCCTTCTGTGGCATCCATTGGGGGGACTTGTGGTGGTGCTGTTGTGGGCATGCTGGCTGCTGGGGTGCCTGTTGAAGTTCCCTCCTGTGTGCTGCCACTTGATTTGTGCTGCTGCCGTGTCTTGATCCGTGCAGCTGAGGTGGAGGGTCTTTGGCCGTTGGTCTTGGCCCTCTTTGCAGGTGTGCTGGTAGGGGTGTCCTGGAGCTCGTCGTTTGAATCGGACCCTGTGGTGGAGTAAAGGAGGGCGAGCGTTATTAATGGGTCTGTGGAAATTGGAATGGCAATGTATCACATGCATTGGGGTGGTACCTGAGGGTGATTTGGGTCAGGGCCTTGGAGGTGGTTTCATTTTTGTGTGGATTGAGGATGCAGTTGTTTTGCAGCCTGCAGTTAAGGTGTGCCTGCTGCACGTGTAGAGGGTGTTTTTAGGATTTTTAATTATTTATGTATTCAATGTGAGTTTTAAAGTGCGCTATCAGGCCAATGTATGTGGACGTTCTCCTGGACATGTGTTACTGTTGCACTATGTGGACACATGGTACTTCACATGATTGGACATTGTGGATTTAGCATTGTTTTATTTGGGCCACCTACCTGATTCTTCGGATGTCTGCACTCCTTTCTCCATCCCTCCGACTCCCTCTATACTCTCCATTCCAATGGTGGAGGCACAGATTTCTTCCCAGGGGGTCAACTTGATGGGTGATTCCGATCCTCCCCCGGTAGCTGTGGCAATGTTACGGTTGGCGGATAGTATGCTCCGTACGCGTATCCGCAAGTCGTCCCATCGCTTTCTGCATTGCTGTGGGTTGCGGTCCCCACCGCACTTACCCGCTGTGCCACCAGGGCCCATATGGCCTTCTTGTTCGCAAGTGCCGTCCTGGTCATTTGCGTCGAGAAGACGACGGCAGCATTCTCCTGGAGGGTCTCTGTGAGCACGGTGAGTTCCTCACGGGAGAAGTGGACCTGCCGCTTGCGGTCGCATGCTTTTTTCGCTACTTTTCCCATTTTTATTGCTTTCACTAGGGTGGATGACGGGTTGGGATGTGTCTCAGGGTAGTATTTTTTATGGTTGTGTGGGAATTCTGATTTTATAGGTGTACGGCGTGCTGTTTCCCGTTCCGGGACCATGTTTTTACTTCCGTTTCCGTATATTTACGGTCACCGTACTTTCCGATTGCCGCTCATTACGGTGACCGCTAAGATGGGTGGCGGAATTGCACCTAGGGCGCCGTACGACGGCGGTGAGGGGCGTTTTGGGGACATTTCCGCCATCGCGGACTTTGCACTTCCGCCATGGCGTAGTGCTCGTGCCCGATGGGTCGGAATTAGCCGCACTTTACTCCGTCGTGCAATGGCGGAAACGCTATTTACGCTATGGCGGTCAGGTCAGTCACTTTCCGCCAGGGTCGTAATGAGGGCCATTGTCTCACCTAACAACACTTGTTACTCTTTCAGGCACATTCACAAGTCACCCAGCTACCGCGCTGAGAAACTCTGCATCCACGGCAGACAGCGCACCACCAGAACCCAGGACACGTGCAGACTTGAAATCCGCTGCTGCAAAAAGGAAAGGACCAAAAAACAAGCCTTCTCTGTCTACACACCAAGACTATGGAACCTCCTCCCCGTCAGCATCAGACTCGCTCCCAAGCTCCTACAATTCAGAAAAGAACTCAAGACCCACCTCTTCAAGGAGTCTCTCCTCCTCAACACCTAGGGCATCACGTCGCCCCTCGCGCCACTTGACTCCCTAGACGCCGCCCGTCTCTCCTCCCTGCCACCCAGTACAGCTGTACCTCTCCTCTGTCCCCCTCTGTATCATACTCCCGATGTATATATCGGTTGTGTTGTTACCACGGAATAGCTCTCTGCTATGCATCTGTAATGTTGAACACCTCTGTAAAGCGCTCCGTTATGTATCTGTATTGGTGTATACCTCTGTAAAGCGCTCTGTTGCTTCTCAAAGCTAGCTCAGTGCTCATACCATAATAATAATAATAACACAGTACTATTTGCACTCACTAACAATGCATCACCTGCGCTAAAAATCACCTCCAATGTCATCTCCACCGTTGCTCCTTCTGCTGGACTCTGAAACATACAGAAAATGTCTGGCAAGCATTGGCTACATGAGGCATAGTGTGAGTCAATTGTTGAGTGCACCGAAACAGACTTGCAAAGGGGCAGGGGAACAAGAATTAGGTCCCTCTGAAATGCCCTCATCCTCAGAGTTAGGGCTGGCTCTGGACATCTCCTTAAGCGTCCACCCCCGGCTGAGAGGTGTTCTTATCCCTCTTTGCAAGGCCATAGTAGTGGCCTTGTCATCCACCTCCACCCTTTGCATCGACTCCTCCCCCTGTGCCTGGTTGCGAACTAGTTGATCTCCCACTGACAAAAAGGTTCCTTCGACCCTTGAACCTCTTTGAGACATTGATCAAATAATGGAAAATCAGTGCCAAGTAGGACCTCTTCAGGTAGATCTGGCATAACGATCACTGGCATCTTGACGTCATGGCTTAACATCCGTAATGTCAAGGTTGCTTGGGGGAATAGATCTATGTCCCTCTGTAAACAGATGATTTGTATCAAATGGCTCAGGTGGAGTTCCCCCTTGGGCAATCAGATAACCCCAGACGGCAGTTTCCTTACTCCCAGAGTCCACAAGGGCTTTCTCAGAAGACATTCAATTTCAATGCGTAGATGGAACTATTGATCAGTTTCCTCCAAGAAACACACTGCCCAGGCTCGGGCCCCTCCTCCACTGCATGGAACAGATCTGCAAGATATTTTATGCACAGCGGTACCTCCATCTATTCAGTTGGTTCTGCATCAATAGGAAGTTTAGGCCTGGATGAAGGAGTCAAATTTCCATCTTTTCCTCCTTTGGCTTTTCTGGACAGAATCAGGCCAAGGTTCATTGTTTACCAACAGCATATCATCTTACGACATAAGGGCAGGATGAAGTTCTTTGATTCCTACAGTCGGTGGGAGTAGGTATCTTGAGTTTTCTCTCAGAGTGAGTTGGGATGCATGGGCCAAACGTCCAAATGGTTGGATTCTCTTCCCTACCTCGTCATATTGGTTTTATGCTGTGTATGAGCGCGATAGAAATAAAATATCAATATCAATGCTGTTTGTTTTTTTGGTCCCACACCGGCTTCGCAGGCATACACGGCTCTCTGACGTGCATTTGCTGTTTGGATAGCCTCGTCCGAAATGGGTTCATAGAGCTGCCAGATGACTTTCTTTAACCATGGGGAAGGAGAGTCTACAAACTTATCCAATACCACCATCTCCTTTACCTCCTCATAAGTATTGTTCATTAGCCACTTGTTAACTAGATTCCTTGCTTGATAGGACAGCTGTTCAGGAGTTTCACCTTGATGTACAGGTAGGCCGAACTGATAATGCTCTCGGTCTTGCCCTGAACCTTCGAGGATACCTCTTCTCAAATCCTCATAGGAGGTTCTCCCATCAAGATTAAAAGCTTAGAAGGCTTGTTTTGCTTCTCCCATCAACAGTGGTCCACCCTGCTGTCTCTGCAACCTTCTCAAAATTAACAATGGATGCATCTTCGCTGGTACCGAGCTTTTGAGGGAGGATTGGGGGCTACCAGTCATTTGAGTCCCTCTACAATCGCCCCTTCCAGTGCTGCCAATGTATCCTCGTCCCGGCGACTGATGGAAAGTTGTCCATTGACTAGGTCCCTTAGCAAGTCTTCCATGGGGTTTGTGGAGGGACTGGCTTCAGGAAGAATAGTATTCCTGGTGGCTACTGGGGTTTCCACTATCTCTTCGTTCTGCTAGAAGGTGGGGCTACTTTCAGTATTCCTCAACCTGTTTCCAATGGCTTGGGCTTGCCTTAGATTACAAGTCTTCTCCCGGGCCTCTCGTTCAATAGGCTCTCCTTGGGTTGCGTATCCAGGAATGGCGCTTTCCTTGGACAAACTGAGTGGGTGGGAGGATGGTCTGGTCTGCCAACTCCAAGGAGTCTTCTGATCCCTAAGGGGTACTGGATTGAGGCTTAAGAACTTCAACTCTACTCCCATCTTCCAGACTTCTCTGTCCCACGGCTCTGTACTGGTGGTTAACCAGGAGTCTCCTATTTAAGAGGTTTTTGTCTTTGTTCCCTTTGAATAGGCCGACCTCAATGTCGGGGCCGAACAAATCTCACTTCTTTATTTTTAAAACATGTTTTATTGATTTTACAATTAAATACGACCTTCAACAATTTCTTCAAATCCCTCCAACTCCCTCTTCCCTTCCCCCTTTGGTGGTGTGGAATAGTTTTTTTAAAAACAATTTTTATTTATTTTCCAACACAAAAACTTAGACATTACATTGTACGTTACATAATATCACTGTATATTTCTTGTCTGTTCATTCCCTTTACCCCCGAACACCCCCACCCACACCCCCACCCTGGCTTGCTTTCCTTCACACAACCCTGTAAGCTTTTGCTTACTCTCCACCAGTCACATTGCTGTCTGCACCTACTTGTGCATGACTGTGTTCCGATTCCTCGTTATCTAAAGTGGTCATGGCGAGCTCTGCAATCAATTGTCTCCAGGCTTCCACACTCTCCCCCTCTTGGTCTGGGTCTCTGGCCACTCCTTCTTGCCACACCACCGTTTCCGCGTTAGTCCATTTCAGTAGGTCCCTCCACCATACTTGCACCAGAGGCCTTGCCTGCGCTTTCCATCCCATTGTTAATCTGGGTTTTGCTAATATGTATGCCAGATCCTTCAGTTTACACACATGCTTAGCTCTCTTGGGCCTCGTAAAGCCCTCCAGTAAACACACCAGGGGGATCCTATTTCTAAGGTGATATCCGCCTTTGTCAGTGTTTGGGCCACTTCTTCCCAGAATCTGCCAATCTCACTGCAAGCCCAGAACATATGAACCAGGTCTGCCCCGACCTCCCCACATTTCGGGCACAATTGTGTTGCTGCCTGGCTAAATTTTGCTATTCTATTCGAGGTCAAATATGCTCTATGGGTTATATTATAATTGGATCTGTTGGAGCCTTGCATTCCTGGACACCTTCTTGTGGTATACCATTACTTTATTCCACGCCGCGTCTGACATTCCCACTGGTGTCTCGTCTGCCCCAACTCCCTCCCCACCTTGGACATTTACAGCTCGTATATCCGCGAGATTTCATGCCCACATTCTGAAACATCTTAAAATATCTCAATCGCTTCCACTGGTTGCAGTGGCCCTCCAGTATCCGGCCATCTGGTACTCACATTCTTCAGCACGCAGGAATATGCAAAGTGCTGCCCAGGGTGTATACCAGTCTCCTCCATCAATACCTCAAATCTTTTAGGTGAAGCCTCCTCTATCAAATCTCCCATTGTCACCACCCCTTTAGGTTCCCAATATTTCCTCACATTCAACCGCAATTGATCACTCATCCCTTCTAGTGCCACCAACAGAATCTGTGGGGAATACAGTGTGATGTTCCCCATTAGTGGGCAGGCTCTGCGCCACACGCACATCCCAGTTTCATCAACCTGGGTGCCCGGGGCATGCAAGAGTCAGCCATCCATATAACTTTGTTAAAAAAGAACTGGGTGTTTGCTCTCTGTAGCATTTTTGACTCATGTGTTTGTTCATCAGATAGCCACTTGGCCACAAATTGCAATTGGCTAGCCACATAATATACTTCAAAATTAGGTAGTTTTATCCCCCCTAGGTCATATGAGTTTTGAAGCTTCCAAAGCGCCACTCTGCACCGTGAGTTACGCCATAGGAAGTCCCTACATATGCTATGTAGTTTGTTAAAGAACGAACTCGGTACTGCAAATGGAATATTTGAGAAAAAGTGCAGGAGTCTCGGTAGCACCACCATCTTCAGCAGTGCTCCCCGTCCCATCATGGACAATGGTAATCTATCCCAAAAGGACATGGAGTTTTTAATGCCGTCCATTGCTCTCATTGTGCTTCGTGTGTGTTCTGTCTGAGAGTCATGATAAATGTCCACCCCCAAGTAACGGAATGTGTTCAATTCCCACTTATTGGCAACACAGGCAGTGTGTGCGCACTATCTTGCCGATATATCCCCCTAATGGAAATAGACTCGACTTCTGTGGGTTTATAGTTATACCTGACAAAGCGGCATAGCGCTCCATCACTTCCAACACATACTGTAGATTTGTTTCAGGGTGTTCCAAGTATAGAAGCATATGATCTGTATATAATGAGATAAGGTGCCTTCCCCCTGGCGTTTCTATTCCGCCTCACCATACTCATCCCTCAGATAAACTGCCAGTGGCTCGAGCGCCAAAATAAAGAGCATCACAGACCACGGGACCACTGTCTCGTGCCCTTACTGAGCTGCCATTGTTAAATGACTGCGCCCATTTTGACCCAGGCCACTGGTTCATTGTACAACAGTCACACCCATTTAATATATGTCGGTCCCATCCCAAATCTTTCCAACACCGCCAGCAGTCATGGCCATCTAACCGAATCGAACGCCTTAACTGCGTCCAAGGATGCCACCACGCATTGTCGTTTATCGCCCTGGGTACAGTCTATTACGTGGCACAATCTATGCAAATTGATGGTGATGTTTCTAAGCGGAACATAATCTGTCTGGTCTGAGTGTATAAGCTTGGCTATGGTTGGTCTGAGCCTCAGCGCCATTACCGCCGTGTGTATCTTCCCATCTTGGTTCAATAATGACAGGGACTTATACGAGCCACAGTCTGTCTGCGGCTTCTTTGGTTTCAGAAGGGGGACGATCAATGACTCCCGTAATGATCCGGGCAGTCTGACCTTTTCAAGGATTCGTTCAGCATTTCCGTAGTGGAGCCAGAATATACCTGGTCCTGTTTATGCATTGTCCTCCACACATCTTCCAACCTAAATGCATGCAGCAATGTATTTAGAGCTTTCACTGCTGGGGATGGGTGAGTACATTTACCATCCGACCTGTCCATCGCCGGGTCTAGTGTGCAATTAAAATCTCCTCCCCATAATACAGTCCCATCTCTGTACGGTTGGAAACAAAGGGGTGGCGTCCTGCCACGTATATTTTCATTCAGTAATACTTTACTTTTCTGATTACTGTGAGACTTTTCTCATTTCGCATATTGCGTATCCTAGAGACTGTGAAATTGTGCTATTTACAGTACAGAGATATAAGAGAATGATGCAAAAAACACAGGTGACTCTTAGCTTGTTTATTCAGCTAATATCACAAAATAAAGAAAAAATGGGGATGGATTACCCGTGATATTACAGTAGTTTTTTAGAACAACACTTTTCTAGCAGTTTAGTGTACATGTAAAAATGGGAGTCTATGTAAAGTAGAGTAAAGCCACAATACAGAGCTCCCATGACATGGAGGTGCCAAAAGGCTTGTACATAAAGTTAGAGTGGTAACAGTAAGCATGTACAGTAGGGCACAGACAGTTTCACATTTGTAGTAGGTTCGTTAACATTACTTCTTTACAAACATCATCCTAATACTGGTTTCAAATGGTATATTGGATGTCTTTCAAAGAGGAGAAAACCAAGTCTTTGGTCTACGTCAAGATGTTTATCAGATGTTTTATGGAGGGACGGGCTTGCTGGCCTGGATGTGACGGGGGTCCCAGGACGTTTCGGCGTCAAAAAGCCTTCTTCAAGGGTTTAGACCCAGTCTCCCTGAAAAACGGGAATAGAGTAAGGACGTAATTAGTGTTGGAAGAACACTCTGGTGTTGTCATAAAAACCAGGATACTGGTATGTGTAGAAACAACTTTAAAAAAGGGGTTGCCCCTAGACATAAAGAATTTTAAACTGAAAATATTCAAATGTCGGGCTTGTACTGACTCATACACTGACCTGAAAGGGTTGGCTTGGAGGAGGTGGGAGTGGTTGGTCACCCTCCGTAAGTAATGGCGTGGGTCACAGTATACTGGGTACCGTTAGGCCTGGAACATGTGTCTAGGGAAGGAAAGGGGACAAAAAAAGGGGTTGACACACAGGGAATTAGCTTGGTGAATGCTTGGGTGCTGTTTGTGAAAACAGGTAATCGCCTATAGTGGCTGGGAGGACCACAGAGGGTCAGGATGGAAAGGAGTTACCTGTTCCTGTGCTGGGGGTATTGAAGGGCCCGGCAACTCGAGGCTGGAGGAGGCGGGGAACCCCGGTGTGGATCCCAACGGGGGCAGCCGTCTGTTGCTGCAGTAAAAAAATGCAGAATGTGCGATTGTATTCTATAGAATTTTGGCTGTTGTCAGCGGCGGGCTGATCGGGTAGGGTCGAGCGCGAACGAAGCAGCGTCAGGATCCCGTTACAGCTCGATGTGTAATGCTCAGTGCAGCATATATGACTGAGAGGGGCTGTGCAGCTGTACTCCCTGCGCATGTGCAGGAGTGTGGCACTGTGCCCCGTCGGCTTCTGCGCATGCGTGCAGTGGAGACGGGGCTATGCGATATGCTCGCTAGTGTGTGCGAGGGAGCGCCGTCCGGGCACTTACAAGGGCGCATGCGTGGGTGTAATGTATGCTCGTAGATGCGTATTGACACCTGTCATGTTAATGTAGTGGTGTGAAGTAGCCTGAGCATGATGTACACTTTATTAGTGTTGCCCGAAATAAGCCAGACCGTACTGGCAGGGTGGTGCGAGCCTAGGGCGCATGGTCACAAAGGCAGTTTAATTTAAAGCATGAAAAAGACATATTTGCAAATGTATTCAAAAATCGTAAGTTCTGCGATTTAATATACATGTACATATTTGAACAGTATTGAAACTGAGGTTCACATTTTTCTGTTGTCATATTCTTCTAGGCGTCCCCTTCATATATACATTTGTTGAAAGCAATGGTGTATAAAAGCAGACAGGGTATGCAAAAGGGGGGTGCATGTGCACGCCCTGGAGAAATGAATACCACAGCAGGCTGCTAAATAGATTCAGAGTGATATTAAGCTTGACAATTTTCGGTTGTCATATTCTGCTTTGAGTGCTCTTCATATATACAATTGTTGAAAGAAATGCTGTATAGGAGCAGACAGAGTATGCAAAAAGGAGGAGTTCATGTGTACACCCTAGAGAGGTAAATACCATGTCAGGCTTCTCATAGATACAGAGGTAAAATCTGCAGATGTCTGGTGCAGAAAATGTAAAAAGCATGTGGGTCGAAAAATCCCTTATTGAAAATGCTGAGAGCTGGAGCATGGCCTGCGCTGTGCTTCGATGTTCCGGTTAAATGTTTGGAACCTGGCTATAAAAGGGGAACTTCTATTGGTATCTAGAGATCCCATGAGACCTGGAGTCGGAACATTGTGCTAAGCAAGAGGGTGGGGTGCTCAACTGAAGGTGGTGGGAGTTGTCTCGTTCAAGCCTTTGGTGATGGATTTTAATTTAAAAATCCACCAGGCTTCCTTATGATTAAGGGCGTTTGTGGTGTTGGTGTTGTTAAAGATGATGTCAACCACCCACCACTTCATGTCATCGACTCCATGCTGGAATTCCAGGTAGTGTGAGACCAAGGGTGCTGTATGGGTTTTGCATCGTATACAGGATCTATGTTCCCCTATTCGTTTGTTTACTTGTCTTTTCGTCTGTCCCACATATCTCAAACCACAAGGGCACTCGATAACGTAAATCACATTAGGAGTTTTACAGTTAGAGAAGTGTTTTAGTTTCCAGTCCTGTTGTTCGATTTTAAATGAAGTAGTTTTTTTAGTTAGTTTACATACATTACAAGTACCACAAGGATGGTGTCCCACAATTTCGCGAAGGCTCCAGAGTTCTGATCTTTGTGGTTTGTTGTTGAGCCTGGCATGGGTAAGTATATCTTTCACATTTTTACCCCGTTTTAATGCCATACGTGGCAGGGGTTCATCTGGAAGGCAGATCTGTATAAGTGGCCAAAATTTCTTAATAGTTGCTTTGAGATGAGTGGTGTCCGGGCAAAATGTAGATACACAGGTGATTTGTTGCTCTACTTCTGAATTACGTATTTTTGGCGTCAGGAGGGTTTCCCGCGGGATGTATTGGGCTCTTTTTCTGGTGTTGTTGACTAGTTTTTTGGGGTAACCCCTGTTTCGTAGTTTCATCTGTAGAGAGACCGCATTTTCTTTGTAGTGTTGTAATTCAGTGCAATTACGCCTTATTCTTAGGAACTGTCCAAATGGTAGATTGTTCCGTAAGTTGTTGGGATGGAAGCTCCTATAATGAAGAAGGGTGTTTCGGTCCGTTTCTTTTTGGAACAAGGAGCATATAAGTTTGTTCTCTTTAACTGAGATAGTTAGGTCCAGAAAGTTGATATCTCGGTTGCTTTTTTCCAGGGTGAATTGAATCTCACTGGTTTGTCTATTGATCCATTCCAGAAAGTTTTCTAGGGCTGTTTCATCACCCCTCCAAATAAAGATAATATCATCAATATATCGGAACGATCGTGAAATTTTCTCATGGAAAGGATTACTGGTGTTGAGGATGAGTTGCTGTTCATATTCTGACATAAAAATGACTGCCAGACTAGGTGCAAAGGCCGCACCCATTGCGGTGCCGCTTATCTGGAGATAAAATATTTCATCGAATGTGAAGAAGTTGTTGCGAAGTGCCAATTCAAGAAGTTCTACAATGAAATTGATGGGTACTCGGGTTTGTTTCATGTTGTGTGTCAGATGTTGTCTTATACATTCAACGGCGGAATCTTGCGGAATGCTTGTGTACAGACTGGCAATATCCATGGTGACTAATAGTTCATCCATTGGGCGAAAGGGCTGATTTTCAAAAAGTGCAATGGTAGCCATCGTGTCTCGTAAGTATGTAGGCGTCTCTTGGCTCAGAGGTTTCAAAAAGTGGTCCACAAATTTGCAAATGGGTTCGAGGATGGACCCACATCCGGATACGATGGGTCTTCCTGGTGGTTGATGTTGATCCTTATGAATTTTGGGGAGTGCGTAGAAGGCAGGTGTTCTACCTTCTGATGTAGTGAGGAACATTTCCTCTTTTTCGCTGATCCATCCATGTTCCGAGGCAAAGGTCACAATTTCTTGAATGTTAGACTTAATTTCCACTGTGGGGTCTTTCTTCAATTTCTTGTAGTTGGCTGGGACGTCCAAGACACATCGGACCATACTTTTATATTGGTCTATGTTTTGAATGACTATGCCACCTCCTTTATCTGCTGTTTTTATCACAATTTGTTTGTTTGTGGAGAGATCTTTCAACGCCTTCTGCTCGTCCACTGATAGGTTTCTCCTTTTGTCCTCTTGTTTATCCTGGAGTTTTCACATTTCATTCCTAATGCATTTTTCAAAGGTTATTATAGAAGGTGATACTTCGTTCTCGCTGGGATTGAAGCTAGAGGGAACATGTAGTCCTGAATCTTCCTCCCTTAATAAAGGGTCCTTGTCCTTGAAATAGAATTTACGTCTTACTGTTCTGAAGAATGTGGACGGTTCTTGATCCAGATTGAACCAATTGGTCTTGTTCGAGGGGACAAAAGAAAGACCTTTGGCCAAGACCGCAGTCTCACTTCTGGTAAGTTCTATTCCTGATAAGTTGAAGATTGGGATGCTTTCTAATATCTCCATTGGTTGCGTCGTCCCCGCATTGGTGGACCCCACTGTTGGTAGTTGTATGGGTAGAAAGGTATGTTCATTGGTGGTGGTGGGCCCCAGTATCGGCCTCTGGGGCCCCCCCGGCCTAAAAAAGGAACCTGGGGGGGTGGTGTTGGTAGAGATTGTCCTCCAAGTTGTTGTCTTCCTGTGTTTTGAGATGACCCGTTTGAGGAGCCCGAGCTAGACGTGTCAGAAAATGTAACCCGTTTTCTTCTTCCTCTACTCGGGCCTGTTTGGCTATTCATTCTTTCTTTCTCTTTCTTTTCCTTATAATCCGGTGCTAAATAAGGGTACACGTTTTCAATCTTGAAGTTTTGAATGTCTTTGGCCAATTTCTTATGCTTTTTTTCTAATGTTGCGGCCATAAATTGATCGAACCCTGAATTGATCTCCTTCAACTTATCTCGGGCATTTTGTAATTCTTCATTAGTGAGCTGAAGAATTACAAAATGCCCGAGATAAGTTGAAGGAGATCAATTCAGGGTTCGATCAATTTATGGCCGCAACATTAGAAAAAAAGCATAAGAAATTGGCCAAAGACATTCAAAACTTCAAGATTGAAAACGTGTACCCTTATTTAGCACCGGATTATAAGGAAAAGAAAGAGAAAGAAAGAATGAATAGCCAAACAGGCCCGAGTAGAGGAAGAAGAAAACGGGTTACATTTTCTGACACGTCTAGCTCGGGCTCCTCAAACGGGTCATCTCAAAACACAGGAAGACAACAACTTGGAGGACAATCTCTACCAACACCACCCCCCCAGGTTCCTTTTTTAGGCCGGGGGGGCCCCAGAGGCCGATACTGGGGCCCACCACCACCAATGAACATACCTTTCTACCCATACAACTACCAACAGTGGGGTCCACCAATGCGGGGACGACGCAACCAATGGAGATATTAGAAAGCATCCCAATCTTCAACTTATCAGGAATAGAACTTACCAGAAGTGAGACTGCGGTCTTGGCCAAAGGTCTTTCTTTTGTCCCCTCGAACAAGACCAATTGGTTCAATCTGGATCAAGAACTGTCCACATTCTTCAGAACAGTAAGACGTAAATTCTATTTCAAGGACAAGGACCCTTTATTAAGGGAGGAAGATTCAGGACTACATGTTCCCTCTAGCTTCAATCCCAGCGAGAACGAAGTATCACCTTCTATAATAACCTTTGAAAAATGCATTAGGAATGAAATGTGAAAACTCCAGGATAAACAAGAGGACAAAAGGAGAAACCTATCAGTGGACGAGCAGAAGGCGTTGAAAGATCTCTCCACAAACAAACAAATTGTGATAAAAACAGCAGATAAAGGAGGTGGCATAGTCATTCAAAACATAGACCAATATAAAAGTATGGTCAGATGTCTCTTGGACGTCCCAGCCAACTACAAGAAATTGAAGAAAGACCCCACAGTGGAAATTAAGTCTAACATTCAAGAAATTGTGACCTTTGCCTCGGAACATGGATGGATCAGCGAAAAAGAGGAAATGTTCCTCACTACATCAGAAGGTAGAACACCTGCCTTCTACGCACTCCCCAAAATTCATAAGGATCAACATCAACCACCAGGAAGACCCATCGTATCCGGATGTGGGTCCATCCTCGAACCCATTTGCAAATTTGTGGACCACTTTTTGAAACCTCTGAGCCAAGAGACGCCTACATACTTACGAGACACGATGGCTACCATTGCACTTTTTGAAAATCAGCCCTTTCGCCCAATGGATGAACTATTAGTCACCATGGATATTGCCAGTCTGTACACAAGCATTCCGCAAGATTCCGCCGTTGAATGTATAAGACAACATCTGACACACAACATGAAACAAACCCGAGTACCCATCAATTTCATTGTAGAACTTCTTGAATTGGCACTTCGCAACAACTTCTTCACATTCGATGAAATATTTTATCTCCAGATAAGCGGCACCGCAATGGGTGCGGCCTTTGCACCTAGTCTGGCAGTCATTTTTATGTCAGAATATGAACAGCAACTCATCCTCAACACCAGTAATCCTTTCCATGAGAAAATTTCACGATCGTTCCGATATATTGATGATATTATCTTTATTTGGAGGGGTGATGAAACAGCCCTAGAAAACTTTCTGGAGTGGATCAATAGACAAACCAGTGAGATTCAATTCACCCTGGAAAAAAGCAACCGAGATATCAACTTTCTGGACCTAACTATCTCAGTTAAAGAGAACAAACTTATATGCTCCTTGTTCCAAAAAGAAACGGACCGAAACACCCTTCTTCATTATAGGAGCTTCCATCCCAACAACTTACGGAACAATCTACCATTTGGACAGTTCCTAAGAATAAGGCGTAATTGCACTGAATTACAACACTACAAAGAAAATGCGGTCTCTCTACAGATGAAACTACGAAACAGGGGTTACCCCAAAAAACTAGTCAACAACACCAGAAAAAGAGCCCAATACATCCCGCGGGAAACCCTCCTGACGCCAAAAATACGTAATTCAGAAGTAGAGCAACAAATCACCTGTGTATCTACCTTTTGCCCGGACACCACTCATCTCAAAGCAACTATTAAGAAATTTTGGCCACTTATACAGATCTGCCTTCCAGATGAACCCCTGCCACGTATGGCATTAAAACGGGGTAAAAATGTGAAAGATATACTTACCCATGCCAGGCTCAACAAAAAACCACAAAGATCAGAACTCTGGAGCCTTCGCGAAATTGTGGGACACCATCCTTGTGGTACTTGTAATGTATGTAAACTAACTAAAAAAACTACTTCATTTAAAATCGAACAACAGGACTGGAAACTAAAACACTTCTCTAACTGTAAAACTCCTAATGTGATTTACGTTATCGAGTGCCCTTGTGGTTTGAGATATGTGGGACAGACGAAAAGACAAGTAAACAAACGAATAGGGGAACATAGATCCTGTATACGATGCAAAACCCATACAGCACCCTTGGTCTCACACTACCTGGAATTCCAGCATGGAGTCGATGACATGAAGTGGTGGGTGGTTGACATCATCTTTAACAACACCAACACCACAAACGCCCTTAATCATAAGGAAGCCTGGTGGATTTTTAAATTAAAATCCATCACCAAAGGCTTGAACGAGACAACTCCCACCACCTTCAGTTGAGCACCCCACCCTCTTGCTTAGCACAATGTTCCGACTCCAGGTCTCATGGGATCTCTAGATACCAATAGAAGTTCCCCTTTTATAGCCAGGTTCCAAACATTTAACCGGAACATCGAAGCACAGCGCAGGCCATGCTCCAGCTCTCAGCATTTTCAATAAGGGATTTTTCGACCCACATGCTTTTTACATTTTCTGCACCAGACATCTGCAGATTTTACCTCTGTATCTATGAAAAGCCTGACATGGTATTTACCTCTCTAGGGTGTACACATGAACTCCTCCTTTTTGCATACTCTGTCTGCTCCTATACAGCATTTCTTTCAACAATTGTATATATGAAGAGCACTCAAAGCAGAATATGACAACCGAAAATTGTCAAGCTTAATATCACTCTGAATCTATTTAGCAGCCTGCTGTGGTATTCATTTCTCCAGGGCGTGCACATGCACCCCCCTTTTGCATACCCTGTCTGCTTTTATACACCATTGCTTTCAACAAATGTATATATGAAGGGGACGCCTAGAAGAATATGACAACAGAAAAATGTGAACCTCAGTTTCAATACTGTTCAAATATGTACATGTATATTAAATTGCAGAACTTACGATTTTTGAATACATTTGCAAATATGTCTTTTTCATGCTTTAAATTAAACTGCCTTTGTGACCATGCGCCCTAGGCTCGCACCACCCTGCCAGTACGGTCTGGCTTATTTCGGGCAACACTAATAAAGTGTACATCATGCTCAGGCTACTTCACACCACTACATTAACATGACAGGTGTCAATACGCATCTACGAGCATACATTACACCCACGCATGCGCCCTTGTAAGTGCCCGGACGGCGCTCCCTCGCACACACTAGCGAGCATATCGCATAGCCCCGTCTCCACTGCACGCATGCGCAGAAGCCGACGGGGCACAGTGCCACACTCCTGCACATGCGCAGGGAGTACAGCTGCACAGCCCCTCTCAGTCATATATGCTGCACTGAGCATTACACATCGAGCTGTAACGGGATCCTGACGCTGCTTCGTTCGCGCTCGACCCTACCCGATCAGCCCGCCGCTGACAACAGCCAAAATTCTATAGAATACAATCGCACATTCTGCATTTTTTTACTGCAGCAACAGACGGCTGCCCCCGTTGGGATCCACACCGGGGTTCCCCGCCTCCTCCAGCCTCGAGTTGCCGGGCCCTTCAATACCCCCAGCACAGGAACAGGTAACTCCTTTCCATCCTGACCCTCTGTGGTCCTCCCAGCCACTATAGGCGATTACCTGTTTTCACAAACAGCACCCAAGCATTCACCAAGCTAATTCCCCGTGTGTCAACCCCTTTTTTTGTCCCCTTTCCTTCCCTAGACACATGTTCCAGGCCTAACGGTACCCAGTATACTGTGACCCACGCCATTACTTACGGAGGGTGACCAACCACTCCCACCTCCTCCAAGCCAACCCTTTCAGGTCAGTGTATGAGTCAGTACAAGCCCGACATTTGAATATTTTCAGTTCAAAATTCTTTATGTCTAGGGGCAACCCCTTTTTTAAAGTTGTTTCTACACATACCAGTATCCTGGTTTTTATGACAACACCAGAGTGTTCTTCCAACACTAATTACGTCCTTACTCTATTCCCGTTTTTCAGGGAGACTGGGTCTAAACCCTTGAAGAAGGCTTTTTGACGCCGAAACGTCCTGGGACCCCCGTCACATCCAGGCCAGCAAGCCCGTCCCTCCATAAAACATCTGATAAACATCTTGACGTAGACCAAAGACTTGGTTTTCTCCTCTTTGAAAGACATCCAATATACCATTTGAAACCAGTATTAGGATGATGTTTGTAAAGAAGTAATGTTAACGAACCTACTACAAATGTGAAACTGTCTGTGCCCTACTGTACATGCTTACTGTTACCACTCTAACTTTATGTACAAGCCTTTTGGCACCTCCATGTCATGAGAGCTCTGTATTGTGGCTTTACTCTACTTTACATAGACTCCCATTTTTACATGTACACTAAACTGCTAGAAAAGTGTTGTTCTAAAAAACTACCGTAATATCACGGGTAATCCATCCCCATTTTTTCTTTATTTTGTGATATTAGCTGAATAAACAAGCTAAGAGTCACCTGTGTTTTTTGCATCATTCTCTTATATCTCTGTACTGTAAATAGCACAATTTCACAGTCTCTAGGATACGCAATATGCGAAATGAGAAAAGTCTCACAGTAATCAGAAAAGTAAAGTATTACTGAATGAAAATATACGTGGCAGGACGCCACCCCTTTGTTTCCAATCTCTACAGCTCCCAAGTCCTACCACCCACTTTGAGCAGTCCCTCCAGTTACGCATCTCTGTACGGGCCTATCTTGGTGTACAGGGATCGGAAATATGCAACTGTGTCATGATTTGGGGCGTATGTGTTAATCAAGCATATTTCTCTATTTTTCACCCTCCCCTGTAGTATAACCATCCTGCCATCCGTGTCCAAGTAGGTCTGGAGGACTTTGAACTGAACCGTTGGTGCCACCCAAATCAGCATCCCCCTGGAGTATGCCGAGTACGTAGAACCTAGGGTTACCCCACCCCATTTCCGTGCCACAGTGTCTCGTCTCGCCCTGGTCATATGCGTTTCCTGCAGGAGGGCTATATCTGTTCTTTGGCGACTCATATGTGTCATTACACTATTTTGATTGATATAACTGTTCAGACCTGCAACATTCCAGGTTGCTATCCTTAACTCACCCATCTTTTACGAGCCATTCCACCCTCACACTCCATTTGTTTCCTCCCCCCTTCTCTCTAGCTGTGCATGTCTGCAGGCCAACTTCCCATTAACTATCCCAGCTCCCCTACCCTCCCCCTCCCCCTTCCCAACAATACCAACAGTTGCCCAGCCTCGAATCCGAAACTCAGGCATCCCCGCATCCTCCTCCTATTCCGGCTCTACTATCTGCGTTCGGAGTGCAGCAGGAGGATACTGAACTATTAGTATCCTACCTAATCTAACCTACTGAGGGAGATAGTACGATTCCTAGCGCCGTCTAGGACCTGGTGGCACTGGTGCTTCCTGCATTTAGCTAACGGTAAGTTATTGTACAATTTTCTAACTCGGATGACATTGTCTAATCATTACCTTGCGACTGCTGTGTTGATGTTCATGAAGCAAACAGAAGCACTGTGCCTATTTATTTTCCTAGAATTTCAGGATTGTATAATTGATAAAATGGAAAACTAAGTTGCAATTGAGAATTAATATTTTGCAACAAAGTTATTTTCCAGTGAAAGCAAACCAGTATTGCACAATTGTATTTTTCAGAGTTCCTGTGCTTTGTGCATAATCATGCAGAGGTGGATCATTTGTACACTTATACTTTAATTTACACTCTAATTATAAAAGCAGTGTGTAAAATGATGACTATGCACAGTCTAGTTTACATCCAATCAACCTTGCAGTCAATGCGGTACATTACTATAAATGGTCAGTGGTCTTTGCTCAAGGGTGAGTTATTGTCATTACACCAATCACAGGTGTTCTAGTCTCTCAAATCTTCAGGAATACAATTAAAACATACAAAACCTGACTCTCCAGGAAGTGCAAGTGCTTTCAAAAACAAATGAGTTACATTGGCAATTGAAATAGAAACTCAGCAAAACCTGTGCCTGTGATAATCCAGATAGGCATTTATGTAGCGCTTCATAAATGGTTTGTCCAACATCTAGTTACTGTGATTATTATACCTCAGTCGATACTCAGTTAACCGACCTCTGAAGGATGTTAGCCAATAAGATAGCTAAGCTGGTTGAGCACTCGTTGCTGCAATCTGTGCGTGATCTGTAGGTTGCAGGTTCAAATCCCAGCAAGACCAACTCAGCTTTCATCCTTTTGAGGTTAATAAAGGAGTAACGGCTTTGGTTAGGTGATAATTGCGATAAATATGTTCTATGTACAGCGATTTGCCAAAAGCGCTATATAAATAACCATTTGACCATTAGATTAGATATAGAATTTAGCATGGTGTCCTTGCCTCTCTGCACTGTTGTATCATAACATTGGCATACCATTAGGTGGTAATAGCTCCAGGTAATGAGGACTTTCCTTAAAGATCAAAAGAAAATTCTGCTATCGAACCTCAAAACACAAATTACAATTCATATTTGCTTTACTATGTAATTGGCTAGGATTTTGTGATTTCAACATTTAAATATATACAGGAGAGATCAAAGGCCAGACCTTAGAGAAATAATGAAAGGTGTATTCTGTCACAATGTAGAAAGCTGCCGCATAGTAATGATTTCCATACAGTTTTTGCACACATCGGCTGGATGTCGCATACATTTTACTCTCTTGCAAAGGAGAAAAGACATTTTTAGTCTCTTAAAATCACATGTACTCTCAAAGTTAAAAAATAGGGAGTAAAATACTCCCACCTCAAGATCTTATCTGGAGCACTGCATCCAATTGTTCACATCCTCTGGGGTTTCAAAAAAACCATCTCGATCTTTGTGTAGGACCTTCCTCTTTGCCGGGTATAGCAACATGTATTTTAGATTAGCCGCCCGTAGCCGTCTCTTGACCAATACATAGTTCATCCTCTGCTTTTGCACTAAGAACGTGTAATCTGGGTACGCTGTGATGGTTGCCGATGATCTGCTTATCGTTCCACCTTTCTGGAAGTGTTCTAGGATCCTTTCCCTATCTTTATAGTTAAGTATTTTAGCGATGATCGGGTGAGGTGGGGGCCCAGGCGGTGGTTTTCTTGTCAGGGACCTATGCGCTCTCTCTCTCTCTCAACTGTGAACCTCTGAGTGAGTGACTCCGCTCCTATCTCCTGCAACAGCATGTTTTCGATAAAGTGTGTCGGGTTCGAGGCTTCTTCACCTTCCAGAAGCCCTACAATGCGTACATTATTCCTGCGGGCCCGTCCCTCTGCCTCCTCAGCTCTGTTTTCCAGATTTCGCACCTGATGTTGCAGTATGGTGACCTCCTTGGAATTGTCACTGCAACTGCTTGTGTTAGCCTTCACTTCTTTCTCCAGCACACCCATGCGTTCTGCCAGCGCCCTGACGTCCTGTTGCAGGAGATTCATATTAATGCTGATGCATCAATTTTGAGTTCCAGTGATGACTTCAACTCCGCAATTGCCTCTAGGATCTGTTGGTCGCTTCGCTTAGGGGCCTCCCCTCCATGTGCTTCCTGCCCTGTTGTTGTCCGTTGTTTGCGCTGGCTTGGCAAATGCGTCCATTGATGACTGTTTTGCTTTAGTCTTGTTAGGCTTTGTTGCCATTGTTACGTCTGTTAGCCCGTCTGTATTCTTCTGGTTTCAAGCGGCATTGTACGGTGTCATTTCTACTGTGATAAAGTGTAGAGCCACGTCCAGGTCAACGTACTCGTTTAGCTCACCATGCACGTTATGCTGCCCTGTGGTTCTGATGAGTACCAAGTCTCTCCTTTGCACTAGTGTCCCTTTGAAGCACCTCTCGTAGTAGGGGTTTACCAGCCTTGTGGCGCTCCGGCACCTTACACCGTGCCCCAATGTTGCGGGCAGTTCGATGAGCACCCTCAGTATCTCACCCGACTTTTATGATTTCAACAATGGACTGCCATCTGTCTTTTGTTGTGACACTTTCTAGATCTCACTGTCAACTACTGGCTACAACCATGGCCACCACTGCTCTCAGTTCGGTGCAGGGACCTGCGAACCTCCCCCGTCTCGGTCCGCTCGATCAGTGGTCCTGGGGAGCTAATCAGCCAACACCTGGTTCTAGTGCCTGTGGACTCTCTCGAGGTCCCTCTGGGGATATAGTGCTATCAGGCACCTCCGCACTGCACCCCCTCATATGTGCCTGGCTTCTTGCTTTTGTCAATGTTATTCGCCCTATTTGCTCTCTGGGCGTAAGTGTGGCCAGCGTTGTAGTGTTCCAAAGGGTTATATGCTGGTATGACCTGTCTCATGAAGGTGTGTGACCCCCACAGGTCTGGGTACAGTCATACGGTCACCTTTAGCGTATTATTCTACCTTTCTTCACCCAGGAGCCACCTAACAACGTGTGCTGCATCCTCCGTTTTGCCGATTTCCTTCTACTCCTTACTGGGCCATGTCATTCAATTCTGCAGCCTCTGCATGGTCCACATGTCGTCTTTCGCAACTTCCTCGACTGCCCACAATGCATTATGCACTCGTCCTTTGTTGTGCCCTGTGCTTGTCCTCAGCACATATGCGCTTTCCGGTCTCCACATTAACCCCCTGCAGCGTCGTTCCGAAGTCTCAGCCAATGTCCACTTGGCCTGTCCAGGGTCTACCTGTAGCAATCCACACTATATTTTGCACCCAGGTGTCCTTGCTGGTATCGCTGAATTGCTGCCTGTGGCTGTCTGATGTCTGTATCCCTAAGCATGCGTTCAATATTGTTGTGGTCCTCTTGGATGAACCCTTTGTTGTTAGCTTGCCCGTGTTGAGCACTCATTTCGTATCTGAAGTCTATGGGAGCTCCAGCATTCTGTGCACTCGTCAGTTTCAGCAATACAGAAAGCCAGTTCCCCATGGCTGGGCCCCCTTTTGCTCACTTTCCTGCTTCACTTTTCAGGACGTATTTATTATGTTGAATCCGCATCTCCGTTCTATAGTTGCCTGTGCGGCCTCTTAAACATGTGAGCTGGCCGTCCGTATATCCCAGATTCCTTACTGCCACGTACCTTCGTTCCGCTCCAGTCTGCTTTTCCCATACACCGTTTGCAGCTCTTTGTGAACACGCCTCACAGCGTGCGTTTTTGTCCGCACAGCTCGCAAAGTGTTCTGTTTACGCGGCCTGCCTGCCCGTGTTATGCCGCCACTCTGTATCCGCCGTATATGAGAATTCCTTTTGTTCCAAACCCACGTCAATTTCCTTGCTTCAGAGAGCTGGCTCTCTGCCTTTTCAGTGCTTGCTACAGTATCTGCTCTCACTGCATCGATTACACAGTCCTCTGCGGCTTAGGGTCGTTCATAGTCACTCAACAGAAGCCACTATCCGAGTTGCCTCAGTTTCTGTCCATAACTGTACCGGTCTCTGACTTTTCACTATTCGTCTTTGCACCAGAGGTCGTGCACTTACCACCTTTCCATTTTCTTCCTAGTAGCTGTTCGTTATTGCGAGCCCATATTATGCTCCTTCTCCGAGTTCCCTGCAATAGTCACCGTGCACAGAACTCTGGTGCGCCTGCCATTACCTCCTTGAATTTCAGCATGCACGCCACCCCTTCATATCATTCAGTCCGCCATTTCCGGGGCTCCTATGCTCGACAACTGTATACAATGTTGCAGCCTTGCTGATCTCCCTTTCCAGCCTTTCTCTAATCGCTCGTCATAGTCTGCTCCCGATGAACTGCGGTGCAGCTTTTCTTCCGTCAGTGTCACTGTATTATGGCAAATTTCTTTGTCCTTCGTCAGCCGCCATCTTGATTGTTACCGCGGCTCTAGTCCTACAAACTTCTCCTGGTAACAACATGTGACTCGTGCTTCCCTTCACTCCAGTATTGCGCACATGGTGCACTCCTTACATTAACGATTCTGCTTTTCTGGAATTGCGTCTCGCAGCCAGCTTGGATCATCATTCAACAGGATCTTTGGAGGATACGCAGGAGCGTCTAAGAAACCTGTCCTATTCCGTGTCCATGTAGCCACGCCCCTGGTGTGGAATAGATCTTTAGTTCGGGTAGGGTGAGAATTACATGATGTCCAAAATTCTGATGTGTGGGCAGCACTGGAGCATATAGTGGCTTTGTAGGTAGGTAATAATGTGTCTCCAGTCTTTCCTGAAAGCTTTGGGTGGTCCTTGGAGTCTGTATGTGATCCATTTGAGTGAGATCAATTTCCATACTTTTTGCAGCCAGTGAAAGTCTAATGTCACCACAGCAAACTTCCTTGTTAATATCAAGCTCTCTGGTCTACGTGCAGTTTTAGACCACAGGTCCACCCATTAAAGGACACACAAGCAGGAGCCCTCAGGTTTCCGATATCATGTATTAAATTGTTTGTAGAAGGCAGCTTTACACTTTTATCAAATTGGTTTCCTTACTTTAATTCAGTCCTTTGATATATAGTTCTAAATCCACACTTATCTTGTGGTCTGTCAAAGCAGTGTTCAATAAGGATGGTTTTTACAATATACATTCAATCTGATATTCAGAATAAGTTTGTTTCACTTATTTCATCAATTCCAGTGTTTATTAAGAGCCATCTGTTCTATTTGCATCATAGCAGTGAATTACTTTCCCTTTCTTCCTTTAATTCGGTATTCAATACATTGATAAGGTGGGTTGTTTTATTCAGGTTAAGGAAACAACCAGTTCCATTTCGTTTATTTGATTTTACTCATTCTATTTCACTGTTAACAATATTTTCTTGGAGATTTTTCGGGTTTCAAATGTTGCTTCCACTTCGTTTCCGTACACAGCTCCCCTCTTCTCATGAGGCTTATGGTTCTACACAGAAGCTTTCACTGATGGGTGTTCATGCACGTCATCCATCAGAAACTAGGTATGACTACATTGTTAAATGTTCAAAAAAGCAGGGCGAGGCGCGCACTCCAATTCCTGGCCAATATATTACCTGAACAAGTGTCCAAAAACAATCACAGGGTTTAATCCCACTCACTGGGTTGATTCCCTTTTTGCACTATTGTGCTCCTCCAAGTGCCCAAACATTTCACAGGGTTAAATCCCAATCTGCTGCCCAATAGTTCACTGGGTTGATTCCCAAATTGCACTGGTGTACTCCTCCAAGCGCATTTGTATCTGCAATACTCATTAGGGAGGCTGAGTTGCCATTCAAACCAGGTGAAACCAATATAAATGCAGTTGCAGTCTCTAGGAATTTTGGTCAATCTAGTGAACCCATCTAAACAATTCAGGTGATCAGTGAATGAAAGACTCCCCTCCAACACACACATCAGACCCTTAGCAGGGGGAGGGCGAAAACAATGATTATGGCTCTCCAGTGTAGGGCAAAATAACCCTGGTTCTGCAGCATCTGGAGTCCAGATCTCCACAAGTTAAAATGTTCAAAAAAGCAGGGGCGATGCACGCACTCCAATTCCTGGCCAATATATTACCTGAACAAGTGTCCAAAAACAATCACAGGGTTAAATCCCAATCACAGGGTTGATTCCCAAATTGCACTGTTGTACTCCTCCAAGTGTCCAAAAAATGCACAGGTTTAAATCCCAATCTGCTGCCCAATAGTTCACAGGGTTGATTCCCCAATTGCACTGTTGTACACCTCCAAGCGCCTTCGTATCTACAATACTCATCAGGGAGGCTGAGTTGCCATTCAAATCAGGTGAAACCAATATAAATGCAGTTGCATTCTCTAGGAATTGTGGTCAATGCAATGAACCCATTTAAACAATTCCTGACGAGTGTTGGGACACGAAAGCGCTGGGAGGAGGAGAACAGCAGCACACATGTAGCAGAAGGGATCCAACCCTGTGAACATTTTGGCAACAATTGGGATCTAACCCAGTGAATTGGCCACTTTTGGGATTTAACCCAGTTTTTTTTTTCTTTCTTTCTTCTGGTAGTATATTGGCCAAGAATTGGATGTGCGCCTCACCTCCCCTTTTGTTTTGACTACATTGTTATGCTGACGATATTCAAGAGTTCCAATAAACGCGTCTTTCTTTCTTACATGTTTGCTCAGTTACTTTCTATTTACTTGCGTAAAGGGAATGATACGCCTCCTGGCTCCCTTTCACAGAGTCCTCTGGCTGCTTGGAGGCCACACTTCCACTGGCTGCTTCAGCTTGCAGACCCTCAACATCTTGGCACACTGTCTTCCTCCAGCTGGTCCTGGGCAACTCGGGTCGTTTGGTTCTCCTTCCAGTTTGCGCTCTCTCCCACTCGCCCTTAAACACTCTTCTTCCCCTGCAGCCCAAGCTTTTATGCACCTGTGGGTGATTAATAGGTTGCAGGTGTCAGCTGAGGGTTTGCCTTGCCTGACCCCAATTAAGTGAGTTCATGGTACATGCCTGGCCTTCAGGCCTCTTCTTCATGTCAGTAATTGAATGGTAAAGGGAGGTAACATTCATAGCTCCTAGTGGTCTCTTTCTCGTCCCAGTATTACTATGTCTTTCAAAGGGAGAGGAAAGTGGAACACTTTTGCAATGGCCCATAAAGGTTGGGGGGAGAATTAGTTTGACAATCTTGAGGAGAAGGGGGATACCATGATTTATTCTTAAATATCCCATCTTTATTCTTTCTCTTTCTTTGTTTACCCCAGCTGGTATAATACAGATTCCTACCCTTCTCAGAAACCATGGGACTAGATGGACAATATCCTATTATTACTTCTGGGATAGGGGGTTCCTTTTGAATAGGAGGAGCTAGAATACCATGTCTCATCTATGGGTTTCTCACCTCCAATCCTTGCAAACCCTCTATCCAGGTGATCGTCCCTCGCTTGTCCACCCCCAAGGAGCAGGATCCAAAGGAGATGGCCTTTCCTTGGCCACCTGTATTGAGGATCCACAGGGAGTAGAAGTGAGAAAACTCTCAGGTTTCTCACAACTCCCATATAGGCAGGGTATTCTTCATATGGAGTTCGGGATAGGAATTGGAGTCCTTGTGCCCCAGAGGGCAGGCACTCCCAGTGAGATCTCACTTTTCCAAACCCCTAGGGAGGGTTCTGCAGAGTGGACTCACCTCCCTGGCCTCAAAGGGGGGTAGCTCCCCCTGGGGAAGGAGCAACAAGTTTCCCAGATTCGTCACACTTCACTACCAATTAGCTGTCAGATGCTCTGTCAGATGCTTATCAAGCAAAAGCACTGTCAAAACTGTGACTGCTTCTGCATCTGACTCATCCTACAAAAGGTGAGGCCCAGACCAGTGTCTTCCACAACCCGGATTAAATTTACCAAAACACAGCACTCAATAACAGCACAGCATCCAACAGAGACACTCTGTACTCAGTTTGGCTTTTCTATTCCTCTGACATCATTCAATTCACACCATTCTATATGCAAACATACCATTCATTCAGGAGCAGCCCAACCTCTAATGTACAAAAATAAATTGTGTATGTGTTTATAACAATATTAAATGTTTATCCACAATTGGACTAATACTCGTCAAACAACAAAACAGAGATAAATTGTTTCACGGAAGCTTTGTGATGGGGTTAGTAAAGTGTGCCAATGTTTTGATTTTCATAAAACGTGTTATTTCATGGCAAAATTCCACTAACAAAACAAAGCACAGGTCTAAACTAAAGCGCCAAGTCCCTCATGGATGGCCGTGTAAGTAGACAGTCTCCTAAATTGTCTATACTGGTCAAACCTGGCTGGCAAGCTCGAGAAGGCAAATACAATGATTGGCTCTGTGTTTTACTTCTCAGACCAAAATAACTTATTTGTATTTGATTTATTTGTAAAGCGCAACCTTGCCATGAGACATCTGGGCGCATAGTTTCAAGAAGGTGGTTACAAGAATGTGGTTACAAGAAGGTGGTTACAAGAAGGTGGTTACATGCATGCATAACCTGTTCCCACAGGGGAACAGACTTAACAACAGATACAATAACTTAAATACAAAGCTGTAAACAGGTGCAGTTACACGTAGTTGCTCCAGAAACATATAAAGGATATTAAGGCTGATGAAGAGATGCTAAAGAGTGAGAAGTTAGAGAGAGCATGCAGAAAGAGGAGTATAAAGTGCTACTTTGGTTGAGAGGTGAGCGCCTATAGTGAGGATGTGGTAGGTTCATCAATCTCGTGAAGCCAGTGTTTGGTTTTGGTCGTAAAAGAGTGGAACGTTGGTTCTGATCTGAGAGTGGAAGGGGTGGTGTTCCAGAGTTTAACTGCTAGGACTGGGAAGCTTGATCCCCCAGCAGATTGCAGCTTAAATCGAGGTATGAAGAGTGTGTTGACATAGGCTGATCTAAGCGGTCTGTTCGCGACATGCTGCGAGAAGCGGCTAGTCAGATAGGCTGGTGCCAGGTTGTTCTGGGCCTTGTAGGTTAAGGCTAAGGTTTTAAGCGAAATTCGCTGCACGACGGGGAGCCAGTGAAGGGTGCGTCTGATGTCAGAGATGTGAGATCTTCTGGGGATGTTGAGGGCCGCCCTGATGGCATTGTTTTGTGTGACTTGTAACTTGTCGATGTTTTTCTGTCTGGTCCCTAGGTAGAGAGCGTTACAATAGTCTATTTTTTCCATGATTAAGAGTTCTGGCTAGTATGATACAGTTCTCAGTGTTCAAGAAGGGTCTGCAAGCTGTGATAAGTTTACAGGTATTTGCCGAAGCAGACGCTAGTTAGAGATAGAGTTGCGTCTAGGTAGATGCCTAGAGATTTTGCTGCATTTGACACTTTAATGATGTTGCCGTCTATAGTGAATGATTTGTAAGCTGGGTCAGGTTTGGCCAATTTGGAGTGCGATCCAAGGATAAGTAACTACATTTTCTCATCATTGAGGCAGAGCCCATGATGAGCCATCGGTATTACCCAAATTGTTCGAACACAATTGTTTGAATGACCCAATTGATCGAAAGTCAAGGGTCCGAATTGACCTTTGCACAATTGATCGCATATAACAATTGACCTTCACAATTCGGTCAATTGTGCAAAGGTCAATTGTGATTCGAACAATTGTAGTTCGAACAATTTGTATACATCCGAGCCATCCAGGCCTGGATGATTGAGTATACGTAATTGAGTGCTTTTGTGTCAAGAGCAAGGTCACCAGAGATAGGGATGAGTATCTGGGTGTCATCAGCGTAGTTGGTGTATGAGACAACCAGATAGTCAAGTATGTCGAAGAGTGGCTTGGTGAACACGTTGTATAATGTGGGAGAGACGCAGGATCCTTGAGGGACTCCACAAAGGACAGAGGCTGGTTCTGCAGCGGCGAGAGGAGAGAAGACCCTCATAGTTCTATTCGTTAGGAAAGAGCTGATCCAGAATGAGGCTGAGTCTGAGAAGTGCACCGCAGTTTTGAGATGGTGGCAGAGAATTTTATGATCGACCAGGTCGAATGCTGCTGACAGATCGAGTAGGAGGAGGAGTGCCAGCTTGATCATCAATTTGAGTTTTTAAGTCAATCAATGCATTTTTTGTGCCATGTCTGGGGCGGAAGCCAGATTGACGGAGACCAAGTAATTGGTTTGATTGAAGATAGTCCTGAATTTGCAGGTATGCAGCACGGTCAAGAATCTTTAGGAGGTATGGTATCGTAGTAATAGGCCTATAGTTGGCAGGGTTGCTTGGGTCAAGGGAGGGTTTTTTTTTTTTTTTTAAACTTTTATTTTTATTCAGCTTGGTAGCACAGGTACAGGTGAGTAACAACAGAGCATATAAAATCAAAACAACTTAAAACATCACAGACTCATACAATAAGTCGAAAGACTCGTCTTGTGCACAAGGGAGGGTACATAGCAGGACAGTACAACACCCGGTGGAGGGCAATTCAAGAGACAACTGGAGAGTAACGAGAAGAGGTGGCTGGGGATGTAGGACCTGAGTCGGTGTCGGGGGGGGGGGGGACATAAATGAGCGGAACTTCAACCAGATGTCTCTGGGTCTAGAGCAGGCGGACTGTTGTACCGCCCATGATTCCTCTGTGTCGGAGGCCCACGTAACTGCTCTGAGCCACTGTGCGTGAGTAGGGGTGGTAGGCCGAAGCCAGCAAAGTAGTATAGCACGCACAGCCAGAAGCATACAGAGGCCAGCCAGTTTCCTAGAATCCCGTATGAGCTCGGGAAAGTCGTGGAATAAGCATTTCATTGGGGTTGGGGAGATAGGGTGATCCAGAATAGACGAGATAGTGGAGCAAACTGCGCTCCAGAATTGGGTGAGGCGGGGGCATGACCAGATCATGTGGATATAGTCAGCGTCATCATAGCCACATCTAGGGCATCTGGGGGAGGAGTTGTTAGAAATACGGTGAAGCCTGGTCGGGGTGTAGTGGTATCTGTGGAGTAACTTAAATTGAATTAACTTGAATCGGGAGTTGAAGGAGACCCGCTGGATACGTGAGCACATATGGGACCAACGATCGTCGGTCATTTCCAATCCGAGGTCAGACTCTCAAGTGCGCTTTAATTTAGAAAATGAAGGGGGCGATCTGGATTGGATCAAGGTGTATAGTCTGGAAATTTTGCCCCTCATAGGGAAGGGTGAGGACAGTTCAGTGATCGCCAGCTCATCAGGTGGCAATGCTGGGAAACATGTGTACTTATGTTTGAGGACTCTACGGAGGGATGAGTATTGAAGCCATACAGAAGGCCTCTGTCTGAGGGACGGTGGGAGGTCAGGCCATTCTATGAAATTACCACCTTCGAATATGTCTCGGAGCAATTCAAATCCCGCCTCAGCCCATGTGCGAAGAACCGATGGGGGGACCTGTGGGATCCCCGGGACAAAGTTCCAGATCGGGAAGTTGCCATGGAAGGGATGGGTGATGCCCAATATTTGCCACGTTTTGGATAAAGCCAGGGATGTGCACCTCACCGGATCTAGTGAGCCCGATTCCATTGGCATGGGTGCGATCACCAGTGATCGGATGTCGTGGTCACTAACCGATAACTTTTCTAGTCTGACATGGGGAGGGGGGTCAGATATATTGAACCAATGTGCAATGTGTTGAAGTTGAGCCGCCAGCCAGTACTTGAGGAAGTCAGGTGCGCCAAAGCCACCCACCTCCATCGGGGAGGCAAGGGTCTTGAATTTAAGGCGGACCGCACCCGAGTGCCAAAGGAAAGTATTGAGGGTTCGTGTCAGTGCCTGAAAAAACTCGACTCCCGGCCACTGCGGGATATTAGCGAATTTATACAATAGCTGGGGGAGCACCACCATCTTCAGTATTCCCACCCTACCTGCCAGCGAAATCGGGAGTTTGTCCCAACCCTGAATTTTTAGCATAAGATTTGTGAGGTATACTTGATAATTCTCCTCGAAATCCCGATCAATGTGACGTGACACCACTATACCTAAATAGGTAAACTCAGATTGGGCCCAAGCGAATCCCAGGGTATCGGGAGGGGGGAGTGTGCTGGGGGTGAGCGGGAAAAGAGTTGATTTAGCGCAGTTCACCGTCAGGCCAGAGATACGGCCAAAGAAAACAACATCCTCTAGTATTGGGACCAGATTGATTTCAGGGGAGCGAATGAAGAGGAGAGCATCATCAGCATATAGGGAGACTATATCAGAGAAACCGGTGGTGCGTAGGCCTCTATGAGAATGAAATTGGCGAAGTATATCCGCGAACGGCTCCATTGCCACAGCAAAGATTAATGGAGAGAGGGGACAGCCTTGTCTAGTACCCCTAGCTATTTGGAAGAGGGTGGAGCACCGGTCCTCAGTGCGGACTCTGGCAACGGGATTTGAATATAGTAGCCTGACCCAGGAAAGAAAAGTGGGGCCGAATTTGCATTTGTTGAGTACCCGCCAGAGATACCTCCATGAGACTGAATCAAAAGCTTTTTGCATATCAAGCGTGGCGGCCAATGCGTGGACATCAGGGCTCACTCTGCTTATAATATTGAAAAGGCGCCTCAAGTTCAAGGAGGTAGAGCGTCCCGGAATAAACCCCGCCTGATCTGGATGAATGATATGCGGCATGAAGGGAACCAGTCGTAAAGCAAGTAACTTTGCATAAATCTTGACGTCGCAATTGATTAATGAGAGTGGGCGGTAAGAGCCGCATTGAGTGGGGGATTTACCAGGTTTTAGCAGGATGGTTATGGTGGCTTCGCGGAGCGTGGGAGGGAACTGACCCACCTCCACCGATTCCTCCCAAAGCGCAACTAGACGAGGGAGTAAAAGAGATTTGAACCGCTTATAGAACTCAACGGGTATACCGTCCGATCCCGGGGATTTGCCTGATGAGAGGGAGTCTATGGCCTCCGAGAATTCCAAGGAGGTAAGTGGGCTCTCAAGGGCTCCGATGGTATCGGGGGAGAGAGCCGGTAGGGGAAGCTTGTCAAGAAAGATGTCGATCTCTGATATAGTGGCATTGTCCGCGTTAGCATACAAGGATTGATAGAAGGAGAGGAATTCGGAATTGATATCCCCAGGGGAGGTGGCCAGAGAACCATCAGGCCTCTCAACTCCAGGAATGGGTGGGGCACCAAACTCACGGCGGAGAAGCCTAGCCAGGAGACGGGATGGGCGTTCACCCTCACCATATTTCCTCGCTAGCCCAGGGTTATCGAGAAATCTCTGCTCACGGTCCGCAAGTGCGCGGAAGGTATCTAGCTCCGTGCCGATCAACGCCAGGGTCTCAGGAGTTTGATCTAGTGTATATTGGGTCTCCAACTCGGATAGGGTGGCTTCACTCTCGGCTATCTCCCTACGGATGGTTCTAAGGATGCCATTTTCCTTAGCGAGAGCAATGCCTCTGATGTAGGCCTTGAAAGCCTCCCAGAGGGTAGCTTGTGATGAGACAGAGTCGGTATTGGTCTCAAAGAACTCCTCGATCGCTGACTCCAACTCTGAACTGAAGACCGGGTCGAGGAGGGAGAGTGGTTTCATCCTCCAGTGTCTAGTACGGTCATGATCCGGGCACCAGCACAGGGTGATAGTCACTGGTGAGTGATCGGAAAGAGTCCTGTGGAGGATCGTCAAGCCCGAGACACTCCTTATGAGTGTATCAGACACTAACCATCTATCAATCCGGGAGAAGGAATCATGCACTGAGGAATAAAAGGAGTAGGCGCGGGAGTCGGGGTAAAGGAGCCTCCATGCATCGAACAGGGCCAGGCGAGGAAGAGAAGAGAGTGTAGTATATGCAGCCCTGGTGAGTTGACGGGGACGAGAGCCAGATCTATCGAGATCCACATCAAATATCGGGTTAAAATCGCCTCCCCAGAGAATCGGTACCAACGGGAAGCCATCTAGGAGAGACGTGAGATGTGTATAAAATTCAGGATCGTCGATGTTGGGACCGTAGATATTTAGCAGGACCACTTCCCTATTCTGTAAGGTGCCATGGAGTAAGACGTATCTACCCAGGGGGTCTATTGTCGTGGCTATGGGGTTGAATCTAATGCTCTTGTGAATAAGGGTCATAACCCCCCGGCTTTGTGTAGAGTAGGAGGTATAGTATCTCTGTGGTCCCCATGCTTTAGCAAACTTTTCACAATACTCAGTAACCGCATGTGTCTCCTGAAGAAACAGGATCTTAGTTCCATGCCGTTCAGCCTGAAGCTGTAGTAGTCTCATTTTCCTGTAGTTTCCCAGCCCACGCACGTTCCAACTCATGAATGTCAGGGTTTCTTCACTCGACACTCCCAAAGTAGACATAGAGGAATACAGGTGGATGGAACAGCGCCCCCCATAATCGGTCCCTATTGTAGTCAGATCTGTGACGGCATTGAGACCATGGCGCTCTGAACTCTACCTTCTCTGCAATTACCAAGCCTTTTTTAACGTAAACTCCCCTACCACCCACCCCCTCCCACATCCCTCCCCCAATCAGAGGGATGAACACCCCATATCCAACCAACCAAATCCAAAACAATGGCATCAACGCCTGGGGGGCCTGTAAATCGGCCTGGCGGCGGTGCTCCGTACCATGAGGCAATTTTAGGATAAACTCAATGCCTGACAATGATAGCAAGTCTCATCCGGGGATGGTCCCGCGGGGGGGAGAGGGTAGGCATGACCAACTATAATGAACCAATGTAACGAGATTATAAGGAGTAACCATCTGATCAACTTGATCGAGATGCTGTATGTGTTCAGTCACAAACATTAGGAACGAGGGATTACCACAGAGTTCCTGGACAATTGAAAAGGCAAAGGATGTATGTGGTGAGTAACCGGGACGCATCGACGGAGAGGAGTCAGTGCCGTCAACCGCCCAACAGCTAGAACACACTGTATCATAACCCAACCCAGCAGTTGAATCGCATAGAGAGAAAACAAAGACATAAACATTCTCCATCCCAATGTAAACAGGAAGGGATGGGCGGCATCCCCCTCGGCCCATGAGCCTTCGTAGATGCTGCAACTGGGAATGACGGAATGCTACAAGTCTAACTGAGTTCTGGGCTAGGGCCCAATGGTATCGCCTCCACAATAAGAGCCTGTTGTGTTAGGCCAATGTCACAGCGTGTGGTCCAACGTAACAAAATATAAAGCAATGACAGAGAGTGTTGCGAGTACAGTTCAGCCGGGGAAGTGTTCATCTATGAACTTAGAGGCCTCCTCCGGTAGCGTGAAGAAGTATACTCGGTTTGCATGTTCGATTCTCAGTTTGGCGGGATATAGCATAGCATATTTGACCTGGAGCTCGTGCAGTCTTCTCTTCACCGCCAGGAAGGACTTACGCTCACGCTGGACCGCCATCGAGAAGTCCGGATATAGGTGGATTCTGGCTGCGCCCAACAAAAGGTCTCCCTTGATTCTCGCCGCCCTGAGGAGGGCATCTCGGTCGCGAAAATTTAGGACTCTGGCTATGATAGGGCGAGGAGGAGCGCCAGGCCTGGGCTTCGCTGTAAGTGCACGGTGGGCTCTCTCGATTGCAAATTGTGAGGAAAGTTTTGGGGAATCAAGGAGTCGGAGTAGCATGCTCTCCACGTAGTCCTCCATGGGTTCTTGTATGCCATCCTCCGGAACCCCGATTATGCGGAGATTGTTGCGCCTCGAGCGAGACTCGAGATCCTCGTTCTTCTTCTCCACCTCTGTCACGCGGGCGGATAGCGTGGAGATCTCCGCCCGGAGGGAGCCCAGACCGTCCTCAGCGGTGCTCACCCGCGATTCAATCTCGGTCACACGACCATCTGTCCTCTCCATATGTGCCTTAATAGAGGATATTGTACCATTCATGTCGTCTAATTTGCTATGGATTGTGGTGAACCCCTCACGGATGTATTCCATCATTTTCTGAGATTCGGATGGTTCCAGTTCATGTGAAGTGGATGGTTCTTGTGCAGGTGTCTCCGCACCAGATCCCCCCGGAGGTTTCGTAAACATATTGATGGAGGACTGTTTTTTCCCCGTCCGTGTCGACATGATGCCGGCTCGAGGTGAGCTCAAAACCGGTGGGCCAGACAGGGGGGTGAGTAGGGCGCCAAGGGAGGGCACCCGGACCGAACCGGGCCGCGTGTGCGTGGGGCCGCAGCCGGCCAGCAATACGAGATGGGGCGACTCAAATCCAGATGGGGGGGACCAATCTATGCTGGAGTGCCGGTTCTGGGTCAGGAGGGCCTCCCAGGACAGCTAATATGTGTAGTAGCGAATGAACCACACGTAGACCCCAGAGAACCTGTAGAGGCCAGGGCTAAGGAGACAATGACTAACAGGAGAAGCAGGAGAAGTCTCTGGTTGCCGCTGCGATGAGGCGGGACAGAGGTATACCACCGTGTGCGGCTGCAAGGTGGTCAGCACTCTGGAAGACAAGGGCCAACAAGACGAGTAAGTCCCGGATCAATGGTGCATCAGTACGGGAGAATCGGGGGTCAGAGCGTACCTCGGCACAGTAAAATGACCTGACAATAGGTAACTGGGAAGGGGCAGATGCCTTGGACTGTCCCCGGGCCAATTTATGAAGCAGATAGGCTGATGGGCCCGGGGGGTAGCGTGGCCGGAGAAGGGGTCCGCCGGGGGGCAAGCTCCGGAGCGGCAGGGCACCAGCCCTTAGAGTACCAGGATAAAAGAGGAATGGAGTTGCCGCCACCAGACAAGGCCAAGCGTAGCGTCCGGAATCATGGGAAGGGATCCAGCGTAGGTAATGAAATGCTGCAGGGCCCAACGTGCTTCAGGGACGCCCTCACGTCGCCCAAGGCCGCCGGGGATATGGAGCTCCGGAGGGGCTGTCGGCGGGATGTGTGAAGCGGAGACCAGGGGACCGGGGGCAACTCACCGCCCAGAGCCAGGAGTGGAGGCTCGGTCCAAGTCGGCACGCCGCCTAGGATGGGGCAGCGGAGCGAAACGCTCTCGAATCCCGGGAAGGTCCAGGGGACAAGCCGCAGCGCCGATCCGCCACTCTCCCGTAAGGCAGGGGAGAGCGGTTGCGTAGGGCGGGAAGGATGCCCCTCCCCCACAGAAGGCCGCAAGCCACGGGACACGGCCGCGATCCTCCGGAACCCAGAACGGGGTCGGAGGAAGCACTCGCTCCCGCCTCACCCGCGGCGGCCCGCAGCTCCGCAGTAAAAGAGGTCCGGGGGACGGGATGCGACCGGCAGATGCCCAGTCACAACAGCATTCACCTCCGTCGGTTGGTTGTTTAAATCGCCGAGGCAAAACAGGAGGATTTCTGCAAAAAGAGCGCCTCGCGGCTCGGAGCTGATCAGTAGGCGGCCATCTTCTCTGAGCGCAACAGCGCCCCCGAAGGGAGGGTTTTTTGATAAATGGGATGACCCAGGCATCCTTGAGGTTATCCGGGACGATGCCCGAACTGAAGGAGGCATTTATAAAAGGTAGTGATGAAGGGCGCAAGGTCATGCGCAGCTTCCTTGATGATGGGTGCAGGGCAGGTATCACCTTGACAGTTTGAGGGTTTAAGCTTTGTGATAATATTTTCCACTTCTGCGATAGATAGCGGAGAAAAGCTGAAAGGTAATATAGTGCGTGTAGATGCTGGAATGTTAAACGATGGGGTGTTTGAGGGGAGGTCAGTTAGGATGTTCTTTTTAACATTTATTTTTGTTTGTAGTAGAGCAATTTTATCTAAGAGTGCCTTTTGAATATTTGTACACCAGGCAGCGTCAGGTGAGCAGGTCACTAGAGTGGCAACAGGTGACTCTAGTTCCTTGAGGATCTTAAAAAGTTCCTTCGTGTTTGATTGGGCCTGCATGATACGTTTGTTGTAGACATCTTTTTTGGCTACATGAATAGCAGTTTTATAGGTGGAAGAGGCCTGGGTAAGGTTGTTTTTGTTAACCAGGGAAGGTGTATTTTTCCATAAGGACTCAGCCTTTCTTTTTTCTTTGCGTAAGTCTCTAAGATCGGGGGTGAACCAGGAGTTCAGATGGGATCGGGGTTTCTGTTTATGCAGTTTCAACGATGCAATAGTATCAAGGGCATTGAGCATAGCCTGGTTGTAAATATCGACTAGGACTGTAGGATCAGAGCTAGAGGTCAGGGATGTGTTTAGCAGGGGAAGAATGATGGGAAGAAGTTTCTCAGTCGAGATATCCTTTTTGTTGCGGGTGTGAGTGGCAGGGGCAAGGTTGGGTTTGCGGATTTGAGGACTCGAGTTGATTGCAAAGATTATTTTGTAGTGGTCTGACCAAAGGCAGGGAGACACAGAGATCAGGTTAAGCTTGCAGTTTAAGTCAGCAACCCAATTGAGAGTGTGGCCTTTGATATGAGTGGGCTTTTTGATGTGTTGGGTAAAACCAAAATCAGTAAGGATGTTTAGAAGGTCAGCAGCTTTGGGATCATTCACATCTTGGTAGCCTAAATTAAAGTCACCAAGTAGAAGTATTTGCGAGTTCGGTTTGGTGCTAGAGGCAAGAATGGATATGTCATCAAAAAATTAGGTGATGGGACCGGGGGGCCTATATAGGAGATGCTTAGTAATAGCTTGGTTGGGGGAGATGGGTAACTTGAAGGATAGAAGTTCAGCAGATGGAATCTGGATGTTGGGCATCATCCTAAGTTCGAGAGAACTTCTAAAGATGACGGCAATTCCCCCACCCTTGGATTGATTGGAGTCCCTGTCCTGTCTAATGATGGAATAATTGTCTGGCACTGCGAGTAAGGGTCCTGATGCACTGTGCAGCCAAGTTTAGGTGATGGCCAGGAAGTCTAAGTTATCAGAGATGATCATATCAGCAATATCAAGGGCGTCAGCAGAGAGGGATCGGGCATTAATCAGGGCACCATTGAGGTTTTTGTCATTGGCCTTGATGTGGCTTGTTGTCGGAGGTGGTGACGGGCTTAATATCGTAACCGGTACTGAGGTAGGGGTGTGTGAAGGAGTGAGGTTGTTGACTGGACATGGGTGTTTGGGGATGGGGTGGTGGCCCAGGTGGTGTGTTCCAAGATAGAGTCTGGATGCTAGTCTCAGGTTTCTGACATTTGTGATGCATGGTTGACTGCAAAGCGTGTTGGTGGGTGCTGATTGGTTCAGGGATAATTGGAGAGGGCTCGTAATGCTAATGACGTGGGGGTGGAGATGTCTTGGAGGCAGAGTGAGTCTGGTGCCTAGTCTTAGATTGCGGGTGTAGGGTGGCGATAGGCTGAGTCGGTGGTGTAGCTATAGGAGCTGTACTGGGGGGCTGGTTGGTGAGAGCACGGCATCGTCTTGAGCCCAGTCTCATATTTCTGGTGTAAGTGGTGCAAGGGCGATTCGGTATAGGTTTAGAGGCAAAGTGTTGGATCCAGAGGGCTGGGTTATTCAAGTAGGGGTTAGGTACATCCATGCTGGATAAGGTTTGTAAGATGTGTGAGAGGGAGAGGAGAGGTGTGGGCAGTGGGTGAAGCTGGGCACTAATGGTGCATTGTGGCATAATCATGAACTGAAGAAGAAGTAATGCATAGGATCTGCGTTACAGAAATTGCCAATAGGTAAGCAGCAGCCGGAGGGGTAAATGCAGTAGGCCGGATGAGACTAGTGTTTGCAGCATTTTACACTTTACCACCGTGGGCTGAATGTATCAGTGACAAAGTAGGCGGAATACAATAGAAGACGGCTAGATGCGATAGCAATGGCGCCGTGGACAGATGCAATATTAAACTAAATGCAATAGAAAAATGGCACAATGGGCAAATGCAGTGTCAAAGACTATACTCAATAGCAATGGCACAAAGGTCCGGCGAAATGACAAAACTAGCTGCATTATTAATAGCAAGATGGATAGTGTGCGATTTCAACAGCGAAGTGGGATAGCAATCATAGGCAAACCACCTGAGTGGGTGACCTTAGAAAGGCAACATGCACTCTAATAAGTGGTTACCGCCTAGCAGTCACTTGTGAGTATGTAAACTGGCGGGTTTGACTCGGCTGGTATGGTTAAAGCAGTAGGCAAAGTAATCACGTTACGGACATAGGCATAATGGGTAGGCCGTTATGAAACAGGTATTAATAACAGTAGCAGCAGATACATTAGAGGCATAGGTAAAGGTAGGCAGTGATCATGATGCATTGATAAGCAGGTAACAAAGCAGGGCCAGCGCAGGGGGCGTAGCCTAAGAGGAAAAGGGATGGAAAGTCTGGGTATCCGAAGTCTAGTTACAGACGGTATGTGTTCAGAGTGAGTGGTTTCCAAAGGCAGTACGAGACAGTTTAGGGTTGCTTACCCACTTGAGAGATGTTTTTTGCAGGGGACGGGAGATCATTTTGGTCATACGGGCAGAGTTCTTGACCCTGGCCTCTGAAGCCTCTGGACAGGCTCAGGACAGGAGCCTTCTTCCGGGCCTTACTCCGGTGGGCCGGCGCAAGCTGATTGGCTAATGAGGGTTGCTACAGCCAATCCGGGGGCAGCCAGGCTCATGTGCAGAAGGTGGTTGAGGTTGAGGCTGAGTCAGGCACAAGGAAACGTGTCGGCCATTTTGCTGCAGGCACGCGTTTCGTTTCACAATGGGCGACTTTCCGAGATAAACAAAACGAAGGAACGCCTGTATCACAGTGACAAAAAGCGGGCGGAATCAAGGATTGTGATATGAGGCAAAGTGGATCACGCACACCGAATAATGCAGGTTGAGGTGAAATATTCGGGAAGGGGCTTGCTGGCACTCTTAGTTATGCAATGTCATTTTAAAAATAAAATTATGACACTGTAGTGTTTTGTCCTGTTTGTTCGGGGTCTATCTCTCTGCACAGAGTGCCCCTATAATTTTTCTTAAGGCCTTCATCAGGACACAGGATTTCTTTTTGCCTCAAATCAATTCTGCCTAAAACGATGCTTCGGAACATGGTTTTAAAGAACCTTCTTTCTGTAGCTCCTACAAACAATACCTATATCAGTCAGTCATCAATTCAATCTCACATTCCATTAGTATTGCTTTTCACACAGGAATAGCACAAGCACACCACTTACTTAGGACCCTTCAGTGTTGTCCCTTTTCTTGCATCTAAAGCTGTTCTAATGTCTAAGTGTTCTTAGGTCTAACATTGAACAGGACACTTGAATGTGTATATCTACAAAAGAAGCAAAGATACAAAACAGGAACGTCCTGTATAATTCATTTCTTCTAGTTACAACTGCCTTTTTCCTCGTTGCATCAATATAATTTTACCTTTCAAATTTCTTGCTCCCGTCTGCTTAAATCTTCACTTTTTTGGGGCTATCCACTATAGTGACATGGATGCTTCCATACAGTAGCTACATTCAGAGAAAAACAGGGGGACGAGGAGAAGAGAATGTATACCCATTTCTAACCATTCATTTCTGCACACTTGTTTTTATGCGCTCATTTTTTATCAAAGAGTAACTATGCTGTGTGCATGTGTTTACCCTTTGTGTGTGCACATTTCTTTTCTCAAACATTGGATATATGTGTACCCACTACCGCGCTGCTTCAGAGATACATGGACCCCGCACTGTCTTAAGTCTTTTATTTCGATTGTGAAATCTTGTCTCTGAATTCAAAAAACATCTGTACTTTTTTGGAAATAATTCCTAATGATGTTTTCTAATTTTTCTGTTGCACTTGTCTAAATTTTCCTCTACACAACAGCAAGTTCTAAGGTTTTCAAAACTGCCGGTGGTGAAACCACTCATGTATTGTTATTGGCTACCCTTTCTATACCAAATATCTCACAGCTGTGGTTCGGAAACACTTGTGAACCTCCGCGTTCACCTTGTTAGTTCTATATTAACATTCATCAGTTGAAACCCAAAATACAATTAACAGGGCTTTCCGTGTTCCATCCATTTTCATTAAAACCTTACTACAAGCTCCTTTTAATGGCTTGCTTCTCTTCTGAAGTTTTGGGCTACTGCGACCAGTGCCGTAGTGTCTTTTCTCATTAACACAACTGCGCTGCATCAACTGATGTTGTGACTGCACGTGCTCTCCACCACTAGACCAGCGTGCAACTTCACTTAATCACTCTCATGCGTCTCCATTTTTTAGACAGGACAGAACCTGTCCCGACTTATTATGCCTAGTGCAAAGGTTTCTGCATAGTTTATAGCATAGAGTATAATTTAATCAAACAAATTGTTCAGATTTCTCTCACCCACCTCCAATTATCTGAAGGAACAGAACCTGTCCTGACTTATTATGCATTGTGCAAAGGTTTTCAGCATGGAGCATAATTATTCAAAAAAAGACACATGTATTTTGCGCTCAGATGCTAGTTCTTTTGACAGTTTTGAAATATCCTTATCACGTGCTACACAGTCGTCTGTCCGTATCTCTCTCGACTCATTGTGCCTTGTGCACAGGGTTACCTTGAAGCACAGTTATTCATTCGGTCAAAGGGCACATGAAAATCAAATTGTGAGCCCAATTTTTTAAAGCACCATGTCTATAATACTGGGCTGCTCGTTTGTTGAACACTTAACGTATCATGATCACCTGACATTGGGTTCTATGTTCACATCTCACTACCTGTCAGGTTTCTAGATCTCTTTACCTGTCCCCGTACAAAATAACACATGCATGTAATACTGGGGTGCTCATTTGATGAAGGCCTTAAGAAAAATCGTAGGGGCACTCTGTGAAGAGAGTAGACCCTGAAACAACAGGCCGAAACACACCAGTGTTGAGATTTCGTTTTCTAAATGTCATTGCATAACCAAGTTATTGTGATCTGAGACGTAAAACACATAGCCAATCGTTGTATTTGGCTTTTTGAACTTGCCAGCCAGGTTTGGCCAATATAGACAACTTTGGAGACTGTGTCTACTTAAACGGCCATCCATGAGGGACATGTCACTTAAGTCTAGACCTATGCTTTGTTTTGTAAGTGGAATTTTGGCAGGAAATACGTTTTATTAAAATCAAAAAATGTGTGCACTTTACTAACCCTATCACCATGCTTCTGTGAAACAATGTATCTTTGTTTTGTTGTTTGAAGAGTGATACACCAATTGTGGAATATATATTTTTATGTTTTTTAATATTATTATAAACACATAAAAGACATATTTTTGTACATTAGAGGTCAGGTTGCTCCTGAATGAATGGCATGTTTGCATATAGAATGGTGTGAATTGAATGATGTCAGAGGAAAAGAAAATCCAAACTGAGTACAGAGTGTCTCTATTGGGTGCTGTGTTTGGCGCATCTGACCCAGCCACACTGAATGAAGTAACCTGGCCAAAACGTTCACACCAGCCTAATCTGCTTTTCTATTGTCTTTCTAATCAATTTTTTGTAGTCAGTGGCCAGTAAGAGAAAATTGCCTTGGTTCGATAATGGCACGTTACAGGTACACATGTGCGACAGGACCTCACACCATTCAGGTAGCCAAATGACTTATAGGAGAGTACACTTCATAGCGGGCATGTACATGGTGGCGTCAACTGGAATGTGTGATATAGAAAGGGAAGAAGTACAAAATGATATGAAATTTGGTAACTTATCTGAATTCAAAGAACTTGACACAAGCAAACCAGCTATGCGCAAATAAGTCCTATTTATTTAGTCATCATCCGGTTAATGAAGGAGATTATATATGTTCTGTCATTCAACCTTCAGTGTATCATGTGATGAATGAATCTGAATTCCAAACTGCGACTAGAATAACTTCTGTGACAAATCCAATGAGTTTGTTCCCCTTCCCCAAGGGGGAGCCATCCCATTTGGGACTAGTGAGGGAAGTCTGCTACACCCAACAGTCCCTGAGTAGACAGGAACTCACCAGAAAGGAATAGTTATCCTCTCTCTACCCCAAACTCTAATACCTTTGTTGGCTATGTGGGAGTTGAAACATATAACTTAAAACTTCCTGTTGCAACAGCTGGTTTGGTTTCTGACCCAAAGTACCTACAGTCTTGGCCGGAAAGAATAGAACAAGGGATGGCCCAGCCCCCTGGGAGTGGACCAGATAAAAAGCCAATGGCAAACAGCAGGCAGGAGGAGAGACGCCCGCGGAGCTCGAGGCAGCAAGGACCATCATCGTGGAAGGTGTGGCAAGGCCACGCAAGCATACACCAGGTGTGGTGGTCAGAGAGGCAGATTATGCCATGGAGAGGACGCAGCACCGGCCTTGCGAGGAGTCGGAGGCCCTGGCCTCAAGGAACACAGGAGAGCGTGAAAATGGCTTGCATGAAACCTGCTGGCAGTTCCCTGACATAGGTTTATGAGAAGTGAGAGCAAGTCAAGACCGACACAGAACCGAGTTGACACATTGTGTAAGCGGTTACGCGTCTGACAGACTCAATGGCCCACCCGGGGAACACCGCCAATATGTCACAGTAAAGCAAGGAGGGTACTGAAGGTGGGGAGAACCTGCAAAAGCCCCAAACCGGGGTGAGCCCAGAAAGACCCCAAGGCGGGGAGGGACCCAAAACACCCCAAGGTGGGGTAAACCAACAAGGTCCGGTTGAGGAGCCCCAAAGCAGGGAGAGCACAAAGAGACCCTAAAGTGGGAAGAACACAGGACAGCCCCAGAGTGGGGAGAATCACAAGAAGCCCCAAGGAGGGATGAGAATAGGGAGACCCCAGGATGGGGAAGCCAGGGGAAAACACAGAGTGGGGTAAACCAACGAAAGCCCGAAGGGGGGGTGAGAATGACAGCAAGACAAGCCCCAGAGTAGGGATATAATCCAGAGGATCCCATTTTGGAAAAGAAGAGAGGAAACAACTCCAGATTGGGGGAACAAGAGACTGAGATAAACTACGATGATATGAAGTGCAAAGACTTTAAGGATACTCAGTGCATGTTTTGGGCTGTATATCCAAGCGAGAAGCCCATAGCCAAGAGACACCAGGGTGGGGGTCAGAAACCAGCCACTGTTTCTTTTTTCGGGCAATGGCCCAAAGTATGATTTTGTTAACTTTTTATTTTCTTTGTAGTGCTATTGAAAGGATTCAGGTTATACTAGATTTCTGGATGACTTAATTTATACAAAACGTCCTGACAAGCCCCCTTTTACAGATTTCTTTTTAGAAATGGGCATAGATCCAGGTTTATGGACAGTTTGTTCTTACATTTTGGTACAAAGAAAAGTGTGGAGACAACATGTCTCCTTGACCATCTCCCAGATCTGATCGACCACACTTCCAAACCCATCTGGTATGATATGGTTAGTGAGCTAGGTTGGGGTTACATTGTTGGCTACTGTTACTTCTCAATTAATATGTCGGCCTCACAGGTGACGTTCTACTTCCCCCATTGCTGAAGAGGAGCAACATTAATATTAGTGCAGCAGTGCCAAGTATAACGTCCAGAAAAAGCAAGGGGAACCCGATGATAAGGTGTGGGAAGGAGCAAACACAGCTCTTGAAGAATGGCATGTATATACAGACTAGTCACTCAATGAACACTTAAGTCATCTCAAAAGAGCAACAGGGATGTATTACTGGGGTTCAGCTCACAAACACAGACGCTAATGTAGGTGAGCTCTGCGTGATTTATGCCCTCATCTACCAGAGAAGTTCTGACTCAGCTCATTCAGAACATCACCACTTCAGGGACAGCACTGGAATGGGACTATGCCGATGCTGAGGTCCAAGATTTCCTAAACAGTCACTGTCCACTATTTTCTCCCCTGGTTGCTTGTAGATCCATTGCCGACAAATTGCCTGCCCTCTGCTGTTATTATATCCTCACGCCCCTGTTTCCCTGCTTCCCCAACCATGTTCTTCCCCCTATGATTGTAAAGTGCTCCTGTTGCTTCCTGAAGCTCGGTCCACGCTCAATGAATACCCTAATAATAATAATAGTCAACTCATGAGAATCAGAGGCGATGCGAGACACCAAACCTGGCCATGGGATCCTGGTGAAGATTCTGGTATCTGTGACGGCTTGTTTCCAGGTCCTGTCAGGGGAGAAAGGGGGAAGCCTGACCACTGCCCCCGTGCAGGTTGCCCGAGTGCAGACCCCCTACCAACTCCTCCTTACCTGGAGTTGCTGGTCACAAACACGTGGTCGGCGCAGCTGGTGAAGAGAAACTGGAGGTTGCTGATGCACAAAGGGACACAGCAGGGCACTAGGCAGAGAAAGGAGCAGGCACGGTGGCTGACTGGATGCTGTCCTGAAGGCATCGTTGTTGGACCGGTGGCAGAAAGAGGTATCAGAGACAGCACGGGGAGATACAGCTAGGGTTGCTACAGTCACAGGAAAAGGAACATGGCTCCTGCAAACAACACCAGCCAGAGCCCACATGTCAGAATCCACACTAAGATGCACGCCAAGAAACATACCTATATGGTCTTCGGCGGACCATGTACCCAGGAAGCAGCTGGTGACTCCACTGGGGGGTGACGGCATGCTAGCGCGGCATCATTTTGCACTCCAATTCCCAGAGTGTCTGTGTAGCCACGTAACATTGCACCCCAACATAGACATCGGTCTATGCTGATATTCAGAGCCGGAACAGGAGTGCGGCACTCCTCAACAATTCCTGTTTTAGATTGTTGCCTTTGAGCCGACGCACCAAGATTGGTTTATTTCTACATACGGATCTTTTGTTTTCTTTTGGATTTTTCATACCCCTGCCATAACTAGTTCCTTCCTTATTGGACCTTGAAACTTGGACCCTTATGGATTATTTCATTGTTTCGTTCCTGAGAAGAAACAGATACTTTTGGTTGTATTCTATAGTTTTTACTTCGGCTTCACTTCCACGCTGTATGGGTGAACAGCGTGATTATTTATGAGGAGTTTTGGTTATTAACACAGATCCTGCTTACCACCTAGAAGACCTGTTTGCCTTCAGGTATTGTCTACTGTATTGCTGGTTGGTGGGGGTTTTTATAACACTGTATGTGTACTAACCTATTGTTTTTTACTTGCAGCTACTGGGGTTGGTGCAGAGGCTGATATCCTCCCCACCTCTGGGAGTCTATCCAAGACTGCAGTATATCTCAGTTGCTTCAGTCTTGGGTGACACATTGGGGTTTGAGGGGAATTAAGACGGCCCACAAAGAGTCTCATTTTTGTGACACCACACATAAAAGAGAAACCACAAGCCCACCAGGGAATAGAATATTGGAAAAAGCCTACACAACGGGCATAACAACAGGGGACAACATTCCCCAATGGATTGTCTTCTCTCTTCATGCCGTAAATGTGGCAAGCTACATTGGAGAAAAGGGTGCACAACCTAAAGCTCTTTTGAAGCTTCCTCTGCTCTCCCCTCCGGCGCCCCTCTAGATTAAGGTAAGAGGATTGGTCAGGGAAAGAATCCCAATCATGAGAGGGGAGGGAGATTTATGGAGGAACTTGAGAAGGGTTCAGTCTGAGTCAGAAGGGTGAGGTCAGACGTGGAAGGGCGAAAACCAAGGTACCTGCAGGAGCCTGAAGAGGGGGAGTGTGGAGGTGGTTGGAGAGGAGCACTGTGGAGTGGTTGTGTGTGAGGAGAGAGCGAAGTAGTGGTAATAAATAGTGAGGGGTAGTGGCAGAAGGAAGAAGAGAGGTAGTAGTAGTAGTGAGTAGAAGATGAAGATAGTAGTGAGTGTTAGTAGCAGTGGAAGGTAGTAAGTGGAAGTAAGAAGAGAGGTGAAGCAGTGGTAGGGAGAGGTAGTGGTAGTAGCAGAAGTGGAGGTAGTAGACAGAATAAGTTGGTAAATGAAATGAGACAGAATAGAGAAGTGGTAGTTGTAGCAGAAAAGTAGTACAGGAGAATAGACATTAGTAGAGGAGAGGTGAGAAGTAGTAGCAAGTTGAGTATGTAAGAAAGACATGGTGTTACAGTAAGGCAGAAACAAGTGACCACAGTTCAAGGGTGTTTATTGAACTTTATCAAGGGTGTAATAAATGCCTATCTAAACCTACATCTAAGATGGGAGCAAGCTACGACCATCAAAATAATAATAATGCAGTCCTAGTGGAGTCTCGTCAAAATAAAAGGGCCTAAACTAAAAAAAACCTATTGCCAATCCTTACTGCTTAGTTACAAATAGTGTGGGGTAATGTTCATGAAAAAGAAAGAAGTGTTCAGAAAACGATAGGATGTTCAGGCCGTTGGTCTCCCTTCCCCACGTTTTCAGCACGGAACAAGGCGGTTCAGTCGATCATAGCACACTCCTGAACCTGTTCGGCACGAGGACACAGTTCCATTACACGCATCAGGGCCTTCTATACCCAAGTCTCTTAAGTTATCAAAAGTCTCTAGATCCAGAGTTCCCTTCCAAGTATTCAAGTAGAGTGATTCACTCTTCACCCTTGATCCCCCTCTGCCGAGCACAGATCCCTTTTCTACGACGATATACCTTGCACCCCTATTATGGTGATGTGCTAATGCTGATAAATAATGGTTAAAATCACTGAGTGTTTTATGACCATGTGATTTTGCTTCAGGTGCAGAGGAGACAAAGGTCAACCCTGGCATATGGGCTGAAAAAACGAATACAGTACAAAAAGTTCTCTAATTGGGGAATTCCCGTCCTCTGCACACTATCATGGGCGTAAAGCTAAACTTTTCAGAGGGATGAATAGAGAATTTGTGAAATTTGACTAGTAAGGGAATAGTTTCTTACCTGTAACTCCATTTCTCCAGCATTGGTATCTTTCATGGATTCACATGCTTTGAATATTCCCCGTCGTCAGGCTGGGAATCCCCGGTACATTATATAGACCCTTTCCCGTAGGAAAACTTTTTCGACGCTTATGCGTCCTATCCACCTCGTTTTGTATCATGCGTGCCCGTGCCGTCAGGACGTCATGATATAAATACAGGCCCCGCCCCCGCGCTCCCTCAGATTTCGGCCCCCAAAGTAGTGGGGGAACCGGTTTGCATGATCAGGGGAGGCAGGTGGGCGCATGTGAATCCATGAAAGATACCAATGCTGGAGAAATGGAGTTACAGGTAAGAAACTATTCCCTTCTCCAGCATTGGATCTTTCATGGATTCACATGCTTTGAATAGATTACATAGCAGTACTACCCCCAAGAGGAGGTGTGCATGCAAACCCCTATACATTCTTCGCAAAAGGCCGTTCCCTAAGATTATGTATACATCAGTAATAGTTTACATAGGGAAAAAACGGACCACATACAGTCATAAATTCCACAGGATGCCACCCCGCAGCCGGGGCTTACCTTACTGGAATAGGTGTCGAAGCACCGCCTGTCCCATCCGGGTGTCTTCGGCATGTTGCTGCGACAGGCAGTAATGGCGGGTAAAGGTGTGTGTAGTCGCCCAGGTAGCCGCCATGCAGATGTCCCCTAGAGGGACTCCGGCCCACAGTGCCGTCGACGATGCCGCTGCTCTAGTTGAATGAGCTCTTGGCCGTCGTAGAAGAGGCTTCCCTGCCTTGGAATGGCAGTACGAGATGGTAGATGACACCCATCTTGAAAGTCCTTGCTTTGAAATGGCTTTTCCTCTAGCACCCAACCCATAGGCCACAAACAGCTGTCTCGTTTCTCTGAACGGTTGCGTACGATGAAGATAAAACTTGAGAGCCCTTTTTACATCCAATGTGTGTAGCATGCGCTCCGCTCCCGAGCATGGCTCCGGAAAAAACGTAGGCAACACGATAGAAGAGTGTTTATGAAACACCGAAGGAGCTTTTGGTATGAACTGTGGGTTAGTGGCTAGGACTACCTTGGTCTTGAAAAATCGTAAGTATGGTGGGTCCACCATTAGAGCCTGAACTTCTGAGATACGTCGGGCTGAAGTGATGGCCACCAGGAAGGCCAATTTCCACGACAGAAACTTCAGAGACGATGATGACATTGGCTTAAACGGAGGTTTCATAAGAGACGTTAAGATCAGATTGAGGCTCCACTCCGGTGGAAATTTCTTCTCTGGAGGGAAACTCCGAAAGAGGCCTTTAAGGAAGTGCTTAATCAGGAGGTCGCTGAACAATGGTGCCGAGTGCCGTCGACGAGTAAACCTGGAAATGGCTGCTAGGTGTACTTTTATTGACGACACCGACAGGCCCATTTGAGCTAATAACAGCAAGTATGGAAGGAGCTGTTCCGGCCTAATCGATTGCGGGGCCAAACCTGGTTGATCCTCACACCATTGACAGAACCTTTTCCATTTGTACGCGTATGAGGCGTTTGTGGAAGGTGCTCTTGCCGCTTGCAGGATACGTCGACAGTCCTCCGGAATCGTTAGCCGACCAAATTCGGCGAAGTCAGGAGCCAGGCCGTCAACTTGAGGCTGTCCGGGTCGTGATGCCAAACGACACCCTCCTGTCGAGACAGAAGGTCGGGGGTCTTCTGGAATCTCATCGGTTCCGCCGCCGCTAAGTGTAGTAGGTCTGAAAACCACACTTGTCTGGCCCAGTATGGGGCCACCAGAATTACCCGACATGGGTACCTGAGGATCCATTGCAACGTCCTCCTGACAAGGGGAAAAGGAGGAAATGCGTACAGGAATTTGTTCGTCCATGGGAATGAGAACGCATCCCCCAGTGAGCCCTGCTGAGGCCATCTGCTTGCGTACTGATGGCATTTCTTGTTGTTCTTCGTTGCAAACAGGTCTATGGAAGGGTGTCCCCATTCCTTGAATACTTGTTGAAGTTGTTGGTCGTTCAGCACCCATTCGTGAACTTCGTTCATTTCTCTGCTGAGGGCATCGGCTTCCACGTTTTTCACTCCTGGTAGGTGAAATGCTAAGATTTGTATGTTGTGTTGAAGGGCCCAATGCCAGATTTTCTGTGCCTCTGTCGATAGGGACCTGGAACGTGTCCCTCCTTGTTTCCTCAAGTAGAACATCGTAGTGGTGTTGTCCGTCATGACACGCACCACCGAGTCCCTCAGTTGCGGAAGAAAAGACTTCAGAGCCCATCGCACTGCTCTCAGTTCTAGCAGGTTGATATGCAGGGAGGACTCCTGCAAAGACCACTGGCCTTGTACCTGTAACATATCCAGATGAGCTCCCCATCCGCTCAGCGATGCATCCGTCACCACCGTCTTTTGGAACTCTGGTTCCAGTAGAGGCATCCCTCTCGTTAGGTGAGTAGACACTTTCCACCAGCCGAGTGCTTGAACTAGTTGTTCGTCGACGACCAGTCTGTCGGACCAGCGACCTCTGCTCTGTGCCCAACGGTCCGCTAGAAATTCCTGGCAAGGCCTCATAAACAGACGGCAGTTGTTTATTAACGGAATGCAGGACGACATGGTCCCTAGCAGGGACATGTACTTGCGCACAGAGACTCTGGTACCGCCGCTCCATTCCGACGCCTTGTTTTGAAGTTTCTGAATTCTTTCGCTGGATGGTTTCACCAGGCTTGTGTGCGTATGAAACTCCGCTCCTAGAAAGACCAAGGTCCTCGAAGGCTCTACTGAGGACTTGTTGAAGTTTATTGCGAAGCCCAGTTCCTGTAAGATGGACATTGTGGCTCGTAGACTGTCTCGTGTTTGTTCCTTGGATGACCCTCTGATTAGCCAGTCGTCTAGATATGGATAGACATGATGACCATCCTTCCTTAAATGGGCCGCTATAGGGGCCAAGCACTTGGTGAACGTCCTGGGGGAGGACTTGAGCCCGAACGGGAGGACCTTGAACTGAAAATGCTTTCTCCCGACGACGAATCTTAAATATCTCCTGTGTCGTGGGCGTATTGGGATGTGAAAATAAGCATCCTGAAGGTCTAGTGAAGAGAGATAGTCCATGGGTTGCACCGATCTGATAACCTCTTGGAGTTTTAGCATTTTGAATTTTTGGCTCTTTAGCCACTTGTTGAGTACCCTCAGGTCGAGAATGGGCCTCCATTTGCCGTTTGGCTTTTTGACAACAAAGAACCTGGAATAAACTCCTTGGCCTTCCTGTGCCACAGGAACTCTCTCTACCGCCCCTTTTCGCAACATAAGCTCCGCCTCTTGTCGTAGGATTTGGAGGTGGGGCTGTGTCGAGAATAAAGGAGGAAGACGCGGAGGCTTGTCTTTGAATTGCAGCGCATGACCCATGCGAATCGTGTCTAGGACCCATCGATCTTTGGTGATGCATTTCCATCGGTCGAAGTGATGAGAGACTCGACCCCCCAGGACGTTCCGAAGGCCGTCATTGGTTGCTGGTTTGCTTGTTCTTCGTTGACGACGGACCTGAGCCTCGCCGCCTGGAGGCTTGATAGTCCCTGCTTCCACGTGCCGACTGGGACGCTCGTCTGAACCCTTGTGAAGAGTACGAGGGCCTGTTAAATCCACGGTCCCTCGAGGCTCCAAAACGGGAGTTTCCAGAAGCACCTCTGAAAGGGCGAAAAGAGCGAAAATTTCTACCCGTTTGAAGGGCGCCGAGGGACCTAGCAGTATCCGTGTCTTCTTTCATCCCTTTCAGCGCTTCATCAACCTTTTCGCCAAACAGGTGCTCCCCTTCGCATGGCATGTCCAGGACTTTGTACTGTACTTCAGGACGGAAAGTAGTACATTTGAGCCACGCTTGTCGACGAAGCACTACTCCATGGTTGATTTGTTTGAAACCAGACTCTGCTAGGTCCACTGCGATATTAATAGCGTGGTTCGAGGCCTCCTCGCCGTCCCGCACCAGTAACATAGCTGCTTTTCGGTGTTCGTCTGGCAGGTGTTCTAGGATAGGGGCTAATTTGTGCCACATTTCCCTATCATATCGTGACACGATCGCTAAGGAATTGGCTGCTCTTACTGTCGTCGCTCCGACCGAGAGCACCTTCTTTCCAAATGCGTCCTGCCTCCTAGCCTCGCTTTCCGGTGGCGTTGAACATTTTTGCTGGACCCTGGCCTTCCTAGCTGCTGCCGCCGACACCACCGAGTCAGACAAAGGCTGTGATGTTAGACATTTTGGAGTGGACTCCGGAGCTTTAAACTTTTTCTCGATCCGTCCCTTTATGGCTGGTTCCGAGAACGGATGGCGCATCGTTTTGAGACCTTCTTGCCACACGTGGTCAAGGATTGGGATGGCAAATACCGATTTTCTCCTTTGACCCATATGGTCAAAAAGGAAACAGTCTTTCCTCTGCTCCTCAGGAATCAAGCCGAATTCGGAACACGCTTTCCCCATCATTGCATGGAAGGCTCCCACATCATCAGGGGGAGATGGCTGTGTCTGGCTCCTCGTAGACTCCAATTCTACATCCGAATTCCATGTCGGGTCCCTCGACGGTGACAGGGAGATGTCTGACCCAGAGTCATCATGTATAGAGTCGGACTCCGACAACTCACCCTCCTCCTGAGCTCGAGGACGATCTTTTACCGCCTGGGGAGCCGATGGGTGATTCGTCGACGAGCGAGCCGTACAAGTTTGCTCGTCGACGGAAGGTACAGACAGAAGTGACGATGACGTCCCAGGTTGAGGGAACTGGGTATCCAGCCGCTGTAGTAGCTTCTGAAGAGTATTAAGCACATCCAGAGACAAAACTGTCTGGGGGTTCAGCAACGTGGATGATATAGGTACCATACCCCCGCTCGCACTCGTCGCCGTCGTCGTCGACGTGGAAGGCCGTAAGCCTAAATCCAATGGCTGCAGAACCATGTCACCTTCCCCTTCCGCCGAGCAGGCCGTGTCTGGCTGCAGTAAGACCTCAGGGGGGATCGGGTCATAGACCTCAGGCAGCCAAGCCATAGACTGAGTTTCCGTCGACGAAGGAATCCCAACCGCTGCTGCTTGAACGGTAATAGGCATCGTCAATGACACCGAGGTCGACGAGGAAGTCGTCGTCGTCGAGCCTTTAGACTTCGTTGTCGATTTTGATGCCGACTTCCCGGCTGAAGCTTCTCGACTCACGGAAGACCTGGGACGGTCCCCTGAGGAGGATTTAGACAGCGCCAGCCTCTCCGTCTTAGATGATGAGGAGGAGGAGGGCTTTTTATGAGATGAGGAGGATCCAGCATGTTTCCCCTTATGCTTGTCCTCAGGGCGAATTTCTGCTGGCCGCACCTTCTTCGATGGAGGCTCCGACTTGCTCCTGGAGGCCGTGGAGCCAACTTCCGAAGCCGGGTAGGCACCCGCTCCGTCATTAAGCCAGTCGACCAGCCTTCTTTTACGGTCCTTAAGGGTTTTTTGGGAGAAACCCTGGCATATCTCACATGTATCCGCCGTGTGGTGCGGGTGGAGACAGTAGATACAGTCCATGTGGCCGTCTCCTTCATAAACCTTTTTGAGGCCACAGGTTGCACATGGGCGAAATAACGCCTTTCCAGACATAATTCTCCAGATTTGAACTTCGCTTACGCGAAACAGACAAAAAAACAATCTAGTTATCACTAGTAGTAACACGAAGATCCCACTGCTTTGAAAGACGGTTGAAATCTGAGGGAGCGCGGGGGCGGGGCCTGTATTTATATCATGACGTCCTGACGGCACGGGCACGCATGATACAAAACGAGGTGGATAGGACGCATAAGCGTCGAAAAAGTTTTCCTACGGGAAAGGGTCTATATAATGTACCGGGGATTCCCAGCCTGACGACGGGGAATATTCAAAGCATGTGAATCCATGAAAGATCCAATGCTGGAGAAATTCAATAATATTCAATGTTGTGATTGTGATTAATAAACTCTTGTTTTAACACAATATAAACTCTAAGGCATACATTTTGCAAAGGGTATTTATTCGCGCCCAATATGTTTCAAGGTTTTCCTTTCTCTTCATCAGGGGCAAAGTTCACATAACTTCTATAAAAAAAACATAAAATAATGTAGTTTTAATATATCATGTTTAAAGATTGTCCATCTTCATAAGTCACATTATAAATAGGTCACACATAATTGTACACAAGTATTAACTTGATTACATATGATCTATGCTACCTTTGTTGCAATCCACAATCTTTAGTTTGGATCCCACTCTTCCGGGCTCAGATCCTCTTTTCCAATGCTTATAGAATATCCTTTCTCAGGTGACTCGTGGTTCACCCCGGATCTCGCTCAGCTGGGCTCAGATCCCTTCTTTATATTTAATTAGTCTCCCTCAGCCGGACTCGGACCAATTGCAGTTCACTTTACACTTATCGAAGACTTTCAAATGTGCACATGGTTCAGCTTGACCCATCGCAGGACCACTTCGATATGAAGTTCCATTTACAATATAGTTGCCATTCAGTTGGATACCAAAAAGAGACCTTCCAATGAGCACCCACGTGGCGCGGGACCACTCTGTACACAGTATCGTATCTGGCCTTTTCCAAGTACATTCACTCCTTTAGTTTCCACTTGTTCATGATTCTCATTGCATGCGCTTCAAACACGAAGCTTTGTGGAATTCATCATACAATGCTGCTGCTTGCAACCTTGGTTCAAACACAAGCTGATTTTGTATCACTTTTTCAGACTCACTGGCTGTGCTGCTTTTACTGGTGCAGCTTTCTTGCAGGAGCCAAGGACAGTACCACGGCTGCAATTGCTCCTCCCGGCCTGGGTTACCAACACAGGAGCTCCCTGGATACCTGTGTTGCACAGTGTAGGATTGTTCAGCTTCAGTTCCCGGTCTTAGGCTTCTCCCTTTCCAAGGCTCGTGAAAATAATGGTTTCTAGAGGTCAAGGGTACTTTCCTCCTTGCAACCCTCTCCGGTCTTGCCGCCTTTCTTCTTGTGTTAAACTGCCATCTTTGAACTGCTGCTTTCTCGTGTGCTTTTCCTCGCTCAGAGTGTGCTTTCGTGCTCCGCCTTTTATCCGTGTGGGGAAGTGTGATGGAAGTCAGGTGTGTGTAATTATAAGTAATTGCCTCACTCTGCCTGACCCTTGTATTG